>NC_086373.1:65533168-66158168 GCF_036588685.1 Mytilus trossulus
TCCCCTTTGTCCCCCTTTCTACCACTCACCTTACATGTGCAAAGAAGAAGTATTTTGAACGAAGACTGACCGGTTATTTATGAGAGTTGTCCTTCTATAATAGTTTGTTGAATAATGCACATCTATACCCCAATGGGGTTAAAGGCATACATAGATCAACAAAATAAGTTTACAATAAACAATAAAAACAATAAAAGAACAAAACAGAATATACATATGTATCTATACACATTGAAAAAAGTATTTCAACACCATATTGAAATTGAAATAACAAAACAAACATTCTTTTTTTTCTGACATAGTTTGTTAAAATAGAACTAGTTAAATATTATTTGAATATCACCTGAGTTTAATCAATGAATATCGACTCGATAAGTTCTTATCTGCACATGCAGCTACTGTACCCGTAAACAGCAAAACAGATGTTTTTATCCTCATTGTTTTCAACACTTTAAATAACCAAGTTTATAAAGTTATGTAATTGACAACTTGTAATGGGTCCTCCACAACTCTTAACTACAGCAAGATGGCAGATTATCAGCATGAGAAAAGCAGGTGTGTCGCTGTGACAACCGCACGTATTGTTGGTCATCACCATTCCACTATAAATCGTTTTGAGAATAAAACAAACCAGGCAATAAACGATGTTAAAGACCTTCAAAGATCAAGAAGACCCCCTATACCATCTGCCAGGGAAACTCAAGCATCATGACGGTTGGTCAAAAGGAAACCCATTGCATACAATACAATCCTAAAAAAAAGTGGTGGGCATACAGGAGCCTTATAGCAAGAACTGTTCGATATCGACTCATCGCTACTGGTTATCGTGCGATAAGAATATTTCGGGGACCTTTACTCTCAAACAGCCACAACGTTGTCCGTGCAGAGTTCGCCAAAGTTGGAAATTAGCATCGTGGAGAAAGATCCATTGTACCAATGGAATTCGGTTCATCTTCCTTGACCCGATCGTAGCCCGGATTTGAACCATATCGAGCATATATGGGACGCTATTGGCCGTAAAGTGCTCGAAAGGACACCAAGTTCAAACACGTCATGAAATAAACAATGCCCTTCATCATAAATGGTTGCTGCTATGTCAGCAACAAATTAGTCAATTTATGGCAGGAATCAGACGACGTTTAGAGGCGGTTATCTGTTTGAATGGAGGTTGCGCACAAAGTACTAATTCTTCAGCGTATAACGCTCAACCATGATGTGAACAATCATCTTAAGATTAATTTTGAAATGTCTGACATTGTAAAGTTCGACTACAGTAAAATTGTAAAATGCATTATTTGGTACCAAAAACACTTCATTTTGGTATTAAAGTTGTGGTTAGACAAATATTTTGTTTTCATACATTTTTTGTTCGTTTAAATGCCAATGTTATCATGAACTATGGTTCAATAATATTATTATACAAATATTTTATCATATTCCATCCAAAATAAGAGGCTGATTTTTCAAGTTTTAAAAAATCAAGGTGTTGCAATACTTTTTTCCATGTGTATACAGTGGAGATCACTTCTAACCTCTCATTAGAACTGTCAGAATAATCTGTCATAGAACTGTTCTAACCTGTCCTAGAACAGTTCTAGCTAGAACTGTTCTGCCCTAGAACTGTTCTAGGTAGAACTGTCAGGATCAGTTCTAGGTAGAACTGACTAAATCAGTTCTAGGTAGAACTGTCAGGATCAGTTCTAGCGTAGAACTGTCTAAAACTGTTCTAGGTAGAACTGTCCAAATCAGTTCTAACCGTAGAACTGTCAGCAGAACTGACCAAATCAGTCAGGACTGTAGAACAGTTCTAAATGACGTCACTACAGTAAGGGCACTTTAGAATTTAGAAGAAATAAATCATTTCCAATTACTTTGCTATTTAATAGCAGATTTTCTATATTTTTTACTAATCAAACTTTACATGTACAAATATCGAAGTGAATTGAAGGTTATCCAACTCATCGGAGAAACATTTTTATAAGATTGCATAGAAAACATCATTGTTTACGTCTCTTCGTTCCCCGTCTTTGACAGGCTCTTCATAAAACTCTGCATTTGATTCATGGAAGTTTAATCTTAGTTTACCTTGTTTACCTCGGATTTACATTCATGATTTGAGATTCTGTACAGTGGATGAATTATGAGATATTTTAACGAAAAAAGTGCTGTTAAACGTAAAAAAACTATGTAGGCTACATTTGCATTATCTCGTAAATAATCTGGGAGTGTGGAAGTTGGAACGTCAGAAAAATATACTCAATGTGAACATGAATGAAACATTTGCCACTGGACTTTAGGCTACAAACAAAACCAATCATTTTCCTCCTTCAAATTATTCCAAGAAGAGAACTTCTCATACATGTACTTTTCATCATTTAAAATAAAGTATATGAATCAGTCACGAAGTGTTGGATGATGCAGTTAAATAGTTTTGTTTTAAAAAAAAAACCATCATGAACTACACTGACTTAAAAAGTCACTTTTGTGACGATTCATTATTTAATAATTTAATTTTGGATGTAACGGGTCTCTGATTGGCTGACGTTATTTTGTAATCAGCCCATACATGTAGATAAAAGTTAGTCATGTGACCGTATCGTCATCAACGTTTTTTCATGGTTTGCCAAGGTTTAAATTGGAAGTTAGAATTAAATTAGAAGAAATGACTAATATTTTTTTCTGTCTATTTGAAATAACATAAAAAAATGTGGTGAAAAACCATACTTGAAAAATAACAATTCATGGAAACCTGTGACTCGAGGTAATGCCGACACCACTTCCAGAGAAAGCGTCAAGTCCTGCGCTTAAAAAACCCAAATACAAAAATAAACAGCCACTGCTTATAACATAATTGTATATACACTGTTAAAAAAACCTGCTACCTGCGTTATTCAGTGTGCACCAAATTTTTTTATGTTATTTCTTCATAGAGAGAAAAATATTACAGTCATTTCTTTATAAATAATATTATTGTATAGCAATATAATATTTCCCATAGAAAGTAACCAAAAGTTAGCGTGCAATAAATTCTATTATTGCACTAGTGCAATAAATTCATGACGTCATCAACGACAAAACGTCAGTTTATACCAATTTATACTTTCAAATATTATATTGCTATACAATAAAAGGGTTATTGCATGAATATTGGGGAATATTGTCCCTCGTAGAACATATATTGCACTTGCAAGCTCGTGCAATATAAAATTCTACTTGGGACAATATTCCCCAATATTCATGCAATAACCCCATAATATTATCGATACAGTGAGGAAATAAGGGGGCACTAAATCCATTTTGAAATTTGGTATTGTCTTTATCATGCAGTATCTATCCTGACATAGAAATATTATTGGTTTACAATGAGGCCATGATAAAGTATATATGTTCAGTTTTGGTTGATGCGGTCAAATAATGTTGTTATTAAAACAACTCAGTCTGAAACTACTGAAATTTGTTAGCAATTCAATATTTTGAATATATAAAGAGGACATGCTGTCATTTGAATTATACTATCCATTGTGATTGGTTGTTGTCTGCTCTTTGGTCGGGTTGTTGTCCCTTTGACACCTTTCACCGTTTCCTTTCTCAATTTTATAAGTGATTTACTATACAGCTACATGTATATAATTATCTATATATTAAGATTTACATCATAAAGTGTAAATATGGTCAGTTTTGGTTGCTGCAGACACACAATTTGTTATACCAGTCTGTCTTCGGTCATGTCGGTATGAAAACTACTGAAATTTGTTAATGATGCAATATTTTGATTAAAAAGAGGACACGCTGACACTGTTAATTGATGCAAAAGAAATTAAGTGTTCCAGTATTTCTATCATTTGTATTATACAATCAATTCTTACATAACAATATAAAAAACAGATTTACTATGCAACTAAAAGAGTTAACGGTACATAAAAAAGAGCAAATATGGTCAGTTTTGGCTGATGTAGTCATATATGGTCAGTTTTGGTTGATGCTGTCAAATATGGTCAGGTTTGATTGATGCAGACAAATAATTTCAGATATGAAATCTAACGATGTTTGTTTCTGATGCGATATTTTGAATAAAAGAAGAAAATGCCGGCACTCTCAATCGATGAAATTTTTTGTTTGTGGTCTTTTATTTCCAATATTGCAGTTATTTATATACTACAGTCCCTCTTGACCTGAAATTATAACTGTTCAAAGTACTGTGCAGCTATATAGACTTGCATAAAAAAAGCAGATATGGTAAGTTTTAGTTGATGCGGTCAGTAGATTTTATTACACAACTCAGTCTAAAGTTTGAAAACTACTGATATTTGTTTACGATTAAATACTTTGAATAAAAGGAGGACATGCTGGCACTATAAATTCATGCGAACAAAGTTTTGAGGTCATTGTTTTCCAATATTGCTGTAACTTGTATATTCCAGTCCCTCTTGACCTAAAATTATATCTGAATTACTGTGCAGCTATATAGATTTGCAGAAAAAAAGAGCAAATAAGGTCAGTTTAGATTGATGTGGTCAAAAGATTTTTTTACATGACTCAGTCTGAAGTATGAAAACTACTGATATTTGTTTACGATTCAATACTTTGAATAAAAAGAGGACATGCTGGCACTATAAATTCATGCGAACAAAGTTTTGAGGTCATTGTTTTCCAATATTGCTGTAACTTGTATATTACAGTCCCTCTTGACCTAAAATTATAACTGAATTACTGTGCAGCTATATAGATTTGCAGAAATAAAGAGCAAATAAGGTCAGTTTATATATAAAAAAGAAGATGTAGTATGATTGCCAATGAGACAACTATCCACAAAAGACCAAAATGACACAAACATCAACAACTATAGGTCACTGTACAACCTTCAACAATGAGCGGAGCCCATACCGCATAGTCAGCTAAGATTGATGCGGTCAAAAGATTTTATAACCCGACTCAGTCTGAAGTATGAAAACTACTGATATTTGTTAACGATTCAATACTTTGAATAAAAAGAGGACATGCTGGCACTTAAAATTCATGCGAACAAAATTTTGAGGTCATTGTTTTCCAATATTGCTGTAACTTGTACATGTATATTACAGTCGCTCTTGACCTAAAATTATAACTGAATTATATATAATTACTGTGCAGCTATATAGATTTGCAGGAAGAAAAACAAATAAGGTCAGTTTAGATTGATGTGGTCAAAAGATTTTATTACACAACTCAGTCTGAAGTATGAAATCTACTGATATTTGTTTAAGATTCAATACTTTGAATAAAAAGAGGACATGCTGGCACTTTAAATTTATGCGAACAAAGTTTTGAAGTCATTTTTTTTCCAATATTGCTGTAACTTGTATATTACAGTCCCTTTTGACCTAAAATTATAACTGAATTACTGTGCAGCTATATAGATTTGCAGATAGAAAGAGCAAATAAGGTCAGTTTAGATTGATGCGGTCAAAAGATTTTTGTATAACAGGTCCATCCGAGGTAAGAAAACTACTCGTAAACAGATATCACATTTGTATGAGATTCAATATTTTAAATTAAAAGAGGACATGCTAGTATTATAAATTGATTGCAAATAAAATTTTGAAATCATTAATGTTTGCCAATATAATTGGTATCCTTGCCTAAAAATAAAATGGATTCCTGCAGTGTGCAGCTAAAAGTTTATAGTTTTATATAAAGAAATCAAATATGGTCAGTTTAGGATCGATGGCAGATCCAGAGGGGGTATCCCCTTTTTTGAACGATCAATGCATTTGAATGAGGACATATAGTTGGACCCCCCTTTTTTCCTGGGTTGGGACCCCCACCCCCTTTTAAAACTACTGGATCCGCCGGAACAACGTATTACATTATAGATGGTCAGATAATTTTGTTATTTAAAACGAGCCATCCTGACTCCCGGAATGACAAATGTAAAACAATTGAAATAATAATGCCCCCTCCCCCATATTAACGGCCTAATTTATGTTAAAAAAATGAAAGAAAAACAAATAATTTATGTAATACATCAACAAAAGAAAATCACTGAATAACAGGCTCCTGACTTGGAACAGTCACATATGATACATGCAGAATATGGCGGGGTTAAACATGTTCTCTTGCCGACGAAAAATTTGAAATAAAACCGGCAAAATAGCAAAACTCTTTATAATATTAATCGCTATTTTGTCGAAGCCTTTATATGTAGTCAAAGATTTCTTAAAAATTATAAATCAATTCTAGCCGTAGAATTAATAAATTAATTTTAGCAGTAGGATTTATAAATCAGTTCTAGCCGTAGAATTTATAAATCAATTCTAGCCGTAGAATTTATAAATCAATTCTAGCCGTAGAATTTATAAATCAATTCTATCCGTAGAATTTGTAATCAATTCTAACCGCAGAACTGTTCTAGAAGTAGAACTGACCAAATATTTGGTCAGTTCTAGGTAGAACTGTCAGGATCAGTTCTAGGGTAGAACTGTCAGGATCAGTTCTAGGTAGAACTGTCCAAATCAGTTCTAGCTAGAACTGACCAAGTCAGTTCTAGCTAGAACTGACCAAGTCAGTTCTAGCTAGAACAGTTCTAACCTAGAACTGACTAAAAGGTGTCAGGCTGACAGTTCTACGCACTGTTCTAGAACAGTTCTCCTGACAGATTCTGACAGATTTAATGAGAGGTTAGAACTGATCTCCACTGTATATCATGCAGTTGTTGAGTCATCCCTACTCAGTGATCTTTACTATTATAATATAAATCTATAATCGTACTTGACTTGGCCCTCCTAAAAGTTATTCTCATGATTTTGAAATTAAACTTGTCATAAATTTCCATTAACAACATAATTCAAACAAAAGATATATTGCTAGTTTATTATCTACGGTAGATGCTATGTCTAATTATATTCCCATGGGTACACCTATTTTACAATATAAACACCACGTACAAAAATTAGAGGGAGTCATAATTTGTTTATCCACTTTAAGGATATGTATAAGAGATCACGCGGTAAATATTTTTATTAGATAGTCAGCACGAGAATGCCACCTACGGGTAAAATTAAAACAATTAGCAGTCGTTTTATGTGTCTGGCCAATTCTGGCTAAAATATTACGTTTAGAAATTGTTACTTGGATGGAGAGTTGTCTCATTGGCACTCATACCACATCTTCTGATATCTATGGACGAGAGAAGTGAAAGCAGTGGGACCATTTAACCGGAATCCCACAGCTAACCAAAGGAAACTTCGTCTTTTACGAAAGCTTAACTGATAAATATAAAAAAGAAGATATGGTAAGATTGCCAATGAGACAACTATCCATAAAAGACCAAAATGACACAAACTCATTTTGGGGCCCTTTATAGCTTGCTTTTCGGTGTGAGCCAAGGCTGCGTGTTGAAGACCGGACTTTGACCTAAAAAGGAATAATGGTTTACTTCTATAACTTTTGACTTGGATAGAACGTTGTCTCATACCACACCTTCTTATGTCTATATATGTAGTACTTAAATCATAATTGTTTATCAGAAAGTCGTTTTTATAATGCCAATGAATGACTTACCTCTACTTTATTAAAATTGATGTAAAATATCATTCGAAAAAAAGCAAAACGATTTTCATTGTCTGCTTGATATTTAGATTTTTCCTTTTCAGTTTGTAAAGTTTTGTTTTTCTTAAAGGGCCGCGGTGGCCAAACGGTCTAAGTAGTACAATTGTATTACTAGGCTGTCACCATTGAGTTTGTGTGTTTGAATCTTGCTTGTGATAGCCCGACTCCAATCTTAATTGACTTAGTTTGTCAGTTTTCATACCGTCATTCATTGGTTCTCTTTCTCCGGCTTCCTCCGCCAATAAAACATGACGGTCATGAAACAGAACCAAGTGTTGAAAGTGGCGTTACACCCATTAAGCACTCAACCGATCAGTCGTGTTTTTAAGGATTTTTACATCTGGGTAAAAAAGGACGTCCAATACATCTGGTTTAAAAGGGTAGTCTATCATGTAGAGTGGTTTTTTTCTTATTGTTGATAATTATATATTCAAGCTAAAATCTACACTTTTTGACTCTTTAAGTTTAATCGAGTTAATAATTCAAACTGGAGTAACTGGGACTAGCTATCCTTTGAAAATATATTTTTTAAACAATATTCTATCAAAAAGATTCCATCTGCTTTAATTTGAATACAAAGAGAAGTTGCATATCAATGGGAAAACAATTACGCACATACACACAGTCATCGTCGGTCAACTGTTACAAAAATTTTCTCCTCTGAAATGACCGCGCCATACATACATAACCAAACCTAGCCATACTCATCATTGGGGTATTAAGTTTAAGAAATATGTCCGAGGAATCGATCCCGACCGCCTTCCAGTATACATGAAGGACATGGCGAAAAATAGAATATAGGGGTAAAGTTTTGTCTATTTTTACGAAAACCGCTATAGATAAAGACAATCGGACTTATCTGAAAAGGCAATCATGTTTATAATGTTAAGACCTACTTCTCGTTTGACCGAAATCGTCAGTCCATTCCTTCAAGCAGTTCTGTCCTTAAATGATTGTTATTTATTTTTATCTTTTTCAAGTTTTTGATTTTTTATCTGATTAAAATGGTGTGAGCTGTCAAATCCGTGTTCACCGATTTAACTCAAGTTGTCATATTCGATTTATAACGCTTTAACGTATATCCAAATCAAATAAGTCTTAAATAGACAATGCATGGATCGATAATATATATCAGCATTACGTGTGAACTTTAGCCTAGAGGTCATATAATTAACCCCCGAAGACTGTCGGCGGTTATTTAACCCGATATAAGCAAAAATATAAATAATAACAGATTGCAATTAGATTTTTCTATAGATCGAATAATCGACAAAATAGTTCACCTTTGTTTCACTTTCAGTGTCGACATTCTCTTCCCTTTAATAGCTGCGTGAACACGCCTAATACAGTCATGCGTATTCTGCTCTTTGGTTGGGTTGTTGACACATTACCCATTTCCATTCTCATTTTTTTGTAATAATCTCTAGCTGAAGAGTGAAATTGGAGGTCACAAGAATACGGATTCGATGAGGTCAAATTATTCACTTGCCAAAGAATATTTTATCAGCGATATTTCTTACTTTATAATTTATTTGAACAAAATTGACCAAAACTTTTTAATGCGAAATATAATTTAACTTCTTCACTTTCATTTGAGATTGAAACTTTTTATATCTTGTAGCTAATGTCCCTTTACAATGATAATCGAAAAGAGAGAAGTCTAACCTTTAAATAACCAAAAATTATCAACAAGACAAGAATTACAAATGAGTCAAATAATGTTTGTAAACTACTTGTAGGAGTAATTGCCCTTTAGTGGTGATTTTTAACGTTTTGTAATGTACAATGATTTTTGTCTTATTATCTTATAAAACTATTAAAGATCAATACATAAAGACTTATACAAGGCAAAACACCACGCTCGATATATATTTGATTACAACTTTTCAAAACTTTTGATGAAGAAAAATTAAAATGTCTGTATTTGTGAGGGGGAGGACAGGGGGTTCCCTTCTCCCACCCTTCTTCTCCTTTTTCCTACCCCTCTACTCCTTATTTTATTTTTTTTAATTTACCGGAAAAAAGAGAGATATTTTATTTTTTCATATTTTATTTTTTTCTCCTTTCTCCCAGCCTTCCTCTCCTTTCTCCTTTCTCCCACCCTCTTTCTCCTTTCTCCCTGTCTCCCTTACCCCTGTCCTCCCCCTCATTTGTTAATTGCACATTTTAAAAATGTAAAACAAACGTTTATGTTCAAATATGTAATACAAATTTAAGGACAATGGGGTTTTATGTTTTTAAAAGTGACAAAAGTAATATTGTTTGATTTAGTCTCAAACGAATAATGGCATGTGAATGTGAATAAAAAGTAGAATAACAAAAATACGTATACCGAACTCCGAGGATTTTTTTTTATGTAGAAAATGGGGGAATAAACCTGGTTTTATAGGTAGTTAAACCTCTCACTTGTATGGCCGTCAAATAAAATTCCATTATATCAGTGCTTTGCTTTTGTGTCAATTAGCATTTTATTTGCGCCAAAATAATATCTCATTTGCGCCAAAATAAGCTTTAATTTGCGTCAAAATAAACTTTCATTTGCGCAACAAACCTTAATATTTCATTTGCGCCGAAATAAAAACATATTTGTGCCAATGATACACGTAAATAGTATATAAAATAATTAAATTCAAAAGAGACCTTAAAGAACAACTTTAAAACACAGTTATTGATTGCATTTTAAAACTTATAAACAACATAAAATGATACGTGAACAAAACCAACAGAGATAATAAGTAAAAAATTAAATATAAATGTAAAAAAAAAATGGTACAGCAGTAAACATTCTGTTATAATCTTAATAACTGTAAAAACAAACTAATATGTTACATGTACAAAGTAACATAAAAAGGCATATGGACAAATCACATTGGCAAAAATGAAAGACAAGAATGCAAAAAAAAAATACCATAGCACAATATAAACACAATGACGTGATGTATAAGTACAGAGCAATGTCAAGTTGGTATCACCAAAAATAGACTAAACAGTAAAAGTAATATGCATAACACCAATAAAAGAATACATAACACGTTATTAAAATCATAAACAACGTCAATACCAAGAATCTATACTTGAGACCATCGTGTATAATTTGTGAAATTGATATGGAATATTTATCAACAAGGTCTCGGAACCTTCCGATAATCTATTTTATAATAAGGACGCGTCATTCACTGACATACATGTACTCCTGATTTATCAATTTTAGTTCTCAGACACTGGTATTATGAAATTGAAGAATTTTGTAGGAAGCTGAGAATATCAACCTACACGCCGTGATATTTTCAATTAAGACTTCTTTACTGAATCGACATGAACAGAAGACTTAGGTATTGTTGTCATTGAGAAAGACAAAATAATATGTATGAGACCGCAATAAATGATTATATGATTCTTCGTGTCTCATATTTCTTAAGCTTTTATAAGACATTGTCTACATAATTAAACAATCAAGGATAAAAAGTTTTCTTTATAAAAAATCTATCAACTTCTATGTATTTTGCTTAATTAATATCAAAATCTTATTATATATAATATGAGGACGAGTTCCTCAAAAGCACTACTAAGAATACTTATGTATCTATTACGTATAACATTGGACATGAACCACGTACATTGTCTTGGTACATGAGCCAAACGTGAAATGAAAACGGCTCCAAATTGTGTGGAGTGGTTGATATATTACGATATTTTAAATGCAAATGAAATGATATTATTTATGTATCTGATGTTGCCTTGATCTTATTGTAAACTGGGATACTCTTTTTTTTTCAAAACAAAAAAAGACAAACTAAGGCCTACCATTATTATGTCACATACGATAGATACATGTATATGGTTTTCTTTAACGTGCATATCTAGAGAGTGTGGTATTACCCTTTGCTGACAATTGGATAAAAAAATTCTGATTGCAACAGGACTTGACATTGTATCTGATAATCCAACTCAGACAAAGTGTGCATAGCTTAACTAAGTGAAGAGTCCAATGGGGGTTGTGTAACATTTTGGTGGGATGGATCTTATGAGTCTACTTTAACTACCAGATGGAAGAAGTCCAAGGATAATTTTATTTTTATATGTTTTATTCCCTTCGTTATGTGATGTCTCTATGTCGATATTTTTTAAATAAGGATAATCATAAAGTGTAGTTTGCAATCGCGTTTTTCCTGTGAAATTTTGAAGAAAAGAAAACAAAATTCGTCTAAAGAGCTCTTCTGGAAATATACGAACAAACTGCTTCACTCCATGCCAATTCCAATATAAGAATTTTGACCATAAATCTTCCGAAATAATGTTGGTTGCAGTAACATGTACAATCATGTACTTACACGTTGCTTTAATTACTACATGCTAGCTACCAATTTCAGAATTTTGACCCTAATTAATCTGGGAAAAAATGCTAATGACGGTTAGGAACTATTTTCTGTCTGATACTGGCTATTTTAACATATCCTGTAATTAGAAATGTTATATTCAAATTCCTTAAGACTAAAAATAATTTACATAATTATGCTAATTTAAGCATTAACCAATAGACGTGATACTAATGCTTTACCGTTATCAATAAATCAGGATCCGTGGTTAGTCTTTAAGTTTGTTTGACTTTTTTCCCCCCATTATAATGTTTCCAGATTGTTTTCGTATATCTTGCCAATTTGCCGAAAAAATCCTCTTGCATAGCAGGCATGTCTCTTAGTCGTAACGGCGATACTAAAACTGTCTTGCCAAAAATAGGCGCAAGGTCGTTAAACACCTCTCTCATCATTTTAAACCCTTAATCACATTTACATGTAGTTCCCGCTTTTATTATTATATATATTGTAATCGAATGATTGTTTGTGTGCTATGTCCTCAGTATCCTTCTTTTGACGAAAAGCGTGTATTACTAATTAATCACATCACTTCCATTTCAGTTGCTGATACAGTGACGGATATAAAAACCTCAAAATATTATCTCTTCCATTTTTTTTTATAATGTTGTCTAGTAGGGGTTGTGTCATAAATAAACTCATGTTGCGATAAACATGCAATGTAATGGAATTTTAAACGACTTTCATTTAAGTGAGAGGGTTTAGCTAGCTATAAAACCCGGTTAAATCTACCATTTGCTACACGAGAAAATGTCTGTAACAAATCAGGAATACGTCAGTTGTTATTTATTCGTTTGATGTGTTTGAGCTTTTGATTTTGCAAATTAATTACCGACTTTCCGTTCGGAATTTTTGTCTGAGTTCAGTATTTTTATGATTTACTTAATGCAAAGAAAAGATTGTTACAATTTCATAAATGAGTCTTGAAAAATGTTGTGGGTCTCTAAAACAACAAATTTATACAGATTATACCAGTGAAAATAAATAAAAAAAAAATTCACGAGCTTCTTTTATGTGTGCAATCTTTCAATTGCTAATTCTTTAGACAAATTATCGAATTATAATTGAAATAATAATACTGAAAATCAGTGTCCAAGCTATGTTTACTCCAAGTCGCAAAAGGAATTTTATTGCAGTTGTTACCTAACAGACATTGATAGTGTTGATAATAATGCGTTTATCTTGTTGTCTTTACATAAAAATATTCCATGCACGACGTTAAAGTAATATTGATCTTTTGGGTATATTATAATACTTATCGAGAAATTCCAAGCCAGTTTTCGGAAGATACAATTATCTGATTGGACAAAACATGTCTTTCAGAAATCACTATAAATCTGAATATATAAGATCAGAATTTTATTAAGGCGTTCATATTCATGAAAGGAAGGTAAACCTACATATCTAAGGTGAGTAAGAAATCTTAATTAAAGTTATGAATTATGGAAATATGCATTTATAAAACAAAAACTAAAATCAAATTGATATGTATTATTTTGCAGATTAATTTGTTTGCTTTTAAAAATTATTCCTGGGGACGGTTACCAATTATAGTGTTAATTGTTGTTTTATATGAATGTTACTATCTGATATTATCTCTGTCCTCTTGCACTTGAATTGAATGTCTCTTTTTATAACTTCATTGGGGTGTAAAAGCGTTGATCAAAGTACATGTTGTATGAAGCGCGGAAGCGCTTCATTCTAAAAATGAGAACATGGTCAACGCTTTTCTGTATCTGTATGAGTACGTTGTCAATGTCAATACTGGCTTTGATACAACGGTATGTTTTTTAATGGAGCTACTAATTTTTTCTGAATTTGATGTATTTCCAGTATTGTTCGATTTTAGGCCGTTTAGTATTGTGTCAATTATATATGACCATTCAGCTTTTCTTATTTGGCTTATGATTTCTTTTTGGAAGTGCCTGCAGCTTGACCAATTTTTTGTTCTTTTAGCTTGTTGGTATAATCGTAAATGTCATTGCCTTTACAACCCCGTAAAGTTACAAAAAGAAGCATTTAATACTTAATTTTTTTTTTTAGCTAGGATCATAAAAACACGATTTTTTATCAAGTTTTATTTTAATTCACCTGTGCACTCTATGTTGGGACCTCGTGTTATAATGAAACATGTATCTGATGTAATTGTACTACAATGACATTTACGGTTACAATTTGACTGTTATTAAGACGAATAGCATCGTGGAAAAAAACGAAAATTAACATTTTCATGCCGCTTAAGACCTCACCACAATCTGAATTTATTTAAGATCGGGGTGATCATAGTGTGATCGTGGTCTTGAGTGACAGTGGCTTTACTGGTAAAGTGCTTTTGCGTTTTTAACCAGACGCACATGGTGCTAGTAATTGCAAGACAGACACTTGATTTAATGCATAAACTTAGTTTTCAAATGATTTCAAATTTTGATTAGACTTATGGATTCGAAATGAAAATTAACTTTCCGTATTATCTTTTATTTTTTTAAATGTCTTAATTCAATATTTGTACACTTATTGCTTAGATTCATAAAATATTTTACGTTTTAGGGTTCCAGATATATTTGGCTGCTTTAAGATGAACGCGACAAACATCACATCGAATGAAACAACCTTATACGCATTTACTTTCCCGCCAATGTTGATTGCCTTTATGACTTTACAGCAATTGGTTTTTGTTGTGGCATGTATCGGAAACGGTCTAGTGATATTTATATTTGCAAGGCATTTGAAGTTCAAATCGAATACCAACAAATTCATCGTTAGTTTGGCATTTGCAGATTTTTTCACTGGTATATCATGTGGAACACAAATGTTCTACTTTTTCTATCCGAAGATATCATCGAACATGATCCTTTGTATTCTGAGGTATCAAGTTATCACAGTTATGACACTGACGTCACAATTAACTGTAGGTGTAGCAGCATTTGATAGGTACTTGGCTATATGTCATCCCCATAAGTACGCGCTAGTCATTACGAGGTCAACTTCAAATATAATGTGTATTCTTCCCTGGATTTTACCTACCTATGTGATACTGGGTCCTATGCTTGGGTGGAGGAATTGGTATCCTGGCATTCCATGCAGTTTTGACATAATCTTCCCGAAGTCGCTGCGCGCAACTGCATACATAATTGTGTACATTGTCAGCATAATAACTGCAATACTGTACCTTCCGGTTTTGAAAACAGCATGGCGTTATTACCAACGAATGAATAAATATCAGCAAAACCAGACGAGAGACCACATGCAGACGACGAATAAAATAAAAAAGGCCATCCTAGCAGCTAAAGTTACCGGCATTGTAACTATTGTATTTAGTATCTTTTGGTTGCCATACATGACATTAAGTTCCTGGATCATGGTATCACCTACCACGAAATCGAAGCTGGAATCTGATTTAGCAAATTGGTTGGTATTTTTCGGAGCCTCAAACAGTATGGTTAACCCAATTATTTATGCTTGGAAGCGTCCAGATGTGAATCAGCAATTCAAAAAGGTGTTCTGTGGTTCAAATCCTGTCAGTCACGTAGAACATTTAAAAACCTAAACTATCACTTCAAATTATTTTTTTAGATATGTTTCCCCTACATGTTAGACCCTCCCTCCAGTTACTATTTATATGAAAGATGTACTACATATTTTTCATCTATTTGTATTTACATACATATCGCCGTCTCTGTTTTGTCTTTTTATATATATATATATATATTATATCACAGTAGCGCCGAGTGCATACGTTATTCATGTCGGACTTTTTCTTATATATTTGTATTCTAAAACTTGAATGCATCTTTGTGAAATTTATTGGCGTGTAAAAGAGCTTCATTCTAAAAAAATATGCGCACGATCAACGCTTTGACAACTATTTAAAACTACTAAAAGAAGCAGTCAATACTTATATTTTTTTTTTTACTTGGATCATGAAAACACAATTTCTGTCAAGTTTTTCTTTATTTACCTGTGCACTATATTGTGGAAGCTTGTAACATCATGAATGTTACATTTCATTTTATGATGGAGATTATTGTTAAACAATCAAAATAACGTTGTATAATGAAACATGTAATGTAATTATAATGTATATAATAAAGTTAGTTTATGTATAAGCCTTGGTGTTGTTGATAAAAATATAACATACATAAGGTAGCACAATACAAAGATTTTATAACTCCAACTCCCAAGTTATAAAATGCTGTAACTTTCTTAATAATGCTTGAAATTTATAAAAGTAGTAGTTTTGGATAGCTAATAGATTACTCTTTCAAATTAATGTAATGTTAGTATTATGCAACAAATATGTAAGCGATTATAATGTTAACTGTGCCAAAAATATTTTTCACCAAATTTCCACTTACAAATAAAATTAGCTTCATCATAGGTATCCCTAGAGGGTTGACTTTATATGTTGTTTTTGTGGCCATTATCAACAAAAGGGTGTCTTAGATTTCAGATAGAATGTAAAGAACAAATTTTACATCTTATTCAACATTATCTTCTTTTATGTGGTTTGGATGTTACATTAATTTGAGATTTATGAGAGAATGGAATACCATAGCGAATACCATAGCGACAATCTGAGACACTATTTTGAAGCCCATGATGTGAATAAGATTTCGTTAACATTTTCTGTATAGTTAGAGAGATAATAGAGCAAAGTTCACTTACCCAGATTTTGCAACTAATTACATAATAATTGATTACATAATGATTGCACAAAAAAAATGCACTCATTTAAAAGATAAATCTTTTATCCATCTATATAATACCTATTTTGTTATTTTCTATGCATTCTTAAGAAAGTTACAGCATTTCAAAGGTTAGTGATTGGAAGTTAAAAAGTCTTTGTACTGTGCTACCTTAATGTTCGGTTACGGAACGAAGAAGAACATAATTTCGTTTATCTCTCAATTAAGTTAAAGAGACAGTTTTTGCTACTGGATTTCAAATCTTGTCATATTAAAGAATCACATATAAATATATAAATCTGTGGTATGAATGCCAATGAGACACCTCTCCATCCAAGTAGTTGTTTGTAAAAATAAACCATTATAGGTCAAAGTACGGTATCCAACACGGGGCCATGGTTTGCACGGAACATCAAACTATAAAGGGATAAACAACTGACAAGGGGTAAAGCCTCGGTCACACCTCACCGGATAAGACGAACGGACGTCTAAAGTGAAAATAAAAGTTGTCCGTTGATAAAATTGTTATCCGTTGGGAGTCCGTTGATGTACTGAACAACTAAAACGGACGCCTAACGAATGCATAACGGACATGCAACGGACAAGAAACGGAGACGTACCGGATAGAACGGATGTCAAACGTACATCCAACGGACGAATACCGCATAAAACGGACACCTAACGGAAGCGTACCGGATAAAACGGATAAACAAGATATACGAAAATATTAAAGGCGACAATAATTATACATTTAAATCGCATTAATATTGAAAATGTTCCGTGTAACTGGTTTTGGTTTGTTCTTCAAAATGCGGCTAAAGGGCAGTGTCTGACCTGAATAACAGCTGCTTGATTGTGAAGATGTGCCCTTGTTCTAAGATCGATTATGAATAATAAGAATTCGTGAACCTTAAGAAATCTAATTGGCATTTCTGACGAGAAATTTCCAATTGGCATTTATCCGTTTCAACTCTATCTGCTAGACCTCCAACGGATATATAACGAACACGTAACGGATACAAA
Organism: Mytilus trossulus; assembly: GCF_036588685.1. Lineage (NCBI taxonomy): Eukaryota > Metazoa > Mollusca > Bivalvia > Mytilida > Mytilidae > Mytilus > Mytilus trossulus. The sequence goes on from NC_086373.1 coordinate 65,550,837, forward strand.
ACGGAAACGAAACGGACGAGTACCGTATAAAACGGACATTTTATCCGTTGGACGTCCGTTCAAAGTTTTGAACATGCTCAAAATTTTCTACCGGACAGAACGAACGTCGACGGATAAAACATACGCTTAACGGACATGCAACGGATATGGACGGACGGCTAACGGATAAGAACGGACGTCTAACGGACATGAACGGATTGAAAACAAGTTTTCCGTTTGGCGTCCGTTCGAGCTTTCCGGTAAGGTGTGACCGAGGCTTAAACCATTTAAAAAAGAAAACCAACGGTCAAAGCTATATCAAAAACAAAAACGAGAAATATATATGAACCACACCAACAAACGACAACCACTGACCATCAGGTTCCTGAATTAGTACATGTGCAAACAAATTCAGCGGGTTTAAAAGTTTAAATAGGTATCAACCTTCATCAATCCTGGAACAATAGTGTAACATCACAACATAGTAAACACACTATAAATAATCAAATGAAATGGCTTAACTCATTATAATGACATCTGAAAACAAACAAGTGAATATTCACTGAAAGAATACATGATATATGACACAATGTAAATACAAAATCCATAACATAAGAGGTGTGATAATGAACAATTACCGAAATTCAACCATATCCTTGTCGAGAATGCGTCATGTACAGGATATAACGATGTAAACCTTAAAGAAAATGCCGCCAATAAAATAATTTTGTAGAGTAATAAAGAACAATAATAAACGACTGAAGGAGTGAACATTTAGAGTAATACCAAACAGTTATCAAAGCTGATATAATCAAAATTACAAATGGAGATACGATAGAGATATAATTTTAAACAATAAATGAAAAAAAACAACATTACAAATATTATTTACATGTCAATTAACACGAAAATACAATTTGAAAGTACTCGCTGTTACTAAAAACTTGTTATAAGCCAAAAATAATAATTTAAAAAAAATCATGCATCAGAGACTAAAATCAACAAAACACTTCCCAGGGTATTTTAGTATTTAAACGTCATGGACAGGCAAAGAAGACATGACTTTTGCAATGCCAAATATCAGACATTAGGATAAATAGGAGTTATTAAGTCCGGATCTCTGTAATCATAAAAATATTATGGCACGCATCATGGAAAGTCTAATATTTATCAGCTTCATACATTGAGCAAAAAATATTCATCCTTGTTTCCAATATTTTTTCTCGTTTCCTTGAAAACAGTCATCAAAGATCCTCATTTTTGATATTTGACAACATCAATGATTTATCTTTTTCTTTAAAAACGTGTCTATGTTTTATTGATTTTTGCTGTTTAATTTAATGAATAGTTATGATCTATTTTTGGAAATAGCGCAAAATTGCCAAAACCTACACATATACTATTCTAATCGTCAACTATCAACTACAAATCAACAGAATATATTACATTTATTAATATATTTTACACTTCAAATGCAGCGTCTAGTGGGTTAATCAGCCATATATTGTTAAAAAGGTTGATTGTGTATATAACAAATACAAAAAACATTAATGGGCAAACTATTTAATGCTAAGAAAATTTTGATAAGCATATTAGCAATTAGTTTTCAAAGGTACCAGGATTATAATTTATTACACCAGACGCGCATTTCGTCTACACAAGACTCATCAGTGACGCTCATGTCAAAATATTTATAAAGCCAAAGAAAGTACAAAGTTGAAGAGCATTGAGGATCCAAAATTCCCAAAAGTTATGCCAAAAACAGCTAAGGTATGCCTTAGATAAACAAAAATTGATAATGTATTTGGTTTTCAGCTTAGTAATTGTCTCCCCTTAACAAACTCTATCATCTTAAAACATAGTTACGCACAAATAGCAGAAGAACTATGGAAGGAGGCAAAACAAAAATTTATTTGTTTTTCATGATTAAGCAACTACTTTGTCCCTAGTAGTACTGGTTTAAGATTTTCGACAGTATCTGATTTAAAGATGTGTAGTATTTTAGGAATATTTCAAGAAAAAATCCTTATTTCTGCAAAGGTGATTGTTGTTGTAAAAACATTAAAAATGATGAAAAAACTATGCATTATGTCGGAATTGTGCCTTATACCTTCGGAATTCACAGAGAAATCGACTATATGTAATAAACATAGTGAACACATTCATGAATCTTTGAAAAATAGAAGAAAGTCGTTTAGTATTTCTTTATACAGTATATTCATTTTTTACACACATACCAAGGTTGGCGACCGTCAGGTCAAACATGAAATGTTGCTCAATATCTATAGATTATCGGGTTAACTACACATTGATATCGTAAAATATCAGCCGCGAGCCACAATGTGAACCTTTTTGAGGAGTGAGCGTAGCGAACGAGCTAAACAGTTTCACATTGTTTCGAGCAACTGATATTTTACGATATCTTTACGTAGAAAACCCGATTATCTGTTTATCGTTCTATTAATGATCTTTTTTCCACTCCCTAGATAGTTTTATGCTTGTCGAAAGCAAGCTTGATAACTCTCTCTCGCAATTTTACGTCGCTGATAACTTCTCCTCTCGCAATTTTACGTCGCTGATAACTTCTCTCACATTGTGACGTCGCTGATAATGCCTGGTATCGTTTTGAACTCTTGATACGAGAATTACTGAGCGACAGAGCAGGGTGATATAGGCATAGGGGAGGACGATATAAGTACCGATTATCAGGTTATCTTCATGTTTATATCGTAACATATCAGCCTCAAGACATAATATGAAGCTTTTTGTCGAGTGAGCGTAGCGAACGAAATCATAAAGCCTTCATATAATGTCAAGCAGCTGATATTTTACAATATCAATATGCAGATAATCTGATAATTGATTTTTCGGGCTGTATTTGCGTGTTTCAGAAGTGTTTTCTTTGTTTCACCAGCACAAACAGATGACTTGATAAGTTCGGGTCAAAATTATTAACGTCGGTTCAAACATTATGACGTCGCTGATATGTCCGGGTCAAAGTTATTAAGGCCAGGTCAACGTATTTGACGTCACAAAGACATGATACTGAATAATATTAAGTGCTTAACAGAGTGATACAGAAAGTGGGACGACCGATAAAGCTAAGTACTAGTTGAAACACTTAAGTTAATATTGGGTGTAACAGGAGATTGTCACAGGATAATCTGTAGCCCAAAATAAAGGGCGTCTCCCCCTACCCCCTTCAGGCTATGCACTTTAAAACATGTGTCGTTGTTTCCCTTTGCATTGCCCCAACATCCATAACTTAATTTGACTTAAAGGTTTTGTATTAAATAAGAACGCGAATGTGTATTTATTTTTCCCGTTTGAAAAGAATCCAAAATGTTTTAGTTTGCTGATGGCAAAATCGATAATTTACCTAAGTTAACTATATCTTAAGATCTAATTACCACATTTCTAAGATAACCTTTACTAATAAGTTTGTGTTAAGGTTCGATGAGTTTATACGGATCACCTAGGGATAGCTTTAAGTACAATATGACTGTAAAAATTTTAATTTGGAAACCGTTTTAAAAAAAGTTTTCTACAGGTACAGCCAAATTATTTGTATCGATGAAAGCATTTATTAAAAAAAGTTATAAATGAAATCGAAATCCCTGACTTGATCATAAACCAGTGATGCATTTATTATTTGCGTTAAAAATCTATGACATCAGTCTACATCACTACATAAACAGGCCATCTCCGTTTAAAATAGAAAAAAATACAATAGGGAATTCGAGTCTTCACTGAGTTTGGTCATAAACTGAGATTGATAGCACTACAAAAGTACATCTGCTATTTAAGGAGTGCAGCTAGTGACCATAGAAATACCTACTACCTTTCCATACACTTTATCACCGAAAAGTACATATACGTTATGCCTGTTTAATTTGCTTAAACTATTTTAATCAATATAATAGAGCTATGTACAACTGTCATACAAGTGGAAGGTTTAACTAGCTGTAAAACACATTCAACCCAGCATTTAGTTTTTCGGGAAATGCCTATTGTTGAAAATTGTCTGATTGACAATTATAATACATCTTTTTATATTTATCTGTACTACGTCATGGATATTAGATATTAATATTGAATATTAAAAAAACAATCTAATTAAAAACCCGATCTCTCATCGCTCCTGTTTTCTGATATTTCGCGTTGGAGATCTAATGAAACCCGCGTTGAGGTCACATGTGAGTTACTTCGTAGGTGTGTCTTTGTCGACCAATGAAAATGAGTTTTCGACGATCTTTTAAGTTTATCGTGAGATAAAGGGATGTAACTCATTTTATGTACGAAGAAATCGTCAGTCTAAATAATTTATAAACTGTTTTGATTGGCTTATTAATAGGTCGTCAACTCATTTGCATATCATTATAAATTCATAACTTCTAGTTCACTCACATGTGACATCAAAGCGGGTTTCGTTAGATCTCTTACGCGACATATCAGAAAACAGGAGCGATGAGAGATCGGTTTTTAATTAGATTGATTAAAAAAATAAATAAAATTCTAAACACATGACAGTCACATGTACGTTTCGAGCTTTTAATTATGATTCAAACACAGAAATTGATAGGAAGCCTTTCTGTATTGACATAAACCCAAAAAAACATGAACAAAGGGAAAACGTACATTCTCCACTATTCAGTTCTGTAAAGTTCTGATTACGAATATAAGATCTTTCAGTTTCAAAATAAATGTAAAATGTGTATGTTCAATAACTTTCTGGTTGATCCAAGAATTGAACCCAAAGTAGCATTTGTAAAACCTGAACAGGTAACAACAATTACCTCATTGGATGGATCCATCAAGTGCAATTAATCTTCCAGTAAAGACGAGTTTAACATACCGAAAAAATATGATTTTATAAGATTCATTTGCAATGAACGTAAAATACCGCCATCGTCAAGCGATGAGCAGGTGCAGCTGAAACAGGAGATAGCATTTAGTATATCAAAGCAGAATATTGATATACATACATAATACAATTCCAGCAGACCTTTTAGTTTTACATGAACGTAGATTGACGACATTTTTTAACTGAACGTCACGAGGTCAAACGTTCCACTTCAAATCGTAAATTTTAATATCATGATATCATCCCGGAAACAAGACTGTATGCACACATGTCAGAGCCGACTGTTGCTATGCCCCCAATTTAGTCGTGTAGCTCCCGCACCGAAAGGAAAAAGAATCTGACATTTTCAATAAAAATAAAACCGAATAGGTAGATCATATTAATCACTTTGACTAGATGGTACGATAGCGAAAAAGCAGAACTCTCTAAGTGCTTGTGCGGTACGCACAAAAAAAGACTTAATTTAAGGACTACTTTCGTGTTATACTACGATGAAATCAGCGTTAGCGCAGAGGTTTCACCTGAAAGAAGGCGAAGTTGCATATCGCTGTGAATTTCCAAATTTAAAGCGTCAACAATGTAAAACTTTCAAGAAATATGGTTGTTGGCTCCGTATGTCAGCACAGAAAGCCTATCAAGCTTTAAACAGAACCAACTGTTATAGATAAAAACATTTACGTTTTAAACAATCGTGAGTTGAAAAACATGTTCGATTTCACCATCCACAAACATTAATAAGGTCTTTCAACCTTTTCGGTTGAAAGACCTATAGGGTTTCTTCTGATTATTATTTTTTTTTCTTCCGCCTAATTTTTTTTCCTTCCCTGTTTTTTTGTTTTGCAAGATGTCGCTTAGATAAATGAAATATGATATCGAACAGTTTATGCGCTTTTGAAACTGACCCTGTTAAACCGAATACTTTCCCATATAAGAGTTATCTCCCTGAACACTGTTTTTCTTGTTATCGCTTAATCTTCACAACCGTATAAGAATCCGACAAATTTATTTTACCAAATAGCTCGTTATATCGTCAGGATGATTTGATTAATTTTGACCGAAGCTATCCGGAGACTCCATATGAGAGTTATCCCCCATTTTATATATGATATAAGTGATTTGCATTTCTAACTGGTAAACCATAAGTGATAGAGACCCAGGGTCTTTTGATTTAAGATCCTTGGTCCAAAAAAATGAAAATTAGGTCAAGGTCAAATTCTAAATTTAGATTTTGGCTTATTTTCATTAACCTTATAAGATATCGACAAATTATTTTTACTAAATTGTTAGTTTCGACATGTCGTAACTTATAAATTTTGGTTGCAAGGGTGCGTAGACAATAAATGGGAGTTTTTGCCACTCTTATATTTAGAATTATGCGTAAAGTGATATTACTCATGAACCATACATAATACAGACCTAGGGTCTTTTGATTTGGGATCCTTGGTTTATGACCTTGAAATTGAGGTCAAGGTCATAGGTTTATTGGACGTTCTAGATTTTGACCTTTGCTCGAAATTCATATTTCTACATCATAAAGCCATAGGAACTGACATTTTCAACTGAATTTTGATATTTTCATATCAAAATAGATCCTTTTTGGTTGAAAGACCTGCAATTGTTCTCTGAACAATTGGTTTTTAATTCAGACAATTGTTTTTTCTAGTGAATTTGAATCAATCAGAATCGTTTGATCAAATATTTAAACCTGTAGGGACAGACAGTGAGCGGAGTGACTGTACACTATAAACATTAACATGTAAAGTGGAAAACAGTTAGCTCTGCATGATTTATCTAAATTGTTAGATGAAAAACTTGAATGGTTATTCAATTAGGATTACAAGTCTGAGTACTTGAAAATCAGCCCTAACTGATTCGAATCATATCTTAAATGGGATCTCGCGAGAATAAACAAGGTGAGTTATTATGTCATTCTTTGCTGAACTGTCGGCCTGAACAGTTCGCCTGTTATTCTGTCCATTTGGGACATTATGTTGAGTGCACCAATAAACTGAGTAAGTTATTTATTTTAATTGTTGGCAATAGATAGGTGCGGCCTAAGAATTGCAATATGTTTGTACCTAGTCGAGTAGTACTAGTGTTTTTATTACACGCTGTTGTACATGTTGTTCAATATAGCTACAGGTGTAGAAAAGTTTTTTAAATCACTTTTTGGCAATATATAGGTGCGGCCTAAGAATTGCATTATTTGTGTACCTAGACGAGTACATGTAGTACTAGAGTTTTTATTACACGCTGTTGTACATGCAGGTTTATTCGATAAAGTTAAACGATGCAATTTTGTCAGGTTAGGCTCATGTCAGAAAACATGGGGTTACATCATAAAACTGGGTTTACCTTCAAATCTGGGAATGAAAAATCCCACAAAACTGGGGTATGTTAATTGTTTATACTGCTTATGTCAAGATTCGTGAAAGCGCATTATCTCGGGCATTGGCGGTAATTTGGAGAACTCAGGGTATATAAACTGGTAGATAACTTCTCTGTCAAATGCATACTTGAGACGACTGGACGAGTTACATTAGCCGGAAGTAAGTACTTTTCATTTTCGCACATATAACATAGAAAAAATTGTAAAAATCTATCCCTGTTAACTTAATCGAGGAGCTTGCCTGTTTTCACCCTTCACTGTTCGCCATTTTGCTTTTGTTCATCGATGCACATGATCAAGACTATAGCCAATGAACGTTGATCTTGCACATTGAATCGTAGTTACGGTATTATTATTTTCTAAAAGTCATCGTTTGTATTATAAATTAATAATTATTTATAAATGTACGTTTTACTAATAAAATGTTCATACAATTAAAAAAAAATAGTGCTTTTATTCCAGTTCTAATGGAAAACAAAGAATAATTGTTAGAATCTTATAAATTTGTGTAAAACAATATAAATTACATAATATCAAGAGAACAGGTTATTTGTGTCCTCCTTTTGTTACTTTAATAGTTGAAATGACATCACATAAAAAATGTAGTTGCATTAAACATGAAGAATATATAACATAAAGTACAACTGGTAACATCATAAAAACAAATGATAAGAAGATTAAGAAGGTAGTAATAGACGCTCTCATTCTACGAGGAGACCTTTTCCAACATAGTGAATTCCTTTGCCAGGGCTGTGTCAATTTTGCAGAACATAATTTATTGCAACTGGATTTGCCACCATCTAAAAAGTCAAAGATCGACATATCAGAAGAAGCAGTACAGTGTGTGTTAGATTTGCTTCAAAAGAATGAATGTCAACTGGACCAACAACAAAGGTTAGCCCATGCCATTGGCAAATGCCAGAACAAGCTTATATATGAGGACTCTAAAATATTGGTGGGAAGTTAAAAAATGATGAATACCTAGTCTTTCAACATGACGGGTGAGTAGTGAATGTAGTTTACTTCTATGTACCGGTATATATATGTATATTAGGTCTTATCAATGCGTATAGAATGAAATGAGAAAAAACCTGTTTTTATACAAAAGTTTCTAAAAATTACAAATATAGTTTCCGTTCAAGAAATCAGCTTAATCAATATATATAAACTTTTATTAACATGTCAATAACAGTTATCTCCCTTTATTTGGAGAAGAAACAAAGTCTAAAAAAACAACCTATAATACATTTGATACTTGTTAAAACTTTATAAATGCATAATTCAAATGCGTCCTTTTGGAGAATATCTAAGATATGTTTTGCATTCTAGTCCCCGAATTTGCAAAACTCATGACAAATGTAGAACAATTAATTTCTGCGTTTAAATTATTCGGATGAAAGAGGATCATTATATATATAGTACATATATACAAATATACCAATACGTTCGAAAATTATTATTGTCATCAAAGCACGTATTTTGTAAAGGTATATTTTTTTCAGATTATGTGTCCAGCCGAAATTATGTGATTAAAAGCTTTCTTAACGGTATAATTGACGACATCCCATAAAAAAAACCCTCAGCTATGGAAACCGCAAGCTATATAGACTATATAGATTACATGAGAAACTCAATGTTTATTTCACCACTGATAGTGGGAGATATTATGGTCATAATTGTGCAAACCGTGATACAAGCATGAAATTTGGTATAAAGATTGACTAAATGATACTTATAAAATATCCGCTACTGGCCAGAAAAAAAATTAAAAAATTTCAAGATGGCCACCAAACATTTGGGAAATGGCGTTATTACAAATTGGTATTAATTCGTTAATACTTTGAAAGGTGTGTTATATGTAAAATCCGATGTTAGAATTGATAAAAAGTAAATGACAGTTCCTAAATTACGACTAGACAATACATCAATGAAATTAAAGGTGACTTCCGGTTTCAAAATGCCGGCAAAAAAGTCAAAAATTTCAAATTTTATACTTTCAAGCAACTTCACATGGGAAGAAATCGGTATAATCTAATGTAAGTTATGGTAAAACGTTAAAAAACAGTTCCTAAGTACGACAAAACAACACATAAATGAAGAAAAATAGTGATTTCCGGTTCCAAAATTGAGGCAAATACGTAAAAAATATTTTCGAAAGTTCCATTTAGTAAACAAGTGATAACACTCTTTGTTTAGTTTAAATGCCAAGTTTGATTTGACGGACAGGTTGCTTATCTTATAATTATCTGACAGTAGCCTAAACAATCCGTACAAGGAAGACCAGAATGGTAGCATTTACAGTTACTGGATTTTTGCCTCCACTTTTCAAAAGTTCCTGACACGAGGATGCAACGGCAGTCACAGAAGTCCATTTCGGTTTCCAACTGTCATTGATTCTTTCTTTCATCAAACCACAGTGTTCATGACTTGGTACATGTACCTGTCGAATACATGAATCAGGCTGAGCCCAAACAACTCCTCCTTGATTTACTTCACTTTTGATGTGCTCTGGAAAAGAACCTCTTGTAGACGGAATTGCATCACAATGCCGCTGCTTCCTGGCAAACAATTCACATCGTGCCTCGCTTCAAACTTAAGCCAACAAAAACGTCCTTTACATCTGAAGAACTTTCCATTGACCATCGCTGCCAAACCAACGATAAATGCGTCCTTATTTGGATAAGAAAATCGCAGAATATTTCAAGTAAACCCATTTGCAGCAATGTAATACCACTATTTCAAGAAACATCCTGAGAGAAAGACGGAGAAGTTTGTTTTTTATGGATAAAGTAAAACTGTCTACTGTGATAAGAAATGAAAAGTATAGAAAAAGATATTGCAATCACTTTTAAGGTTCTCTAGCTTTGACAAAGACGTTTCCAGTTTCATTTTGCAGCCAAAAAAAGAAGTTTTTTTTTTTAATTTGGTTATTTAAAGCAGGTTCTCAGTCATTTGCATTTGCTTCAAAAGATCTTCGTATTGTTTGGACCAAAATTTTACGTACTTGTTCAACAATTTCCTGAATGGGGTATTTTTTTACAAATCTGACGACTCTTCTAGAAATGAATTTGCAAACTAGTTCATCACTTTACAAAGTCTTTAAAGCTGTTGAAAGAGATCGTTTTGTGTTTTCGCGGAGTGTTCATTAAGTCGTTCATCTGTTATCGAATGACCCAAACCACACTATCTTTCAAATTCATCAACTAGTATACTGACCCCTCGTCCAGCTGCCATCCATTTGTCTAAATTGGATCTTTGGTTAATCCTATGGCACCAATATCGCCCTTCACAATTGCATTATTTTGTTTTTGTGCCTGTTCAATTGTTTTATAAGAAAAAAAAATGCTGTCGTACGTACAGTGAAATTATCATTTTCAAATTCCATTGCCACCTGTGGGTGATGTTCGGAAAGTGAAGTCATATCTTGGTGATGTTCGGTAACGATTGAGCATAATTTACACGTTTAAGACCTAAAACAATACGCTATCATGCTTTATATGGACTGTTTGTAAAGTACGAACTCTCACTCATGAAATGAGCATAACACCAAAATCAGGTGAAGTTCTTAATTTATATTTGAACGCCAGGAATGAAACTGTGGTCCAGATGACTCTATGCACCAGTCTTTTAAATCATTGAACGTCACAGAGTCATGACATAATTATACATTTCCAGTAAAGCTTTCATAATCCGAAATTAGCAGTTCATATACATGAAGTTGTCTGATGCGCCTGTCTAGTTATATGTACATTTGAACATACATACAAAGAATCTGCCGTTCTTGTGTTGCAATATTGGCTTCAGTAAGACAACATTTCCATCTCCTATCACGCAATATATCACATAGAGTTTTATAACAAGACATTTCAATGTGCAATCCACCAAACATGACGATAAACTTATCTTTTCCGTAAAAATCAGACCATTCCCATTGAGTTTGCTTATGCAAAAGTGGCTGATCTGTAGTAACAATTGATGTTTCTGCGGGATTCACCACATTTTCGCCTTATCCATCGAATACCTGATAATTGCCTGGTTGTGCTTATAAATTGCTTTTAATGTCTCTGAATAGTTAGCACATGCGCAAAAGTGTTAAACACAAGTGTATCATAACATTGAAAAATGTTATAAAACCAATTCATAATATTATTAGAAATCCAAAAACACTAAATATATGGTAATTAGTTCAAATGATTTTGAAAGAATGTTGTAACATTTCGCGCATGCGCAAATACTTGATATGTCAACTATTAATTTTTAATAAATGTGTGATGTAAGGAATGTAGCCGACAAACCTGAAAATTGGGTTTTACTAAAAGAAGTTCAAAAAAAGTTTTTTTCAAACAAGAAAACAGCCATTTGAGAAAACGGCCATGGCCATCTTGATTTTTTTTTAATGGCCAGCAGTTATTTCTTAAAGAGTATATAATAATGATGTTTTGTGGTAATTTTCATGCTTGTGTCATCATTTGCACAATCCCCTCTATTTTGCGTGACAATATCTTCCACTATGAGCTTCATGCAGTCTTTTTACATATTACATTACTGGAAGCAAAGCTGCAGTAGTTTTGAATTCAGTTGGCTACCCATCTGGTAGTTATACTACTGTGAATAACTGGATAAAAGAGAATAGCAAAGAAGCACTACGGTGTCCAAATGATGTAGATGTTGTTACTTTCTTTGATAACAACCAGGTATGTATTCTATTAATAAGCAAAAACATAAGCTGTAACGTATCCTGTCTTTGTTTTCTTGTGGATAATTGTCTCAATGCAATTACAATAGAATATTTTATTTATATACTTGACAGTTCTGTTAGATACGTGCATAGTATACTAATACAAGGGAAAACACATTACACAATCGATAAACTTCAAAAGTTTCAATTAGGTTTTTATTTTCAATATCTATATATGCCCATTTAAAATTGCGATGTTAGAAGGAACCTAGCTAATATCATTTAATGTTTTACAGATCACCACAAAAGTTGGCAGATACTACAGATTTTTATATGGCACCGGAGCTGCTGAAGAATTATTGAAGCGAGCAGACAAATAAAACTGGACCAGTGTCTGCTGTAGGATACTACAAGTGGTTGTCGGGTGTCCGAAATCCTAACTATGCTCCAATGTCCGAAATAGTATTTACCTACTGTTTGGCACTCCTATGTATTTAGGACAGGGGTCAGGCGAAATAATACGGCTGCTATTCAAACTGCAAAAGTAAAATTTTCGCCACTTTGTTTTTTAGCCTCAACATGTCTTTTTACATGGAGACATTCGTAAGAGATTTATTTGTCAGAGAACAATGTCCGCCTGAAGTTCTTGCGTTCATTGAGGATAACGAATCTTACAGTGTTAGTGGGAATGAGTCTAAGGGAGAAGGGGGTGATTTCATTCTTGAGAATTATAACCGAAAAACCAAACGACTCATTCCCGCTGGATTACCCGACAACAACAAGTGATTACAAGTTTGCAGGAATGTCGACAGATTAGATAAGGTAATTAAAGAGAACAAAACTTAAAAAAAAAGTAGCTCCACCAGAACAAACAAAATCTATTCAGCCCCCTCAATATCACGACAAAAATGGAAATGGTTTATATATCTGAAGAATATTATCCTGCAAATGTCGAAGTATTGTTGCAAATGTCAGAAGCAATGTTAAATAAGTTTTATTGTGGGCTTCTATACAAAAAGTCTTGAAACATTTCCTTTAATACAAATTGATATTTGACATGACATTCGAAGAAAATGTGCACTGGTGTCACATTGTAATACCATTATTATTATTGTCGACGCATCACTATCAGTCAAATGTAGTGAAAGAGAATGAACGTCGAAAACAGGACATTTAGGACTTTACCAGGTAATTGAAAATCGACTTGTGCCAGACTGGAAACGATTTCTGTCCGTCTCTCAAACCAATATATCTTTTGCATTTTCTTAGTGAATTTGTCGCATCATTTCAGCGTCGCCTGCTATATTAGCATCATCTTTGATATAAGCCAACCTTTCAGCAGATGAAATGGTATGTAATGTTTTTAACCTTTTAAGAGACAGTTTCTTGCACATAATATACTTTGATGTATTGAGAGGATGATCATTATTTTCAGACAACAAATAATTTGACATATCAGTGCTTCCTTTTCAAACGAAGAAAGTTCTACTGATTTTAATTTCTGCTTACTTGTGATGTATAGGTTTTATAACACCATCTAAGATACGTAAATACGCCTGATTCAGTTGCTGTATCATTACGTATACAGAATTCATTTAAAAAACTTAACAAATCAGCATTTATTTTTTTCTTCCATATTATGTTAATATAATTTAAAAGTACATTAGCAACAGAATCGCAGATAATGATTTCTCATCTCCAATTTGACCAATTTCAACTCGCCTTTTTGGCATAGGGCGTAGCATGCTTTAACGAGACAGTAAAATTGTCCATTCACTTCAATGCAAAACAAATCAAACACACCTGAAATAAAACCAAACGAACTTTACAATGATGTCCACTTTCCAGGTAAAATTTAACAAAAACGAATAAACAACAATACATAACAAGATAAATTAATATGATGGTGTGTTTGGACTGTACCCAGCTATTGTCAAAACACCAGAGCACCCCCCCCCCCCCCCAAAAAAAGCAGATACACATGATAAATAGTATGATGGCCAATAATACAAATCTTCAACCAAGACCAAACGTTACTATGCACCAACTCAGTATATATTTAATTTTTTGTTTTGGATATGACAATATTACAAAATGTATGTACATAATGCAGTGCAAGCTGTCATAAACAAACCCTAAATCAATTGAAACCTTTCTACAATGTCCTAACATATCAAATTTAGAAGTTGTTAACTTGATTTAGCAAAAGAAAATCAGTTAAGCTTTTCACTCGGTATTAAAACCTGAAGATATTTATAATTTCATTCGTTTAAACGGGCAGTGCATTAGAGTGAAATTAATTTCTCCTGGGTGTTTCGTCACATGTAGCATAGAGGGCGTAATGTTTTCCCGCTTCAAAATTATTTTCGCGGTATTTTATTGCCTATGTTATCATTCAGCACGACATCGTCAATCTGAGCAGTCGAATTTTCTTGGAACGCTGCCTATCTTGAATTTGAGAATGAACCCAGATTCTCCATTACTTGAGGAATCTCCTGCATGGTGTTTCACAACAGGACATTTTCAACACTAGTAAACAACAATTAAAGTTTCAACAGCAGCCCTTTCGAGAACCTCATCCCGGTTGTATATGCCGTTTTCCCGTTATATTGCAACATGTCCAGCATGAGCGGAAGTCAGTCTTAAGTTTCAGGAAGGAGCCTGCTATAGTTGTGGATAACCAATATTTGAGGAATAGATGCCTATTAAACTCGAAAGCAGTCTATGGTCTAAATCAGGAATCATTTATATAAGATGAGTATTTATATATTAGTAGTCAATCGAGTGCACACTTTTCTCACACACGACTACATTGAATATAAACAAGGTCAGTCTAAAATTATCGTCAGAGATAAAATATAGAGATATATTGATTTTTGGTATAACATTGGTTGTCATGATTTCATTACCGACAATTTAAATACCGATATCATTTTACACGCTTATAAATACTCTTTTGTTAAATATTGTACTACACGGCTGTCCGTTTGTTTACAAAACATTATTCTGCTATTACATACAGTGATCTTGTTTTATAAGCTATTGAAGATCTTTTGTTTAGAGGACTTATTATTGAATGTACTGATATAAACCATTGGTTTGCTTATTCACTTGCCACCACTTGCTACCTTTGTTCTAAACAATAGACATGTTACGAAAAGGTATATTCTCGACGCTGAGGTTGACAAATTACACTTTAAATTTGGGGACGGTGTCAAAACATTGATAATAGATAAAATTTAAATCCAGTGCGTCTATAAAAAAAATAGGTGAATTCAAATCACAATTATGTAGAACATCATGCTGTAACATCCTAATATTATGACAATTGCTCTTTTGATATCATTGCTGGCTTTCATACAACATGAAAGTTGTACGGGTGCAAGAGCGGTTGCGCTAGAAAAAAAGGGGCTGAGAATTATATATGTTCATTCGATTCTAGATTTATAATATATACATAGTAAGCCAATTAAATATAAGTTTTATTGTTGAATTACAGTTCATTAACAAATCAATTTATCGCTCCACTAATTCCGCACGAAGCTCTACAGTGTGGTAGGTGTTTTCTCTTGGGTATCCCATAAGCTTCCAGCTACTCTGAAAGTTTTTAAGCGCCTTATAGCGTGTTCGACATATACCCGATGCTCTAATATACACAATTTTGTTTTTTACATGTTCTTCTTTATGCTCGTGGTTTAGCTCTTGGTTGATGCCTTTCTCAAATTCAATTCTAGCCCCCTCCCTCTCCCTGAAAAAACAACTGGTACATCCGTATAGTAGTTATAGGTACACATCTATAAACACGCCTTGATAATAATTTTTTTTAGAAAACCCCTAGCATTGTTAGCTTAAATAGAGGAAATACCCATCGGTCATCGGTGTTCATTTTCCTATTGTCATTTTCTTATGAAACAGTTGGCGAATTTCTACAAAACGTTTTAAGGAATTTATAAAATACAAAATATCTGCACAAAGTGGTGTTAATGTGTAAATGCAAAGTCATTATGTAATGCTTTTGAAACTCTGCAGGGATGTTCAACTGATGAGTAGTGAGTCATTTTTTTCACAAACCTCTTATCGTTCTGAACAGTCATTTACTACGTATTTGCCACTGGACGTTATGCAACCAATAATCAATCAATCACAAACCCCTTTTAAAGGAAATACAAATTGAGCTAAAACTGTTTAAATTAAGTCAAAGCTGGAAGGAAATAAAGGAAGAAAATACATACCTCGAAGCTAAATATAAATTTTCTAAACTTGAACGCAACATGTTTCAAGTTGAAATTGTATAAAAATCATGTTTAGGTGTTTTAAAACAGACCCCGTTAGATAACAATTTAGGTGGCGAACAATTGGATCAAAATACAAAGCTTTTGTTTGCTTTTCATAACTATATAAAAATGACCGTTACATATATTCACGAGCAGGTAAAAAGTAGATTATAATGCAAGGTCTATCAATTTTTCAAGGGCTCGCCGAAAAATTTACACACGTATGTACCCCGTGTCTCCGTTGCATTAACATGATCGCTTCCCCCCCTCCCACACTGGGCCACACACATTAGAGTTTCTTGAAAATATTATGGAATTTATAAATATCTATTTCTTATATTTCTTATGGTAAAATGTTATTGTATGTTCGTTCCATACGGATTGCCTCCAAAAAGATCAATGCAGTTTTTAAATAATATTCAATGTATCCACAGGTGTTATCTCGTTTGTGTTTTGACACATTCCCCACATTAAAATTGTAAATTGTCAACCTCAGCGTCGTGAATATACCATTTCGTAACATGTCTAATGGTAATCAAAGTTTTAATTTTAGATATATATTGTAGGTCATTTACATCTATGGAAAACACCTTTGTGAAATTTGAAGATATCTTGGTAGATATGCAATCTAATTAAACATATTTTTATTGTTTTACGTTTAACATTCAGCTTATCGCCAGATAGGCATATATACGATCTGCATTCTGATCATCTTGGTTTTTACTGAACATATGACGAGGTATAATAGTTAAGACTACTAATCCTTAGATGGAAGTTCATATATATTTTTATTCTCGTTCTCCTTTTTGGGATGAAGTTTTGCTTAATATATATTTACTGAAGTTACGTGACCACTAATTAAATTAATGTGAATGATAAGAAATTTAAATTTTATGTTTATAGATTTATGGATTTGTCACCGATTCTGATATTAACGTGTGTACAGATTTTGCCACCTGAGTTAGACAAGACCTTATTGATCAAAGTGGTTGTATCCACATGGTCTCCCAGTTATACATTGACATATTTGGTTACTAAAGTATTTCATTGATACAGACAAAGCTATCATAAGCATAACCGGTTGAGAGACTCATAACTGTTTGATACCATAAAACAAGTTAAACTATCTTCAGAATATTGAGGTTAATTTTATGGGAGAACTGTAGCTTCCGTTGGTCAAATTATATCCATTTCATATATATGTCATAGGAATGTGGCTATACTATGATTGAATCATTAGTTTTGATGTTATATCAGCCTATATGAATCTAATATTGGACTTTCAGTTCAGTAAGATTATTGCTCAAGGTATGTGTCATGAATACGATGTATACCATAGTTCTATTTGGAAGAACTTACGGCTGTTAAATATATATGGCTTCTTGGACGGATTTTATGAGAGATAAACGTATTGATGGTTTACGGATAACCAAAACTTTTTGTTATTGTTTATATAAGGGCAGTATGAAGCCTTATTTGCAGATATTGCGTATGTCATTTTTGTGACTTGTTAGAAGCACAATTAAGTCTTGTTCTTAGAGGTTGAATGGATACCTAGGGCATAGATAAAATTGCAGACTATATAACTCGTATCATAAATACTGATGACTGTCGTTTTGCAGTACATAATTTTGAATATTTGGATTCCCTGTTTGGGTCCTCATGAAATTTATTGGTTTGTTAGTGATCATAACCATCGATTACCTGTATTTTACTCCAGGTATTGGAATGTACATTCATGTTTATTGATGCGTTCACTATCTATTGGCAAGGTTTTAAATGGGTGGTATGTTCCCACAGTTTGCCTATTATTGAAAGTCCTTATGTATACATGCAGCAGTGTAAGGCATATTTTACTATTATTTTACCATTTGAGGAGATCGGCGTATTATTAGCCGTTTTTATATATCAAAGGAGATAGAATAATTTATCAGAAGGTATAAATTGGTGGTATGCTCCCCCAGTTTGCCTATTATTGAAAGTCCTTATGTATACATGTACCAGGCATATAGAACTATTATTTTACCTTTGTGGAGATCGGCGTTTTACTGGCCGTTTTTATGTCCCAAAGAAGATAGATTAATTGATCAGAAGGTATAAATGGGTGGTATGTTCCCCCAGTTTGCCTATTATTGAAAGTCCTTATGTATACATGTACAAGGCATATAGAACTTTTATTTTACCTTTGTGGAGATCGGCGTTTTACTGGCCGTTTTTTATGTCCCAAAGGAGATATATTTATTGATGAGGTGTTGGGTTTACATTACCTACTAACAAAGCTAATTTTTTATTTGGTAGAGGGAATAAATCGGCTTTTGGTATATGGATTTACCATTTACGGTGTTGCTTATTAGAATGGAGTTTAGGGTGACATTAAATTAACTAGTATTAACTTGGTGATAGTTTTCATGTATTGGGGTAATTTTTATTGCATATGCTTTATTGTAATTTTTTATTTTATTGGTGTATAATGTATTGTATTGATGAACTATTTGAAAACTTGGAAGGGACCACATATCAATTTAAATTTATGTTATTTAATATGTTTTTTCCAGGTGTTCAGAAACGATATTGCTTTGTCTAGTCCTGTATGTATCTGCATACTATAGTATAGAGGGGTGTACTCGATTACTGGTGTAGATTCTACAACAGATTCTCAATTAGTGAAATATGTTTTTGAGGATGTTGAAAAGAAATTAGGCCCACAAATCTGGAAGGAAGAGCCGATGAGTTATTACAGGATGCGTATAATAAGTTATTTTGTGTATATAATCGTTTTACACAACGTACCATTGATGCGTGTATATTGGGATATCTATGTTTTAAGTGTATCAGAATTGTTGAATCTGCGTTATTATGCAATTAATTGCAAGTCAATACACATTTCAATTTGTATCAGAAAAACGGATATTTACAGAGATGGAAACTGGTTTATTATTGTGAAAAACGCACAAATTTGCGTCCAGTCCTAATTTGGAATTATATATGCATAGAGTAGCATTTAATCTGATTAAAATTTGTATTCATTCAGGAATTGTCACAAGTGAAAGAACTTTTTGTTTTTCGTTCAACAAATTAGCCTTTAAACTATACTTTGATGAAAATTTTCTCCATTTGTTACCGATATAAAAACATACGGATTATATAGTTTACGATCTTGTGGTGCTATTACCGCTGCAAGGTTTGGTTTTTCAGATAGACTTTTTAAACGTCATGGACGTTGGAAGTCGGACACTTCAAAGGATGGCTATGTGAAAGAAGATTTATCAGAACGTAGGATTGTTTCTTAGAATTTGGGAAATGAATATCTTTTTTGTTTTATTTACATTTGGACTATATAATTTTGCATACAAAGTACTAAATAGCTTCCCGTTCTTTGGGTTCAGCATCGGCGTTGTCGTGCGACTATCCACTTTACAAAGTCTTTGGTATTTATTATAGCCTTTTATGGCGTTTATATGCAGAGTGTGTACATATATATATACTTGGATATTTGGTACAAGTATTGGTTATACTTGGATATTTGGTACAAGTATTGATTATACTTGGATATTTGGTACAAGTATTGATTATACTTGTTTATTTGGTGCAAGTATTGGTTTTAAGTCTACATTGATGGGTGGTTTATACCAGGAGGATATGTTTTCTTGAGTTTGTGAGATCACTTTTAAGTTGGACTAGTTCATCAGATAAGTTGAAGCATAGTTTGTTTTTTACCTTCAGACATTAAAAGGCAGCAAGAAACTGGATTCTTCTTACTTGGTGAGTAGTAGGTACCACAGATTTTTTTAGCCTCCTGTTAAGAACATCAACAGCGGCTTAAAAGGCCTTCTACTCACATTTTTTTTGTGTGCTCATATTGTCGCTTTTTCTGCACTTTTCAGACATCCGTACATGAATACACTAATAGATAAACGGTTTTTCTACATTTTCATGTGCCTTACTATGATCAAAGACTTTATGAGTCTGGATTACTATTGTGTCTGGATTACTATTGTAACTATGAAATGTACAACGTCATTTACGACAAACTTTATTCTTATATAATAACGAAAGAAAAAGTCATGTCAGACAAATGTTACCTTTGTAATAATACTTTCAACTATTCTGTTTAAAAGAAAAAGATACAACCGTGTATCTATTGATTCTAAGTTGAGTAGAAACAATGACACTGTACGTGAAGTGCTCAATTTTTTGGCTGTACACCAGAAAAACTTGCTGACAATATGCTGGTGTGTTTGGACTGTGCCCAGCTATTGTCAAAACGCCAGAGCAACAAAACAAGAAAGAAAGAAGAATCTCTAAATGAATTAAGATTAAAAACCTCAGGGACTTATCTTGGCCACAACATTGAATTTCTTTCGTCACCTACTGAAACAACTAGTTCCAAGAGAGTCATAGTTACCAAACCAAAGAAAATGATTGCATTTTCACACAGGAAGATAATTTCAAACACAGAGAAGCAGAAAAAGGTATGTCATTTGAGGTTATTTTTATTATCATTGAATAGAAAAACGGAAAAAGTGTGCCCAATGTACTTGTTGGGAATAGAGATACAAACAATCAAAGACAACATAAAATATAATCACTATATGTCACTTATATTTGAAAAGCAGATACACATGATATATAGTATGATGGCCAATAATACAAATCTTCAACCAATACCAAACGTTACTTTGCACCAACTCAGTATATATTTATTTTTTTTGTTTTGGATATGACAATATTACAAAATGTATGTACGTAATACAGTGCAAGCTGTCTTAAACGAACCCTATATCAATTGAAAACCTTTCTACAATGTCCTGACATATCAAATTTACAAGTTGTTAGCTTGATTAAGCAAAAAACAAAATCAGTTAAGAACCCCCTTTTAACTCGGTTTTAAAACCTGTAGATATAATGTTTTCTTGAGTTTGTGAGATCGCTTTTAAGTAGGACTAGTTCATCAGATAAGTTCAAACATATTTTTGTTTACCTTCAGACATTAAAAGGCAGCAAGAAACTGGCTTCTTCTTACTTGGTGAGTAGTGGGTACAACAGACGTTTTAGCCTCCTGTTAAGAACATCAACAGCGACTAAAAAGGCCTTCTACTCACAAGTGAAGACCATAGTCAGACAAGAAGTTTCTACTATTGTTAGGCCAAGTTCTAAATTTAAAGCTGTATGGGGATTAACATCAAAAGAAGGCATAGACTCAATCATGCAGTTTTCATGGGGTAAGGTTATAGAGGAAACCAAGATACTGTGCCCAGTGCTCTATTCATCTTTATCATCAGCAATAGTCAAACAAGAAGATCTAACAAAGAAAAAAGGGGGAAGGCACATTTCATTAAAGCCCAACCTTGGCTGTTATTCGGCAAATAGTATTTGCCCAAATACCAACAACGATGAAATTTCTGCAAGGAATAACTGGTGTCCAGCTTTGGTTGTCTGGAACCGCAAGAGAGGTATGATTTTATTATGACACACAGACACATATTGAATTAGTGCAGATAAACCAATGTTATAACTTGTCAAATTCATTTCTATGACATTTATTTCTTACATCTTATAGAAAATAATATTATTGTATAGCAATATAATATTTCCCACAGAAAGTAACCAAAAGTTAGCGTGCAATAAATCTTCAAAATTCATGACGTCATCAACGACAAAATCTTAGTTTAAACCGATTTTTACTTTCAAATATGATATTGGGGAAGATTGTCCCTCGTTGAACATATATTGCACTCGAAGCTCGTGCAATATAAGATTCTACTCGGGACAATATTCCCCAATATTCATGCAATAACCCTATAATAGCATATCTTTTTTCAATATAAAACATAGAATAAATTAAAATAAAAAGATGTGGTATAAATGGCAATGAGGAGCACATTATTTTATGTTGATTTTTAAGTAAATAAATTGTTATTAAACATTTACTTTTTGATTGTTATCTTATTGTCACAGGCATTCTAGGCTAATCCATTACAAAATTAATGATAAAATGCAAATATGTTTTAATAATGTCTACTCTTTTTCATGATTATAGGTATTTCTTAAGACTTAATCACCTAGGACTAACCCTGTCAGCAGATGCTGTAAGATCTGCAGTTGACAGATTACACAATAAAAAAAAAATAATAGCAAAATCAATAAAAAGCAAATGTAAATAAGGAAATATATGCATTATAGGGACAGAAGAATTCGGTCTACTAGAAACCATAATATGTCGGTAAATGCGAGACAAATATTCGGACTTGAAATCTTAATAAAAGCAGATATTTATCTTCTTACGAATTAACTTCAAAAAGTAAATTCGGTCGATTGAAGTATTATACGGCGGCTTTACTTTTGTAACTTTAAGGATTGTGTTTATTCATTTATTCTAAACATATGGACATTTTATATATAGAAAATCCACAGCCTTTATCATTGTACTCTCATATTTGACAATTTGATTACTGCTAGGTATATGATTAATGCATGCAGTGCTAGCCTTGATTTCCTTAAAACTATTTAATTTATCAATATAATCATTGGTTAATGATTATGTACCCTTGTGTTGATTCAATGTTAAACATATGGAAATTTTATAGAAAATCCACAGCCTTTATCCTTAGTGTAAGCAATATTTTATTCAGAAACAGATTAATAAATGCCTGCATAAATACAATACAATGGATTGGAAAACAAGTGAAATATAAGAAGATGTGGTATGATTGCCAATGAGACAATTATCCACAAAAGACCAAAATGACACAAACATTAACAAATATAGGTCACCATACGGCCTTCAACAATGAGCAAAGCCCATACCGCATAGTCAGCTATAAAAGGCCCCGATAAGACAATGTAAAACAATTCAAACGAGAAAACTAACGGCCTTATTTATGTAAAAAAATGAACGACAAACAAATATGTAACACATAAACAAACGACAACCACTGAATTACAGGCTCCTGACTTAGGACAGGCACATACATAAATAATAAAATTATGAACAAAATCAAGTACACCTTTTACGGTTCGCTCGACTTGAGTGAACCAGCACGAGGTATTTTGGAATAACAGGTTGCTTAGAACTTTTGGAAAAAAATAAACATTGAGTCAGTAATCTATGTTTCAAATTTTATAACAAAAATCTCTGTATAAAAAGGCTGTGGATTTTTCTATAAAAATCTTGATTTATTTGCCACAAAGTACTCATTTTATTAAATGCAACGAAACAGTTAATTATAATGCTTAGCATAAAGTTTCCCCTTGGTATATGTACAAAATGGCCTATCTCTATTATTCATTATATCTGTAGTTTTGATACAATTAAAGTTTGAAAAGTTCGTACTAAATTTGCTACCGAAGGGGTCACAAACCCTTAAACAAATACAAATATGGACCAAATCAAGTACACCTTTTAGGCTGCACTCGACTTTAATTACTCAGCGCGAGGTATTTTAAAATATACAGATTCATGGAAACTTTTTGTAAAAAATAATCACTAGCACATTATAGAAAAGCAAGTGAGTAATCTATAATGTTTCAAATTTTATAACAAAAATCTCTGTTTTAAAACTGTGGATTTTCTATAAAAATCTTGGGTTTATTTGCCACAAAATACTCTTTTTTTTATTAAACGCAATGAAACAGTAAATGATATGCTTTGTATCAAGTTTCCCCTTGGTACATGTACAAAATTGCATATCACCATTATTCATTATATCTGTAACTTTTATACAATTGAAGTTTAAAAAAATAGTACTACATGTTAAAAGGCTACAGAAGGGGTCATAAACCTCAAATCACACCTGCACACGTGTAAATAATGCTTTGTCAAAAAGGATGATTTTGTATAGTTTGAAAATGACTTTTAAGACAATTGTCGACAACTTAAGGTTATTTTGAACGGACATAAACCGAGTTCACTGCTTTTCAACATACGCATCATTTTCACGATTTTGTCATTTAAAGCTTGGCTAATGTCAGGAACTTTCCCGCCCTTATTGTTAAGAAACTGCAATAAACATCTGAGTAAATGCCAGGGCCTTCTGACAACCAGCGACATACAGTTTTGGGCATGATTCAATGAAGCCTTTCACAGCATACAATTACGAAAAGACTGAAGTTGTAGCCTCTACAATAACCCAAATCATCCACAAATTCAACTAAAATGGATCCTTTAATGATAAGCCACATCCCGGGGTATATAAAGCAAGAAACGCTCAACAAGACCGATACATTTGGTTTTTAACATATCCGATATCGACTCTGATGGCTGTCCAAAGTACACGAGAGTTCAATAGTGTCGCGGTAGAACCTTTGAAGCAATTTCAGTAAAGCACCATTTGCGCAGAAATTTTTAAGGAGCACCACAGTCTTTCTTTAGTGACATCTAAACGGCCGTTTGGTATGAACATCGAATTTTGTAGACCAAACAATATTCATTATATACCATAAACCGTCAGTGGTGGTTAAATAGACATTTTGAACCAGTCTTGGCCTACAGTCATGCTTTTCGCCAGATTTTGGTCCGATCGAGCAATTTGTTTTATCAGATTTGACATGGTTAAGACGATGAAAACCACCATTAATATCATAAAGTCAGCTCGAACTTGCTTTTGGGAACAAGTGAAATAACATTCTATATAAAAAAAAAATAGATGGACAGCTCTCTCACAAGCAAAAGGAATCACATTAAACATTAAACGTCCGGGATGATCAATTCCACGGCGCGGTCGGGATTGCGCTGCACAACGGGGTTGTAACACTTTTTGTAATGACTGAGTTGATTCGACATTGGATGTTACCTATTGCGCCCGAAAGATTACAATGAAACATTTTTGTTTGATATTGATCTATTGTTATAATTATTAGTTTTCTAGAAAAAAATATTTTGAAAGATAATCATTTCTTATATAAATTTTACTTTTGAAAAACTGAGTTGCGTTTTTTTGGCACTCGGTAAATCAATTGCATTTTCAACCGATACTGGTTTAAATCCACCATCATGTTGGCAAGCCTCTGGATCATTGCAACCTTGTAAAAATGTCATTACTGCTTGTTTTATCATGTACTCTTCAGAGAGGTCTTTGAAGGATTGTGTTGCCAAAGATAACACATGATCCGCCCAATTCTCCAGGGACCTATTGAAACTTGGTTGAGTAGACAATTGTCTGCTTGCACGGAAATGCCCTGTGGTTGATGTTGTACGTTGGTTATGGTATGCCGGGTTGATTGTTGCGTGCGCAGGATCCGACATCCGCTGCATCTACTTAGAGGCCCAGTGGTGTCAGTTGTCTACTCCTAGCAGGGAGATTCTGGGTCGTAAGGTAAAGATACACCACCATATTTAACCATTTGCAGATGCTTTACACATAGGACTATTTAAAATTTAAAAATGCCTTATATTGTATGAGGTCAAGATAAAATATTTACCAATTTCATCCACACACATTTGATATTTTCGACAATTAAAACTCGTTAACCAAGCTTTGTATCTTGTGAGTGACAGTAGGTTTTCAGAAGAAGTACAAAGACGTCGTACGTAATAACCATTGTTTGACGTAACAACGTAGAGCGATTTTTAAAATCCCATGGGATAAATATAGTTCATTTTAAAATGTGTAAAATCCCATGGGATGATTGATTTCTTTTAAAAATCAATGAAATTAAGTAGTTTTTTGGTGTGTTTCAATGTTTCAGTTATCAATCTCTTAGATTTTTTTGTGTGTTTCAGTGATAAATCTTTTAGATTTTTTTTGTGTTTCGGTTACCAATCTCCTAGTATTCATTCAATGGTTGATGATTTTTCATAGCTGAATATATGTTTCTCCTTGAGTATTTTAATTCAATATATCGTTCTACTGTTTCAAACTAGACATTTAAATAACAAAGCAGATAATATATATGTATTAACAGGTGGGGAATATTCCTTATTGGGATATTATATCCCAACTGGGGTATTGTATCCTAATTGAAGTATCTACGTATACCCCAATTGGTGTATCAACCCATTCTATCTCTCTTCTTTAACTCAAATGAATTTCGCGCACTTTTTTACAACCCCAGTATTTAAGTTCATGAACCGTGTAAAATGTTGTATATCAGGATTTTTTCTGACAGTAGCTGCATTTGGTGCGTGCATATCGTTTTACTTGCAATTTTAACAACATGGGACTATAAAACGCCATTTTACTTGAATAAAATACCATTATTTTGTCTGTTCTTTCATGACCGACATCTTCACACCATAGACTATTGACAGGAAGTGCATATAAAGTTGCTGATGCGATGCCGGTGAGTGATATACTTTTTTCCGTCAATACACAATATTTGGGTTAGGAATGTATGGAGTGTGAGCTTGACAAAATATAACCATTGATATATTTTAAAATAGTTTTTAATACTTTTAAGTCATATGTCATTAAATATAACTTTAATTAAACAAAAATATTATCAAGTATATATACAAGTATATCAAATGATAAAAACATAAATCAAATGAAAATTATGTGATAAATAATTTTTGCAAGCGATCACAATTTTTTGCAATTGGAAAAGATAAGCTGTAGTTGTCCTGATATCAAAACGCTTATAAAACATCGTTGATAAATGATATTCGTATACAAATAATATTAGCAGTTGCTATTCGTCCTGCTAGCCTGACGAATAGTACCAGGACTATTTGTCCTCCAATACAATGTGCATGTCACTTTGTGTGTGTGTGTGTGTGTGTAATATTATCTTCAGCCGCAACAGGGGGTCGCAAATTATATATATGTACATTTAAAAATGACTGTTTTGTAATCTTTATTGTTAGGCCCCAATGTTGTTACTGGTATTTGAAATTGTTGTTTCTTCATACTAGTATATAGTCCAATGTGGATAACAAATAATTAGAGAAAAAAAAATCATATATATTCCATATGTATTTCTTTATCTATGGATTCACGTTGTAAGATGAGGGAAGAAATTACTTGTAAACCAAACTTGGGTCGTCATTCACTCGTGCATTTTAAGTCAATGTAAAGGATTTGCTGTAGCTGAAAAAGGTACAAAATTATTATGCATGAAGCAGTGAAATTGAGAGCCGTGGTGTAGTATTTAGCGCATCGGACTACAAACGCAAAGGTTCCTGGTTTGATCCCCGCTCTCCCTTGTAGATTTCGAAAACGAGTAGGCTAATGCCGCTTCAAGGTAGCACTCGCATCCGCAAAGTGGAAAGGGATTAATATAAGTTGTAATAACTTGTTTCCCAATCCACTATAAATAAATATGTTTAAACTAAACAGAATTATAGAACTCTTAACACCCAGTTCTCCATATTATGAGTGAGAGGTGGCCAATTTTTATATATAATCACCCCCTCCCCCCAAAAAAAATTCAACAACACTACATATAAATCTTATTAAGAAATTCAAGGAGGGATTTTATTTTATTTAGGTGAGCGGGTCGGGTGACACGGGGTGCTCCTTTTCCCAAATCCCTGTTTTCTTTTTTTTATTCTGATCCAACCATATTTGTCCTCTATATTTCGTTTCCCCGTTTCCCTACATTATATACTCCTATATCCCACATCCCCACTTTTTGTACCCTCCCCCTTTCCCCTTATATCCCACTTCGCGGGCTACTTGCAAAATTCATTTTCGGAATAAATTACTTAATGATCTCAAATGTGAAAGTCAGTGATCGGATTACATGCCCCCCCCCCCCCCCCGGGCTGGTAGTGCTGCATAAGATCATATTAAATGCACTATGCACTTCCATATGCACATAAAATTACATGCGCATTGCAATGGACGGACAAATAGCCGCTCCAAATTATATTATAAACACATGCGCGCTTTATATACGTTCAATAGATATAAGAAGATGTGGTATGAGTGCCAATGAGAAAACTCTCCTTCCAAGTCAAAATTTATAAAAGTAAACCATTATAGGTCACAGTACGGTCTTCAACACGAAGCCTTGTCTCACACCGAACAGTAAGCTATAAAGGGCCCCAAAAATTACTAGTGTAAAACCATTCAAACGGGAAAACCAACGGTCTAATCTATATAAAAAACGAGAAACACTTATGAAGCACATCAACAATTAAACTACAACCACTGAACAGCTGGTTCCTGACTTAGGACAGATGCAAAACAAATGCAGCGGGTTTAAACGTTTTAACATCATAACATGATTTTTGCGTGCTTTATGTCCAGTGGCAAATATTTCATGCACATTTAGGACTTGTGGACACAAATAAATGCGTATAAAATAGTTTTCTTTTGTGTTTTCGTTCCTGATTTTTTTTTAATTGCTTTGACAGAAAAAAACCACAATGCAGTTGTAAAAACACGAGGAGATCTCGAAAGACGCGGAATTCGTGATACATAAAAGGTCAGCAAGAAAAATCGCTAAACAACTGGATGATATTTTAGTAGAAAAGGGTTTTTTATCTGATCGAGCTGTATACCTATGTACTGCTTGTAGCAGTTATGCGTATGAAAACTTCGTTGTACCGCCAAAAGAAAAGCGTCCGAAATACAGTAGCCATTACGTTGAAACAACATTAGAATTAATTGAGAGTGATGTCATCGAGGATGATGATTTGATTCGATTAGTATCGATGATAGGCAAAAATAAGCGCCAATCCTTAATTTCAGATGGCAACAGAGCTTCTCAACATTATGAGAATGATGACTTTTTCGAGAACTATCAGCCAGATAAAGGGTTAAATGAACAAAATAAAGTTATTATTGAAATTATGAAATCTCTCTGTGGCATTGATTCATTTTCTTTGGATAACCGAAAAACTTTATATTTTGTCAAACTGTATGAACAACTCCTTTCATGTAATTTTTCCGTTTTCCTTTAATTTAAATTTGATGACATATTTTTTAACTGGAAGTAAGACTGTTTGCGACATCCACAACGCCGTTTCTCCAAGTGGTAGCTATTCTTCTATCCTCAATTGGTTAAATCACCGAAGCAATATTGAAAACACTGTAGCACCGGATAAAGATCTTTTCACATTTTTTGATAATAATCAGGTTCTACAAAGAAATTGGCGAGTAAATTTTGACTACAAGAGTACAGCAAGTGTAATTACAAACCTTCTGCATATATTTCCAAATTCACCGACAACTTTTCAAAATTTTCCGGAACTCTGTCCTTCTTCCTGGCTGTATAACAAAACTACTTTAGAAATTTCCCTTCTGATAGAACATTTTCAACAGTATTGTGATAACGTATTTCGCGATTACAGAACAGAATTTATTTCTAATAGAATAAATGCTATTTGGGCCGAACCTGACTTGGTGAGGGAGAATCTGTCAAGTGAGTCTACTGTTTACAGGAAAGCTGAAGTCGAAAAATCATTTGACAAATACCAATTTATCAATGACACATGTAGTAAACAGCCGTCTTCATTGGTTCTAGGGGACCCAATCATGAAAAACCCTTGTTCGTATACCTTCGTAAAACATGTGCTGACCCGGATTATAGAGACAACTTGTGCCTCAAGGCAATGGTCAATAGCCGGTTGCGATGGTTCGCCTTATATATTGGGCTCCAGACTTATGGATAAATCGTTCACTTGTAAACATTGTTATTGCGATTATACCAATAAATCGGCCTTTCAAAAGCATATCAAAGAAAGCCACCATGAATGTGATATCAATGAGAGTAGAACATTTGGTAAGCTTTTGCTTGTACCCGGACTGGGTCATATTGAAATAAACATGGCGAAAGGTTGTTTTAAATTGCTTTGGCATGTTTTTCTTAAAGAATTGGGAAATATGTTGGGATTCCGAACCATAAGGGCACAAACTTGCTGCCAAATGGCAACAGACCACCATAAAGCGATGCAAATGATAGAGATCGCACTATTTGGTTTTGCCGATGAACTAATTTTCAAATATTGCGAGTTCTGTAAACTAAATAAAGTATCACCCTCAGTTCAAGAATATTTTGGTTGGTTTGCTGATCTAAAAAACGAAAATTTCCTCTTTACTTCTGAAGTCACTTTCACCTATCTCCTCAGTCTTTACCTCTTTAGAGCTGCTGTGAGGCGAAATAACTCATCTCTAATTCTGGCGTCACGGATGAAATTTGCACCACTATTTTATTCATTAAATATGATTAACTACCAAGAACTACACTGCTGAGACACAATTATGCAAGTGACTATGCCACCGGGTGTTAAAACTTTAATTGACAACAACCAGTCTTTTTCTTCTACTGGACATCCAAGCAAAGGGGAGGAGGGGACTTCATCCTTGAGGCTAAGAATAGGAGAACAAAAATGTGGATGCCTCCAGGTATTCCCACCGAAGAAAGATGGTTTAGAGTTTGTAGAAATCAAGATAGACTTGAAAAGGTATTCAGATGCATGCTGTCACAATATAATGCACTGAATGCTATTTTCTTATTTTTACTTTCTATGTTCTGGACAATAATACAATCTGTTCACATCCACATCCCCACTTCTTCCACTCTTTCCCTTCCCCTTCTTTGTCTCACAATCTCTCCCACTCACAACATACAAACCCATACATTTCTCATGTACCCAATATCCACATTCACTCTCTTCTCCACTAGTACTAACAAAATCGCATCCAATCCACCTCGAATCAGTCGCTATATCATCCTCACTCTCATGCTCAATACCACACACCCTACATCTATTCGGTGCCTTCTCACTCTCACTCTCACCCACACCCATTGATATAGTTTGCACTGCTTTATTTACACTGGTTTTTAGTTTTTTTAATGGCGGCCTTCTTTGTTGGACTGTTATAACACTGTCTTCCGCTGCTACTGCTGGTGCTGCAAGCACTATTATCAAGAGTTTCTGCAGACTCATTCAGGCTTATTGAACTGTTATTGTTGTTATCGATATCTCCTTCGTCATCTCTCTTAATTTTGGTTTTTGTTATAACTTATCGTATAATAATACATTTACATACACTGATATACAATCATCACAATTAAATATATATATATATAACATATGGCCACCGAAAGCTCTTTTATTTGAGAGCCCAGGTGGTCGTGTGGTCTAGCGGGACGGCTGCAGTGCAGGCGATTTGGTGTCACGATATCACAGTAGCATGGGTTCGAATCCCGGCGAGGGAAGAACCAAAAATTTGCGAAAGCAAATTTACAGATCTAACATTGTTGGGTTGATGTTTAGACGAGTTGTATATACATTATGTACACAGCCATGTATCACCATCATTGATGGCGATCCGATGGATACATCTGTTGTAGGGTTGTCACTGACTCAGACGTACTTATGAATATAATTATTTTCTGTGACTGTATCTTACATTAATTTGTAGGATCCTTTACTATAGATAATTTAGCTGATCTGTAACAATAACATCTTCATGCCTTATATATCATGTACTGTAGTACTCCGCTAGATTAAAACTGACGTGGAAAGGTAACATATGGCCACCAAAAGCTCTTTTATTTGAGAGCCCAGGTGGTCGTGTGGTCTAGCGGGACGGCTGCAGTGCAGGCGATTTGGTGTCACGATATCACAGTAGCATGGGTTCGAATCCCGGCGAGGGAAGAACCAAAAATTTGCGAAAGCAACTTTACAGATCTAACATTGTTGGGTTGATGTTTAGACGAGTTGTATATACATTATGTACACAGCCATGTATCACCATCATTGATGGCGATCCGATGGATACATCTGTTGTAGGGTTGTCACTGACTCAGACGTACTTATGAATATAATTATTTTCTGTGACTGTATCTTACATTAATAGACCACTTTCGAGTTCATCCGTCACCGGAAAAAACTCGTCAATTATACGCGCCTTTATCGCAGTCATCTGTGCGTTTAGGGGCGTCTTCACTTCCTTACAAGGTTGAGCGAGTGGTTGGAAAATTATAATTCTATAATGTACGAATTATTCGGCAAATTGAATTCTGAAAATAGACAATCAACACTGCTGTCATTAGGGAATTGTCAGTAAGTACCTACAGAGCAACCATTATTTCCAGTTTATCCTGCACAAAAACGATCACTAAGACGCTTGATGAACGTAAATAGTGCAGGGATACAGGCGAGCCCCTCTATCTGGTAAATGACGTCATAAAGGCGTGCATAATTGACGAGTTTTTGCCGGTGACGGATGAACTCGAAAGTGGTCTATTTGTAGGATCCTTTACTATAGATAATTTAGCTGATCTGTAACAATAACATCTTCATGCCTTATATATCATGTACTGTAGTACGCCGCTAGATTAAAACTGACGTGGAAAGGTAACATATGGCCACCGAAAGCTCTTTTATTTGAGAGCCCAGGTGGTAGTGTGGTCTAGCGGGACGGCTGCAGTGCAGGCGATTTGGTGTCACGATATCACAGTAGCATGGGTTCGAATCCCGGCGAGGGAAGAACCAAAAATTTGCGAAAGCAAATTTACAGATCTAACATTGTTGGGTTGATGTTTAGACGAGTTATATATATATATATATATATATATTTACCTTATAAAAATCTGTTTTGAAATACATTGGCTGCTGGTTTTGAGGTTTGATATATGTATTCCCATTGATGGAAATCAATAACTGATTCTTATCTTCATAATTTTGTTTCCAC
The DNA here is from genome assembly GCF_036588685.1 of Mytilus trossulus. Lineage (NCBI taxonomy): Eukaryota > Metazoa > Mollusca > Bivalvia > Mytilida > Mytilidae > Mytilus > Mytilus trossulus. The sequence goes on from NC_086373.1 coordinate 65,583,610, forward strand.
TTTAAAGCAAACCAAAGGCAACAATATTGAAAGAAATATTGGTTGCATTGGAGGAAATAGAGATGACGGAAGAGGGGGTGATTTTAGAACAACAGTGGAAGGCAGAAGTGAAGAAAGGGACTAAAAGCGAGTACATTACATTTTACCGAGAAGTCCTCCAAGCTGTAGATGAAGCAACCAGCAACGAAGATCACGATTTACAAGATGTATAAACGTTAGTACCTTAAAAATACTATATAAAATATTGCTGTTCACCTTTGCGAATAATGTTTTCCTTCTATTATATAATGACTTTGCTCTGGCACTGTCCTATTTAATAAATTCTTTTCCTCTTGGCCCAGTATGGTGCACTTGAAATGATGGCTCTTGGCCTTTTTTTGTTTACCAGGATTTCTAGGCATAACAGTCTTATTAGTCTTATTATTTTTTTGGAATTTTGGTTCTTCAATGCTCTTCAACTGTTTACTTGTTTGGCTTTATACATATTTTGATATGAGCGTCACTGATGAGTCTTATGCAGACGAAACGCGCGTCTGGCGTACTAAATTATAATCCTGGTACCTTTGATAACTAATTATTATAAGGTTTACTTTCCTGGAGAAAATAAGATACAAACTCATACCGTACTTGAATTTTCATTTCCTTTCATGAAAAATTTCATATTTGTGTGTTTAAAATTGATAAATATATATAATACGATATGAATTTCTCGAAAAATCGTTGATAATTGAAATTATTCATGTTCAATAAATTTGTACACGATACACTATGTTGTTACACATTGGTTTCCATAACTTATACGGAAAATGATGCTATCCTGAACTGACATACGTTTAGTACAGCTTCTGCATCCGGGAAGTAACAAAATGGAGTTTCAGAAGCAAAAACATGTAAACGATGTTGGAGATATAATGGTAAATCAAATTTTTCGTCTCAAATATTCCTTCAAAGCTAATTATTTACCCTATTTATGTATAAAACACAAAATATGCATTGATGATATTATGTTGCTATGAATATGCAGCATCTAAATACAAACTTCAAGTTATCAAACGGAAGAGAAAAACATGTCCTAAAAGACTATGTACTTACCATCTTGCACTTTGTAAGCATGCATGGAATAGAAGGCGCGAAAAATAACACGTGATACGCCAATTGGGGAATACGTAGATACTTCAATTAGGATACAATACCCCAATTGGGATATAATATCCCAATTAGGAATATTCCCAACCTGATTAATATGTGTTTATTCTGGAATTATTGATTATTTTTTAAAACACAATTCTTTTTTGACTAGTTGCCAGATTTAAATCTTATTGAACGTTGTTAGATTTACCTATGAAAATCCATGAAGTGACTTCACCTGTTCAATTAAGTTTGTATTTAGATTAAAAACTATGATATGAGAAAAGAATTTGGGATGGGTGTACATTTTTGTACTTAAGAAAACAATCTGAATTATGCATGTACATGTATGCTAGGAATAACACAGAACAACAGATTATTTCTTCTGTACTATCATAGTCAAATACTTATTACAGTAAGTAAATAATTTTCTAAACTGTGTCTCCTATTAAAAGGAAAACTTGAACAAAAATTTAGGGAAAACTTTTTATTTGTTTAACATGTTTAATTCTTCATACATCAAATCAAGAGTCACAAACCTTCCTTGATCATCGGATATATCCACAGTGTTGGAAAATTCTTTCAGATAAAGATTGGTTGACACTTTAAAACAAAGTCAGCTATTGCAAGTTCCATATGATATTCATAAAAATTATTTTCTCTTTTAATTCCATCCTTGGTAAGTTTAAAACAGTACTCGCAAGTATTTAATTCTGGATGATATGGTGGCTGATACATCAAAGTAACACCATTATTTGCAAATAAATACTCAAGATTGTTTTGAATCAGTCTAGCGTGATTAAATCTACAGGACTTAATATAGGTGCACCATATAAACCATGGTTAAAAACATAACTAAAAAAGTTTAAAAGATGCAAATTATTAGATGCGCCTTCAGCTAGATTGAAATAATCTATTCCAGTTCGACTGTGTAATAAATTTAGTGTCAAAGTAGCATCAGATGCAAACTGTTGTATTTCTATTGCCTCATGTCCATACAATCAATACCCATATTTTCCGTTACAAGTGTTTTTCAAAAATGAACTTTCATAAAAAAATGCAAGTTGAAAGAATTTGTTGTAGAAATGAAATTTATGTAATCATCAAAACTGGTTTCTACATTCAGTGTTTGTGATTCCTTTGCAACAGGTCGAATTTTCTTGCGAGTTTATAACATGTCATTTCTCAGGGCTCTGCATGTTGAAGATTCAGTTGGACAAGTTTCTAATGTACAAACTCCAGTATCTAATAACTTATTTTGGATTTCTCTTATTTGTATCGAGGGACGGGTTTCTACAACAAATGCATTACACTCTATCACACCATTAGTCATGATTGGTCTGGAATATTCTCTAGGTCTTTTGATTGGCTCATCCTTATAAAAGTACTTTTTGACTGTAGGTATACTAACTCCAGTTTTCCTAGCTATTTCAGATATTCTTTTACCTCTTTCCTTTAAATGATGTATTTGAAATTGATCTGTTTCATCAAGTTTAATTCCTTTTTTATAGAATCTATTTGATTGTGAAACCATCTTCCTTTTTTCCAATTAATGAACTGTATTGAATAGCCTATGATTTTACCGGTCTTTTTTGTTGTATAAAAAGAGTTGTCCCTGTCACAAAAAAACTGACACCTTGCTTTTCACATGAAGTGCAGAATGGATTATTCTAAGTTTGTGGAAAAAAAGTTGCACATAATTTCATTTTTGTTTGTCTTTTTAAGTTTTATTATCCTGGAAATATTCAAAATTAAGGAACTTAAAAATTTTAATGTCAATTTTAGCTAATTTAACATTCATGTACAAAAAACATGTGTTTCGGTGACCATCTTTATTACAAATTTATTTTTCAAAGTGTAAGGATGGATATTTCTGTGAGTGAATTTTTGCAACAATTAGGACCTTAATTCATGAAATAAAAACAAACTTTTATGGAAAATGAATTTTGCGATTCAAGTTCACGACGTGCCATGAACATTGAAGTTGATTTGAAAAATATGTTTGAAACTAACCCACTACCATTAGGACATAAAAGAAAGTTGCAATATGCACCGAAAAACTTAGAGTCAGTTACTTGTGCTGAAAAATATGATATCTTTATTGCACCCTCTGAAAGTTCATGTACTGAGAAAAAAAACATGGACAAAATAATAGAAAAATTGAAAGAAGGCAGATGGACTTAATAATCAGTGACCCCGACCAAATAGGGCCATTAAAATCCACAAGATGTGACAACTGTCACATGAGGGGCCACAAAACTGATGGAAATAGGGGAAACAAACCCTGCACACTCCCGCCATGCAATTCCTGGAAAGACTGTGGTCAAAAAGACAAACACACAGATTATAAAGTGTAATGTAAACAATTTGATAAAGACATAAAAAATGCTGACAAAGAGATAGAAGAAATGTCAGGGGAAATTACACGCTTAACTACCTTTCAGGAAAAAGCTAACTTTCAGAATACTTCTAATCAAAGGCTTGGGAATAACAAATACATTTCTTTCACTAACTTGGTAATAATACGACAATGATCACCGTGTATCACATTAAACATCTGGTCAGTGTTTTGAGTGTGTTATTCCCACAATTTGCATCCAACTCGTTTATTAGTGTACTTAAGGAGAGACTGAGACAAACAAACAAAAAAGTACATTAATAGCAATGTGTTAATGAGAGATGTTATCTATTTGAAAAACTTTTTTTAATAATGAAATTCCTAATCATCCTCAAAGTCTTGATGAAGAGGAATTTTCCCAAATTTTGAATGATCGAGCTAAAAAGACTCTTGCAAGATATCAAATTAAAAAAAACATCAATTTTTGAAGACATATCAGATGAAGAACCTCCCCAAAAGATTCAGAAGGTAGTAACATCCAAGCCTGAAACCCCATTGATAACCCCACAAGCTACCAAAGTAAGACAGATGGATTATTCAAATCTGTTTATGCAGAATCCATTGCAGAATTCATATCAGAATCCATATGGGATGTATGCAGCAGGCTATTATGGTTATAATCCATATATGTTGTATCAACAAGGTCTTTAGCAGAATGTGGAAGTTAAACCCCCACTTCCACTTCAAAAGTTAATGTACATGTATAAAAATTTTAGAAGATTGTATATTTTGTTATTCAATTTGAGACCCCAATAGTATATGCATATATGCAAATATAAGATTTAAGTCAGAATCAGCCTCCATTTCTTAAAAAATGAGATATCTCAAAAAGGATCTCAATAATCATGATAACCTTTCAATATTTTTTAGCTTATTTTGCTTACCAATGCTCTTCAAACTTATAGTATTAATTTATAACTCTGCATTTTTTTATTTCACCAACATCCCTGAGAAACATAGAATATATCAGTTATAACAATATACATTATATTCAGTCAGTGGTGACATTACGTAACGTCTTTTCTTTACAAGTTCTTCTGGCATTTTTTAAAATGTTTGTCAATGACATCTGTTACATTGGATTCCAAAGTTGGTATCTGCTTCTTTGGATTTTTAAACTTTGGGAAATTGGTTGGAAGAGGCACATTATGTCGTTCTTTTCTTCGGCTGAATGTTTCGAGATATTCTTCCCACCAATCGAGATGTTCCTGCATACACCTTAAATGAGAAATATGAAATTAAGAACTGGGATTTGGCAAAAAAGTATTTTCAAGTGATTTTATCATTGAAAACATAAACAATTTCTGAAATATTGAATAATATTGTCGATGACAGATCACACACAATAAATAAGACCTAGATAAAAATTTTAATTTCACTGGCGATATATGACATCATTACAGCTTTTCTTAAATTAGATAAATATTCAACAAGTGATACTTAAGCTTCTTTGGCAAAGCACAGGAATAAAAGTGATAATAAATGACTTAGTATGCCTAAAGTAGACAATACAAGTATAAACATTGATAAACTTAATTCTCATATGGTTTGCCTGAGGAAGCATTTGAAGAGATATTTATTTCTCATATCTGACTACTAAGAATACATAAAATTCCTCCATTGTATCAGTTGTGAGCATATATCCAAGTATGGTTGTTATTAGATATGGAATATTTACAGCAAGCATTCAGACTCGAAAGTGACTGACAAATAGATTGGTTAAATACTATATACCCCCATTATTTTGTAGTGTTGAAAATTGGATGGTATATCAACACTTTAATTTAATTAAAATGATAATCATATTTGTCAAAGGCTTGTTTCTTATTCAATTGAAATTAAAGAAGTTGCTGATATCAAGTTATATTCAATATTATCGCTATTTTGTGAATTTATCCTTTGATCTTTTTTTGTGATAATTTTCATATCGTGCTTCTCGCTTGAGATTGAAAAATTATCGCTACAACTTAAGGAGGTCACGTGGCGTTGCTAACAAAATTGACATTGAAATTGACAACGTCGTCATAGGTAAAATAGCGATAAACAGATTATCAACTGTGCATTTGTATTCAGATATCGCAGATCAAATTTATTCGTTCATTGTGTGATCATACGTTTTTAGATTGAGTTAAGTCTGCCAATTGATATTTTATCGTATGTTTTTCTATGTTGTGATGTTATGCTATTGTTTCAGAAAAAGGGAGAAGGTTTGGATCCATTAAAACGTTTAATCCCGCTGCAAATGTTTGCACCTGTCCTAAGTCAGGAATCTGATGTACAGTAGTTGTCGTTTGTGTATGTAATATATACGTGTTTCTCGTTTTGTTTATATAGATTAGATCGTTGGTTTTCCGGTTTGAATGGTTTTACACTAGTAATTCTGGGGCCCTTTATATCTTGTTGTTCGGTGTGAGCCAAGGCTCCGTGTTGAAGGCCGTACTTTAACTTATAATGGTTTACTTTTTAAATTGTTATTTGGATGGAGAGTTGTCTCATTGGCACTCACACCACATCTTCCTATATCTATCATTGGTCATCTCGTTGAGATAATCAACGATAATCTATAATTCCCTTAATTTATAAAATATCAACAACAAGGAACTGTATTAAAAATTTGATATAACATACCTTCCAGTCTACATCCACTTCTCAAGATCTCCACTCATGTTTGTCACGATTGAGGTGAACTTTAGGGGTATGCCTTCCACTATTGATGGAATTTCCAGGTCAGGTATGGCATCTGTAACATACAGTTCTCTGTATGGGTCAGAGTAAATACAGAGAAAATGTAAATCATTTTAAAGTCACTTTGTCATCTGCCTTGCGAAATACAAAATGGTGAATGTCCTCAAAGTCACAAAGTGAATAGTCAGATGTTGATAATTTTCTGAAGTCCGAAAGGCTGGTGATATGTTGAATATATGGAATAAGCTTCACGACGTAAGCTGGTGTAGGTCAGGAAGTGTGACAGCTGCTTGCTGGTGGCATTTAACAGAAACCCTGGAGAAAAACTTGTCGACATCCTAATGGGTGTGATCTACCGCCAGGAAACTGAGTTTGATCTAAAAAAAAGAATAAACAAAAGAATTAGATAAAAAAAAGCTGTTTTTTTTTATAGTGATTGAATCAAAGTAAACATTTGCACAATATTAAAAACTGAAAAATCAACCCTTTTTTATCAGTAAAATCCCATAACTCGCAGTGTAAAATCTAAAATTTATAAAAATTGAAAGGGAACTTACTACAAGTACATCAATAGTTATAAAAAATTCATGAGAGCTGCTGAAAGTATTTTTGAGTAATAGATAAAAAAAAAACCTAGATAATCCCTTTTTTTAAGACATAAAACAATATAATTTAGTATGCAATGTAAATCTAAAAATGATATAAAATAAAAGGAAGCTCACGTCATTAGATATCAACAATTCATCAAAGTTTTATGCATATTGGTTGAAGAGTTTTTTAGTCTATGTCCAACATGTTGGCGACGGATGGACAGACAAACAACAGTATACCATAATACATCCTATAAATAGGTGTTTAATAACTTTATAATTCATACTATTATATATATCTTTATTTGCAAAACATACAAAAAACAATTTTGGTTGTGGCAAATACATTGACAAACAAACATAATGAAATATAATGAAAACTCGACAATATTATAAGAAATATGATAAAAACAGTTACTGTTCTCCTTTCCTCAGTTCTAATGACTCTTTAATAAAAGAAACAACTGCTTTTACATCATTTGGTGTTGATGGATTAAGTATTATCACGAGTTTATCAGTAAAATTAAGTGTATTAAAATTTACATATTTTTGTATATAATATTTTAGAAAGATTTCTCTTATATTTTTATTTATTTTACAGTTGAAGAAAAAATGAAATTCATGGTCTAAGATATTACATATTTTACATTTTCTTTCATTTCGTGGTATTTTGGTATATCGTCCAGTTTCTATGAAGAGACAATGATCGCTTATTCTAAATTTGGTTAGCATTTTTCTTGTCTCTTTACTTGGGTGTGATAGGTAGTATTGCATTTGGTTATTAATATTAGATTTAAGAAATTTATATAGATATATTTTATTTTTTTCATTTAAGTTATTTATTTTATCATCAATAAGAGTTTGATAATAGTTGATATAACTTTTTTTTAATTGGGGTTTTAACATTTTAGTCTGTTTTAAAGTTTTAGTTTCCTCAATAAGTTTAATGTCAATATTTATATCTTGTGACACATTTTTTGCAAAAGTATACCAAGAGTATGTTCCTTTGGTATCTAAACTTTTAGTTAATTTAAAGGCTTCATTAAGAAGTGGGTTTAGATTTTCATTATTTAATCTAGATAGGTACATCATAGTTTGGGTTTATATGAAAGTTTCTAATGGCAAAAGTCCTAGTTCATTTCTAACAGCTAGATTTGTTGAGCTTCTTTTTGTCCCCAGTACTTGTTTCATAAAATGTAGCTGGGTTTTTTCTAAAACAGTTTTATCCATAAAATGAATAGCATCTGGTGTTGAGCTATTTTTGTTAGCTCGGAGTTTAGCTCTATAAAATTGAATATAAGTGTCCATATAGCATATTTCACTATTATATGTTAAAATAGGTTTGACCAAAGTTTCAAAAAGGTTGCAAGACACTCTCACAGGAAGTTGTCCAAAGCCTGATGAGTAAGAGTTAATAGCAAATAAAACTTTTCTTGCTTTTTTTGCAAGATCTGAACTACAACCAGTTAGACTGCCATTAGATGTTATAACACATCCAAGGTATTTATATTCATATACTTTTTCAAGGTATTTTTCTTTAAATTTCAAAAAGGGTTTATTTATTTTACTTGGGTTATTTTGTAGTATCATGGTTTTAGATTTTTTTGTATTAACTGTTAATTGTCATTTATCACAATACTCAGAGAGATTATTTAAACTATTTTGAAGACCGTTTTCGCTCTCTGATAATATGATTAAGTCATCTGCAAAAAGAAGACTTCCTATGTCTGAATTTATAAGTTTTACAGGGGTAGAGTTTGGCTTTTCAAATATCTGACTTAAGTCATTAATAAAAATATTAAATAAAGTGGAGCTTAAAGAATCTCCTTGTCTTACACCTTTATCTATAATAAAATGTTTAGACTCTGAGTTCTTATGTTTGAAAGAACCAAGAGTATGATCGAATTGTGCTTTAATAATGTTAAAGATGTGTTTACCAACTCCTGTTTACACAATGTATACATTAGTCCTAGCCGCCAAAGAGAGTCAAAGGCTTTTTTAAAGTCTATGAAGCAAATATATATTTTCTTTTTATTTTTATGAAGGTATTTATTTATAATAGATTTAAGAATAAATAAGCTATCAGAAGTTCTATGATTCTCTCGAAATCCAAACTGTGAGTGGTTATATTTGGAATTCATATGTTTATTTAGTCTATTATTTAACAATGCACTAAATACTTTTGACAAACAGCTCATTAGAGCAATTCCTCTATAATTATTTAAATCATATTTGTCTCCTGATTTATGAATTGGAATAATATATGATTTTTCCCATAGTTTAGGATAGCATCCAGATTTTAGTATAGCATTGAAAAGTTTTGTAAAAGATTTAAGTGTAACAGGGCTACTGAATTTAATAATTTAATTTAAGATTTTATCAGGTCCTGAAGATTTACCTGTTTTTAGTTTATTTATAACAATTTTAACCTCTGATATTGTAAAAGGTTTGTCAGTGGTGTTTATATATAACATATTATCTTCAATGTTTTTAAACTCTGTTTCTATGTTTTTTTTAAACTCTTTGTTGACATAAGAGCAGTTTCCTTGGTTTTGAAAATGTTTTTCTAGCTCTTCTAAGTTTTTAAATATTTCTTCAGAATTATCTTCATGTTTTGTGGTCTTTTTCATTTCTTTAAGAATTTTCCAATATTCCTCTGAATTACTTTTAAAAACAGTTTTCAAGTTTTTAAAAAATATCTGTTTTATATTTAGCTTTTTTTTGTTTAATCATCTTTTTAAAAGTTATTAGAAGGTTAAAATATCTTGTTTTATATGTTTTATCAAACGGATTTGCTTTAATATTTCTGCCGATGGCATTTATTTGATGTTTTAAATCTGTTATTGCATTATCTGACCACGGTTGTTTATTTTTTGGTTTACTCTTCTTAAAGTTTTTTTCTTTTAATTACACATGAATTTTCAGCTAAATTACATAAAATAGTTGTTAGTTTATTTGTTTCATCATCAACACCTCTTTGATCATTACTGAAGGTTTGCATTTCAAAGTTTAAAATATTGTTCAGAACAGTTTCATCTGATAAATGGTCAAGCAATTTTAATTTTAATTTTTGCGAGTCCCACTTAAACGATTTATAGCTAGACCAATTTGAATTTTCAAAGATATCAAAATTATATTCTCTATTATATATATATATATCATTCAGCTTAAAGTTTGGTTTGAATAGGTTAAGTAGTTCCAGAGGAGAAGATGTAAAAAGTTAACAATATAAAGCAATGAACGCGAAGTGATGTCAAAAACTCCATTTGCTTTGGAAATATACATTTACTTAAACTGAATATTGTAAAAAAAAAAATGGATAAACTCCATTTGCTTTGGAAATATACATTTACTTAAACTGAATATTGTAAAAAAAAAAATGAAAATATCCAATACCTTTTTTTTCAAGATATTCGATATTCAAGAGCTTGCAGCTCCTACTAAGACTTTTTAAAACGTCATCAGTGTCTAAGTAGAAAGTTGATGAACCAGGGGTAGCCAAAGAACATCTCGTCCTTTTAAAAAAAAAATCATCGGCAGATACCAAGCCCTTGTTGATAAATATTCCGTATCAACTCCTCAAATAATACACGATGGTCTTGATGTATAGATTCTGCGTACTGATGTTGTTTATGATGTTAACAACGTGTTTAATAGTGTCTTCATTTGTCTTTGTTCTATAACTAATATTAATTTTACTGTTGAATGGTTTTATGTGATATCCCTTTGACGTGGCTCGGTACTTATACATCTCGTCAATGTGTTTGTATTGACATTCATTTTTTGTTGGTTTGATTTGTACATGAGACCTTTTCTATTTCTTTTGTTCTTATATAACATGTCTCTGTACTTTAAAAGATCCCGTCAGTATGATATTTTTCTATTATATGTCATTATGATATATTTCTATTATGAAGTACAATATACGTTGAACCACACACGTCTAAATCATTCAATCGCACAGTGGAATGAACTATTTGTGGATTCTTATAAATTCTATATATAACTTTTGACCTAGTTTAAATCTCGGTCTATTTCTGAAATTTATTCTTACATACTATTGATTTTTAACCCTGTATGGTAAAATTGCCTAGTATGTAAATTTTAAAATTGATTGTATGCACATTGAACGACAAATTTATGTGACGTATAAAATTTTCTGACGACAGATTCAAATCAATGAATGTGTTCGTAGATAGTAGATGTTGTTGTGTTCTGTTAAATTGTTCCTTTTAAAATTGTTATACGATGATGACTGATGTACCCAAATTTTGACTATTTTATTTATTGTGTCTGTTTATTTAACGCATCAATGTAAATCTAACGGAATTTGATGAGACTGTCATTAAAACGAGAGGGTTATCGCTATAGAACAAGGTTTAATCCACCATTTTCTTAAGTCAGTAATATGACAGTTCTTGTCCATTCGTTTTGATACGTTTTCTTATTTGATTTTGCCATGTGATTATGGACTTTCCTAATTGATTTTCCTCTTAAGTTCAGTATTTTTGTGATTTTACCTTTTAACTATTTCAGCTTTTACTAGAATGGCTTAGAACATCAATACATAGATTTTCCTCTAAGTTCAGTATTTTTGTGATTTTACCTTTTAACTACTTCAGCTTTCACTAGAATGGCTAAGAACATCAATACATAGTTATTTTTGTTGTCTTCTGCAGTATTGTCAGCTAGAAAATATAATGTTGGTGGCAAGCTACCCCCATTGTTCTACAAGATAAGAGAATAGTTATCATATTCTCAAAATTTAAAAATAAACCAGATCAAGACAGCAACACAAAGATAAATATATTACACATATACGCAAACAGTGTTTTCCCCTATCAAATAGAAGGGAACAATAACAATGCAATTATTTTTACTTTTGCACAAACTGAATTCTGTGTTTGGCTAGCAGTGTCTATTAAATAAAGGCAACAGTAGTATACCGCTTTTCAAAACTCATAAATCCATGGACAAAAAACAAAATCGGGGTAACAAACTAAAACCGAAGGAAACGCATTAAATATAAGAGGAGAACAACGACACAACACCGAAACGCAACACACAAAAACGGACCAAGCATCAGACAAAATACCACGAGAATAACAAATATAACATCAAAACCAAATACATGAGGTTGGGATAGACCAAAAAAAGATTGGATATTCATTTTAGCATTTATTTTTGCAAATTCGTTCAATTTAATATAAAATCATTTGACAGAAAGTTCAATTGGTGAAAAAAAAATTCAAAATGTCGGTTTGTCTTTTGTATAAATTGTTATATAAGCAGATATATAAAACTAACATTGTATAGGAATCAGCATTTATTGGCAATAACTTGTATTCAAAGTTGAGTAAACACTTTTATCCTTTCCTTAATTTTGTCATTTGACAAGAGGTTCTCAGTCCTTTCATTGTATAATTTTATATGCCAGATTAATCATCATCGGTCACTTTATATGACACAACAGCATTCAGTCAGAGGTAAACATTGTTGATTACCAGTATGTTTGACACTTTTGACCGGATTTGAATGTTTGAAGGGAGGGACGAAAGATTGCACTTCCACTAGTATTTTTGTCCATCTGATGAGTTGGGCCTTTTTTAACTCATTTTTATACGTCCGTCAAAATTTTGACGGGACGTATTACGGTATACACATGTCCGGTGTTCGTCCGTCCGTCTGTCTGTCTGTCTGTCCGGCGTAACATGTCGCACCGTAACTTGAGAAAGACTTATCCAAATTTCATGAAACTTAATATAGTTGTTTCTTATGATGGTCAAATGATCTGTATACTTTTTGGTGAAAATTAGATTTAAACTTTTTGATTTACGGCATTTTGTAACTAAAACAGGGGGGTGTTTTTTTTCACATATCGCACTGTATCTTTTTTTATTTACATGTTGTGCCGTATCTCTATAACAATTTATGATTATTGCTTAAAACTTTACACACTTCTTTGTTATATTTATCTAAAGATCTGTATACTTTTTGGTTTTGATTCAAAACTTTATATTAGTGATATTTAGTTTTTTGTAAAAAAAAAAACCAGGGTGGGGGGTTTCCCGCCGTGTCTCAAAAACTATATATGGTTATTGCTTAAAACTTTCTCAGAAACTATTTATGATTATTGCATATTACTTCCACACAAGACGTCGGGCGTATCATGCGCTCATGGCGCAGCTGTTTTATAGTTTTTAAACTCCCGTCAAAATTTTGACGGGACGTATAATGGTATACACATGTCCGGTGTCCGTCCGTCTGTCTGTCCGGCGTAAACATGTCGCACCGTAACTTGAGAACGACTTATCCAAATTTCATGAAACTTAATATAGTTTTTTTTTATGATGATCAAATGATCTGTATACTTTTTGTTGAAAATTGGATTTAAACTTTTTGATTTACGGCACTTTGTAACTACAACAGGGGTGTGTTTTTTTCACATGTCGCACTGTATCTCAAAAACGATTCTTGATTATGGCTTAAAACTTTAAACACTTTTTAGTTATATTAGTCTTAATAGCTGTATACTTTTTGGTGATGATTCAAAATTTCATTTTTGAGTTATTGAATATTTTGTAAAAAAGGGAGAGTTTTTTTTTATATGTCGCCCCATATCTCAAAATCGATTTATGATTATTGCAGCAAACTTTACACATGTCTTTGTTATATTAATCTTAAGATCTGTATACTTTTTGATGATGATTAAAAATTTCATTTTTGAGTGATTGAGTATTTTGTACAAAAGGGGGAGGGTTTTTATACGCCCGTCAAAATTTGACGGGACGTATTATGGTATACAAATGTCCGGTGTCCGTCCGTCTGTCCGGCGTAAACATGTCGCACCGTAACTTGAGAACGACTTATCTAAATTTCAGGAAACTTAATATAGTTGTTTCTTATGATGATCTGTATACTTTTTGGTGAAAATTAGATTAAAACTTTTTGAGTTACGGCACTTTGTAACTAAAACAGGGGTGTGTTTTTTTCACATGTCGCACCGTATCTCAAAAACGATTCTTGATTATGGCTTAAAACTTTAAACACTTCTTAGTTATATTAATCTTAATATATGTATACTTTTTGGTGATGATTCAAAACTTTATTTTTGAGTTATTGAGTATTTTGTAAAAAAAGGGGAGGGTTTTTTTACATGTCGCACCGTATCTCAAAAACGATTTATGATTAATGCTTAAAACTTTACACTTGTCTTTGTTATATTAATCTCAAGATCTGTATACTTTTTGGTGATGATTCAAAATTTAATTTTTGAGTTATTGAGTATTTTGTAAAAAAAGGGGGAGGGTTTTTACATGATGTTCCGTATCTCAAAAACAATTTATGATTATTGCTTAAACTTTACACACTTCTTTGTTATATTAATCTAAAGATCTGTATACTTTTTGGTGATGATTCAAAACTTTATTTTGGAGTTATTGAGTATTTTGTTAAACAGGGGAGTTTTTTTTACATGTCGCGCCATATCTCAAAAATAATTCATGATTATTGCTTAAAACTTTACACACTTCTTTGTTATATTAATCTAAAGATCTGTATACTTTTTGGTTTTGATTCAAAATTTTATTTTAGCGATATTTAGTTTCGTGTAAAAAAAAACAGGATTTGGGGTTTCACATGTCCCGCCGTGTCTCAAAATCAATATAGGTTATTGCTTAATAGTTATCAAAAGTACCAGGATTATAATTCTATACGCCAGACGCGCGTTTCGTCTACATAAGACTCATCAGTGACGCTCAGATCAAAATAGTTAAAAAGCCAAATAAATACAAAGTTGAAGAGCATTGAGGACCTAAAATTCCAAAAAGTTGTGCCAAATACGGCATAAAACTTTCTCAGAAACTATTTATGATTATTGCATAAAACTTCCACACAAGACGTCGGGCGTATCATGCGCTCATGGCGCAGCTGTTTATTTCTTATGTTGTAAGTTGTTATACCACTGTCCCAGGTTAGGGGAGGGTTGGGATCCAGCTAACATGTTTAACCCCGCCACTTTATTTATGCATGTGCCTGTCCCAAGTCAGGAGCCTGTTATTCAGTGGTTGTTTGTTTATGTGTTACATATTTGTTTTTCGTTCATTTTTTTTTTACATAAATAAGGCCGTTAGTTTTCTCCTTTGAATTGTTTTACATTGTCTTATCGGGGCCTTTTATAGCTGACTATGTGGTAAGGGGTTTGCTCATTGTCGAAGGAAGGCCGAACGGTGACCTATAGTTGTTAATGTCTGTATCATTTTGGTCTTTTGTGGACAGTTGTCTCATTAGCAATCATACCACATCTTCTTTTTTATTTATTTTTTCAAAAATTGGAGTATCACATAAATGGAATATTGAAATATCATATCACACCAGTTATTGTTTAAAACAGTTCATTTTTCTTTGAAAAAAGTAAGATATATATTCAAGAAGTCCTATTAACTCCTAGTTTTTGGCTGATAAACAATAATTATCAAAAGTACCACGATTATAATTTAGTACGCCAGACGTGCGTTTCGTCTTCATACGACTCATCGGTGACGCTCATATCAAAATATTTATAAAGCCAAACAAGTACGAAGTTGAAGAGCATTGAGGATCCAAAATTCCAAAAAAATGTGCCAAACACGGCTAAGGTAATCTATGCCTCGGATAAGAAAATCCTTAGTTTTTCGAAAAATTCAAAGTTTTGTAAACAGGAAATTTATAAAAATGACCACATTATTGATATTCATGTCAAAACCGAAGTGTTGAATACTGGGCTGATGATACCCTCGGGGACGAAACGTTTCGACCACCAGCATTGGCTTCGACCCAGTATGAACGTCGATAAATTGCAAATTGTAAATGGGGCTTTCTTTGTCTGAATGACTACGCGTCAAAAGTTCTCTATCTCTGGCCTGCGGTATTTGAATAAGTTATAAATAACAAAACAGACAATCTAAAAAATGTTGATATTACCTTTGCCACATCATCAAGAATAGTCATCAAACAATTTAGAGTAACATTACAATTGTAAGCAAACTGGTCCTTCCATGTGAATGCATAAGCCTTTTGAAGACCGTGACATAAAACACCGATTCCATGATGGTGCAACTTAGTCAGGCTGTTGTCTGCCTGCAAAAAGAAATAAAAATTTAGATTTTCACATGTTTTTTTTCATTGGCACTTTCATTACAATCTAACAAGTCGATTATAATTTACTCATAAGTATCTGTTCTACTTTATGCTTCTGTGTGGTTTTAATATATTGTCAAACTTGACCTCTGTTTTGTCACAGTAACAACATTATAAATTCAAAAAGCTATATCTAAATGTTTCATTTGCAGGTAATTGACTTGAGGCACCTTTATTATTATTAATCTTTCAAAGACCTGAACCCGTGAAAGGTAATATAAAAAATCTCCCAATATCAAAATGTTTCTTTAAATTTTGACATCAGGAACTAGAAATAAAATTTCAAAAGCTTATGATTGATAGTTAGTTATCGTTCAGACACTACATGAGATGCCATCTTCACTAAAGACAACCCCAAACCTTACCTGGAAACTTTTTATTCAGTGGCCAATAAAGGGGAGGTCTCATGAGTGCCCCGCTTTGTTTTTCAAATGAATACTTTTGAATGGGATGTATGTTTTGAATCTTTTTAAAAAAGCTGGATCTGTCTCTTTTTTAAAATCAACTTTCTAAAACAAACAATTGAACTGCTCCTCTAATGGCACGGTTGCAAAGGACAATTCCTTTCACAAACATTTTAACCAAGAAATGTAAAAAAGTAATAACTTTCAACAACTGACTACAATATTGATAAAACATCAATAATTTGAAACAAAGTAACTCACCTTCGAAACAAACGGAAATCTAGGCAAATTGGTCTTAGATTGGTCCATGTTGTCTATAATGAGTGATAGATATTGCTGAGGATTTTCTTGAGACTTTGTTCTGTGCTTATAATACTTATCTCTAGCAATTGTGAAAATTATAAATATGTTTTTTTCTAGGGTATATCTCATCCTTTCATAAATAGTTCATCAGAAGAACCTTAGACCTTATTGATAAAAAATATTCATAAACAAGGTTAGTATCTTCTGATGAACTTTTTAAGAATAGATGAGATATACCCTAGAAAATAAAATATATTCATTAATTTTCAGAATTGCTAGAGATAAGTATTATAACTTATGTTTATCATCTTAACGTGTTCTTTTATTTGTCTTGGTAAACTGTTTAATTTACTGTTTAGTCAATTTTTAGTAATATACATATAGGGAGATGTGGTGTGAGTGCCAATGATACAACTCTCCACCCAAATAACGATTTATAAAAGTAAAGCATTATTGGTCAAGGTAAGGCCTTCAACACAGAGCCTTGGCTCTCACCGAACAACAAGCTATAAAGGGGCCAAAAAATTACTAGTGTAAAACCATTCAGACGGGAAAATCCATTATAACTAGCCTCGATATCTTAACATTCCAGCTTGTTTTATTATGCTATATAAAAAAAAAAAATTCTTGTCTTTTGTTTTTGCTAATGGGTTTTGTTTTTCTTTGTTGGTGTATTTGTTTGATTATAAAATAAATACGACTTTAGCAAAATGTTCGCTGTACCACTAATTTTGTAATTTATCCTATTTTGTGTTTTCTGCACAAATCATTGTCATTATAATGCAATTTTTGGGTGAATGTTGTACTAGTGAGAGGTGTATGTAGCTATAAAACCCCAAAATGTCTGTACCAAGTCGGGAATGTGACAGTTATTATCCATTCGTTTGATATGTTTGAGCTTTTGATTTCCTATTTGGTAATAGCCAAAGGAAATTTTATTTTAATTCATTATTTCACTTAATCACTTATTACAGCTACTCTTAAGATATTATCAGTTGTTAGTTTAAAAAGAGTCCATTAAATTAGACATCCTTTTGTTTAGTCTTTTTAATATAGGTCTATCCAGAAATATTTCTTCAAATTCCAAAAAATCATAATAAAAATTTTCTCATCTATAAAATGATTTATTGCTGGTTGCTTAAAGCCCACTCATCTACATAAAAAAAAACAAGATTCTTAACAGTAGGAGCAAGTATGGACACAATATTCAAGCTTTGAAGTTGGTAAGTGATTAAATATTTCACACATCATTGATTTCTGACAAAGAACAAATGTGAACAGAGTTTTAACAAAGTTTAATTTAGGATCCTTTGGGATAATTGGAAGTATTGTTTCTTTTAAATAAAATTACCTTTGAAACGTCAAATGTGCTTTTCATCTGACCTCCAGCTTCTTGAACTCATCTCGACTAAGCTTATTTAGAAAAGCCTCATTGAAAACAGCACATTTTGTTCAATGTGTCATCTTCTGATGCTAAATAATAAAAAATGGTTATTGAAACACATGTTATTAATCAGAACCAATTTAGAATGTATTCGATTTTAGAGTATAAGATTCCTGATTTCTTATGGGCAGGAATCCTGCTATCTGATTGGTTGATTGTGAGGACGTATATATATAACACTATGCCATAGTTGAGACAGGGATAAATATTATACTAAATAACTACACCCAATTTACAATAACCTTGAAAAAACTCACTACAAGTCTTGTTTGTAGTCTGCTCGACTGTCTTCTCTACTACTTGATTGTTTATTATTGTCCTTTTATGAATTTCGGTCCTCAATGCTCTTCAACTTCGTACTTTATTTGGCCTTTTTAACTTTTTGGGGTTCGAGCGTCACTGATGAGTCTTTTGTAGACGAAACGCGCGTCTGGCGTATATATTTAATTTAGTCCTGGTATCTATGATGAGTTTATTTACAAACCACTGGGTCGATGCCACTGCTGGAGGAGATTTATTTCCCCGAGGGTATCACAAGCCCTGTAGTCATGAAGTGTCATTGATGTGGTTATATTTATTAATTTACTGTTTTATACAAATTTTCGATTTTTTTGAAAAACAGGCTTTTCTACCTCAGGCATACATTACCATAGCTGTATTTGGCAAAACTTTTAGGATTTTTTGTCCTCAATGCTCTTCAACCTCGTATCTTATTTGGCCTTTTATTTTTTTTTTTGGATTCGAGCGTCACTGATGTGTCGTTTGTAGACGAAACGCGCGGCTGGCGTATATACTAAATTTAGGCCTGGTAACTATGATGAGTTTATTTGAACCACAATGAATTCGTTAGAAAACTATTTAGTATAAACGCTTCGAAAACCGGGAAATTAGTTTGTTTGGTGTATATATAGCTCATGAATTACTTGATTACTCTTTGTTGCCTAATCTTGTGTGCTAATGTGTAGTCGAGTGGTTTTCTTGGCTTTAGTAAACACAAATAAACACTCCTCAAGTTTTGGATTCTGTTTATTATGATAACGATAATGTTGTAAACAAAAGACCCTGTAATTAGATATAAAATTATAACCAACGGTTCAAGAATAATAACATGAGTACAATATGAACTCCATGAATTTCCAATAAAAATAAATAATACAAGTTCATAATCTTTCTTTTATTTTGTTATTCTAACAAAATACCAATGTAATCTAATTGAATTTAGTCGCTTACTAGTATTGATTTTACAAACTTTTCAATTATTGTAATGTCTTAAAAATATAATTACGTGCAAAACTAGATTCTACACGAAACAAACTAAATAGCAAAAGCAAAGAAATTAAAAATAAGCATAAGCGAGCAAAATAATAAGCAAGGTCAATAAGAATATCCCCTCAAGGGATGGAATCAACTGTACATAGTCATGATAGTAACTCCTGAACAAAAATAAGGAATATAACTATTGTGCCACAAAAATGCGCAATTACGCTAATACACATTTTGTACATGAAACTTTACTTTTAGTTTATATTTACTAGTTTAATTAAAAAATTACTACTCAAGATAGTTTATATTAAAATCTTATGGTTTTAAATATTATAAGATTTTGATATAAACTAACTCATAAACGTTTTTTATACTTTATAACCATTTAAGCAATTTAGCTGTATTATCCGTCGGTCAATCAATCACTCATCTCAAATACACTAGAATTATTAATTAAATGACAATTAAATATATGTGAGTAATCATAAATACCTAAATGAATAATATGGTGACAAAGTAACACAGTGGCTGAGTTTAAAAACTCAAATGAACATCATAATAAGTGACCAATACTGACACTCAGTACACTGATTAGGCATTTAAATGGTTCACATATCAGAACTTATGTCATCACCTTAATTAGCATATAAAACAAAACAGCATGCTTTATTCATTTATTATTGACATAAAATTCTATTCTGTAAATAAGTATACAAATCCAATAAATACGTTTCAATGGATATTTTGTTATACAGAAAACCATAACATCATATAGATCAAAGTACAAGTCTAAAAGTTAAAACTACATATATATATATATATATACATACAAACCATTTAAATTTCACCCTTCCACAAATGGATCACATTTAACTCTGAAAGCAAGTTTGTTTCGAGTTCAAGATTTTTTCGTTTGAATTGTTCACTTTTTGTCATGTCGGATCCTTTCTGTCTTGCTACAGGGTATCTGGTTTGCTCATAATGGTGTAGGCCGTAAGATTATCTTTTGTTGCTGTTATCACATTTAGTTTGACTCTGTATATGTTAGGGGACCAACAATCACTTTAAATTCTGAGGAGGGGTACAGAATTAATAGTCTGGCCTGGTTAGAACCTTAAAATAAATAACCTCGCCTAAACACAATGAATATGTATATTTTATCCAACACAATGCAGAAAATAAAGGTGTACAACAGTAAAAAGTAACGTTTGCACGACGAAATCGTACAAAGTTGAAATTAATTTCCCTCAGAAAAAAAATCCACCTTTTCCTAAAATTACCAAATGGTTGTTAATTAAAAAATATATATGTAGACTTATATCCATGATTAATTTTATTAGTTGTTAGTGGCTTTGAATTAGCTGTCAGCAACTGCAAGTACTCTCAGATCTGTATTTATAGTGTCTTTTTGTCTGGGATATACAAGTACCCGGCCACGTCCACTGTGTAATATTTGTATAGTTCGTTCTAATTTTGTATTGTTACACAACTGTCACATGTTAGGGGATGGTTGGGATCCCACTAACATGTTTTTAACCCCGCCACATTCTATATGTAATTGCCTGTCCTAAGTCAGCAGCCTGTAATTCAGTGGATGTCGTTTGATGATGTGTCATATATATATATATTTTTTTGGTTCAAATATAAGGCCGTAATTTTTTTCCGTTTGAATTGTTTTACATGTGTCATTTCGGGGCTTTTGATTGCCGACTATATGATAGGAGCCGCTTGTTCATTGTTAAGGCCATATGGCTATTGCGAGGTGTTAATTTCTGTGTCAATGTATGCTTACATTGCCTATGTAAATTTTAAAACTGTTTGTATGCACATTGAACGACAAATTTATGTGACGTATGAAATTTTCTGACGTCAGACACTCGAATCAATTATTGTGTTCGTAGATAGAAAATGTTTTAGTGTTCGGTTAAATTGTCCCCTTTTAAAATTGTTATACGATGATGACTGATGTACCCATATTTTGAAATTTTATTAATTGTGACTTTATTTAACGCATCATGTAAATATAACGGAATTTGATGAGACTGTTATAGAACCATGTTTAATCCACCATTTTCTACATTTGAAAATGCCTGTACCAAGTCAGGAATATGACAGTTCTTGTCCATTCGTTTTTGATGCGTTTTGTTATTTGATTTTGCCATGTATTATGGACTTTCCTAACTGACTTTCCTCTGAGTTCAGTATTTTTGTGATTTTACTTTTTGGTCTCTTGAGGAGAGTTGTCTCATTGGCAATCATACCACATCCTCTTTTTATATATATTAACGGACATTAAACAGAAGGGGACAAGGCTATAGAGGTACACAATAAGTACGTCCAATGCCAACCTCCGTGACTGGCCATTTGGATTTGAATACTTCTATATTTTAGGTGGGCCTACAAATGGATTTCGTCTCAATTATAATGCTTTACATGCATAAATGGATTTGGAAAATATTGCTGACGTCCGCTAAATGATTTGTCATGAACCAGAAGATTCTTCGAAAATACCAGTATATTTAGTGCTGGACACCGTCATAAAGATTAATCATACCAACAAGTATATCACACAGACTTGAATATATAGGAATAAAATTGAGAATGGAAATGGGGAATGTGTCAAAGAGACAACAACCAGAACATAGAAAAAAAAGTTATGTGACTATTTGCATAGTTACAGCTTACATGAATTACGCACGTGAATTGACTGAGATGACCTTATATATGCGACGGTCTAGAAAAATTACAGCAGATATATAATAATAGGTTCTTTTAATTAAAGTGTATTTCTTCCAAAAAAATGTCTTCCTCATTCTGACGTTCTGTATTCAGCAGTGTTCGAAATGTTAACATTGATTTTGTACAGCGAATTTTAAGCTTTGAAAACAAATGAAAAAAAATTAAGGTAATACATTACTTGCAAAGAAACAAAAAATATAGTCCAAACTGTTTGTTTATTGTTTCCCCTTTAAAATGTTTATGGAAAACATTAGACAAAATTGGCAATAGGTAGAGAATTTATTGTAAGCATATTTTTTACATCTGGAACAACTATGAACATGGTGTGGCTTTAATGGTTCCGGAATGTAAACACGGAACCACGGAGTTTCCGCGGCCATCATGACAACGCCTTAACGTCAGATTTGAAAAAAAACCAAAGCCGTTTTTCGTCTGTCAGCACTTTAGAAGGAATTGTTTAAAAAAGCCGATATACATCGGCATTTGGCATAGTTAGGGTTAACTAAGAGACCTTTTCCACATTCGCCGCTCCATAACTAGGTCTAGGTAACTCAGCAGTGTTCAAATGCCTGAAATCATATGCATTGGTTTTTTTACAAATAGTTCTTGATTAAATAATGGACATTCTTCAATAGTTTTTTTAAAGGTCTCGAGTTCAACGAGTTTTTAGTGATGGAAGGTTTGAAATATGTAGAGCTGGAACGTTTTGTACGAATTCCTATTTTCGTCATAAATCAAGCAAAACGCTCTTTATTATATTTTTTTTCTATTTTTCTAGTAGTTTGTTCCCTTCAGTAATGCCAAGTCAAGAACAGTAACTAAAGTTTGACATAATAAAATGTTAATAAATTATAAGTTCACTCAGATGGTTTAGGTGTTTCACAATTCTTTTCAAAAAATTTAATTGCTTTGCAGCCTTTTCAGAAATAGTTGAAATATGTAAACTGGAGTTTAATTTGAAACCAATTGTCAATCCTAGTAGTTTTACTCATCCTTACATGATATTGAAATACCATTCAAATCAAACATAATCTTTTTATCATAGTTTTTTTGTCCAAAAAGTTGCTTGAAATTTCTCTGGGTTGGCCTTCATTTCATTTGATGAAACCCACTGATTAAATAACTCACCAAGAGTAGAAATTACATCTTGTAAGGAATTTTTAGGCTAAGACAAAGTGTCATCAGTATAAATATATAAAGAATAGTTTTCATACAAAGAACAAATCATTTATAAAAATATTGAATACGATGGGTCCATGAATGGAAACTTGTGATATCCCTTTAAAATGTTTCGTTTACTTTCACACTTTTCTTTTTGTTAAATAATTATATAACATACCAAGTGAGGATTTGGAGAGAACATATACTTTCATTTCATTAGCAGTAAACTTAATAAAGTTGTCCGACATCCAAAACATAGTCTAAAACCTATTTAGGTAATAAAAAGCTACATAAAATGGACTGAAGATATTATCTAAGCACTGTACTAATTGAACTTTTAAGCACATGATTTCCAAATATTTACATCTGTCAATTCGGAAATGGTGGTTGAGTGACGGGGGAGATAAATCAAATCAGCTGGTTCCTCGTTGATTGACAGCTCAAAAATTAATTGGTAAAACATTCTAATATACAATACTTTTGTTTGTCTGTTTATCGTTTTTAATATTTGGCCATGACGGTTGTCAGTACATTGTCGATTTATGAGTTTCACTGTCCCTCTGGTATCTTTCGTCCCTCTTTAACAGAACCTTGTTTTTTTTTAATTTTAGTTATTGCGACAGGGTCAGGGCAGAAGTTTTTTCAGAATGAGGTCACATTTCGCTTTTTGATTTATGTGGTTTTAAATAATTTTATTTGCAAAAATACACCCATATGGGTCAAGCAAACACAAATACAACATTTAATACAGACAGTGAAGAATTACAAATATAAACATAAAAGAAACATAGTTATAAATGGTAATTAATGTAGCCTATGATGGACATGGACCTCATTTTCGCAATTCTAATGATTGCTTTATAAAGTCACCAATTTCTGTCAAAAGCTCAGATTTAGGATTTAAAAGTTGTTTTAGCTTTAAAAGTGGTTGATAATTTGTAAAATCAGGATTTAAATTATTAATCTTTAAAAATAAGCAATCTCTTAAAGTTGAGTTTAGTTTGCAGTATAGTAAAAAATGGTATTCATCATCAATTTTATTACAAAGTTTACATAACCTTTGATCTCTGGGTACATTTTTATATCTTCCCATTTCAACTTCTAGGTTATGGTCACTAACCCGTAATTTAGAAATTAATTGTCTGGTTTTAAAATTTGATTCTTTTAGTAAATAATTTTCAATTTTTATCTCAGTTTTTATTTGACCATATAGAAATAATTTCGAACTGTCTGTTATAGAAGAAAGTTTATTCAAGACTTTTTTTGTATAAAATTCATGTGATACCCGTTTTTTACTTCATCTTTAAGGAATATTTAATTTTATTGTATGGTTTATCACAAGTTTCAAAATCTTTAGCATTTAATCCAGTCTCTTTAAAAATATTTAGAGCAAATGTATACCAACTATGAAAAACGTAGTAAATGTCTAAAACTAGCAGTGTCCAAACGAGCACGCCCAATCCTGTCGCCATCTTTATTTATATACTTGTAGGTAAACAGGTTGTGCACAAGCTCTACACGGTGATAATACCTTAATACGGGGTTAATACATTTGTCACTGAACAGCCGGATATAGGTCTTCATGTTACAATAAAGCATAAAAATTATAGATCTGCGTGCTATCTGAGCATTGCCGACAAACCTTAGAAATTGGCCCCTATAAAAAGTCATAAATACCCAGAGAGACGTTAAAATGGATGGACAATAAGCAGGAGTAAGTATCATTGTATGTTTTGCAATTAATAAGTGTTAAATTTGTTAAAATGATAAAACTATATTACGGAAAAAAACCTCCTTACCATCAAGCAAAATTCTTCTTCGTATGCACACCTACTATTTTGACAACCATCGAAGTATACACGATCAATTAACTGACTAATCAATGTTGATCTTGCAAAAAAGAACACCTTTATTTGACTGCTTCCTCTGTATTTTGCAACATTAACATGATTTACAGAATAGTCCTTAAAATATCTCACACACCTCTTCTTGTTCTGTTGTTGAAACATTATTTTCAGTTAGGAAAGTTTCCTTTTAGTGTACACAACCTGTATTTGTAGGAAGATTTCTTGCCTGCAACTTACATATTATTTGATGAAAACATGTTGCTTTCTTAATGATGTTCTTTAATTTAAAAACATCTTTTAATGGGTTCAAGTTATTAACAAAGGCTGTTGATATAAAAATACAAACGCATGAAGTTGCTGATAATACTGCTCCGAACTTACTTTTAGTAAGCTCTTTAAAGGTTTCTTCGTGCATGTTGCGTCTGCACATGATTTCCAAAGATTTACATCTGTCAATTCGGAAATGGTGGTTGAGTGACGGGTGAGATAAATCAGATCAGCTGTTTCCTCGTTGATTGACAGCTCAAAAATTAATTGGTAAAACATTCTAACATACGTGACTTTTGTTTGTCTATGTGTCCTTCTTAATTTTTAGCCATGAGGGTTGTCAGTTTATTTTCGATTTATGAGTTTGACTGTCCCTCTTTTACAGAACCAACACTCTTATGTTATTGGACAGTTCATTATATTCGTTTAAAAGCATGTTATTACATTCAATTCTGTCCGAATAGACAATTTCAGACAATCTCCACATTGGATAGCCAGCTGATTTTTCTTTGTTGGTATACAGTACTTTATACTGTATATGCGCCAGACGCGCGTTTCGTCTACAAAAGACTCAACAGTGAAGTTCAATAAGAAAAGATAAAAAGGCCCAAAAAAGTACTAAGTTAAAGAGCATTTGTGACCAAATTTCCTGAAAGTTTTGCCAAATACAGCTTTATAAGGTAATTTATTCCTGAGGTAGAGAAAATTCATAGTTTTGTTAACAGTTAATTTATAATTATGACCAATATCAATGATAGTTCATGTCAACACAGAAGTGCTGACTACTGGGCTGTAGATAACGTCGGGGAAGAATAACTCCACTGACAGGTAAAACTGCATTGTAAATTGTAATTGTTGCTTTTTTTTTGCTTGTATGGCACTCTAGTTGTCGGCTATGTCATGTTCTGCGACATGGTCAGGGCAGAAGTTTTTTTTAGAATGAGGTCACATTTCGCTTTTTTGATTTATGTGGTTTAAAACGTAGTAAAGGTCCGAAACTAGCAGTGTCCAAACGAGTACGCCCTATCCTGTCGCCATCTTTATTTATATAAGTAAACAGGTTTAGAACAAGCTCTACACGGTGATTATACCTTCATATGGAGTTGATACCCCTATAGAAGAATACATTTGTCACTGAACTGCCGGATATTTGTCTTAATGTTAAATAAAAAAGCATAAAAAATCATACATCTGCGTGTTATCTGTGCATTGCCGACAAACCTTAGAAATTGGACCCTATAAAAACGTCATAAATACACAAAGAGACGTTAAAATGGATGGACAATTAGCAGGAGTAAGTATCATTGTATGTTTTGCAATTAATAAGTGTTAAATTTTTCAAAATAATTTTTCAAAAATACGGAAAAAACCCTCCTCACCATCAATCGCACATCCACTATTTTGACAATCATTGAAGTATACACGATCAATTAACTGACTAATCAAAGTTGATCTTGCAAGAAAGAACACCTAGTAATAAAAAGTTTTTATATGGTAAGCGTTCATTGTCCAAATATATCGTTAGCGTTGTGGTATAAATATTTTTTAGTTAATACATTTATTCGTTTTAGCGAATTTAATCAATTTATCGGCTTATACGTAAAATTGACATATTGACATGATGAAATAAAAGTACGAATCAATTTGTGATTTAATGTTCGCAAAATAGGTTTACTGGCGTCGCGTTAGCAGACATACATATACATATTCATGGATCTACAATCTGTCGATACCTGTAACTTGGCATTGTACAAAGGCATGTTTTTCTCTGGCTGTTTATGACGTCTTTACACTAAATCCATTGGATGTGTACGGATTGATAGTTTAGTCTGAGATGCATGATTTATTTATTAGTTGTTAGTGGCTTTGAACTAGCTGTCAGATAACTGCGAGAACTCGCAGATCTGTTCATTGTGTCGGAATGGATAAGTACCCGGCCACGTCCACTTGTATTTTTGTCCATCTGATGAGTTAAGCCTTTTTCAAATGATTTTTATAGTTCGTTCTTATATTGTACTGTTATACCACTGTTCCAGGTTAGGGGAGGGTTGGGATCCCGCTAACATGTTTAACCCCGCCACATTATTTATGTATGTGCCTGTCCCAAGCCTGTACATTCAGTGGTAGTTTGTTTATGTGTTACACATTTGGTATGGGCTTTGCTCATTGTTGAAGGCCGTACAGTGACCTATAGTTGTTAATGTCTGTCATTTTTGTCTTTTGTGGATAGTTGTCTCATTGGCAATCATACCACATCTTTTTTATATTGTAAACGGGTATTTGCGATCATCAATTCACCAATAGATGCCGTCAGAGCTTAAAATAGAATACAGTTATCGCCATTCTAATGCCAGTCTAATGTAATGCAGTTCACTTCCTCCTAACATTTATTGTGTGCTTAATAGTACGAACTTTTCAATACACATCGATTACTTAAGGGCAGATAACAGCTATCATACGCAAGAAATATTTCGAAATTGTTTATAATACCTCATTTTAATGAATTTGACTTTAAAAATTCATCAAAAATATAAAATTTAAGAAATTGGAGTCGAGATCTTGGGGAAAATATGGCGCCGAGAATTGAAGACAGAAGATGCCATCCGAATATTTCAAATTTAATAGTTTCCTGGATGAGTCAAGTGGTAGTTGTTAACATGAACATTCGAATTATAAACCTCAAACTGTTTTTGGTACATCGGAGCTCAGGGTTAAATATTTATCTTTTGCTTTACGTTCGAATTCATATTGTTAATTATTGTCAACGGCATCCTCGTCTCGTTTGCAATGGCGAAATTTTGCTGTACGGTTGAGCTTGAACTAGATGAAACTGCTGGGGTACAATAGCTTTGGGGGGTATCACTAGTGTTAGAACCTCTCTGGAGAATGGCAGAGTAATTACTTTTTTGTTTATCCCTATAATCTGAATGGTAAGAGTTCCAGCTCTCGCATTTGTGGCCAGTTATTTTTATTATTTCCCTGTCAGAGACCCTGAGTGTGCCCGGACATTGTGATTTGTTTACAGCTTTGTTTACCCAGCATCTTTTGAAATAGCTTTCATCATGTCGTTTAACATTCTTTGTCCGTAGGGCCTAGTGATGTACTATGTTGTATCCGAATCTTAAGTCTTTATTCTTGGAAGCGAAAAGAAGTATTTAGACTTAGGGTTACGCTTGGCCAAATAAAATTCAAACGATTCGATTGAACATGTGTACAATGGACTTTTAACTTCATCAAAACATTACCAAACACTTTAACATAAAGCTTGACTGACGGACAAACAGACGTAGCAACGGACAGACCTAAAATCATAATGCCCCAAAGTGGTGCACAAAAATGAAGTGAAGAAAATGCAAATATTAGCTTCAGCTAACTTGGTACTTCTACTTGAATGGTGCTACTTCTGGTACCTATAAGTTTATGTCAGAAGTAGTTTTTACTTACTCTCTAGCACTCCATGTATGAAGAGCCGGAATCAGGCGTAACAACTGCCATTCAAGCACGAACAGTTTTTGCCATTTGTTTTTGATTTCAATTTGCCTTTTATATTGAGACATTTATTCGAGATTCATTTGTCAAGAGTGCAATATCCGCCAGAAGTCTTGGCGTGCATTGAAATAAACGAATCTTACAATGCTAATGATCATGATTCAATAGGATATAGTGATTTTTCACTCTAGAACATTTATCTCAAAAACAAGATGTACATTTGGCCTACAATGGTTTAAAGGTTGTCGAAACAAAGATAGACTAGATGAGGTGAGCTACAAATAATTTATTTATCAGTTTTTATGCACTTCTAATGTGTTGCGAACAGGGACATTTTATTATACTCATTTTGTTTTCGATCCTATTCCTCTACACATAGCATGGACCCAGGAATTACAGTTTTGAAATGAGCAGCCAACCCAGAGTTTCTTTTAGTTACTTTGATTCAAATCCCAAATCTGGTATTTATTGGGGTCAATTTCAGCTGTTTAAAAATACCTTTCTTGAGTTTAGGTGGCCATTTCTGTCCTCATTCTGGGTTGTGGCCTGGGACACAAAAGGCTGGTTGTTGTGTCATTGGTTGTGATGGGTAAACTGGTATCTATTATAACAGTCTGAAAACGGAAGAAATATGAAAATGAAATAACATAAATTTAGATTTTTAGAAAAAAACAGTATGCTTCATAAGAAAGAAAATGATTAAATGAAATATATATTGAACTCCAATAGTTATCAAAATACAAAACGATTATACTTATTAGTAAATAAAAAACCAAAAACTTGCTGTTCATGTATTATATAAGATGTTGTTAGATAATAATATAGTGAAAAAAAGAAAATACCTCATTCATATTGACAGATGACGTTACTGATAGATCAGTTTCATTTATACTTTGTACCTAAATGGGAACCCATTTGTTCTGGTCACGGACAATGACACAGTTGCTGATGTTGCCACCTCTAGCTCTAAAGCCTATTAAAAAATGTACAATCATTCATGTTATTTTAGTTCATCTATTAATATGATAAATGAACGAATTTTAAAAGAACCATGATACTATTTCAGGTACAAGATTAAATGTACAATTAAGTTTTTTTCTCATCTTCGGCATCAACATCAAGAGTTGATTTTGGAATATCAAACATTTCCGAAGCTGTCCTTATAGACATGTTTTTATCTTCATTTTCCCTTAAGGCCTCCCGCATAGCATCTTTAGTTCAAACTTTTTTTCTCTCTACTACTCGGCATTACTGAAAAAAAGTTATAAAACAACAAGATAATACAGATTTGATATATTTTAATTTTCAATAAATCAAGATTTAAAATATTCTAACATGAACATTATGTCCTGCAAGTATTTTTTTAAAAATGTTCTACATTGCACTCTTTACACAAGAAACCAACGTTCATTTTCTGTTGGGGTCCATTACGGTGTTTAAATACCTCCACTGCTGACTTGGTCGTCAAATAGCAATGCCCTTCTATCAAATTTGCGTTAACATGTTTAAGGAATGTTTATAGAAGAAATTAACAGTTTATAGTTAAAAATTACGGTTTCCGCGGTGTTCCGAAATATAAAAATTCACAATTAACTATCTTATTTAGCTAGCGTGATCCTAATAATCCTTTGTAATAAAAAGATCTAGAATAGATATTAAAAATAATCCTCAAAATCCTAAATAATTAGAACCTAACCTTAACGAAATAACTGGATATATAAATTCTCTTTTTCTGCTAGTTTGTTTACAATTGAACAATATTGCTGCCCAGGAGGAACAAGACTGAAAGAATGTCGGGCATGAATTTATAAAACACGACACACTTTTGACGTCAAACTGCACTTTAAACATACGGGGACTTTTATAAGATATAAAAAAGAAGATGTCACAGTGGTTTGATTGCCAATGAGACCCCTATCCACAAAAGACAAAAATGACACAAACATTAACAACTTTAGATCATCGTACGGCCTTCAACAATGAGTAAAGCCAATACCGCATAGTCAGCTGTAAAAGACCACGATTAGACAATGTAAAACAATTCAAACGAGAAAACCACCGGTCTGATTTATGTAAAAAAAGAACGAAAAACAAGTATGTAACACATAAACAAACGACAACCACTGAATTACAGGCTCCCGACTTAAGACAGGCGCATACATATATAATGTGGCGGGTAAACATGTTAGCGGGGTCCTAACCCTCCCCTAGGACAGTGATATTACAGTACAACACAAGAACGAACTATAAAAATCAGTTGAAAAAGGCTTATCTCATCAGATGGATAAAAATACAAGTGGACGCTGCCGGGGACTTATACATCCCGACACAAAAATACCCTTGTAAATAAACAATGGCGGTTCCAGGGTTGAAGTGACCCGTTAATAAAAAGGGTTAAAAGCTACATGTCTAGGACTTATGATCATCTAGTACAATAAAATAGTAAATTCTACACTTGTCACATACATCATACAATTATAAAAATATTTAGTCTTAAGATTTGTCCCGTATCATTTGCCTTTCCATCTTTAATAATATTTACATTTTATTACACAATATAAAGAACGTGACCCACAAAATAAATGATCACAAATGAATAATTTAGAATTACAAAACCATAATATTACCCCCACATTTAAAAAACTGTTCGTCCTCGAACATGAATACTTTATCTCTACCTAAGAAATTTAAAAGTAAGTAATCTATATGTTTCATGTCTTAATACAAGTATTATAAGCTAAAAAGAAGTTCCTGTAATATGTTGCACTGCGTACTGGTGTCTAATGTGCTGACTGTCGCCTGGACCCCATTGTCTCTGGTTTCCCTGTTTTCTTTTACTGCTTCGAGTTTGTTGGTATTTTCTTCTGTCTGAGTTGCTGCATTTTGTCTTCTTGGCGGTTCGGGTATCCATGTACTTTTAAGTATATACACGGTGCCATCTGAAAGGACGGCCTTTTCTGCCTTCAGAAGTCCCAGGTATCCATCAGGTACGACATGAGCATCAATTTCTGCTGTCCTTGCCCTTGATCGAATCCTCCTTATTAATTCAGCATTTTCAGTGTGACTCCAGTCATACAGCCTCCCTCTACCTGTGGCTGTCATCTGAATTCTTCTAAGGGATAAAATGCAATTTCTTCGAAAAATTCCACCCGTCTCCCCATCCATCCATGGCCTCTCTTGATCATACCCTTCGACAATGGGATGAGGACTGGATGGTGCTTCTAGGACTATAGAATGGTCCGAAGTTGGTATGTCGTTCTTCTCCATGGTACTTGCTGTGCTGACTGGGTTGTTGAATGTCCAGCAGTTGGTTGTGGAGTTACAGTCTCTCTTAAGTACGGCTGCCAAAGAGAACTTGGACTGATAGTCACCGGCAATGGAGGAGAAAACTACAGCAGCTGGTTGTGGAGTCCCTGTAAAATATGGCTCTATCAATGGCTGAGTTGACTGTGAAGGTGGCTGAACCATAGAACTTGGGGTGATGGTCACTGGCAATGGCCGAGATGACTGTGAAGTTGGCTGTACAGCAGCTGGTTGTGGAGTTACTGTAAAGTAGGGCTGCATCACATAACTTGGGATGATTGGCATTGGCAATGTCTGAGTTGACTGTGAAGTGGTGGGCTGTATCATAGAACTTGGGGTGATGGTCACTGACAATGGCCGAGTTGGCTGTACAGCAGCTGGTTGAGGAGTCCCTGTCAAGTACTGCTGCATACATAACTTGGGGTGATGGTCACTGGCAATCGCTGAGTTGACTGTGAAGTGAGCTGTACCATAGAATTGTGGTTGCTGATCATCGGCAATGGATGAGTTAACTGAAGTGGGCTGCACCATAGAACTTGGGGAGATGATCACTGGCAATGGCCGAGTTGACTGAAGTGGGCTGTACAGCAACTGTTGTGGAGTCCCTATAAAGTATGGCTGCATCACAGAACTTGTGTTGATGGTCACTGGCAATGGCTGAGTTGACTGTGAAGTGGGCTGTATCATAGAACTTGGGTTGATGGTCACTGGCAATGACTGAGTTGACTGAAGTGGGCTGTACCATAGAATTTGGATTTCTGATCACCGGCAATGGCTGAGTTGACTGTGAAGTGGTCTATCAAAGAAAAGAAAGATGAACGAACTTTTCAGTCTGGACAAACTTAATGATTGGCTACATGAATTTCAAATAAATGGTCATGCTCTAGATACTGCACGTTCAAATTTGAGCTCGGTTGGAATGTTTGTAGGGCATCTGTTGAGGCAAGGGTTTCTTAGAAAGGGAGTTGGGAAAGCCCCAAGATTCGAGGAAAACATCAAGCCTCTCAGTAAGCAGATTCTCAGAAAAGTCCAAACCAGAATGACTAGGTTGGATGTGAAAGAAAAACGCAAGTTTAATGTTAATGTCAACACAAAACTACCAACAGTATTGAAAACGATGTATCCACTTGATACACACAATTCACAAACACACATACATACACGCACATTCTCTCTCTCAGGCATACACATACTCACAAATAAACACACATGCATGTACTTACTCGTACAAAAACGTATTTGTGTTTGTGTAGTATTGTATGTGATTGTGTAAATATGAGTGTATTTGTGTGTTAGATGTGTGAATGTGTTAGTGTGTGTATGCAAATACGGTATAATTATAATATAAGTATATATATGTCGTGTACAAGTTACGATTTTGTACAAAACATGTTGTAAATGTTATAACTTTTATCGGATATGTTCCTCACGTCGTAACTACAATCCCCTTCCCTTTCATGAATTTGACCTACCGAATTAGACTATTTACCGGATTTGTAATCACATAAGCAACACGACGGGTGCCGCATGTGGAGCAGGATCTGCTTACCCTTCCGGAGCACCTGAGATCACCCCTAGTTTTTGGTGGGGTTCGTGTTGTTTATTCTTTAGTTTTCTATGTTGTGTCATGTGTACTATTGTTTTTCTGTTTGTCTTTTTCATTTTTAGCCATGGCGTTGTCAGTTTGTTTTAGATTTATGAGTTTGACTGTCCCTTTGGTATCTTTCGTCCCTCTTGTATTATACAAAAATACAAGTTATAACATGTACAAAAGTACCTCATACATGTTATAACTTGTACACAATATTGCTTCAAATGGTTTTAACTTGTACAAAATTTAAGAAAAATCTTAACGTAGTAAAATATTCATTTAAATTCACCAATGCATAAAGAACAACAATAAATAGGCCAGAACATGTATTTTTCTGTGAGGACGATGATCACAAAAAATCAGAAATATATGTTTCATGATTATTTTGGAAAAATGACACATTCTTTCCTGGCTATCCTCTTATGTCTTTTAGTGTCAATACGCTTCTGGTGGCCGGGTGTTACCTTTCCGTGTCAGTTTTAATCTAGCGTCGTACTACAGTACATGATATATAAGGCATGAAGATGTTATTCTTACAGATCAGCTAAATTATCTACAGTAAAGGATCCTACAAATTAATGTAAGATACAGTCACAGAAAATAATTATATTTATAAGTACGTCTGAGTCAGTAACAGTTCTACAACAGATTTATCCATCAGATCACCAGCAGTGATGGTTATTCGTGGCTTTGTAAATTATGTATATACAACTCGTCTGTACATCAACCCACCAATGATTATGTTACATCTGTAAATTTGCTTTCGAAAATTTTTTGTTTTTACCTCGCCGGGATCCGGACCCATGCTACTGAGATATCGTGACACCAAAGCGCCTGCACTGTAGCCGTCCAGCTAGACCACCTGGGCTTCATTAAAATGAAGCTATCGATGGCCGGGTGTTTTTACGTCATGTACATGCAGATATGAATGTTATAAATAGGCAAGTTAACCATTTATGATTTGCAATTGGGGCCTTCTATATAAATTCTATATGAATGTCCATGCACATGAATCATAATTTTAATTGAATGAGTAATTATGATTGTACGGACCATTCTTGGGAAGACCAGATATGTTCATTCGTTCAAACATCCACTTGTAAATCTAAAAGGTTTAATAAGACAAAGACACTTATAACCACTTCTGACTTAGGACGAGCACACATTATTGCGGTGGGGTTAAACTGAGTTTTAAACCGTCCCCTTTAATATATAAAATAAACCAGATGTGGTATGATTGCAAATGGGACAACTTTTCACAAGAGGCAAAATGACACAGAAATTAACAGCTACAGGTCACTGTACGGCCTTCAACAGCGATCAAAGCCGGTACATCATAGTCAACTATGAAAGCCTTGAAATTTCAAAGAGAAAACTAACTGTCGAATTTATTTACACAAAATGAACGGAAAACAATTATGAAGCACATCAACAAACGACAACCACTGAATTATGGGATCTTTTCTTGGGACATCACCTACATACAGAATGTGGTGCAGTTAACCATATAAGCCTCGTTAGATATGAAAAAGTGAAAAGATTATTAATTTAGGAAAAAACAAAGGTCAAACTTCAGGTCAATTCAGTCATTCCTTAGGGTGCTGTGAAACTTTTGATTTATATCAAAAACCAACTCCAGTTTTGATAAATTAAATTATTTTTTCACATTTTTTTGCATCAGTTCACATTTGTCTTGGTGAAAGACCGGTAAATTGATTTTTATCAGCATGGAACATACCACCTGTCAGTCATAGAATGTTTGATGAAAGACAAAAAGAATTTGGAACGATTCTTGAAGAAATTGCTGAGAAATATATGAAGGAATGGACAGATAAAGAGAAGAGTATGACGAAAGACTTAAGTTAATTGAAATGATTTTGGAGTTTTGAGGAACTGTCAGTTCCATAAATCCCATGTTTTTAACTAACCATTCTTTCAACATTATGGAGGATGATGGAAAAATTGTCCTTTAACGAATCATAAGTTATACTTTGACAATGGCTTTCTCATTTCAAAAAATATAACTGATGTTTAAGATTACAGAAAGTATAATTGTTTTCATAAAAAAAAATGTCCAGTATTGCAGCCATTTGCACTGAAGTAACTAAAGATTTTGAAATTAAGCAATTTGCTCGAAACAGAAAAAGAAAACCAGAATATCTTCATTTCTCTAATCAGCCTATAAATAATTTAGAAAATTTTGTTAATAAAGTAACTCTAAAATATCCCAATAGTAACCGACAGAAATCAGTGTAAATAATTTAAAAAATCAGAATCTGAAATTGCAGTGGCCCAAAGCTGTGCTTCTACTTTATTTGAATACTGTTTTTGTAAACTTCCTTGTCCAAATAGCCACTCACAATCCCCTGGTATTCAATATTGTACAAGTAAAAAAACTACGAATACTCTAATTTAAAAATCTGTCTTTGTTGAACAAACAATCGTTAGAGAAACTTCATCACAGTTTAAATGTCGGTCAGGATTATCCACCATTTAGTTGGTGTTGGGAAGACCTATGACCTCTGAAAGATGAATATGGAATTTGCAATTGATTGAGTCCTCCCTTTTCCAGGCGACTGGCACATACTAAAAAAATATCAGAGGATGCTTATGAAGTTGTATATTGATGCTGGTCTAAAAGACTTCATCGACATTTTTCATCAAGGTGCAACTGCAAAATTAATACAGTTATACAGACTGTGAGCATTGATAAAACACATAATTTTTTGTTGAAATTCTGAGAATCACTTTTTCGTTTTCAAATAAAAACTGTTGTTGAATATTTTTAGTTTAATCATGACCAAACTGACCATTTTATTCATATTAAAACTAGTATCTGAATCGGATGATACACTTTCCACTTTACAGAAAATACAAAACGAATATGAATATGAAGAGCTTTGTGAGGAAAATGATTACTGGAAATTTGGGATAAGTAAGCACTTAACGTACATATCATATTTCGTTGCTTTACGTTCTGGTAACTAGATACTTCGTAACTTTTGTAAATTACTGAAAGCAAATATTATGCACGACTTTTACCTCATCGTATAGCGGAATTGAAAAATGTTCATGCTTGCATAATAAAAAAGTTTAAAAAAGGTGCTTTTGTTGTAAACAGATCTGGCAGAAACATACAAATCAGTGGTTGGATGAATCACACGAGAGTTGTATCAATCGTGAAGTTAAGTGTGCAATGAAAACGTTTTCCTTTGCTGCATTGCCAAAACTGGTTCATTATTTT
This sequence comes from Mytilus trossulus, assembly GCF_036588685.1. Taxonomy (NCBI): domain Eukaryota; kingdom Metazoa; phylum Mollusca; class Bivalvia; order Mytilida; family Mytilidae; genus Mytilus; species Mytilus trossulus. The sequence goes on from NC_086373.1 coordinate 65,620,643, forward strand.
CCTCATTGAGCTAAAGTGTTAACAAACTTAAAAAAAGAAGAAACATTTAAAAAGCCAGACCTTCACAAAACTGCAGTTAACAGGACAACTTTTGAAGAAGAAAACATACCGTTATATAAGCTATAAACACTTCCTAATTTTAGGCATTTTGTAAAATGCCTGAAAACTTTTAGACATTTTCTAAAATGACTGCAAGATTCAGTCATTATGCTTAATGACTAAATTATCTAGGCATTTTCAAAATGCCTGAAATTTTTTGAAAGAATGAAATGTTCCAAGAAAAGTAATTGAACGCGGTGAACACCAGCTCAGAGCAGTTTAATTTAAGATAATTACTGAATTGAAAAAGAAGATAGGAACGAATCTCCTCATCATCTATTTCAATCTGTTTATGTAGAAACGTTAAGCTCGTTACAAAATCCCGTTATTTGGCTTTCAAAAATTAGAGATGCACTAGTACTGTACTGTAGAGTTCCATCTGAAGAAATTTTCCTTACATCTATTGATGCGTTTTTATTACATTGGAAAAATATCTTGTTGGGTAAACTTGTATGTCCACAAGCTATTTTATTATCCAATTTTAAATGACCATGGATGGAAGATTGAAAAAAAATGTACTGAGAACGGTTTGGGACTATAATGAGAATTTAGAAAAAAAGAAAAAAAATAGAAAATTATGGATAGCTGGGTGTAGGTGTTCAAAATCTAATGTAGTGGCAATCAGTGTGGATGTAGAAAGCAAAGAAAGTCATACGGTCCGGGATGTAAATGTGGACAGTCTTGTTTAAATTCAATGGCCCTACGATATTACCTTCAGGTGATGCAAATATCCACCAACCAAACTAGAAAAACCAAGTTGAACACTTTAACCACTCTGAACCAGACTCGGCTGATACTATGACATGTAATGAATTTAAAAAAAACGAACTTTCATTCAAAAAGCCAGACCTTCACAAAACTGCAGTTAACGGGACAATTTTTGAAGAAGAAAACATGCCGTTATAATATATACAACATCTCAGGCAAAGCTATTTAGTGCAATTTGAACACAAAACATTATCACATTTTTTCAATGATAAAATAACTCTGACAAAATTACAAAAAAAAATGACTACTACTCATTTAATGACATACATAAAATTGTGTATGACTGATTTTTAATTTAGATGATATAATAAATCCTGAAGATAAATACTGGAATTTTATTTAAACCACAAACCACAAACTGTTTCTTGTGTTAAAGAAGAATTAAAAAATCAACGTTATTTCTCTGTTCTCTCTCTCTGTTATATTATCTTTATCTCGGTTATCTTATATAATTATCTATCTGTTCTCTCTCTCTCCTTATCTGATTATTACTCTGTTCTATCTCTCTGTTATCTTATCTGATTATTTGTCTGTTCTCTCTCTTTGTTGTTTTATCTGTATCTCGGTTATCTTATCTGATTCTCTCTCTCTCTCTCTACCCCCCCCCCCCTTTTTTTTTGATCGGACGACGAATATGCCATTTTCTCTCTCTTTCTTCTTGATCGGACGATGAATATGCCTTGTTTTCTTTTCTTTTTTAACAGAAAAGGAAATCAAGTAAAAGTCTATTTACCAAGAAAGGGACACAGCCTACAAAATGGGACCACATCATAACCGCTATTAGAGCAAGACAATACCGTAGAGCAATTAAAGGACTGTACGGAGCAACTAAAGGCTCGAAAAGGAGTTTTATTGAAGTAACCAAGGATATTGTTAGAGAATAAATTTCTAAACTACTTCATATCGATACTGGAAATTCTTTCCCTCTATTTCAAAAAATTAATATACCAAATTAAGAATCTTTCGCATGGGACAAGGCCCTTACTAAGCTCCAAGATTCATGCCCTCTTTTGTATAATGCCCTGAAAGGTGCTATGACAGCAACACAATATAAAAATAGTTTGGTTAAAAGTAAATACGTCAATTTGAAACCGAAGATAGGCACTGTAGCTGCTCTAATCTTGCATTCCAAAGCTCCACGTAAAGCAAGTTTTTTACAAACATTGTTCTCGATCCAGTTCTGGAGAGGTGGTTTGAAACGGGAATTGATAAAACAACTAGCCCACACTCGCATCTGCAAAGGTTACGATACAACTCCTGTAGCAGTGGATAGCATATCTTCAGATTTTGATTCAGCTGCAGTAGTTTGCAAAGAGAAAATTGAGGGACAGTTTCGGAACGCGCCAATCGCCGAATTGCGGCAACACGAACCAGCTAATCCGGATTTAAGAATTGCTATGACTGCTACAATGCAAAACATTGAAGATGAGATTGTTGAACCTTCGTCAAGCACCGAAAATACCAAAAATGACAATCTCGATGACACAATACCATAAGGACTTGGTGAATCTGATTCAGATGATGGTGGTGATCACGACATTTTAGAAGAAAGTTTGGATGACACAAATGTTATTCCATCAGATGAAGACCTGAGCCTATCTGATGAAGATGTTGCAGAAATTGAGAGCGGACCTGAGGAAGTTGAGCCAGAAATCGCACACCCTGGATTTACAATGTGTTGGAATAATGTAGGAAAAAAGGTGACTACAAGAAATCCATCTGAGGATAAGAAGAACGTATACCTCAATATGGCGCTCGGGTACATAGGAGTAAACAGAGTGCAAACAACGCATCTTGATTGGGTAGTTTATTGTGAATTAAAGAAGGCCGTAAATTTATCTCCTGATGTTTTTGTTTCCAACGCTAAAGACACGGAAAATCTGGAAAATAGAATGAAAGTCATCGTATCCAGAATAATAACAAGACATTTGCGCTGGTTCAATAGACATCTAGGTGACTGCACCACTCCGCACATTCTACATGAGTATTCTTGGGGTTTTCGATGTAGACCCATCATCCACTCAAGGGGCAATCACCATTTACGAAAACTTACAGCGGTATATTCCATCTGTACGAGAAAAGCCATATACTTCTATAGTTTTCGGTGATGGTTTGAGCTGCGAAAGAGGAAATGATGCTCACCGTGCCCGGTGTAACGGTCTGAACCCATGGGAGCGTTTGGAAGGTTGTGAACCTGCTGTTCAAGAATTCCATAAGGAAATGCTACTGCTGCAGGATTACTATAACGAATTCTTCAAAGGGTCAAGCGCGGCAGATAGAGGCACACTAAGCCACCTACAAAATATTTTTAATTACAGGCAAGTGAAATCAGATATATCTGACAACTTCAATCACGCATGGGAATTACTGTGCCTTACCACGGAGGGTTACGTTTGTCTTCTTGCAATGAATTTATTCGACATGAAAACCGCCAATGACAGACCCAACTCTGCACCAGAACAAATTGAAAATTCGTCCAATGATGAAAGAGTCCAGTATCTTCATTCTGTGTTAACTGCAATCGTGAAAGAATTATGGCATCATTTCGATCATGACCCCCTTCAATTTGATGACAATTCGGACCCAGACCGCTATTGTTGCGGAGAGGAAACTGGAGAAGATGTTATTTTGTATGGAGCTGGACGAAACTATTCACATGGAGAACTGTTTCATTATACTTGCGTTGGTTTGGATCCAGATGACCTTCCAAATAACTGGTTCTGCAGTGGTGCATGTAAGGATCATCAAGATATTTATCCGTACTGCACATGTCAGCAAGATCTAGGAAACGATGAACCCATGATTGGCTGTATTACTGGATCTAGATGTACTGGTCAGGAATGGTATCATTTGAAATGTATAACTATGACAGCAGATAGTTTACCAGAAGGGGATTGGTTCTGTAAACCAGCTTTTAAGAAGGCAAAAAAGGGCAAACCAAAGAGGAAATCAAAATCAGCAAGCAAAACCGAAAATTCTCCTAATTCTGATTTTAAATGTAACTACAGCAGAGCTATTGCTTGGGTTGGTCTAAATCTTCTTTGTCGTCGGGATGCTGTAAGAAAGGCTGATGGTGAGGCTATGCTAACTCATTGGAAATTCGACCTTATTCATTTCTTCTCAACGAAACACCCAAAATATTTGATTCTTGCACACCGTTTGTTAGTCTCTGTAAATGGATGGCTCCCCGAAAAGTTGAAGAATGACCTAATATACAACAGAACGGTTAATTATGATGGTGGTATGGGTAGAAATCTTCCTCAAGATTTTATGAATGAAATATTGAATAGTTTTTTTAAAAACATTCTAGATGCTGCTAAAGGGAGGTATACTAAAACCACAATCCAACGATGTGGTCAGATTGTAGGTCCACTTGGCGAGGCGTTGGATTCTGTGTTTGATTCCCAAATTATAGAGAAAGAGTTGTACAGACACCGAAGAAGGGAATCAAACAGAGACAAAAATATTGAAAGAATGATCGCCTTCCTTTAAGGAGACGACCTTTTCTCTACAATCAATGGACGACATCATTGAGCTTTTGATCCATTTGTTCAAAATGAGAATCCAAAGTTCCCAGGAAAGTTTCAGCCAAAAATGAAACAATTATCAAAGAGACTTGATAAACGGCGAAGATCTAGAGTGATAGTCGATGCGTAGAATGTACTTACAATTTCAAGACGGGATTTTTTTTATTGTCAAAATGATCTGCATATATTAATTACTTCTAAAATATTACTTAAAATTATTGATTAAGATACGACCAAAAAAATCTATTTAATTTGATTTGTTCAGCTTTTTTTGGCATTAAATTTTAATTGTCTGAAATACTTGCAACCGGATTTTAAGGACCAGCAACTAACTTTTGTTATCTTTATTTGAATAATTATAGATATCAAACATGTCTAATTGAATACATGCTACTTCGTGTATGATATGCATCAAATATTTTTGACTTGCCTATTTGAGCAAATCAATCTTTAATTTCGTGAGAAAACTACGATCTCACCATGATCCACAGTTAAATAAGTCCTCAAGGCTTTTAGCGGGAAATAACACGTGGCATACTTTTTACCCAAAATGTCTCAACACGCAGAGCGTTAGCAATTATATAGGTTTGATGATGATTTTGAGAAGAAAATTGGTGGTCACCAAAGTCGTGAAGCCTTTCTTTATACCGACAGTAAAGGGAATAATCTTCTAAGGAGAGTACAGCGCGATGACACAATTATTAAGTTTGTTGTGAAAAGGGGGGCTACAAGTTGGAACGCAAAATTTGTCGAAGAACTTGTAGGTACCATTTCAAGTTGTAAGTCGGAAAGGCCGTTAGTAATGGTTTGGCTTGGAACTTGCGAGTTCACAAAAATTGAAGCTCACCGAATTATTTCTATCAATTCGCCTGAAACTATAGATGGCGTAATTGAAAGACTAGTATCCATAAAGACAAAATTACTAGAGGTTAAGTCGTCGGCAGAGGTAATTTTTTTGTCGTGTCCAATATTTTTTTTTATTTTTTTTTTATTCAATCATATTTACACACTATACAATTATTACATGTATTGATCTATTATAATATCACAGTTTGAAGATATTCCCTACAATACCATATATAGATATATTCGTACTTTATATATTGCAGCATTTTGAAAATTTCCTTTTGTTTTTGTTTTTGATGTTGAGGTTTTTTTCATAAAATTAAAATCTGAATTGTCAGAATGTCTAAATCCAATCAAAAAATAATAATTCTTATTCATATTTTATACAACATCCCTATTAGTTAAAACAAATATGCTTATATGAAAACAAAAATTGCATGTATGTGGATGGATTCCAATGCCTTCACACATTCAATTCTATTTTAGCATTGAAAGTTAATAACTCAAAGACTTGTTTGTTTAAATTGAACATAAAATTAATTTTTTCAAGTCATGGAATAATCAAGTTTTTAAAAACAATAAAAAAATATTCTCATATACAAAATAAATCATTTCTTATGGACATAAAGTCTGTTATCAATTGCAAAAGTAGCAATCAATAAAAGTTTCTCATCAGTATCATCCGGACGAAATTCATAGTTTCTTACATCTTGAAAATCATGTTCGACGTTTTGCTTAAATGTGTAATAGTCAGAATCAGTTGGTAGAACTTCTTCTACTTTGTCACGTCCCCGGTCATATTTAATAAGTTTCTCGTTCCCTTTTTTTTTCGCAATAAACTTATCGGGCGACATTCTACTTTTCTTTATCACCGCTTTCGAAATGATTTCATCAACAGTAACTCGTTTTTCAACATCATCCTCATCATCCTCATCATCCTCATCATCCTCATCACCATCATCATCATCATCATCATCATCATCATCATCTTCACTATCATCATCACTATCATCATCCGATTCATCAGACTGCTCTTGTTTATCATTTTGAGTTGACATTATTGTGTCATTATCCTCTGTGTTCATAGTTTCAACTAACCGGTGTTTATTAGTTTCTGATAATTTAGCACATTCTGTAACTTTGTTTATTTTCTCAACATCAACTTTTTTGAAATGAGTGTTTGAAAGTTGTGTTTTGTTCTCCTGTAATTCAAGTGTACATTTATCTATTACAGTGTCTGTTTCTGTGCTCCTTACATTTGTATTTTCGATCTCCATCAATTGATCATCTAAAATTTCAACAGTTCCTTGAACAATCCTTTTATGTATTCTAAGATTGTCATCTGTATTTGTAAATTTTTCTATATAATTTTCTATTCTTTTGTTATTACGGCGTTCCGTAGATTTTGACTTACGTCTACTTTGTTTACTCTCACTTTGTCCAAACATTATAGATATTCTTGCTTTACTTTCATCCCCGTGTATTGTGAATGATATATTGTTAAATATGTTACAGGCATTTTCTATTGAATTCACCAAATAAACAGGTAATTTATCCATTTTCGATAATGATGGTCTAGGTTAATATCTAGGTCGATGGCAAAGTTGTGAACATTCAGCTTAAAACTTGTCTTTTTCAAACCGGGAGATTACAGTTTTCAACAACGAAACATTACTTACTTTAAACGAGTAAGTCCTTCATCCAAACATGGATACGAATTCTGGATATCCAAAGAATCCTACATATATTGGAGATTTTTTTTGTTTGTTGAAATTAACGTCCTTGTTATTCAAAGGTGCGTTCGAATGTCCGAAAAGGAACATTTCGTGTCCAATATTTTCACCCACTGGAATGAATATCAAGGACACGTCATTCCAGAAACGTTTGCAGACGAGGACATCAAGCTGCAGGAAATTATTGAAAGTTTTAATACTAAATTGGACTCTTTAAATTCCACTACTTCGGGACCAAAATTTTCGTTAGATCTAGTAAAATCAAGCAGAGTACGTCGGGGACGCAGTAGGAGAAATATCCAAACTCATATATCGTATAATTTCAAAGATTTGTATTTAGATGGAATTCATCCAATTGAAATTTTAGCAAAACTTTGGCTTAGAAAATTGCAGAATTTAGTACTTGATAAATGTTTTTAACCAGTTGTAAAAATTATTTTCCCCCATTCTTGAAATTAACTTGTACATTTCCGTTAAACTGACAACGACACAGATTGTATAACATTATCTAGAAGAAATAATATTTGAAATATCGGTGAATGGAGATTGCTTCGCTCGCCGAATTTCTTATAATTAATGATTTGGATTGGCTAAAAACTACGTTGTTGGCTATGTCGTAGCAGGACACAATTAAAGGAGAAGAATGTTAAGTATGACAGAAACAGAAATGGACCGATAATTAAGTTACAAATTTATTCACAACACATATGTTTTATATGCTTATATACGGCGAACAAAGAATGAAATCAGAGGACGGGAAGTTTCGGGAAAAACTTTCCAAAACTATTTTGAGAAACAATACAGAATGTTTTTAATATACGGTGAATGAAGATTGCTTCGCTCGCCGAATGAATTCAGAGGACGGGAGAATTTCGGGAAAAACTTTCCAAAACAATTTCGAGAAACAATACAGAATGTTTTTACTAAACGGTGAATGAAGATTGCTTCGCTCGCCGAATGAAATCAGAGGACGGAGAATTTCGGGAAAAACTTACCAAAACTATTTTGAAGACAATACAGAATGTTTTTACTATACGGTGAATGCAGATTGCTTCGCTCGCCAAATGAAATCAGAGGACGGAGAATTTCGGGAAAAACTTTCCAAAACTATTTCGAGAAACAATACAGAATGTTTTTACTATGCGGTGAATGAAGATTGATTCGCTCGCCGAATGAAATTGGAGGAAGAATTTCGGAAAAACTTTCCAAAACTATATTTTGAGTACAGTACATAATGTTTTTATTATAGTAGTACGGTGAAAGAAGATTGCTTCGCTCGCCGAATGACTTTACCAATGAGACATTTATCGAAAGTTCAAACCAAACGACTAAGGAACAATATACAGACTCTATAAAGATAACTGACACGTGTATTTAACTTTGCAGAAATGCCCATATATAACAATTATTTTTCATATATTTTTGAACCAGTCAAGAGACTGACAAATGAAAACATTAGTTGAAATAACTCAGGTATAATATATAGATGTCAGAAAATATTTTCAACGTTTCCCTTAATGAAGGTTCTGAAACATTAGGGGATAGTGTTTTTCTTTAACACCTTAGAAAAAGATTTTTTTTTTTTTTTTTTATGAATGAGAGAAAAGATGTGGGAGTTTTTGCTATTAGAATTAAAAAAAATCAATGATTGATCATGTGTTGTGAAAAATTAACTCCTTTCTTTCAAGGATACATTATATTATCGTTTCATAAAAATGCTAATAAGAATTTCTTTTTTTTTCTTTCTAAAACAAACAGTATTCTCTCTTGTATCTTAAAGCTAGAAATTACTTTGAAACCAATCCTCGGTTAACAATGCCATAAGTTCGTTTTTTTTCATTTGAATTTTATATTCCGAAAATTATTTAAATTTGGGCGCCATGTTTAAACTGATACTATTGAGCTCCGACTCGAGAATAAAAAAAAATTTAAGTGATGGATTAACTATTTCTTTAGCACAAGTAAGTAATTTTTTTAATAGTTTTCGTGATTAAGTTATTCAAATTGATATTTGGCCCGTTAAATTTTTGAGATAGAGAGAATATTGAAGCAATTTTGTTCAAAAAGTGCTAAAGGAAATTGACGTATCTCGATATGACTTCGCATTCAAAAAAAAAATAAAAAAAATACCAGTAACTGTATAAAAACGTTAAAAATTGAATAAGAATGCGAAGTCATATGTTATAGGACTAGGCTGATACTATGACATGTAATAAAATTTAAAAAAAATAAAAAAAAAGAACTTTCATTCAAAAGCCAGACCTTCACTAAACTGAAGTTAACAGGACAACTTTTGAAAAAGAAAACATGCCTTTATAATATATACATCATCTCAGGCAAAGCTATTGAGTGCAATTTGAACACAAAACATTATCACATTTTTTCAATGATAAAATAACTCCGACAAAATTACAAAAAAAGATAACTACTACTCATTTAATGACATACATAAAATTGTGTATGACTGATTTTTAATTTAGATAATATAATAAATCCTGAAGATAACTACTGGAATCTTATTTAAACCACAAAATGTTTCTTATGTTAAAAAAGAATTAAAAAATCAACGTTTAGAAAATTCTAAACCCCTTGGAGGAAATGTTCCTTTGCCTTCTTAAAGGATAGGAACGAATCCCCTCATCATTTATTTTAATCTGTGTTTTTGTAGAAACGTTAAGCCCGTTATAAAATCACTTTATTTGGCTTTCAAAAATTAGAGATGCACTGTATTGTAGAGTTCCATCAGAAGAAATTTTCCTTCCATCTATTGATGCGTTTTTATTACACTGGAAAATATCTTGTTGAGTTAAACTTGTATGGCCACAAGCTAATCAAAATTTGGTGTATTATCCAATTTAGAATGACCATGGATGGAAGATTAAACAAAAGTACTAAGCTGCATGCTTTGGGACTATGATGACAATTTAGAAAAATAGAAAAAAATATAAAATTATGGACAGCTGGGTGTAGGTGTTCAAAATCTAATGAAGTGGAAATCAGTGTGGATGTAGAAAGCAAAGAAAGTCATACGGTCCGGGATGTAAATGTGGACAGTTTGGTTTAAATTCAATGGCCCTACGATATTACCTTCAGGTGATGGAAATATCCACCAACCAAACGGGAAAATCAAAGTTGACCACTATTACCACTCTGAACCAGACTCGACTGATACTATGTAATAAATTAAAAATTAAAAAAAAAAAGAATTTTCATTCAAAAAGCCAGACATTCACAAAACTGCAGTTAACAGGACAATTTTTGAAGAAGTAAACATGCCGTTATAATATATACATCATTTCAGTCAAAGCTATTTAGTTCAATTTGAACAAAAAACCTTATCACATTTTTCCAATGATAAAATAACTCTGATAAAATTACAAAAAGATGACTACTACTCATTTAAGGACATACATTAAATTGTGTATGATTGACTTTTAATTTAGATAATACAATAAAACCTAAAGATAAATACTGGAATTTTATTTACACCACAAACTGTTTCTTATGTTAAAAAAGAATTAAAAAATCAACGTTTAGAAAATTCTAAACCCCTTGGAGGAAATGTTCCTCTGCCTTCTTAAAGGATAGGAACGAATCCCCTCATCATTTATTTTAATCTGTGTTTTCGTAGAAACGTTAAGCCCGTTACAAAATCACTTTATTTGACTTTCAAAAATTAGAGATGCACTAGTACTGTACTGTAGAGTTCCATCTGAAGAAATTTTCCTTCCATCTATTGATGCGTTTTATTACACTGGTAAACTTGTATGGCAACAAGCTAATCAAAATTTGGTGTAGTATCCAATTTTAAATGACCATGGATGGAAGATTGAAAAAAAATGTACTAAGAATGGTTTGGGACTATGATGACAATTTAGAAAATATAAAAATATAGAAACTTATGGATAGCTGGGTGTAGGTGTTCAAAATCTAATAAAGTGGCAATCAGTTTGGATGTAGAAAGCAAAGAAAGTCATACGGTCCGGGATGTAAATGTGGACAGTGTTGTTAAAATTCAAACGGCCCTACGATATTACCTTCCGGTGATGCAAATATCCACCAACCAAACGAGAAAACCCAAGTTGAACACTTTTACCTCTCTAAACCAGACACGGACACAGACTCGGCTGATGATATGACATTTATTAATTTTTTTCTTGAATTTGAGAATATTTGCATTAATTTATTTGAACTGGATGAATCAGATTTACAAACTGTTATCACAGATTTCAATACACATGTTTGAAATAATTCCATTCAAATATTACATTGGGTGGGAAATTTCTTCTTTACATAATAGTTCCGACTTCGCTAATGAATAACATTATATGCTGTATTAGAAGAGTTTGTGAGAAGCATATAAAAAAATACAGTATGTACAGGTGTTCCAAATGTAAAAACATAGGAAAATAATAAAAAGTTTTAGAGTTAACAATGTTTAAACATAGTTATACAAAAAATATATAATAGGAAAAGTTAATTATCGGTAAGATTTAAACAATTTTATCACACAATTTTAGAGGAAACAAGTTCCATTTTTCAGGGGACCCACATTTCGTTTCAGTATGACGGCACGCTTGCAGCAGGAGTAACTTATTGTTACTTGGTGACAATACAAATTATGCAGATATTTTGAAGTACTAACATCTGTATTATCATGTTTTTTTCAAGCTGACATTTAACAAAGCATTTAACAGAGGAAGAATAGTACATGACAAGGATGCACAAGATTGGATTAGAAAGCAACACATAGCTCCAGATCCAGTAGAAATAGAATGTTTTCCATTTTACTCCTTCATGCTAGCACTGAATAGAACAACTATAGACTTCTTCAGTTTAGATGTAGAGGGAGATGAACTTAATGTATTAAAAACTATTCCTTTCGATAAATTAGATATAAAAATGTTGGCAGTGGAGTATGTTCATGAAACTGGGGGCCATAACCAGTTACAGAGATACTTTTTATTGTACCAAAGTCACAGTTGCTACTATGCAATAATAATGTTATTACGATATTAGTTTGTATACATATTTGTGTGTGTTTGATCCCACTGAGTTGTCCAAGTTTCCCCATATATGTGTTTTAAATCAAATGGTTAATACAACACGCATTAAATTTAATCATACCAAATCAAATCATACTAAGATCTGTCAATCGATTATTTAGTGTTATTAAATTTCCGATGTTTTAATGGAATTTCCAATATGAACTATAAAGGAAATGAACAGCTTTTACAGTATTAAACCTATCGAGAAGTAAGTGTGATTAGAAGGTATAAACCTTTTATTGTACGATTACGATGACGTCTTCCAGCGCAATTAATTTACCACTGACGCAAAAGCGTTGATTGCACACATTTTTCATTCAAATTTTCTTAGAGAAATGTGCGAAATGTAATCTAGACAATCACCCGCACAAAATCGAACAAATTAATGGCTGAATTAGTTTTAAACTATGACAAATATTAAAAGACATATTCACAAAATGCCTTAGAAATTTCATTTCACTCTTGGATAAACATAGCCTATCACACTATGATATTGTTTAATATATATATGTGTTTATATCGAATCATTAAGTATCAATTAAGACCAAAACGTGTATTACGTGGTTTACAGAAATAACAAAATACAAATTAGAGAAAAAAACATTTTTAAACAGAAAACAAAAATGTTCAAAGTATTCTTTTTAACTTATACCTTGTTACTTGATTATTCAGTATATTTTCGGAAATATCCATTTGACGTAGCTTTGTACTTATACATCCCATTATGGTGCTATATCTATATAATTTTTCGTTTTTGACATATTTATTTGTTTATTGTAGGGAATTATTACACAATATTGACTGCTGTAACCCTATTATAGTTGACTTTCTTACCTTTAGTTTCTGCGTATATTGTTCTGACAACTTAGTCAATTTAATGTCATACAAGTGAGAGGTTTAGCTACCTTGAAAACAAGATCCGCCATTTACTACATATACTCGACGGGATGTATAAGTACAGAGCCACAGCAAATGGATACCAACAACCGCAGACTAAACATTGAAAGTAATATTCTTAAATACAAATAAAAGAATAACATAACACGTTTATAAGATTATAATCAACGTCAGTAACCGGAATAAATACTTCAAAACCTATTCATGTACTATTAGTGTAATTATATCAAATATTTATTAACTGTCTTCCGATGATTTTTTTTTTAGAAAAAAGAACACACTTGAACATATACCTGGTTCACCAACTATCTGCTCAGGCACAAAAAGCGTTTTACAAATTCTGAAGTATTTGCTGCATGCTCTTGAATACCGAATGAAAATGTATATGACATATTTCGGTCTTTCCCCCCCCCCCCCCGTTTTTCTCTATGTAATAATCATCTTGTATGTATATAATCATGATACCTATAGAAATCTTTCGAAATGTTTTTTTTCCTACAAATGTCACACTACTGCTTTGGGGAACACATAAGGAAATTGTAAAAACTCAAATACGTGATTATTTATCTCCGCTTATTTCCCTAACATTATGAACTTCATTTGAACAATACACTTATTTAGTATTATTATGAACAGTTGAGATCGTAAAAATAATTCCGGTAATATCATTGTTTGAAAACATTACTAATTTTATGTTTTTATTAATTTAATTATTTGACACTGAATTAAATATATAGACCGATGATATTGTTATATTTTACATCCAAGATGGCTGAACACGTAAAAGGGGTGGGGGTGTTACTATTTTTTTCAATACATTATTTCATAGCCCTTTATTGAAGGGGGTCTTTTCAAGTATTCTGCACATTTTCTTCGTTGTTTTCTATTTCGTGAATAGTAAAATCACAAAAATACTGAACTTTAATAGAGTAACATCAATTCGGAAAGTCCTTAATCACATTGCAAAATCAAATAAACCTCATTGGGACCCTCTTTATTCCTATTCATATTCTCTTCTCTTCTAATTATTCTCTAGAAATTAATTTTATTTGATATTTTGATTTGTAGATAAAAATAAGTAATTATATCTTTTGTTTGGGCAGTTGGAATGAAACACTGGGAGCCCGAAGAGTTTCTATTAGGCTCAGTTTATTATGGTAACCATGAAATTACCAATCCAAAAGACTGTTATACTGTAGGAGTCTTTGAGGAAAAGTATTGTCGACGAACACTGTCATACCAGGAGGGGAAAGAATTGTCGACGAACACTGTCATACCAGGAGGGGACGCCTCCATTATTGCCCCGCTGTTTAAAACAAATGTTGATTAAGGGCATTACTATTTGACGGCTAAGTCAGCAGTGGGTGTATTGAAATACTGTTCTGGTTCCCGGAAGAAAATGAACATTGGTTTCTTGTGTAAAGAGTGCAATATAGAACATTTAAAAAAATACTTGAAGGCAAAAAAAGAGGGACGAAAGATACAAAAGGGACAGTCAAACTCATAAATCTAAAATAAACTGACAACGCCATGGCTAAAAATGAAAAAGACAAACAATAGTACACATGACACAACATAAACTAGAGGCTCTAAAGAGCCTGTGTCGCTCACCTTGGTCTATGTGCATATTAAAGGACACAAATGGATTCATGACAAAATTGTATTTTGGTGATGGTGATGTGTTGGAAGTTCTTACTTTTCTGAACGTTCTTGCTTCTTACAATTATATCTATAATGAACCTTGCCCATTAGTAACAGAGAAAAATATTTGGTAAAAATTTACATAAATTTACCGAATTAATGAAAATTGTTAAAAATTGACTATAAAGAGCAATAACTCCTTAAGGGATCAATTGACCATTTAGGTCATGTTGACTTATTTGTAGATCTTACTTTGCTGAACATTATTCATCTTTTATATAAGCTTTGGATTTCAAATATTTTGGCCACGAGCATCACTGAAGAGACATGTATTGTCGAAATGCGCATCTGGTGCAAGAAAATTGGTACCGTTAACTTTATTACTATCACTGGGTCGATGCCTCTGCTGGTGGACTATTAGTCCCCGAGGGTATCACCAGCCCAGGAGCCAGTATTTCGGTACTGGCATGAAAATACGGATTTATTGTGTTATTAAAATTTACTGTTACAAAATATTAGCAATTATTATAAATTAAGGAATGTATCTCCCTCATGCAAAGCTCTGATTCCTTTCACGGATTTGGGTAAACTTTTTGGACCTTTTGGATTATAGCTCTTCATCTTTTATATAAGCTTTGGATTTCAAATATTTTGGCCACGAGCATCACTGAAGAGACATGTATTGTCGAAATGCGCATCTGGTGCAAGAAAATTGGTACCGTTAACTTTATTACTATCACTGGGTCGATGCCTCTGCTGGTGGACTATTAGTCCTGAGGGTATCACCAGCCCAGTATTTCGGTACTGGCATGAAAATACGGATTTATTGTGTTATTAAAATTTACTGTTACAAAATATTAGCAATTATTATAAATTAAGGAATGTATCTCCCTCATGCAAAGCTCTGATTCCTTTCACGGATTTGGCTAAACTTTTTGGACCTTTTGGATTATAGCTCTTCATCTTTTATATAAGCTTTGGATTTCAAATATTTTGGCCACGAGCATCACTGAAGAGACATGTATTGTCGAAATGCGCATCTGGTGCAAGAAAATTGGTACCGTTAACTTTATTACTATCACTGGGTCGATGCCTCTGCTGGTGGACTATTAGTCCCCGAGGGTATCACCAGCCCAGTAGCCAGTATTTCGGTACTGGCATGAAAATACGGATTTATTGTGTTATTAAAATTTACTGTTACAAAATATTAGCAATTATTATAAATTAAGGAATGTATCTCCCTCATGCAAAGCTCTGATTCCTTTCACGGATTTGGCTAAACTTTTTGGACCTTTTGGATTATAGCTCTTCATCTTTTATATAAGCTTTGGATTTCAAATATTTTGGCCACGAGCATCATTGAAGAGACATGTATTGTCGAAATGCGCATCTGGTGCAAGAAAATTGGTACCGTTAACTTTATTACTATCACTGGGTTGATGCCTCTGCTGGTGGACTATAAGTCCCCGAGGGTATCACCAGCCCAGTAGCCAGTATTTCGGTACTGGCATGAAAATACGGATTTATTGTGTTATTAAAATTTACTGTTACAAAATATTAGCAATTATTATAAATTAAGGAATGTATCTCCCTCATGCAAAGCTCTGATTCCTTTCACGGATTTGGCTAAACTTTTTGGACCTTTTGGATTATAGCTCTTCATCTTTTATATAAGCTTTGGATTTCAAATATTTTGGCCACGAGCATCACTGAAGAGACATGTATTGTCGAAATGCGCATCTGGTGCAAGAAAATTGGTACCGTTAACTTTATTACTATCACTGGGTCGATGCCTCTGCTGGTGGACTATTAGTCCCCGAGGGTATCACCAGCCCAGTAGCCAGTATTTCGGTACTGGCATGAAAATACGGATTTATTGTGTTATTAAAATTTACTGTTACAAAATATTAGCAATTATTATAAATTAAGGAATGTATCTCCCTCATGCAAAGCTCTGATTCCTTTCACGGATTTGGCTAAACTTTTTGGACCTTTTGGATTATAGCTCTTCATCTTTTATATAAGCTTTGGATTTCAAATATTTTGGCCACGAGCATCATTGAAGAGACATGTATTGTCGAAATGCGCATCTGGTGCAAGAAAATTGGTACCGTTAACTTTATTACTATCACTGGGTTGATGCCTCTGCTGGTGGACTATAAGTCCCCGAGGGTATCACCAGCCCAGTAGCCAGTATTTCGGTACTGGCATGAAAATACGGATTTATTGTGTTATTAAAATTTACTGTTACAAAATATTAGCAATTATTATAAATTAAGGAATGTATCTCCCTCATGCAAAGCTCTGATTCCTTTCACGGATTTGGCTAAACTTTTTGGACCTTTTGGATTATAGCTCTTCATCTTTTATATAAGCTTTGGATTTCAAATATTTTGGCCACGAGCATCACTGAAGAGACATGTATTGTCGAAATGCGCATCTGGTGCAAGAAAATTGGTACCGTTAACTTTATTACTATCACTGGGTCGATGCCTCTGCTGGTGGACTATTAGTCCTGAGGGTATCACCAGCCCAGTATTTCGGTACTGGCATGAAAATACGGATTTATTGTGTTATTAAAATTTACTGTTACAAAATATTAGCAATTATTATAAATTAAGGAATGTATCTCCCTCATGCAAAGCTCTGATTCCTTTCACGGATTTGGCTAAACTTTTTGGACCTTTTGGATTATAGCTCTTCATCTTTTATATAAGCTTTGGATTTCAAATATTTTGGCCACGAGCATCACTGAAGAGACATGTATTGTCGAAATGCGCATCTGGTGCAAGAAAATTGGTACCGTTAACTTTATTACTATCACTGGGTCGATGCCTCTGCTGGTGGACTATTAGTCCCCGAGGGTATCACCAGCCCAGTAGCCAGTATTTCGGTACTGGCATGAAAATACGGATTTATTGTGTTATTAAAATTTACTGTTACAAAATATTAGCAATTATTATAAATTAAGGAATGTATCTCCCTCATGCAAAGCTCTGATTCCTTTCACGGATTTGGCTAAACTTTTTGGACCTTTTGGATTATAGCTCTTCATCTTTTATATAAGCTTTGGATTTCAAATATTTTGGCCACGAGCATCACTGAAGAGACATGTATTGTCGAAATGCGCATCTGGTGCAAGAAAATTGGTACCGTTAACTTTATTACTATCACTGGGTCGATGCCTCTGCTGGTGGACTATTAGTCCCCGAGGGTATCACCAGCCCAGTAGCCAGTATTTCGGTACTGGCATGAAAATACTGATTTATTGTGTTATTAAAATTTACTGTTACAAAATATTAGCAATTATTATAAATTAAGGAATGTATCTCCCTCATGCAAAGCTCTGATTCCTTTCACGGATTTGGCTAAACTTTTTGGACCTTTTGGATTATAGCTCTTCATCTTTTATATAAGCTTTGGATTTCAAATATTTTGGCCACGAGCATCATTGAAGAGACATGTATTGTCGAAATGCGCATCTGGTGCAAGAAAATTGGTACCGTTAACTTTATTACTATCACTGGGTTGATGCCTCTGCTGGTGGACTATAAGTCCCCGAGGGTATCACCAGCCCAGTAGCCAGTATTTCGGTACTGGCATGAAAATACGGATTTATTGTGTTATTAAAATTTACTGTTACAAAATATTAGCAATTATTATAAATTAAGGAATGTATCTCCCTCATGCAAAGCTCTGATTCCTTTCACGGATTTGGCTAAACTTTTTGGACCTTTTGGATTATAGCTCTTCATCTTTTATATAAGCTTTGGATTTCAAATATTTTGGCCACGAGCATCACTGAAGAGACATGTATTGTCGAAATGCGCATCTGGTGCAAGAAAATTGGTACCGTTAACTTTATTACTATCACTGGGTCGATGCCTCTGCTGGTGGACTATTAGTCCCCGAGGGTATCACCAGCCCAGTAGCCAGTATTTCGGTACTGGCATGAAAATACGGATTTATTGTGTTATTAAAATTTACTGTTACAAAATATTAGCAATTATTATAAATTAAGGAATGTATCTCCCTCATGCAAAGCTCTGATTCCTTTCACGGATTTGGCTAAACTTTTTGGACCTTTTGGATTATAGCTCTTCATCTTTTATATAAGCTTTGGATTTCAAATATTTTGGCCACGAGCATCATTGAAGAGACATGTATTGTCGAAATGCGCATCTGGTGCAAGAAAATTGGTACCGTTAACTTTATTACTATCACTGGGTTGATGCCTCTGCTGGTGGACTATAAGTCCCCGAGGGTATCACCAGCCCAGTAGCCAGTATTTCGGTACTGGCATGAAAATACGGATTTATTGTGTTATTAAAATTTACTGTTACAAAATATTAGCAATTATTATAAATTAAGGAATGTATCTCCCTCATGCAAAGCTCTGATTCCTTTCACGGATTTGGCTAAACTTTTTGGACCTTTTGGATTATAGCTCTTCATCTTTTATATAAGCTTTGGATTTCAAATATTTTGGCCACGAGCATCACTGAAGAGACATGTATTGTCGAAATGCGCATCTGGTGCAAGAAAATTGGTACCGTTAACTTTATTACTATCACTGGGTCGATGCCTCTGCTGGTGGACTATTAGTCCCCGAGGGTATCACCAGCCCAGTAGCCAGTATTTCGGTACTGGCATGAAAATACGGATTTATTGTGTTATTAAAATTTACTGTTACAAAATATTAGCAATTATTATAAATTAAGGAATGTATCTCCCTCATGCAAAGCTCTGATTCCTTTCACGGATTTGGCTAAACTTTTTGGACCTTTTGGATTATAGCTCTTCATCTTTTATATAAGCTTTGGATTTCAAATATTTTGGCCACGAGCATCACTGAAGAGACATGTATTGTCGAAATGCGCATCTGGTGCAAGAAAATTGGTACCGTTAACTTTATTACTATCACTGGGTCGATGCCTCTGCTGGTGGACTATAAGTCCCCGAGGGTATCACCAGCCCAGTAGCCAGTATTTCGGTACTGGCATGAAAATACGGATTTATTGTGTTATTAAAATTTACTGTTACAAAATATTAGCAATTATTATAAATTAAGGAATGTATCTCCCTCATGCAAAGCTCTGATTCCTTTCACGGATTTGGCTAAACTTTTTGGACCTTTTGGATTATAGCTCTTCATCTTTTATATAAGCTTTGGATTTCAAATATTTTGGCCACGAGCATCACTGAAGAGACATGTATTGTCGAAATGCGCATCTGGTGCAAGAAAATTGGTACCGTTAACTTTATTATTGCTGTTTACAGTTTATCTCTATCTATAATAGTATTCAAGATAATAACCAAAAACGGCAAAATTTCTTTAAAAATTACCAATTGGAGGGCAGCAAGCCAACAACCGATTGTCCAATTCATCTGAAAATTTCAGGGCAGATAGATATTGACCTGATAAACATTTTTATCCCATGTCAAATTTCCTCAAAATGCTTTGGTTTTTGAGTTATAAGCCAAAAACTGCATTTTACTCCTATGTTCTATTTTTAGCCATGGCAGCCATCTTGGTTGGTTGACCGGGTCACGCCACACAATTTTTAAACTAGATACCCCAAAGATGATTGTGGCCAAGTTTGGATTAATTTGGCTCAGTAGTTTCAGAGGAGAAGATTTTTGTAAAAGATTACTTAGATTTATGAGAAATGGTTAAAAATTGACTATAAAGGGCAATAACTCCTAAAGGGGTCAACTGACCATTTCGGTCATGTTGACTTATTTGTAAATCTAACTTTGCTGAACATTATTACTGTTTACAGTTTATCTCTATCTATAATAATATTCAAGATAATAGCCAAAAACAGCAAAGTTTCCTCAAAATTACCAATTCTGGGGCAGCAACCCAACAACAGGTTAACCGATTCATCTGAAAATTTCAGGGCAGATAGATCTTGACCTGATAAACATTTTTACCCCATGTCAAATTTCCTCAAAATGCTTTGGGTTTTGAGTTATAAGCCAAAAACTGCATTTTACTCCTATGTTCTATTTTTAGCCATGGCAGCCATCTTGGTTGGTTGACCGGGTCACGCCACACAATTTTTAAACTAGATACCCCAAAGATGATTGTGGCCAAGTTTGGATTAATTTGGCTCAGTAGTTTCAGAGGAGAAGATTTTTGTAAAAGATTACTTAGATTGATGAAAAATGGTTAAAAATTGACTATAAAGGGCAATAACTCCTAAAGGGGTCAACTGACCATTTCGGTCATGTTGACTTATTTGTAAATCTAACTTTGCTGAACATTATTACTGTTTACAGTTTATCTCTATCTATAATAATATTCAAGATAATAACCAAAAACAGCAAAGTTTCCTCAAAATTACCAATTCAGGGGCAGCAACCCAACAACAGGTTAACCGATTCATCTGAAAATTTCAGGGCAGATAGATCTTGACCTGATAAACATTTTTACCTAATGTCAGATTTCCTCTAAATGCTTTGGTTTTTGAGTTATAAGCCAAAAACTGCATTTTACCCCTATGTTCTATTTTTAGCCGTGGCGGCCATCTTGGTTGGATGACCGGGTCACGCCACACATTTTTTAAACTAGATACCCCAATGATGATTGTGGCCAAGTTTGGTTTGATTTGGCCCAGTAGTTTCAGAGGAGAAGATTTTTGTAAAAGTTAACGACGACGGACGACGACAGACGACGGACGACGGACGCAAAGTGATGGGAAAAGCTCACTTGGCCCTTCGGGCCAGGTGAGCTAAAAACTAAGAATAAACAACACGAATCCCACCAAAAACTAATGGTGATCTCGAGTGTTGCGGAAGGGTAAGCAGACAGATGTGGCACCCGTCGTGTTGCTTATGTGATTAAAAATTCGTTAAATAGTCTTAATTCGGTAGGTCACATTCATGAAAGGGAAGGGTCTTGTAGTTACGACGTAAGGAACATATCCGATATCATTTGTGAAACATAATGTTCATGTTAGAATATTTTAAATCTTGATTGATTGAATATTAAAATATATCAAATCTGTATAACCGGAAAATTGTTTTATAACCTTTTTTTCAGTAATGCCGAGTAGTAGGGGGAAAAAATTCGACTTAAGATGCTATGATCTGCTATGTAGGAGGCTTTAATGAAAATTAAAGATATCAACATGTCTATAAGTAAACCTTCGCAAATGTTTGATATTCCAAAATCAACTCGGGCTAACAGAGTGTCAGGCAGAATTGATGTTGATGCCGAAGAGGGAAAACTAGTTAAGTACTCTGTAAAGCTAGCATCCTTCGGTATTGGGTTTGGAAAAACCAATCCTTAGACATGCTGGACAGCTAGCTCAGAAAAAGAGGGACCAATTTTAAGAACAAGATCTTAAGTGGTGGAGACTTCCTGACACATTAACCCTCCGAAAACCGGAGGCAACCGCAGCCATCCGCAATTAATCAAATGAACCCAGAAAATGTGGAGTCATATGTTGATGCTTCAAAAGAAACCCCATTAAAGCATCTTATGAAAAGAAAAAAATGGAATATGGACGACACCTATCTCCCATTATCTGAAGATTCAGAAAAAGTATTGACTCGGTAAATTTGTATTCTAGTAAATATACTCTTTGATATTTCAATCACCCATACAGTAGAATTGGTAATATAAGAGATATGGAAGATCATTTTAGCAATATTGATGCATCTTATACAAGTATAAACATTTCTATTGACTCTATTAGCATGGAGTGGTATTACTTTTTTTTTTTTTTTTTTTTTACATATAACATGTATATATTAACTGAACAGAAATATTTATAACTTTAGAAGAAAGAGATGATGGGAGCAGTCCTGGTAATCCAGGAATTCATCAACGTTGTCGAATTAGAGAATCCTATACGTAAACAACTAAAGGCATGCGCCAATGAACGTCGGTATTGTCTCCCTTTTTATAACAAATCGCACCAGTTATCATATTTTCATTTTGCCAATTGTAAAAAGAGTTTTGTCTGTCAGTTTTTCAAGAAAATATATAAAATTTACCAGAGCATATTTTTTTGAGGTTGAACAATTATCCTCTTGATGTGAAATATTACTTCAGTACGCTTAATACTAATTTAGTAATACCGTTAGATCTTTCAATGATGGTCACTGCCGGGGTCATGGAAGTGTACCGTCTCATCACTGGCAGACTTAAATTCGGGCCAATGAGACAACTTTCCATCCAAATACACGGTCGACACTCGTCTAACCGAGAAATTGGTCGGTGAATCTATATAAAGTGAGCGGCTATATGCGCGGTTGGCCTGTTAATAGGGTTGGTTATACGTCTGTTAAGAGTAAAAACGCACAATTTAATGTCAAACTCTAGTAAAGATACAATTTTTGGCATATTATAAGAACCAAATCAAAAGAAGAAAAGTGTCTGACAAAATGATATCTCATAGAAAATTTTCCACCTGTAAAAATATTTCATAGTCTTAATTTTCAGCAAAATTAAAAGGCATCGCGCAGGTATGTAGTATTTATGCTTTTTCACATAGCAATTTTTTTGATAAAAGACGAAACAAACAATTTCAGATCATTTAAAGGACGCAAAATACTTTGGTTCTAATAGTTATCAAAGGTACCATAATTTATTATAATTTAGTACGCCAGACGCACGTTTCGTCTACATAAGACTCATAAAAAATAAATTGATATTAGTAAATATTTCATAATTGTAATATAACGTGAATAAAATCACGTCTCACAAAAAAAATTGGAATAAAGTCTGTTAATGTTAAAATTGTGTTAAAATTAAGCCACGACAATAGTTGTGCTAAGTTTATATTTTCCCTTTGAAACAAAATCAAGAATGAGATGTTCTTGAGGAAACAGAAATGACATCACGGTGCATTAGTATTCTTCTAGTATGAGCATTTTTATTTTGATTTTCTTTGCATTTTATTGATGGATGCGTCACTTCAATATAGCGCGATATGGATTAGCCGCTGGAATATGCATGAATTTGTAATTAACGTTTTCAATCAGCCTCAAGTTTTGCGTCTGTTCAAAATAGCACGTTCTAAAATTCGACTGAACGTGTCTTTCTAATACAAAACAGAGCACTTATAACGTGATGTCATTCTCATATGCACATCATATTTGTCACTGGACGTTGAAGACTTATTCGCCAGCATCACATTCAAGTCTGTATTCAGAAACAATTATTATTTTTCTCTCTTTTTTAGCAATGCATCACTCTTTACTGTCCTTATCCTTTATTCTATGTTCTGCGTCTCCATCCAGATTCTCGTGTATACCATGAGGATCAGGATGAGGGTGCTGTTGATTTCTGTATTCTTTAAATTGTAATGCCACTTTTCTCTACATTTTATTTATCTTACTCATTTTTTTTTATATTCTATCATCCCAATATATTTGATTTACTTATGTTTAGTTACATTACGACGTTTATGTTTGATTTATCTACTGGTTACTAATGTAGATGACAAAAAGTAAAATCACAAAAATGCTGAACTTAGAGGGAAACCAATTCGGAAAGTCCATAATCACATGGCAAAATCAAGTAAAAAACGCATCAAAAACGAATGGATAAGAACTGTCATATTCCTGACTTGGCACAGGCATTTTCAAATGTAGAAAATGGTGGATTAATCCTGGTTTTCTAGCGCTAACCTTCTCACATTAATGACATTCTCATCAATGAAATTCCGTTATATTGACATTGATGCGTTTACTTAGACACAATAAATAAAATAGTCAAAATATGGGTACATCAGTCATGATCGTATAACAATTTCAAAAGGAACAATTTAACAGAACACAAAATCATCTACCTAAAAACAGATTTTATGATTTGAGTGTCTGGCGTCAGAAAATTTATTAATACGTCACATATATTTGTCGTTCAATGTGCATACAAACAATTTTAAATTTTACATAGGCAATGTTAGCATACAGGGTTTAAAAAATCAAAAGTATGTAAGAATAAATTTCAGAAATAGACCGGGATTAAAACTAGTCTGAAAGTTATGTAGAATTTATAGAATTCACAAATAGTTCAAATTAATTCCACTACGCGATTGAATGATTTTGACGTTTGTGGTTCAACGTAATGGCTTGCACCTACGTTTTTTTCGCTTAAAGGTGGCGTATTGTTCCATCAGTTATACTTTCTGAACTCCTCGTGACCTATCAAAAAAGCGCCATATTGTTGTCAACGTAAACACCGCGAATTTTAAAGATTAAAGAAGATGCCACAGTATTGTAGTGTTCCTGGATGTACGAATTCTGGTGGTCATAAGTTTCCTGAAGAAAGAGAATTGCAACTTAGATGGAGAGTGGCTATTAAAAGAAGAGACTCTACCACAAAAGGTCTCTGGAAGCCAGGGAAACATGACGTTGTTTGTACCGCCCATTTCAAGGAGGCTGACTACAGAGTTTCTGGACTATTAGGTTAGATAACTTTCAATGATGAATAACATTAATATTTATTGAATTTTTTAAAAAGTAAAATCACAAAAATAATGAACTCAGAGGAAAATCAATTTGGAAAGTCCATAATCACATGGCAAAAACAAAACGCATCAAAAACGAATGGACAAGAACTGTCATATTCCTGACTTGGTACAGGCATTTTCAAATGTAGAAAATGGTGGATTAAACCTGGTTCTATAGCGCTAACCCTCTCACTTTAATAAAGTGTAGTGATACTTCTAAGAACAAGTCATATACCTTTCTCAAGTGGATGTCAATTTTAAGCGCAGATAATTGCAAATATAATATGATTATGAATATAAATCAGTTTTTAAGTGCACTTTAGCAGCACATTTTCCTTGTTTATTTTTTAAAATATGTATCAATTATATATTTTATCATGTTTATTGTACTGTAGCAACAGGTCTTTGTATTTTTTTGGCAGCTTGGGCTTGTTTGCTTGTTTGAAGAATCACTACATATATATATGCATTGTTCATCATGTTTATAAACCAATTTCTACAAATGCAATATTGTGTCAAATGAGTTTTTTCATTCAACTTGTCTCTTTTTTTTTGTTAAAAGGACAGTATTAAATTACCTTTCTATAAATTGGGCCTTTAAGGACATAGTTACATACATTTTTACATGTACCTATAGTACTAGGTGTCAGCTTTTCAAACCTCCCAAATATAGTTTTGTGTAGCTGATAAGACATTTGTCTACATGTATCTATTTCAGATGGGTCTTCATACATTTCATCCTACACTTTGCAGTCAAATTTAATAACATACAATATATTGAATGACAATTGTTTTTCTAGTAATAAATTATTCATAGCTGCATGTGGCTTCCACTATATAAAAAAAAGGAGATGTGATATGATTGCCAATGAAACAACTATCCACAAAAGACCAAAATGACACAAAAATTAACAACTATAGGTCACTGTACTATACACCGTATAACCTGGATATTTTACTTTTAAAAGTTTTAAGAATGTAAGAATAAACATTTAAAAATGTAGATAAGATAAATGACACAATCTTGTATTTTAACTATTTGTTTAAGTTATGCAAATATGTTGCCAAATTTTTACCTTTGGTAACAATATCATTGATTCATATATATTACAAATGTATTATATGACTTGTATCTGACATGGACATCATCACATTCTTTAGTATCATTGAAACATCTTAAAAGAAGACACCCCATACCATATAGTTGGTTATTAAATATCACACATGAATAAATGTGAAGCAATTTGAACAAGAAATTAAACATAAAATTATAAGTTGTATGCTTGTCAGTGAGACAACTGTCCAGAGTTGGATTTAGAGGCCTTCCAGGGGGCCTGCCCTCCTATTCTAGCAAAAATATCGTTGATTATATAGAAAATAATTGAAGCATGGCCATAGCAGCCCCCTCTTAGACAGTCAGTGAGCCTTCACTTATGAAAAATTCTGGATTCACAACTGCTGTCTACTAGCAACTTGTTGCTTTTAACAATGTGAAAAACTCATACCATTATATAGCCGACTATAAAAAGCCTTGACATGAAAAAAAGAAACAGTAATTTGTTTTACCTCTTAGATCTGCCTTATTGAGCAACTTGTGCTAATATGGATAACACTAACAGTATTCTGTTTTACTCTCAAACGAATTTCGAAGGAGCACATCAGTATTCCTATACATCCTTTTTGTAATTTGGCATCTTTTTTCCATGGTCAAATTCTTTCAGACTCAGAGTCAAATTCATTTCATTTTATCATTACTAGTGAATTTCTGTTATTTTTGCATGATATTTGCTTTGCTTACTTTGTGTTTTTTGTTTGTTTTTTTACATAAAACCTAGATGCACATTAATTTTGAAAGGACCATTGATCTGACCAACAAACAGTCTCTAATTTCTGGAATCAGGAATTCAGTACTGTTGTAATTAAAAAATTCTATAACCAGGTTATAAGGCAGAAAAAAACCAAATTCATCTTAGATTCATTATGCAACATGTACAAATGTATTTATATTAATACAGTGTAACTATATATTTACCGCATACATTAAAAATAACCACATGAATAAATAATGAACAACAAATAAATATTTTGTGTACAAAGGGCAATAACTCATTCATTAGACAGATGGTACAATCTAAAATAATAAGTTCAAGTTGAATAATTATATTGTATCAGAAAAAAATGTATTAAGGTGGTACTCAACACTTTCACTAAATTGAATTTGGCTTGTTTAATTTTCATAAAATTTGAACACAGTATTTACTTTGACCCTTGAACAAAAATATAAAAAAATTGAAAATTTTGAACCATCCGTTTTGTCTGAAAAATTACAGTGGTTATATAGCAATTTGACAAACACCAATGTTTATGATTGAAAAGCTTAATATTCCCTTTACAACGCAACGTAATTATAACGTTAATTTGACTTTACAGAGTTATCTCCCTGTAGTGTTAGGTACCACCTTAATATAGTGAAATCAAATTATAATTATATTACATTTTGTTAAGGAACTTTATTGCAATCACTCATTAATATTTGAATGAAATGTTGCATCTTTGTTTACTAACTTTTCGTAAAAAAAAAATTTGTTGATGCGGTTTAGGTGGTCAAGCATTAGATAGTTTGATACCAGTTTAATTGAAAACTTCAAAATTGGTATTTGCTGCTACACAGCTACGCACACAACTTTTATGGATAAAAGTGAAGACTCTTGAATCATATCAATTTGTCTGGGAGTGGGAGAGTTGACATGACTTTTTGAAATAGTTTATTAAAAAATATCTGCCAAGCAAAAAGCTTGATTTAAACACATTATTAGTATCAAATTAACAGGTTTAACTCCTGATATAAGCATGTAATATTTGCCACTAAACATAAACCATTCATTTAATTTTTAAATTTGTTATAAAAAAAGATATGACTTGAAAATTCACAAGGACAATTAAAAAACATCTTTGGTTTCAGTTTTCTTTTTCTTAACCTATTTTATAGGAATACCTTATGTTTCAAGGGCTAGGGGGAGTTGCTATATTTTGTCAAATTTCTAGAAAATGATTCAAACACATTATTACTACATGTATCACAATAACAGGTTCAAGGCCAGATATAAGCTATAATGTTCACCACTAAATATAAACACTATAAAAAACAAGATGTGGTATGATTGCCAATGAGACAACTATCCACAGAAGACCAAAATGACACAAACATTAACATCTATAGTTGACCGTACGGCCTTCAACAATGAGCAAAGCCCATACCGCATAGTCAGCTTTAAAAGTCTATCTCTAGTTTTAAAATTTGTAATATAGAAAGAGAGTTGATGTAAATATATTGCCATTTATTGTTATGGCCTGTTTAATGTTTTTTCTTTCATTTGGATTGAAGTAACAAAAATGTCCTTTTTTTAGGGTCACGTAAGCGGCTTCTTCCAGATGCTGTCCCTTCATTGTTCTTGTTCATGGAAAGCTCTACACCCAGATCATCCAAATACAGTAGACGAGATGATGTGGACTTAAGCGTGGTCAATAATGTACAGCTTGAAGTTGAGGTTGGTAACAAGGCGGAGGTCAAAGAAGAATCTGATGACTTAGATGGTATTGAGACTATGCAACAGGAAATGGGAGTACACTGTACCTTACTTGGAAGATTTGGTATTGATAATTTGGAGAATGATCCAAAACGTGTCCAATATTATACTTTATTCAGGGACTACGAGTATTTTATGTTGTTTTTAATTGTTTAGACCCAGCTGTAAATGAGTTAAATTACCAATGTCTGTCTTTGACACCAAAAGATCAACTGTTTATGTGTTTGTTGAAGTTACGTCAGAACAAAGAAGATATAGAATTAAGTTTTTTATTTAAAGTGTCTGAGTCAACTGTGTCAAAGATTGTCATAACTTCGATTAATTTCTTGTACTTTCAATTAAAAGAGATTAAGATTTGGCCATCTAGAGATATTGTGACTGATTATATGCCGGATGATTTTAAGTACAAATTTGCAACTACCCGGGTGATTTTAGATGCTACTGAAACCCCTATACAGAAGCCGCACAAAGTGTGACATGGTCTAGCTACAAACATAAAACCACAATTAAAACCATGATAGGTTGCACACCAAGAGGCACAGTATCATATGTAAGTGATGCTTATGTGGGTTCAGCAAGTGACCGTAAGATCATTGAAAAGTCTGAATTGCTTCAGCTAAATTTGAATTTATTTCAACCGAAAGATAGCATAATGGCAGACAGAGGAATAATGGTTCAGGATTTATTTGCAGCACAAGATTTGAAAGTGAACACTCCCACTATGCTTAAAGGGAAAAGTCAGTTGGAACCTGAGGAAGTAGTAAGAGACAGGAGAGTAGCATCCAAAAGAATTCACATAGAGCGAGTTATTGGATTAGCCAAAACATTTAAGATCTTGAAAAATGAACTGCCATTAGGCAAACTTATACTTGGGTTTAGAATTATTTTTGTGTGTTTTTCTATTGCAAATTTCAGAAAGTGTATTGTGAATGAAAATGCATAAGAATATATATATTTGACCAAATTACTCAAAACCAGATGAACTGTAAATGCTTGTTTATGTAATTATAAATTACACTTTATCAGTTTCGTGTGTCTTTGTGATTCTTTGGCTTTTAATGGCAGAATTGATCCAAAATATTTAAAAGGCTTTGAAAAAAAGTAAGGCAATTACTTTTAATATCAGATTTACTGAAGCATTTTCAATCATAACATGCTTTTTAAAATTTGCCAAAATAATAACATTATTTGATTGTCTTTTAAAATTTTGAAGATAGTTAGAAACACACATAATTTTTTGGTTACTTTTAAGCATGTTAATTATTTAAAAAATGAGATTTATAAGTTTATTATACATGTACCTACATAAATTATTTAATGACTTGCAAAATTTGAAAGAATAAGATTGATTTTCAAATTGATATATATTCTTCTCTTGTTATTAATTTTGTTACGTGACAAATATTGAATTAATCATGGTTCCCAAATTTTGGCACATTCTGATTTGCACCCAATAAATGGATCAAACATTGTATGCATGGTATTGTATACTAGAGTACAAAATGTAGATTTTATTCCATGTTATTTCATTTTAGATATACATGTACATGTACAAAAAAATTTTAAAGAAAAAAAAAAAAAGTTTTTGGTTTCTTCATTCTTGTCATGGTTAAATTGTTTCAAATTTTTATGTTTAAAATTGTTTAATTTCATTTAGAATGTTAAAATTATGATACATGTCATATGGCATGCATGGAATGTATAAAAATATTAAATTATTTGGAACTATCGACATTTGAAAAATTCTTAATGAATCCATTGAATCCAAAGATGCAGCAGTTATCTAATCTAAAAGTACAATTAATGTTTTTAGAATACCAAAAAACATGGGAATGTTTGAACTTTGAGAGTAATAACAAAGATGCCAAATATGGTCTGAAGTATTTCTCATAAAAAATGGATAATTTTGGAACTAATGAGTTAAGGCAGAAATTTTCGTCATAATCGACTACTTGCACAAACAGATCTACAAAAGTATACACAATGAAATAGCAGTATTTTCTTTTTGCAATAAACAATTGACCTTGAATTTGTGCATAATAGGTGCTTATCTCCTTTAAAGCTATTTCCCCAGATCTATTTCTGTATAGGAATGGAAAACATTTTCCTGGCAATATTTTATCATTTCTTCCATTGTATGGACATTTAACTTCTATTAAAAAATCACCATCAACAATGCCATCAGGTGAAGCCCCTAAAAATGGGAAATCTGGTCTAACAAACAGGCTGAGGGCCTACATTTTACACCTTTTTATGCCTCAAATTTGCAAATAGCTTTAGATTCAAATTGTTTTTCATGTAACACACACTTTCTAACTATTTCATGGCTATTAATTAAAGTTGTGCATAGTTTGTTTTTGTTTCTTCTACAAGTCATTCTGATAATTTCCCCAAATCTTGACGCAGTCAATCTCCATTTTCTATGCCTGAACCACTCATTGCATTTACTTTGCTTCCTCGTACATTTCTCTATTGCCTTGCAGTCATTCTCAGTAACCTTCAACAAAATGAATTAATTTGGTTTTGTTCTATTTTGTAACCTTTATTCAGAGTAGAAACACATAGATATCGATTGCTAGTTATAGAAATTTACAAATACATGTCTTTGGTTCATGATCAAGTCTAAATTTAAGGATGAAGAGGTTACAATTGTATACCCGAGTTCTGTTATTCAATGCAAGTCAATAAAAAAAGTTTGCCAGAGAGCAAAAAAAACCCAACAAAATAGCACTTAGAATTCATAGTCTGTGAATACCAATACAAATGTTAATTGTGTTAATTAAAACAAAAGATCTCAGGAATATCAAAACAAATTGATTGAAAAACAAAGGATATGGGAAATATCAGTAAATTCACAGCCAAGCAAAGGAACAGTGCTTTTCATTGCTGTTCTTCATCTCAAAGTGACAAGAAAAATGTTTCTCATGATGTGATCAGAAGTTCTTACTACATGTATGCATGAATCCTGTGCCATGTGACTTTAGTTATAAAATATGCGTGTAAAAATATATACATTTTTCTTTAAAGATCATGATACATAATACCAGGAGAAACATTTACAACTTATCCCAGCTTAATATTTCTTGAATAAATATCTTGATGGCAAGCCTAGTCTCATTGGTTGTTTATCATCATCATATATTTTTGTAATCCATTCTTAGTCTAGTAGTTTTGGGGCCATTTTTAGCTTGTTATTTGGTGTGAGCCAAGGCTCGGTGTTGAAGGCCGTACATTTACCTATAATGGTATACTTTTAATAATTGTTATTTGGATGGAGAATTGTCTCATTGGCACTCATACCACATCTTCCTACATCTATAAGCCTCACCTTAAGGGCATTATCTGTCCAATACTCAGCGAATGGCCTTTCAAGATAGTCATGGTCATGAACTGCATTTTGAAGATCTGCTTTTGGATATATATAGCGTAAGAGCAACCTTATAACTTTAAACATGAATAATGGACGTATAAATAGTTATCAAAGGTACCAGGATTATAATTAGGTACGCCAGACGCACGTTTCGTCTTCATTAGACTCATCAGTGACGCTCATATCAAAATATTTATGAAGCCAAACAAGTACAATGTTGAAGAGCATTGAGGATCCAAATTTCCAAAAAGTTATGCCAAATACGGCTAAGGTAAGCTCTGCCCCGTCGTTTATAGTAAAAACATGCACAACCATAACGTATCAATTGAGATAAGTAAACACCATACGGCGGAGCAGAGGGAAGGTTCCTGCTGAGATATGGGAAATTGTCAATTGGAAAACATCCCGTTTGTATTGGATTTTAGTGAGAAGTCGTCCATTTGTCGAAATGATGAACATGCTATCAGTAACGATATTCGATACCGATCAGTTAATTAAAAATGATGATTAATCTGATCCTATACAATTATAACACCTGACTTGTAAGGTTACTGATTTTATCAGTTAATAGTATTAAAAGCAGTATTGTTCTGTCATACGAAAAGTGCACAAGTCCTTCAGACCAATTATACTATGGTTATCAAATACTTATTACGTTCTGAAAGTTTACATAAAAGAGTCTAGAAATAAATAAATGGTTCGTTAATAAACAATAGGTGTGAATTCATTGTATTATAAACATGTATACCTTAACTGATCATTATTCTTCGATGTTATAAACATATTTTGATATGTTATATATGTATTATGTACATTTCTTTTACTTAAACAAACAAAGTGCCAAAACCGTGTCATTAATAAAGACTATAAAGGCAAAAAAGGAATTAAAAAAAAGAATTCCAAACACACCAATACATTGAAAGCATGAAATAATGCTTTTAAAAAGTCTGTAAAAAAATATTGAAACAACACACGTTTAATAACTTACGTCCGAAGCGCTTTTCTGGATTAACCTTCATCAGGAACGCTCTTTAAAATGATTTTTTAATTTCAAATATTTTGATCTCATATATCACTGAATTGACCAAGGGTGTATTTGTTTGCTCTCTTCTGGCGACATCCAGAAGACCTCCAGGTTTGGGAAGCAAACAAATAGAAATGGAGTGCTTCTGTAGAATCACGTGTTACCTCCAGAAGTTTGAAGCAAACAAACACAAACAGATCGCTTCTGGACTATTGTGTATGCATTTGATAAACAAATAATTTTCGTATTAAAAAAATGGAAACAGTTTTTACAGAGTTTCTTTTATCAGACGATGATAGTGACAATGACTGTGACTCAGAAAGTACAGTTATATTTGGTGCAGTACTACAGACCTTTCTGTGAGTTTCTGTAAGTTTTCCAGCAAACACAAATGTATGATTGTTGTGACGTTGAAAAATTATTTAGTAGAGACATACGGTCCTTCGATACTTCCGACAAATGAACACATTTACTAACTATTGTTTATTATACAAGTAGTTTTAAAAAGGACTGACTTTTTATACGCCTGTTTACGGGACGTATTATGGTATACCGTTGTCCGTCCGTCGTCCACATGTCGGACAATAAGTCAAAATCGCTTTATCCAGTTTGTATGAAACTTTGGTGAATTGTTTATATCTATTGACTTAAGCTTCCTTTCGATTTTTATAAATTTCAGACTTTACGTTTCCGAGTTATAAGATTTTATTCATAAAAAGGGGGGGGACACTTCCTATTTTTCTTAAGTGCATGGATAAAGTACATTAAATGTTAAAAAATATATGAAATCAGATATCTTATGACATTATAAAAATGTTTATCATTCATTTATTTTGTAGCTAATTCTCTTCTTTTTTTTAGGCAAAGAGAAAGTCGTGTTCGAATAGACAATTATATATCTGATGTTGTTGCCCAATTTACATCTGTTGAATTCAGGAGAATATATAGAATATCAGTTGACTGTTTTCAGCACCTTTGCCAGTTATTGTCTACATGTCAAGAAATGTCAGTCAGGTCACCTCAGTTTGGCGGTAGGGAGAGAATTTCTTTGGAGAAAACCGTTCTAATAGCCTTGAGATATCTTGGACATCAGGAAAATGTGCGCATTATATCAAATATCTTTGATGTGGCCGACTCGTCTGTAATTGTTAGTAGAGATAGGTTTATTTCGGCTATTTTGAATAACCTTAAGGACAGATTTATACGATGGCCCTCGGGTGCTGCTGAACAAAATGATGTCGTAAGAAAATTTAGAGAAAAGAGGGGATTTCCTGGAATCGTCGGATGTATAGATGGAACACATATCCATATTAAACCCCCAACAGAACACCCACAGAGTTATGTCAATAGAAAAAGTTTCCACAGTGTTATTCTGCAAGCAGTTTGCCTTCAAGATATGAAGATTTCGAATTATTTTGCGGGTTTTCCTGGAAGTGTTCATGACTCCAGGGTGCTACGACAATCAGATTTATGGGACGAAGCAAACATGGCTTGTGGTCAAAATCACATTTTAGGAGACGGTGCCTACCCGATTAAGACCTGGCTCATGACGCCATACAGGAACACTGGTAATTTGACACAAATTCAAAAGAGATATAATGCAGCTCATTCTGCCACACGTAGTATCATAGAAAGAGTGTTTGCCATGTTGAAAGGACGATTCCGCAGACTACGGTACATCGAAGTCCAGCAGATTAAAACAGTGAACGAAATAATGATCACCTGTTGTGTTCTCCACAACATATCAATACTTGATTGGGACGCTGCTCTTGATATGATGGATGACGATGAAGAAGATAACATTCAACAAAACGTCAACAATCTTCAAGGACCAGACCAACAAGGAATTTTAAAACGCGATCAAATAGCTGCAAATTTGCAATAAAATAACTTACTATATTTTTTTTATTTTATTAATTGGTTTCCCTAATTTTTTCCAAACCGTATCCCTTTAACTTTAAAATTGGAACGTCATGACGAAAACCTTTTTATAGTGGTGGTCTTGTGGTGCCTAGCATGACTTGGGATGTCGGTAGTTTGTTAGTTAGATATCCAACTGGGTCAAACCAAAGACTTGAAAATTTGAATTTTTTTCTTCTCTGCCAAGCGCACGCATTTAGGAGTAAGCATGCCAAGAAATTGCTTCCAATGAAATTCTGCAAACACCCCACTGAGCCATACAATTATATGGATGAGTTTTAGTGCGATTTACTGCATGACCATGTGCTAAGTGACACATGTCATTAACTTCAATATTTGTTGAAATCACATATTTTTAATTCTATGGAAGTCCCTAGGACTAAGGTGGTATACAAGAATTTTAAGCTATGATTTCTTTCGGCATGAGCAAGTCTGGCATGATCAGAGTCAGAATAATGTGTCCCGAGTAAGGTTATTTGTGCCTTCCTTCGGACTTTTACCTTGTGAACTAGCACGTTAAAAATCCGGCTCGTCGGCGGTCTTGAAATTAACAGGATTCATACTTCTATCTCATTACCATGTTCTCGTCCCGATATGCATGTAATATTTCCCACTGGACGTTAAACACCAATCCGTCATCATCTTCTATTGAATGGAATTAAAATGAATAGTTGACCTAAAGCATTTTGCAACAATTTCTTATGTATTCATAAAATCAAAAAGTATTGGGTGTAATGCATTGCTGTTGAAGACAATTATGATTAAACAGGTCAAAACTTATATTTCTGTAAAATTTAGCCTGAAAGGACGGCATGTCCTTGATCAAAATAAAATATCTTCATTGTTAATTAATATATCTTAAAGATAATAATATTGTTTAAAAAGAACGACACTGATGAAGGAAATTTGTTGTGCCAAAAGATTTGTACGTCTTAATTGGTATACTTGTACATTAAGCTTAGCTCGCCCGGACCAAGGGGCCAGTGTGAGCTATTGCCATCACTTCTTGTTCTTCGTCGTAGTCGTCCGTAAAACGTCTTAGTCAGTTGGAACCAAAATTGGTCACACTCATCCTTGGTGTATCTAGTTTTAAAAAAAATATATTACTTCAATCTCTAAACGTAGAAAAAAGGTGTAAAATACAAGTATCGTCTATAAAGATAAGATAAGACACAATATATCTTTATTCCAATTAAAGGACCCATGATGAGCAAAGCAATTTATTACAATGATTTTTTATAATTGAGAGACACAAATAATTTTGACAATCTTATATAAATATGAATATAATCAACTTTATAAGTTTATGCCGTATCTTAAGCCACAGCCAGACCAGAGCCAAAGAATATGTGTAAAAAAGCAGTAATAAAACAGATTGTATAAAATATTAACAGGCAAATATTCTCAATGGGTTATATATAAACATATCTGTACTTTAATGATAGTTTTCTGTGTTCAAAACATTTATTAATATAAGTTCAAATTTTTTAAATACCTATAGGTTTTCTTGAATAAAAAGTCAATTGAACTTGGCACTTGTGTTTAACACTTCGAAATTTTGACAACTTATCAAAATTTTATCACAGAACTCTTTTCTCAAAAGATAAAGGGGACATTCACATATAAAATGTTCTTCATCTTCAACTTTATCCAGCATGCATTTTTTACATAACCTTTGTGTTTTATCTAGTATATAGTTGTTTTTTTTTAAACTTGAATACCGTTATAGACAGTGAAAATCTGATTGGGATAGAAATGTCAATATTTACTTACTGTCCATTTTAACCAAAGTTGTCAGACCAATTCTTATTTGAGTTATTGTCTGAAATGACGATTAGCATCATTTAAAAAAAAACACTGTAATAAATAGAGAGAAGCTGTATCTGAGGACAAAATCGTCAGTATACTTGTATACGAGTTATTGCCCTTGAATGACAATTTTTACCCGTTTTTGCGGATTTTTTTTTTTTTTCTGTACTAATGAAAACTATAATAGAAAAGAAAGAAAATGGGTCCAACAAGACAAGATTTGGGCCCACAAAAATTTCCATTCAAGACAACTATTCTTTTTGCATTGTATCAGTTTTATGCCAAACTGTCAGGTGAACACTACAGGCTCCTTGAAGGCTCTTTTTTGTTGGTGTAAATTTGAAAAGGGGGAATTAATATATAACTACCATATTTTATATGTAAATAGAGAAGTGTATATAGTTACTGCATTTTACCTTTTAAAGATTGACAATATTTTACCGTGTTCAGATATATTCTACTTGGATTTATCCTTGATGTTCCTTAAACTAACCTTATAAAGGAAACTTAAACAGAGAGGTGTAGCTACCTAGGTTGTCTCCTGGTAGTGTGGTTACTTGTTCCCTTAGGAGCTAGTATTAAAAAAAAACCATGTCTACTACAAAGAAGGGTATATTTATTTCCCCAAATTATCTTCCTGAATATGCATGTAAATTTTTTCCTGGATTTTTTTGGCAGCAATCACTGAATCTTGTGCAACATCCTAATTTCCTGCCAATTCGATACATGTGAGGCTTGCTGATTGGTTGTTTGCATATTTTATTTTTGACGTTAGGTTGCTGTCTCATTGATTTATACTTCATATTTCTTTTAACTTCTATTAAAAATCAATAAAATCCAGATTGACAGAAAAACAAGCAAAAACTGAAAAATATAAGTAACAGACTCACACAAAAATGTAAGGTGTTCTGGAGGAATAAGCATACTATAAGCATACCCACACCTACAGTATAAATTCTGATTTAATGTACATGGTGGCCTATAATTGCTTACTACCACTTCATTTTAACTCTTGTGGTTAGTTGTCTCATGGGCAATCATATCACATCTCATTTTTATATGGATCCATTTTAAGTGGCCTCTATCAGTACCCTACAAAAGGCATTTCAATTTGAAGAAAAAAAATCATACTAATACATCTGCCAATTTCATTCAGACTGCTGTGTGTTCTATATAAAGTAAGATAGTTTCCAAAACATATGTAGGAGTGCCACTTCTTTTGAATTTTACACTTCTCATATTTGATTATAAAGAAATAAAATGATATGGGGCAAGTTTTCAAGTGACAACTTTACTCATCATAAGAGAAATAAGTGCTTTTGTTATTGATATTCATCTTAACAAGTACTGTACTGGAAAACGTGAACAATGTACAAATACGTCATACCCTGCATCAAGGTCAGGCTGGAATTTAGATAAATATAAACAACTTTCTGGTATGCCTGATATTCATTAGTTTCCCAATAAATATATCTGGTGTGCAAATAAGATTGCACCAACTATGGTTTTAATGACAACTTGAGAAAAGTTATTGATTGCACAATCTAAATCTATCTTTTAATTAACATGAAGTTATTACCATTTTCTGAAATCTTCTTGAATGTTGCATTTTATGTAACATAAGGTTCATTGACCAATTTTACTTCAAAACACTGAAAAAGAGAGGGGGATACCTAAGGGACATTCAAAGTCGATGAAAAACTGACAAAGCCATGGCAAAATAAAATGAAAAATGACGAAAGACAAACAACAGTCCACAAAACACAACAAAGAAAGCTCAAGACTGTCAGAGCAACAAGACCTCCTTCAAAAACAGGACTTTTTCAGTAGTATCCTGCTCCACATGTGGCACCCATCATGTTGCTCATGTATAGCCTCAGGTACAAAATCAGTGATATGTCTCATTCGCAACAAGGCCTCATGTAGTATAACAAAAACAAGACTTTGATATATCAATCTTAAATCAATAACAAATTAAAAAGGTAACAATCGATAACAACTGACTGTTGTAAAAAAGTATCACAAATTTAAAACAAAAATACTGTAAACCAAGTACTCTAAACATGTTAAAATAAATACAAATACATTGCTGTCTTGCAAAATTAGAATATACACTTTTTTTTTAAATTGTCTTGTGCACAACATAAAACATCTAGTACAATTCCTTGTAAAGTATAATATTGTCTCTATTAGGTTAAAGTTCATACTCCGCTTTCAAACTTTAATAAACAAAAAGAACTAATCTTGTTATTACTATAACATTGATCTCTTAAATGAAACAGAGCACATTTAAAAGTCTTGTCTATATACTTTAAAAACAACTATAAACCAACACAAATCTAATCTCAGAAGATAGCTAATTTGACATCCTTGAAATTTTGTATCATGTAAATAAAAGATTTAGCATTTGACTCATCTTCTTTTGAAATAAAAGAAGTATGAATGTATTGCAATGTAGGGCATTTCACAAAACACTCGCAAAACTTCACAAAACTGAATTTCACTTGACAAGCATCCAATTTTTTTAAAGGCATATAACCCAACATGCTTACAATTGAGTTTACAGACAAAGCTGTAAATGATAATTAAAGTTCTGTCAAATTTGAGAGATTTTTTAAATATTTCAACTCATCATCAATAATTTGGGTGTTTGAAATATCCAAAGATGTCAAGGTTACCAAGTTTTGCAAAAATGAAAAATCGAACAATGGGCTTTCACATAAATTGAGCCTTTTCAAATGGTAACCTCCTGCAAGTCTTGATATGATTTGATTAAATTCTAGTTTTGTCATATCAAAAATTTGACTCCCTACTTCAAATGTATGTAGTTTTTCCACTGACATTGTTGATAATTTTAGAGTTTGCTTATCAATGACAAAACAATCTTTATTAAATGATACTTCAACTAACACTCCACAATTTCTCTCAATGATGTCATGCAATTTTTTATTGACTTTAGAAACAGTCATTAACAATTCAGTGACACTAATAAATTTTAAGACCCCTTTAATTAATTCTTCTGTTAAATCCATAAATCCTACAAAAGAGAATAAAAATCTCTGAACAGTTTGTAATTAAATACTACATGTATAAAAATGTATGGATACACAATGTATACACTTCACTCAAACATTATTTCTGTATTGTAAAAAAAACTAACTGTTAAGCATGATGTTGTTTTGTTGCTTTATCTTCTAAATGATGTCCATAAAAAAAAAACCAATGTTAACCCACTTATTTACACATGCAACAACCCTGATCACCTACATGTCGACTTATTTTTTAACAGCATTAATGAATTCTCTTAACAAATCCATTTTTTCATTATGCATTTCTTTTCTTTCTTTCATATTTGAAGCCCTCTCCTCTTTCTGATTTTCTGTGTAATCTTTGAGAAATTCAACAATCTCAGTAGCTGCAGATTTTTTTTTTGATTGACGTACATGTGCCAGCTTTTTCAGTACTCTTTTTATTCTTATCATCTTCATCATCTGATATACCGGTACTACTTTCCAAAGAATCATCACTGCATTGCTTTCTCTTGTTTGAAATAGATGTGCCCAAGGTTGATTTGGGTTTTATAACGGGATTTCCTTGAAACAATTCACTCATTTCTTCCATATATGGACATGTTTTTCTGTCATTACCTGATTTTGAATTGTGGTCATTGATTTTCTTCAGGTTGGTAGTAAGAGTCTTCATCCTCCCTTGCACCTTCTCCCATGTAAACCGGAAACCATTTCCAGCCAATACTTTTGAAATATCCTCCCACATTCTCTTTTTAGTTTGCTTCCCTTTGTTTGTAAGAACTTCTCTTTGTTTCACCTCATTGATAAGAATCTTCGTTGCTGAATCGCTCCAAAAAGACGGTGAGTTGGATGTTGAGCATGATGATGAGGCTGAATCATCACGGGAATCACCAGTCTCTGTACATGTAGACTGTTGGGAGTTTAGGCCTACAATTAAAAATTATTTAAACATGTAAATAAAGGTCACCATTGGAAAAATGGGATTAGATATTGCATGTACATGTAGCTTCTTTACTTTAAGCTAAAATGGCTGTTTACACCTCAAAATTTACTGTGAGCACAGACAAACCTGTGCAGCTGGAAAAGTTTTAAGGCATGGCATGACCTACATGTAGATATATAAAATTCAAATGTATTTAATGTTTCAGAAAATTAAAAAATTAACTGGATTTTGCTGTGCACTTTTTTTGGTCCCTGCAGATATGAAGTTTAGACATTTTAGCCTCAAGGTAAAGATGTTTATTTAAGAATTGAATGCTTCTTTTTTTAATTTTATTGGGAGTCAGTACAAGCGTTGA
Source organism: Mytilus trossulus (assembly GCF_036588685.1). NCBI lineage: Eukaryota > Metazoa > Mollusca > Bivalvia > Mytilida > Mytilidae > Mytilus > Mytilus trossulus. The sequence continues at coordinate 65,661,708 of NC_086373.1, forward strand.
CCGAAGCACATTTTGTATAAAGTGTGGAAGCGCTTCATATTAAAAATGTGCGTATGATCAACACTTTTACACCCTTATAAAATTATAAAAAGAAGCATTCAATTCTTATAATTACATTTTTATGCTACAACCATGAAATTAAGAGTTATATCAAGCTTTCTGTTTTTTTTTGTTTTTTTTTAATACATGTAAATGCATTGTTTTGACATTGTCAGGGATAGCACGTGCAGTCATAGCTGCTGTATTTTATATGGAAATAAAATGTGATATGGGAGTGCCTCACGATTGTTTTCAGCCAATCAAAAATTACGAAATATAATGAAACATACATGTAATGTCATTATGTATAAATATAATGTCTTTACTGTAGTAGTTGTTCAATTTATTTCCATTCATTTTGTTTAAGACATGGACCATACATCTTTTGGGTGGGGAGCATGGTTTTTTTCTCAGGATAAACAAATGTTTTTCGACATTCGTAAAAATACAAACTATATTTTTTAATAACATACAGGAACAATATTATTTTTTCCTAAGTTCAACGTTGTATTTTTACCCCTTTTTTAAAAAGAAAAAGAAACCACTTTTCCCACTTCCTTTCACCCTTTTGAAACAAACTATTTTCCAAGAAAATTTAGAATCAAATTTTTTTTTTTAAAGCCCATTGTTTTAATACCATTTGGTTCTTCTTAAAATTTTCTTACAACTCAGCACATATGAATTATTATATATTTTTTTAAACTTTATGATGACATTCCTATGAATTAATTATGATATTTATCATTTAGTGATTATTATAACCAAATTTAGTCATCTGTATATAATTATTTGTTTCCTTATGTTTTAAGGTGTACATAGTTGCTAAAACTATACCCTTTGGGTAGTGCTCCACAATTAATGGAGGAATATACAAGAAACTGAACTGAACTTCTTTACTTTTTGGGGGGAGGGTGGCATGCCAAGAGGTAAATTTGGCTTTTGAACCAATTATTAAACTTTGTTGGATATTGCATACATTTCTTTTGTTTAATAAGATAAAAAGAAACGATTGTGTACCATTAAATCAACCCGTCTACCATTTTTAATATGTTATATATATATACGTGCCATCAACGAGGTCAGCTGAAATTCATATAAGGGCCGAAACATATAAAGGGGACGATTGAAAGTCAATGCTTGAGTAAAATATACATTTAAAGAATATGGGAAAATTCTTGAATATGATGCATTACACATTTGTGCATATTGTTATCGAATCATTTACCTGCACTGATACAAGAATGGCGTAAAAATTCGTCCATATTGCTGTAAAGAGATTTGCAAGATTCACACTGCAAATGCACGTTTTCTGTTTCGGCCATGGTGAATGAAGTTGTCACGTGGTCTCTCCACTTTCTACCTGGGTCTCGAAATGGAGAAGCGGTAGCTCTCCAGTAGACCAGCTGTTCCCAAACGAACTATCGCGGAGCGATCCTGCAGACCAAACAAATACGCCAAAGGTTTAATTGAGAGCCCCAGCTCATGTTTATATCCATATGTTATTAACGTGGAGACTGTACATGAACCTAGAAGAAAAACCGTTAATAAAATACTTGGACAACCAATAGGACATGTGCCTAGACAAATCAAATCAAATATATGTTATTGCTAATCAAAGCGCCGACAAGGAGCAGAACAATCAACATTAATTACATACAAATGATTACAAGTGATTCAATATGATTAAGACACAATTTTATAAAAAAAACAAAACAAAAATTGGAAACTTTCCTATATGAGGATAAATTTTCCAGTAATTCTCAAGAGTTTCTGGAGTATGAAAATATCTTCAGAGGACATCAGCCAAATAAATTGTGATTTAATATCTAAACCACTAAATTTTTAAACCGTTGTTTTATTACATTTAAAAAGTTGAAACGAATCTTTTGAAAGTTTGTGGCACTGAAGAAGAAAATGAATTTCATCCTCAACCTCAGTACCACACAATTTACAGATACGTTCTGACTGTCAGATTTTTGTACCTTCCCCTCTCAATCTCTAAATCGTAAGCACTGATACGAAATTTCGTTAAGTAATGTCTATATCTAAAATTATCCCGCAATAGGTGATTTTCTAAGCATGTTACCATAGTTTATTGCCTCTGAAATCATAATTAAGCTCAGTTTGCCATATTAAATCATATTTTGATTGCATCTTTTTGCATAAATAGTTTTTTAACTTTTTTTTAAATTAAGTGAATACATTTCATTGATGCTAAAGTTTTAAAATATGTTCGAATACTGGTATACCAGCTCTCTTTCTGCTCATCGTGTAGAGATTTCTTTTAATAATAAATCATCAGATTTTTTTTAAACCTATATAGTATTTAAACATATTTAATAAAACCTCGAAACATAGAGGATATCTACCCAGTTCACCCATAACTGCAATATTTGTTGCTTTTTTACTTACTCCAAGTATAAATTTACAAAAGCTTAAATGAGCCTTCTCTACTGCCAGGTCTTCACATAGTTTTTTTTGAAATGATTATCCCCTTGAGTGTTTAGTTTGTGAAAGTTAATGTCACCCCATATTTCACTGCCATACATTAAGACGGATTTAACTGTATGGTCAAAAACATGAAGTAGAGTATTTATTTTTGGTTATGACCTGAGAAACATGTTTTTAGTTTAAATAAGGCCTTTAACCCTTCATTCTACATTTCATGTTGGGCATCTGTGAAGTTCGTTAGGGGGTATTACTTAAGTGAAATTGAGTAGAAAGATGTCTACCAGAATTACTAAAAATCATGAATTTGGATTTAGTAATATTAACTTCCAGTCCCCTATTATTGCAATAGATCTGTAGTTTAGAAAGACATTCTTGTAGAACCCTAGGAGTTTGCAAAAAGCAAAATTAAGATCAACTGCATACATCAGACAATTGAGTTTTGCATTATTTAGTTTAACTGGAAAGCAACCCTCATCAAATATATCTGGTATTTCATTAACAAAAATGTTGTACAAGATGGGACGTAAATGCCCTGTCTCACTCCTATAAAAGATGAAAAAGTGTCAGTTGCATGATTAGGGTCAATTTTCACTGACAATAAAGTTTTACTATATATATCTTTAACAACATTATAAAATAGATTACGGACACCAAATTTTCTTAATTTATAAAATAAGCCTTCGTGCCAAACTTTATCAAAGGCTTTTTCAAAATCAATAAAGCAGGTATACAAATGTTTTAAACCTGTTTGAGTATATTTATCAATAAGACATTTCATGACAAACATATCATCTGAAGTACGCTTGCCTTTGCAGAAACCAATTTGCTCAGGACAAATGATATATCTTTTTTAATACAAAATTTGTCTAATCTTTTGAGTAAGCATTTTTGTAAATACCTTACTAAGACAGCTAGTCACAGTTAGTCCACGATAATTTGATGGATCATCCTTTGAACCATTTTTAAATAAAGCAGTTATAAACCATTAGCCCATATCTGAGGACAGTTTCCAGTTGAAAGTATTTTATTAAAAACATGATTTAAACTTTTCATTAGAAAATGTTGACTGTTTTTTTATCATTTCATTTGAAATACTGTCAGGGCCACATGATTTTTATTCTTTAAAGTATGAATTGCATCAGAAATTTCTTTATCTGTGATAAGGATGTCTAACTCAGTAAAAACTAAAAGTAAAAAAGCATTTTCTAAATTACGTAAAAATTCTATTATATTAGGAGAAGGAGTTACTGGTTTTTTGTTAAGACCTTTAAAATATTCAGCACACTCCGTGCTTGTTAAATTTGATGACTTGTCTGTTTTTTTGTCTGAATTTTTAAGGGATTCTCATAAAGACCAATAACATTTTGGGTTTTCCTCACTCAAATTATCAAGTTGATCTATAAGATCAGCACGGAAATCTCTTTATTTAGTTTTTGTTGCTTTTCTGTATTTTTTCAGTAAAGCAAATAATGAGAATCTAATACCAGGATTTTTGTTATATTTTTTAAAAAGCTTTTCTTTATATCGCATAACTGTTTTTTCATACTTATAAGGAGTAGGTCAAACCATTTAGACTGTTGACTTTTCTTCACTTTAGCAGTACCATTTACCTTTTAAATAATCTTTTTCTTAATAGAAATATTAGCTGCCTCATAAAGGATATTATTCAGATCTTGTATCATAATATTTGAGTCACCAGTAGTTTGTGTTATTAAATGTTGAAGCTAGAGCATTTTGGAATTTCTCTGCTGGATTTTCTTCCCATATATATTGGTTTGGTATAGAGTGAACATCTTTTTTGCCCTGCATTAAATATACAGTCAACTTTTAACATTGTGGATACCTGGCAGTGATCAGAGAGGTCGGCTTTAAAATCATGAACCTTACAAAATAGTATATTACTTAAAAGACTTTCGGAAGATAAAAAATAGTCTACCACACTACTACCCATAGGGGTGTGGCAAGTAAACCGACCTATATAATCACCAGCGGTTCTACCATTTAAGATACGGATCCCTGTCTGCACACACAAGTCGTTAAGTGTCTTTTCCCTTGTGGATAAAATGCTATCTTGGCTATGACGGACTGGTATATCAAAATCTGGGTTATATTCTTCAAAAAAAAAAGAGATATGAGTATCTAAAATATCGTTTTGAGTATCTAAAATATCGTTTTGAATAAAGTCTAATCGTTTGGATAGTTATCAAAAGTACCAGGATTATAATTTCATACGCCAGACGCGCGTTTCGTCTACATAAGACTCATCAGTGACGCTCAGATCAAAAAAGTTAAAAAGCCAAACAAATACAAAGTTGAAGAGCATTTAGGACCCGAAATTCCAAAAAGTTGTGCCAAATACGGCTAAGGTAATCTACTCCTGGGGTAAGAAAATCCTTAGTTTTTCGAAAAATTCAAAGTTTTGTAAACAGAAAATTTATAAAAATGACCATATAATTGATATTCATGTCAACACCGAAGTGCTGACTACTGGGCTGGTGATACCCTCGGGGACGAAACGTCCACCAGCAGTGGCATCGACCCAGTGGTGTAAATAGTTATCAAAAGTACCAGGATTATAATTTCATACGCCAGACGCGCGTTTCGTCTACATAAGACTCATCAGTGACGCTCAGATCAAAAAAGTTAAAAAGCCAAACAAATACAAAGTTGAAGAGCATTTAGGACCCAAAATTCCAAAAAGTTGTGCCAAATACGGCTAAGGTAATCTACTCCTGGGGTAAGAAAATCCTTAGTTTGGACCCTGTTCTAGCATTTACATCACCAGCAATTAAAATTAAACATGTTTGTAATATAAATAGTCTAGGTATGTTGCATAAAGGCAACCTCCAGCATGCTGTTTGCCTTTTCACGTGAGAGATCATTCATGACAGACAAGGGCCAAAACTCAAATGTTTATTCAAAAGTAAAATCACAAAAATACTGAACTCAGAGGAAAATCAATTTGGAAAGTCCATAATCACATGGCAAAATCAAAAAAACAAAACGCATCAAAAACGAATGGACAAGAACTGTCATATTCCTGACTTGGTACAGGCATTTTCAAATGTAGAAAATGGTGGATTAAACCTGGTTCTATAGCGCTAACCCTCTCACTTTAATAACAGTCTTAGAATTTGATCATTTTACCAACTAGCAGGATGTTGGAGACTTTTTTAAACAACATGTTCCTGAGAGTGATCTATATATGTAGAGTAACCTAAAGTCAAATGAATAATACTTACGTCTATTAATACGTAAGGAAATGCGTGTGAAATTCTGAAAGCAACCCGTATATTAAAGAGGGATAAAATTGATGATGGTATTAACTTATAAAAAAAAGCCCCCAGATTGAGTAATGAAAAAAGTGAAGATACATCCGAAAACAATAGCTGAAGCTAAAGAGAATTCAAGTAATAGTTAGACAAATGTCAGAAACTTCAGATAGTTCAAATGAAAAATCGGTCGCCATTAGTCAAACGCAAGAAACTTCAGATAGTACAAAGTTAAATCAGCAGTTATTGACACTATCAATGCAATGGACAGAAAAAAGTCAGAAACTTCAGACATAACAAACGAAAAATCTGTCGCCATCGACTCTATCAGAAACTTCAGATAGTACGTTATTAACAAAAAATCCTGTACATATGAAAGCAACTATATAAATGAAATAGCCGATTAGTTATCTAAACTTTAGCATACACTCACAATTAAGGTAGAATTCAAACCAAGAACGTATCACAATATCGAACCCAAATTACAAAAGCAACTGTATAACTTTATACATGAATAATGGACGTATAAATAGTTATCAAAGGCACCAGGATTATAATTAAGTACGCCAGACGCGCGTTTCGTCTTCATATGACTCATCAGTACAATGTTGAAGAGCATTGAGGATCCAAAATTCCAAAAAGTTGTGCCCCGTCGTATAGGAATCCGAATTTGAAATCGGCAAACAGTCATATTTGACTCACGTTCAGTACTTAGCATACCAGACTACGTAGATGGTAAACCACAGACGTGGTAAAAATCCCGTTAATTAGTTGAGACAGACAAATCGTATTTTAATTCAAATTTATTTTCAAATTTAAACAAGCAAAAAAACAATTACTCACAAAGAACAAACGAAGAATTTAGTTAATAAACATTCAAACTCACAGTTAAAAAATTATACTTGTTATACAATTGTAACTATTTAATCGCACTATTGTGGCAACTTATCTCCAAAACACCCAGTTATTAATATTTATAATTATAAGAATTCCTTATGTCCCTTAGCCTTGTCCTTACATGAAATGATTAGAACAGAAAATGTACACTGCAACTGAAACAAGTTTTCGATTAAAACAAACCAAGAGTTCATTTGAGGTGTGCTCACCTCACATTATATTTAGTAAGTAAGGTAATTATAATCTCCTTTATCGTGATAAGTACTTGCCACTACTCAGACATAACCATGAAGAAAGAGATTATATATTTCTTAAATTAGGGATGTCAAAAGATCTGAAATTTAATACTCGGTCATGATACTCGAGTACTCGGATGAATCTTAAACGTCTATTGAAAAGTTTCGATTTTAGGTGGATTTTTGTTATCACCTTTCTTAAACATGTTTATGAAAGACAAACGAATTACAAACATAGCTCTGGTCTTTGTTGTGTCAACTAAACAATGAATTAAAGACCGGCGTTTTTACAATAACCTATCATAATAACAATTTGTGTTTGTGTACGTGTTCAAGAACAAAATTCCAATTAAATCAAGAATATTTGCATGAAAAGTCCAACAATTTAAAGTAGACAATATATGTATCATCTGTTCCTGCGGAGTGGGTAATTGTTATAATACGACTTGTCCATAAATTTTTAACAACAATATTGGACTTCAAATTACTTGAACCTGTACTTTTTATGTGGTTTTTTTTTGCACTATCGTTGTCCGATTTTCGTTTTTGTTAACCATGACGTTGTCAGTTATTTTCAACTTTTGGGTTTGAATGTCACTTTCGTATTTTCGACGATATTTAAATTGTAAATTAAACAATTATAGTTAAGTTTCAAATACAGAGTAATTAAATTCATTTAAATGTACATCTCGTACCAATTACGATTACATCAAAGTCTTGATTATCAAACAAAGGTAAGTTTTAACGGCTTGTGTCGGAAAGTGTTAATCCGTGTACAAACACCGTTAGAAATGTCTCTAACCAGTTGCGTAGGGTTTTCCGTAGGTCACTTTGTTCTTGTTTAGAAATATGATCTGGTCAACAATTTCAGACGAAAGACTGTTTGCCTTTTTATTTAGTGTTACAAGTTGAAATTGACAATGAGGGTCGGTTGAAAAAAAAAACTTTACGACAAAAGAGATGATTTCAGCTTTCCAATTGTGAACTTTCCATTTCTAAGTAGCAACATTCCAGCAGCACCTGCATACGGGGTATATATCTCCCAATTGATACGATATTCTCGTGCTTGCATTTCCATTTATGATTTTCTTGATAGAGGGTTGCTGCTCACAAGGAAGCTATTAAACCAAGAGTTCCAAATGGTGAAGTTGAAATCATCCCTTCGCAAATTTTACGGACGCCATCACGAGTTGGTTGACCGTTATGGAATAACCGTTTCACAAATGATATCGGATATGTTCCTTACGTCGTAACTACAATCCCCTTCCCTTTCATGAATGTGACCTACCCAATTAGACTATTTACCGGATTTGTAATTACATAAGCAACACGACGGGTGCCACATGTGGAGCAGGATCTGCTTACCCTTCCGGAGCACCTGAGATCACCCCTAGTTTTTGGTGGGGGTCGTGTTTATTCTTTAGTTTTCTATGTTGTGTCATGTGTACTATTGTTTTTCTGTTTTTCTGTTTGTCTTTTTCATTTTTAGCCATGGCGTTGTCAGTTTGTTTTAGATTTATGAGTTTGACTGTCCCTTTGGTATCTTTTGTCCCTCTTTTTGTGCACATGAAAACATTCCCTCGTGAGGAAAGGACGTTGCTGGTACTACTAGTCATCTCATGATAAAATTAAACACATGTTTGTTGTTAATAGATCTTTTTTTAGTATTACGAAGGGGATATTTCAACAGAACTTAAGTGAGTGGAAATTTGAAGAGAACTACATTTATCTGAAGATGTATAGACATTTTTTATTTTTTTTTGTATAACAAGAAAACGAGTATCCGAGTACTAAAACTGTACTCGCGTACTCGTTGCCATCCCTAATTTCTTTACATTTACCTAGAGCTCTACCCGAACACTTATTTTCAAAAATAAAAGAATATTCACTTCAAGTTACAATGATAATTTCAGTTATCTTATATGGCAACAGTAGTATATATGTACCGGTATTCAAAAGTCATTTATAAATTGAGAGAAACAAATACTAGTACAGGATACAAACTAAAGCCGAAGGGAACAAATCAACTGTACATGCAAGAGGAAAATAAAAGAATATAAACAGGAACTAACTAGTCGTATTTGGCACAACCTTTTTTCAATTTTTCATCCTCAGTGCTCAGTACCACTTTATACTTTTTTTGACTTTCGAACTTTTATATCTGGGCGTCACTGGTAAGTCTTGCGTGGACGAAGCGCGTTTTTGGCGTATGAAATTTTAAACCTGATGCCTTTTGTTATCTATTATTCATGTGTTTCTTTGTCTAATACGTTCCTCTAATTATTTGTATGGTAGTCCTGTAATATTATGTTGTCATTTTAATATTATATTTAACATTGCCAGTAAAGAGCGAGGTTTGGCATGCCACAATACCAGATTCAACCCACCATTTTTTTCTTTAAAAATGTCCTGAACCAAGTCAGGATAATCGCCATTGTAATTTTATAGTTCGTTTCTGTGTGTAACATTTTAACGTTGTGTTTCCGTTGTGTCGTTTGTTTTCTCTTGTATTTGAGTGTGAATTCACATTACTATAAGTAGCATATTAATCTATTGCAATAAAAAATCATAATATCTAATAAAATTTGTATAAACTAAGTCCTTATATTTGTATAAAGTAACATTCGTTTATAGTGGAAAATTATTTTAAGGTTGAATAAGCTACAATTAAAAATTGCTCGCCGGTCCCTTTCTGTGATTACCATTAGATAACGCTGGCTCATGTGCCAATCAATCTATCATCAAGAGAAGATACATTTGTAGTTTATTTAAATTTCGTTCATAGTCTGTTTCAAAAATGATGAACGGTTCTTTATATTGGTATGTAATCATTTTAAACGTTTCAAATTTATGAAATTGTATTCGTACATCACTGTTTTTGATACACCAATAACAAAAACTGAAATATATTGAATGTGTACATTTTGTAATTATTCAAAATTATATCAGAAACGTAAACTTAATTATAAAATAACAAGTGAAACTGTTAGCTACTGCTCACTGATGATACCCCCGCCGCAAATGGATAAAATTATTAATAGTGTAAAAATATGCAAGTGATCAATCTGAAAACGCATCACACGGTATAGCTGACTTAGATAAACCCTGAAACCAAATTTCAGAAATCCTTGTATTGTAGTTCCTGAGAAAAATGTGACGAAAATTTTCAACTTGGCTATCATGTGTAAAATCATACAAGTGTTCGGTAAACAGGAAGTCGATGAATGATGAATCTGAAAACGCATCACACGGTATGGCTGACATATATAAATGTTGATACCAAATTACAGAAAGGGGGGATGTGTAGTTCCTGAGAAAAATGTGACGAAAGTTTCATGGGACGGACTGACGGACAGACAGAGGTAAAACAGTATACCCCCCCTTTTTTAAAGCGTGGGTATAATGAACCTGTTAAGGGGAGAGAATACTCGCATAACTTTTTCGAATTAGCACACAATACAACGGAATGTCACTCTTGCATGCAAATGGCACATCAATAGAATTAATTAACTGCGCAATCGTGCTCCACCTTCAATGATGATTCCAAATTATAAATATAACCAAGTTGTTAATCTATAGATGGTGAAGACTAATAAAAGCTAACCCACTGTAAAAATATTTCTTTGCAATTTTTTAAAACTTCATCAGGAAAATGATCGAGTCACTTGACTTTTAAAGCTCAAAATTAATGTTTTTACACAATATTTGAATAAAGTAGTTACACGATTATTCGCTTCTCAAAGTGTTAGACGCAATAAAAATCGTATGCTTGCACCATCCTACCGAAATACGGATTTAATTAAGTCCTGAACATTTCGACATTTCTCCGTATATTTATAGCAAAACCGGTTTAAACCAAATCACAAGTACGTGTTAAGATCCGACTAAATACCTATTTCCCGATATGGTCAGGTAAAATTGCTACTATAAGACGTGTCACGGTACTTTTCTATCCCAAATTCATGTATTTGGTTTTGATCTTATATTTGTTATTCTCATCGGATTTGTCCAATGCTTAGTCCGTTTCTGTGTGTGTTACATTTTAATATTGTGTCGTTGTTCTCTTATATTTAATGCGTTTCCCTCAGTTTTAGTTTGTTACCACGATTTTGTGTTTTTGTTTATAGATTTACGAGTTTTGAACAGCGGTATACTACTGTTACCTTTTTAGTGCAACATCACACACATAGAAACGAACTATTTGATACATGTTACAACTGCCTTATAACTGACTTAATATAGGTAATTACAAAAAATATATGGTAGGTTTAACCTGGATTAATGAAATGCCAAACTTACTGCTTTCTAACAATGTTAAATAAATAACGCTAAGGGAGCTACATGTACCATTTTATTTTTCAGAGAGGGCATAGGATGAAATTTACAGACAAGAAATGTGTCTATAGTACACGGATACCTCATTCGCACTATCATTTTTTTATGTTCAGTGGACCGTAAAATTGGGATAAAACCTCTAAATTTGACATAAATTTATATAGATCATATCATAAGGTACATGTGTACCAAGTTTTAAGTTAATTAGACTTCAACTTCATCAAAAACAACCTTTACAAAAACCTTAACCTGAAGTGCGACAGTTGGACGGACGCAAACCAGAAAACATATTGTCCATTAATGAGTAGTAAAAAACAAGGACCGAAATTTTAAGTTAAAAAAAAGGCAGGATGACATTTTTAGGTAAACAAGTCAGGACCGAATAGAACGAAAAATTAAAAGGCATAAGTACAGATATTACAACTTTAAAAAAAAATTTGCAACTAAAAATGCTGGACAGTTTATCATCTAGTCCCCGAAAAAATTAAACGTTACCTCCCTTAAACGCTGCCTCCTAGAAATACAGCACAAACACGGACAAAAAACGTCCATCAAAAGTACATTAGCATTACCATTGATAACTGTGCTTTTTATGTTTTTCATATTTTATCATATTTGGTGTTTGCAAATTAAATTATTAAATTATTTACATAAAGAAACGCTCAATCAAATACTATAAACGTCGACACTTAACTGCAGTTAAACCACAGGGGCTTGTTTCAATTGCCGGGTTTACTATCCATACGAATCCCTTAAAAAACATTAGGGGTTCGTATGAATAGTAGACCCGGCAATTGTAACAAGCCCCTGTGGTTAAACATAAAACTTATCCCATCTACGACAATCAGCTGAGGTTATCAAAAACAGTGTCGCGCTTGCGTCACTAACATACAATCTCGAATTTCATACATATATTTTAACAAAGAATATGTTACCTTTTTTATATATAATATGTAGGACAAACAGGACGTGGGTTTTTTAAACGAACACAGGAACATCTATACCGCTTCCCAAAACCTAAGAAATTCAAAAGCATAATTTATCAACATTTAGGTAAACACAACTACAATATTGAATTTATTAGATTTCAACCGCTCGAAACGGTCCAGAAACAACAAGGGCAGTCACATAAACAATTTGAAGATTTCCGTAAAATTATCGAACTGTCTTAGATTCAACGACTTCAAACAGCTTATCCCCTGGGTCTAAATGACAATATACTTGGACAAGGGAACATATCTACTACTTCCTCTATTGATATCATGAATATTATTGATAAAAAAAACAACGAAATAATAGGTCTCGTGGGAAACGTAGCAATCGAAATCAACGAGTTAAACATCGTATAAATTATACACTTGATAATCTCCTTTCTATATTTAAAAATAATGGTAGGCATCAATTATTATGTAAACTGGGTCAAATAACCATTAGTAAACTACACGATATTTTAAAAGAGTGTGACACCATCTCATTCTTCAGCCCACTGTATGAATATTCTCGTATAATTACAGCTTTTTGCAACCATAGGCTGTTCCCACGTTTCGACAAACCTGAAGATCATAAACGTCATTTTTTGAAAATTAAATATATTAGCAGAGGTATTGATTTTATCAACTTATCTAGTATATTTAATGACTTTACCGTTCAAAACTTTATACCTCCCTATTTTATAATATAGAACCACCTATAATTTCATACACATACCAAAAACCCGGCAGAAGTTTAATTTTTAATTATACGTCGGTTACATCCGACGTGATTATAGATAGTAATACTCCCTTATTAAACTTGAAACTGTGAATCGTCGAAGTTTAGATATGTTCCCTATGGCCATGTTTTAACAGGGGACCTCAATATCGTCCAGGACAGAGAGGTTAAAAACTTTTAAAAAAAAAGGACCAAAATATCGTCCTCCATCTAAAATAGATTGGAAAGAGTGTCGTCAAGTCACCAAAGATGCTATTTCCTCATTTTGTAAAAAATGGTGAAAACGGGAAAAATCTGATAAAAATCTCTTGATTCTTATTTAAATAAATGTATGAATGTGGTAGATAATAGAATATCACATTTTGAAAATAATTTTTTAGAAGTAAATAATAGAGTACATAAAACACCTATTTCCAGAATAAGAAATAAATTTCAAATACTTTCAAAGCGGTTTGTGTTTGTACCGGCCGACAAAGCAGCCAACAATGTGGTTGTGGTATGACGTAAATACTACACGGACGTTCTTAGAATGAAATTGTAAATTCATCTACATTCAAGTCCACAAGCTTCACAGAGAGTCATATAGTAAACAAGCATATCACAACCACATCAAAGCTTAAGGCTTCTTCTGAACATTTGAAGGTCCCTTCTTTGTATTGGCTACCTAAACTACACAAAAAACCATTTAAATATCGTTTCATCTCGGCCTCTAGTAAGTGTTTTACAACTAATCTGGCAGTGCTCTTAACTAGTTCATTAACTTCTATTAAAGAGCTTATCATAAATTATTGTAATAAAATATATGAACAAAGTGGTATAAACCATTTTTGGAGTGTAAAAAAGTCTTAGGATGTTTTACATAAATTGCGGGCTTTCGATGGTCCTTTTGATTCTGTTAATAGTTTTGATTTTTCATCTCTCAACACTACACTTCCACACTATCTTATTAAACAAATGTTTTCCTATTTAATTAAATGGTCGTTTGGTAAAGCTGAATGTAGATTTATTTGCTGCAACTCATTTAAAGCCTTCTTCTTTAATGAGAAATGTAAATATGCTCGATATACTTACTGGAGTTGTGATGAGATGATTGAGGCTGTTAATTTTCTCCTTGATAATATTTACGTACGTTTCGGCAACAAAGATTATCGACAGGTTGTAGGTATCCCCATGGGCACTAATTGTGCCCCTTTAATAGCAGACTTGTTTTTATACTGTTACGAAGCACAGTTTATGACTAAACTCAGTTCAGAACCGTCGAAATTGGATTTAATTGATAAATTCAACAACACTTACCGTTATCTCGATGATGTTTTTTCCTATTACCTATTCAACACTGTAATAAGATCATTGAATATTGTTTTTATTGGTATAAATATTGATTTTGTTATCAGTAGATTAAAAGCTAACTAAATGTTACTAGTATGTTATATACATTTTCATGGATCTACAATCTGTCGATACCTGTAACTTGGCATGGCACAAGGTCATGTTTTTCTCTGGCTGTTTATGACGTCTTTACACTAAATCCATTGTATGTTGGATGTGTACGGATTGAGTGTTTAGTCTTAGAGGCATGATTTATTTATTAGTTGTTAGTAGCTTTGAACTAGCTGTCAGATAACTGCGAGTTCTCTCAGATCCGTTCATTGTGTCGGGATGTATAAGTACCCGGCCACGTCCACTTGTATTTTTTGTCTATCTGATGAGTTCAGGCCTTTTCAACTGATTTTTATAGTTCGTTCTTGTGTTGTACTGTTATACCACTGTCCCAGGTTAGGGGAGGTTTGGGATCCCGCTAACATGTTTAACCCCGCCACATTATTTATGTATGTGCCTGTCCCAAGTCAGGAGCCTGTAATTCAGTGGTTGTCGTTTGTTTATGTGTTACATATTTGTTTTTCGTTCATTTTTTTAGCTCACCTTTCCTAAAAGGAAATGTGAGCTTTTCTCATCACTTTGCGTCCGTCGTCGTCGTCGTTAACAATGTTTCCAACATCTTCTCTGTAACTACTGAATGAATTTGTATGAAACTTAGCATGATTGTTCCTTAGATTATCCTGCACAAAGTTTGTGCTTCGATTTTTGATCCGTCAAAAAACATGGCCGCAGTTACTTAAAATAGAACATAGTGGTCAAATGCAGTTTTTGGCTGATATCTCAAAAACGCTGATATGGCAGTAAAAATGTTCATTAGGTCAAAATCTATCAGCCCTGAAATTTTCAGATGAATCAAACAATCCATTGTTGGGATGCTGCCACTTAATTGGTAATTTGCAGTTTTTGGTCATTATCTTGAATATTATTATAGATAAAGATAAACTGTAAACAGCGAAAATGATCAGCAAAGTGGGATCTACAAATAAGTTTATATGACCAAAATTGTCGATTGACTCCTTAAGGGGTTATTGTACTTTAATGACAATTTTTCACAATTTGTTCATCATATTTGCTTACTTTAAAAAAATCTTCTCCTCTAAAACTATTCAACCAAACTTCAACTGAATGATCAGTAGGGTGTAAACAATAAAGTTTGTTTTATTTTCTATTTCGTCAAAAAACATGGCCGTCATGGCTAAAAATAGAACACAGGGTAAAATGCAGTTTTTCGCTTATATCTCAAAAACTCCAGCATTTAGAGCAAATAAGACTAGAAGTTAAAAGTATTTATTAGGTCCAGGTCTACCTGTCCTGAAATTTTCAGCCGAATTGGGTAACTGGTTTTTCAGGTATAATGCCCCTGAATTGATGATTTTAAAGAAATTTTGCAGTTTTGGGTTATTATCTTGAATATTGTTATAGATACAGATAAACTGTTAATAGCAAAAATGTTAAGCAAAGTAAGATCTACAAATAAGTCATTTTGACCAAAATTGTCAATTGACCACTTAAGGAGTTATTGCCCTTTAAAGACTTATCCACAATTTGTTCATTATGTTGACTTACTTTAAAAAAATCTTCTCCTTTGAAACTGCTGTTTCAATTTCAGCCAAACTTAGGCTAAATGAGTTTCAGAGTATCCAGTATAAAATTTATATTTTATTTCCTTGTATGTCAAGAAACAAAGCTCCTATGGCTACAATAGAACATAGAAGAAAATGATTAATTTTTTTTTGCTGTTGAAGAAAATATGACGATTCAAAGAACATTTAAATAAATTGAAAAGCCAAAATAATCATTGATGAAAGATTTAACCAAAAAAAATAAGGTGAGCGATTCAGGTTCTTGAGAGCCTCTTGTTTTTATTAATAAGGCCGCTAGTTTTCTCCTTTGAATTGTTTTATATTGTCTTATCGGGGCCTTTAATAGCTGACTATATGCGATATGGGCTTTGCTCAATGTTGAAGGCCGTACGGTGACCTATAATTTGTAATGTTTGTGTCATTTTAGTCTTTTGTGGATAGTTGTCTCATTGGCAATCATACCACATCTTTTTTGGTTTATACCTTAGCCGTATTTGGCACAATTGTTTGGTATTTATTGACATTCGTCAACAGTTAGATTGTGGTATAATATTTCTAAGATGATATATACAAGGAATCACAATGTAAATGTTGTGTATAGACATCTTACAGCAGTTAGATTGGAATTTATCAGAAGATGATATGTGCAGTTTAATGGTATAACTTAACTATTGAATTTTTCCTTACCTTGGACTGTGGAAAGAAAACGATCTCCCTCCTGTAAATTGCTGCACTGAAACCCAGCTTTTTCGTATCAGTGTTTCTTTTATTCTGTGCAGCTTGGTTATAGACGTGGTCATTTCCATTTTCCTAAAGGAATCTTTAAAGCTTAAAACATTTATTTTTCAAAAGACTGTTACTAAAATTATTGATATGTAATCATTACTGAATTTTTAAAAAAATATTACCTTTCCATTTTTATTTTGCCTATAATTTGGCCCTTGGTTACATTCCATCAAACGGCGACTAGCTATAAAAAATGGGGTGTCCTGGACAGGAATGTGGGAACCATGGTTGACAGCACCATCATCTTCCCAGCGAACAAAATGCTGGACTGAGCATGGTTCTAAAATCAAAAGCAAACCAAGCAATGGACATGATGAAAGTATTATTCTGATTCTAAAGAATTGTAAACATTAGGGAAAAAAATGTAAATTGACAAAAACCTCAATTAATATAAATTTCCATCAGTTTTGAGATGGGGTCCCTTTTTTGCATAAATATAGGTGATTGGATTTCTTTTTTCTCCAGTGTGATGTTCTCAAATTTGTTATTTCTTTTGACCTGAACCATCTTGATTGACCTTTCAATTTTCTCTTCCTTTCTTTTTAGTTACAAACTAAGGAACAGTACATGTAAACATCACAAAACTATCGTTAGCTATAGGAAGATGTGGTGTGAGTGCCAATGAGACAACTCTCCATCCAAATAACAAGTTAAAAAGTAAACCATTATAGGTTAAAGTACGGCCTTCAACACGGAGCCTTGGCTCACACCGAACAACAAGCTATAAAGGGCCCCAAAATTACTAGTGTAAAACCATTCAAACGGGAAAACCAACGGTCTAATCTAATCTAAACAAAACGAGAAACACGTATATATTACATAAACAAACGACAATTACTGTACATCAGATTCCTGACTTAGGACAGGTGCAAACATTTGCAGCGGGATTAAACGTTTTAATGGATCCAAACCTTCTACCTTTTTCTGAAACAATAGCATAACATCACAACATAGAAAAACATAGCTTACATAATAAATTACAGCTATGGATCGTGTGACCAATATTTATGGATAGAGGATGTCAAGTTGGTCAAGATATATCAGATAAAAAGAATGAGTGCTGATGGGCCTCTGTATACAAGAGACACATTCTTTTTATATGATATGTCTTGACCAGGTTGACATCCTCTATCCATAAGTTTTGGTCACACGATCTACTGCTGTAATTTATTATTTAAGCTAACGATAGTTTTGTGATGTTTACATGTATTGTAATATAATAAAAGGCATAAAACATAATGCCCATAAGTGGGGAATAATATAATAAAAGGATGTTTCTTTCTGAAAGTAGATAATGTATATGCCTAACCACTCAAAGAAAATTGTCCAAAATTTTTAGTACATCTTGGCACTGCGTATGTAGTAGATGTCGCCAGAGAAAATTCCTCCACTATAGAATCTGCTGTCTCAATGTCTTTCACCCATCACTAGTACGGGCTTTTATAATCCACGAAGAGGTCACACCATGGGATTTCCTCCTCATCAGTAGTAGATATACCTTTTAAAACAAATTGAGTACATTTTAAGATACATTGACTGAGTAGTTGGATACACTGACTGAGTAGTTGATTGACAACAGTACGGCTATATGTAAAAACTGACTACAGAAGTGAAACTCTAAAAAAAAAAAAGAGTTACACTAATTATCGAAATGCAAGACTGAATTGGAACCGTATTGGAGGCTTGTAAAGTTATAGCGATTCCCTATAGACTCTCCTGACCAGTGATCGATAATTTAACACAGTTTTTTTTACTGCTTACCGTCATGTTATTTCTTATTACAAAATATTCACCAAAAGATATTCATTTTAACTTGATTAACAGAGCAATCTTTTTAACTTCAATTCACCACTTTGGATTAATGGTCTGCAATTAATTTCATGTTGAGTAAAGAGCATGCGAAATTTACATTTCCTGTAAAAACCCTTTTAAGGAATAAATTCAACAAATATTTCAGTTCAAAATTGTTTCATTTTCACAAAAATAGCATTTCTCAATTTTCTGAGGCTAATTATCGAGCACTGGTAGGCATTCACAATTTTTCATAGGAAGTGTTATTTTAGTTATTGAGCACTGGTAAGGGGAGTCTAATATAAGCAATTTCTGGAACTCCATGGCGGATTGTGAGAAAGAAGGTAAACTGTGGTTATTTTGTATATAGATATACGTGTCAGTGGCGGATCCAGGGGGATGGTTCCGGGGATTAGAACACCCTTTTTCGCTCACCTGGCCCGAAGGGCCAAGTGAGCTTTTCTCATCACTTGGCGTCCGGCGGCCGTCGTCCGTCGTCGTCGTCGTTAACTTTTACAAAAATCTTCTCAAAAACTACTGGGCCAAATTAAATCAAACTTGGACACAATCATCATTGGGGTATCTAGTTTAAAAAATGTGTGGCGTGACCCGTCAAACCAACCAAGATGGCCGCTATGGCTAAAAATAGAACATAGGGGTAAAATGCAGTTTTTGGCTTTTAACTCAAAAACCAAAGCATTTAGAGCAAATCTGACGGGGTTAAATTGTTAATCAGGTCAAGATCTATCTGCCCTGAAATTTTCAAATGAATCGGACAACCTGTTGTTGGGTTGCTGCCCCTGAATTGGTAATTTAAGGGAAATTTTGTCCGTTTTCGCTTATTATCTTGAATACTATTGTAGATAGAGATAAACTGTAACAGCAATAATGTTCAGCAAAGAAAGATCTACAAATAAGTCAACATAAGCAAAATGGTCAGTTGACCTCGTTAGGAGTTAAAAATGTATTGCCCTTTATAGTCAATTTTTAACCATTTTTCGTTAATCTTAGTAATCTTTTACAAAAATCTTCTCTGAAACTGCCTGGCCATATTATACCAAACTTGGACACAATCATCATTGGGGTAACTAGTTTAAAAAATGTGTGGCGTGACCCGTCAAACAAACCAAGATGGCCGCTATGGCTAAAAATATAACATAGGGGTAAAATGCAGTTTTTGGCTTGCAACTCATAAACCAAAGCATTTACAGCAATCTGAAAAGGAATTAAATTGTTCATTAGGTCAAGATCTATTTGCCCTGAAATTTTCAGATGAATTGGACGACCCTGTTGTTGGGTTGCTGCCCCTGAATTAGTAATTTTAGGGAAATTTTGCTGTTTTTGGTTAATATCTTGAATATTATTATAGATAGAGATAAACTGTAAAAGGCAATAATGTTCAGTTAAGTAAGATCTACAAATAAGTCCACATGACCAAAATGGTCAGTTGACCCCTTTAGGAGTTATTGCCCTTTATAGTCAATTTTTAACAATTTTCCTGAAATTTGTAAATTTTAACTAACATTTTCCACTGAAACTACTGGGCCAAGTTCAATATAGATAGATGTAATTGTAAGCAGAAGGAATGTTCAGTAAAATAAGATGTACAAACACTTCACCATCACAAAAACACAATTTTGTCATGAATCCATCTGCGTCCTTTGTTTAATATTCACATAGACCAAGGTGAGCGACACAGGCTCTTTAGAGCCTCTAGTTTTTTTGACGATCAATGCATTTGAATGGGGACATATAGTTAGACCCCCCTTTTTAAAATGGCTGGATCCGCCCCTGCGTGTAACCACTCCAGTTAAGAGTTTAATGTAGGTGCCGTTTTAGACATATGGTATGGAAAGACCTGGATATTTTTGTTTTGTATTGACTACTGTCTGTGATTTTTGTCCAATGCATGTTTACTCCTCTATTATTCAGTATTGAACGTGAATATGTACTCATTCAGGTAAGATACAAATCTCTACTTTTTTTTCTTTTAACTTTCCCGTATCTTCTTCTGTAATAAAGTGAAAGTAGCTGATGAACATGCGCAATGATAATAGTAATTTTCACCATAAACTCGGTTCCGATTCCGTATCACAATCGACTCGTTGTGAAAAAGGCATTCCCTTAACTATGTTGGTCTGAACTGATACGTCTTATGTGGACGAAACGCGCGTCTCGTGTTTTAAACTAAATCCTGGTACCTATAATAACTATCACATCACAATAATGGTATGTAAAAGCATTTTTTTTATTATTTGGGCTAAAACCGATACGACAGGGCACATTTTTCAACCGAAACCATGACAAAAAACATTACAAATAAATGCATGAATAAACTCATCATAGATACCAGGACTAAATTTTGTATATACGATGCTGGATGTACTACATATTCTACCGTAGTCTAGAATCCGTCATACCAATGGCTTATTTTGGTTAAATTTACATATATACACAAAGTTAAAAGTTAAGCACCCCCTGATATAATGCATTATATTTTTTTTACCAAAATGTTAATTTGAATATAAATAAAGATTTAAACAAGATTAATGTTCCTTAAAAAAGATGTGACCATACATGCTTGACCGGTTATTAAGATATCGACGTATCATGGACGTGAACCATGCCTCCCATGCAAATGGCAAAATGCATTTTCACCGCGCCTCAAATTTTAGTACTATTATTTAAGTCCGACGATTTGTAATTTTTTTTTTCACACTCTGTAAACATGGTACGAAGACTAATATCAGAGGCTAAAAGATGACAGATTATCGTCATGCGGTCATCCGGTTCATCTTATAAAGCTATTGGGCGTCAGATGGGCTTCCATTATACTGTATTTAGCAGGCTTGTGCGGCAACACATCCAAACCATCTGGTATCCATGATGAGTTTATTTATTACCACTGGGTCGATGCCACTGCTGGTGGAGATTTATTTCCCCGAGGGTATCATCAGCCCAGTAGTCGGCACTTTTTGTGCTGACATGAATTATCATTGATATGGCTGTATTTTTGAATTAACTGTTTACAAAGAATTTTTGCAATACTAAGACTTTTCTACCTCAGGCATTGATTACCATAGCTTGATTTGGAAAAACTCGTAGGAATTTTGGTCCTCAATGCTCTTCAACTGCGTACTTCATTTGGCCATATTAACTTTTTTTGATTCGAACGTCACTGATGAGTATTTTGAAGATGAAATGCGCGTCTGGCGTATATAAAAAATTTAGTCCTGCTATCTATGATGAGTTCATTTATTTGTAAAGAAAGTGTTATCACCAATGTGTGTTAAACCCCGAGAAAAATGTTGTTCCTTCGTGTTTGGTTTAGGGTGTCCTTATACTTGAGATGAAATTTCTAATTCTGAATATCTTGCAGTTAGAGAGTCTAGCATTTAAACTTCTAAGAACAATTTTGACTAAATATGTCGGGTCACTTTTTAGTTTTGCCCGAAGGGCCAAGCGAGCTTTTCTCATCACTTGGCGTCCGTCGTTAACTTTTTACATTTTGAACTTCTTCTAGAGAACCACTGAATTGAATGAAAGCAGACATGACATAAATGTTCCTTATGAGGTGCTGAAACATTACTACAAGTCTCATAAAAAGTTGTGCTTTTTTTCAAATAATAATTAACTAATAATTAACAAAAACATTATAATGTATCCAATCTACTGGAGACCTTTTTAAAATGTTCATTTACTACCTTATCAATTGATGATGTATTCAATCTACTGGAGACATTTTTAAAATGTTCATTTACAACCTTATCAATTGATGATGTATTCAAGTCTGAGAAAAGAGCTGATATTTCTGTCAGTCTATAAAGAGTTCTTGAATCTGATCTGGTTCACAACGCTCAGTTATATCAGTATCTTTCGACAATAAACAATCTATTTCCTCAATTACCCCATCGCTTAAATCTGATAATTCGTCATCCAAATTTGAATTTTCTGTAGTGTCCATAGAAATACCTTCTGTACTATTGAATATAATTTTACAAGTGAGTTTTTCAGAGTTATCAAATTTATTATTGTTACTTGCATCATTAAACAGATACAAGCTTGCTTCCTGCTTAAGGACTGATGACATTTCTCCTGTGTAGCCTCCCTATCTATAGCAACCTCTAGCTATCAGGCGCAATAAGGTTTGACATCAGCCTCAACCCTTTGTAATTTTAAGCCCTGTGCTCTATGAGTAGTAATGATGTAAGCCAGAACTATAGGTATTTATTGTCTTGAAGCAATGACCCTATTTTCATTACAACTAAATACCAAATATTGTTTCAGCCTTAAAATTAGTTGTCAAGATTTCCCAATTCAGTCCTGTAAAATTAATTGTATCACACTAAAATGACAATGATGACACAATACCCCGTAAACGATTACCTATTTTTTTTTAAAGTATAACAGGTCATCCAATTTTTAAGTGCAGCTTATTATCGATTTAAATCCCCATGTTCAACAAAAATACAAATTGCATGATTCATTTTCAGTTGAAAATTTTCTTTCAGGTACTGCTCTATATGGTAAGTAGATAAGAGTGCTCTTAAAAAAAAGGCATAATTTATCTCATTAGTATCCGTTAATATTTTATCCGAATCATGTACATCGCACAACTCTATAGGACCTGTATCGGTTCGTTTATTTTTTTAAGAAAATTCCAAAACCCTTCAATTTTTTTTTTATTTTAGCTGAGCGTTCTTTTCGTTTGATGGCCTCTAATACTTGTGCCTTTCTTTCATTCTTTTGCCAATTTCGTCATCATGCGCATGACATTTACTATGCGTGCAGTTTAATCGTTTGGTGTTGCGGCGTTGTTTTTAATGGAATCAAGTTCTTTATCTCATATGTCTTTGTAATTTGATATTCCTGATATTATAATGAACTCCGTTTAACAAAAACCTGCGAAACTAGAAGTTATCAAAATAGACTATTAATGATTCATTGTTCGAGTTGTTAAGTTGTTAATTTGTATTTAATTAGATAGTCAATGAAAAGGTAAGTACTTTTAATGTCCTTTTCATAAAAGTACGGTTACTTAGAAAAAAAAACATGTATTAATGGATGTATGTGTGAAAGTTTTATTTATTTTATATTCTACACCAAACATACATTGTAAGTTCCATTTATTAATAAAAGAAATACATGTACACCTTTCAATAAACTAAGGACATATTTTCATGGTCATTAAACAATTGTCGAACTTTTAGAGTTTTAATTATTTTCTCAAACTTATATGAATATGATGGCTAATTCCCTACCTTTTTTAGCAAGCGTCACTGATAAAGTCTTTTGTTGACAAATCGCGCGTCTGGCGCAAATATAAAATTTCAATCCTGGTATCTATTAATTTATTTGTTATTCTTATCGAATTTTCTCTATTGCTCAGTTCGCTTCTATGTGTGTTACATTTTAATTGTCTTGTCAAATTCTCTTATATTTAATGCGTTTCCCCCGGTTTTGGTTTGAGACCCAGAATTTTTTTCTGTCGATTTACGAGTTTTGAACAGCGGTATTCTACTGCTGCCTTCATTTAGTTGGTAGTATTCCATGCATGTTGTGTTTGTGAACAGGCCACACATGCGCCACTTAAACAGTTTTAACATGGTTTCTTTATGTTGAAAGATAGTGACAATCGTTTCCCACGAGAAATGGGATATAACATCCCCATTCTGAGCGAACGTTGCTGTATACTTGTACATCTCGCAGTCAAACGAACATACCCCTTTTCCAAACGTTTTTCGGCGATCGGAATAAGATTTAAGAGTGGCCATGCTACAATTCTCCAATCAGCCTTTGGGGTAGAAATTAAAAATATATAAATTATAGTTTTCAAAATTAGTCCGACGTCAATAGCTTGTAAACTTTTATTGGGGACCATCTAAAATATCCGTTGAGGCAAGTCTGACTGTTGTCGATAATTTCGTCTTTACAGATCAAAAGTATATTGTTTTACCATCAGTCCGAGGTTTATGTATTTTGTCATTATCGGTTAACTAAAAATCCAGTCGTTTCAACCACACGGGGTTTAACCTCGTATCCTCATGAACTCCTTTACTTCTTATAATGAGGCCACTTAAATTCATCGCATTTGGACTTGAGTACAGACACTCGTTGTTTTTTGACATAACTATAAGTTTAATGTTTTGTAAATGGGGGATTTTTTTTATTACAAATAATCCATTTGGAAGATATGTCGAATAAATCGTTATTGAAACTTTATCGGCTGGATTCGTTCTTTAAAATCGAGAACTCGGAAATAGTCATAAGATTGGTAAAATCTTTCACTAAGCAACATAGACAAGCGCGCGTCTCAGTAAATCAAAAAGGTGAGAAAAACAACAACCAGAGTGGTGGACAGCTAATATCAACAGCACTCGATACCAAAGATTTTCATAGAATTGGAGATATATATTATAAAATTTGACGAAATAAGGTGACATTTTTAGCATGTTTAATAGAACGAGCGAAGAAAAGGTTCTTTCCAAAAATGCTATTTCAAATTGTAAAGATAATATAACTATTTTGTAGTATGACAGAAGTTTAAATCCCCCAAAAAATACATAATAATATCATGCCTTTAGATTTTGAAAATAGTGTTATTGACAAAGATACCAAATAGCAAATACATGTAATACACGTATGTGTACTCAAACAAATTTGTAGAATCTAAGTTTCAAAAGGGTAGTAAAAGATCATTATACCAGAATTGAATATTTTAGATGTAAAAGACTTTATAAGTCTAAAGCAACTGGTTAAGATGATGTTGGACGAAACATTTTAAGTATGTGCAGTGATTTCATTGCATCAGCTTTATCATATTTATTTAATTAACTTAAAGCATCAAATGTGGTTAATTTATAAACATTTTATAACTGCAAGAGTTTGCTAAATTTTTATAGGTGAAATCCTGAAAACTATAGACCCAAAAAAAAATTTAAGCAGTTTTGCCTTATCTATCCAAATTCATGGAACGAAATATTACTGATAGTTCGAAATATAACTGATAGTTTGGCTATACTTTTTGGACCTTTTGGATTATAGCTCTTCATCATTTATATAAGCTTTGGATTTCAAATATTTTGGCCACGAGCATCACTGAAGAGACATGAATTGTCGAAATGCGCATCTGGTGCAAGAAAATTGGTACCGTTGATTTTATTACTACCACTGGGTCGATGCCTCTGCTGGTGGACTATTAGTCCCCGAGGGTATCACCAGCCCAGTAGCCAGTACTTCGGTACTGGCATGAAAATACGGATTTGTTTGTGTTATTCAAATTTGCTGTTACGAAATATTAGAAATTATTATAAATTTATGAATGTATCTCCCTCATGCAAAGCTCTGATTCTTTTCACAGATTTGGCTATACTTTTTGGACCTTTTGGATTATAGCTCTTTATCATTTATATAAGCTTTGGATTTCAAATATTTTGGCCACGAGCATCACTGAAGAGACATGAATTGTCGAAATGCGCATCTGGTGCAAGAAAATTGGTACCGTTAATTTTATTGTATTAATATAATAATTCTTGAAAAACTGGTCACTATCGTGATATATGGACTGCCCACAGGACAGGACAGTGGTATTGACTAAGATGTTTAGTTTAAACATATTTAATTAGAGTGGATTTGGAAACAAGTTTTTTAACTTATATTAATCCCTTTTCACTTTGTGGGTGCGAGTGCTGCCTTGCAGCGGCATTAGCCTACTCTTTTTCACCAAAATAGTGATAATGACTGAGCCAAAGGCGAGGTCATGATCGCTGTCGCAGTCAATATTCTATGTATCACGATAATGACTAGTTTTTCAAGAACTAGTATGTTTATTTCATTGAGAAACCATGTTTTGGAAAATTGTCATAAATTCCAAATGCCTAAAGCGAACTCAGTAGTTGAAGATTTCTTTGACAAAGAGTGAAGACCAGTCGTAGTAATACTGCCATTCATTTAAGTGACAGTATATAAATACTTAATCAAGTTATCATTAATTTTATAATTACCGAAATCATACATATAATAAACAATTCAACAAATTAAATATAATATCAAAATCAGGAACCTGTTTTATAAAAGGTAGATCTCTCTAAACAGAGAAACCAAACCCCACAGGTAATTAACAGAGAATTCACTCCCCAACGGTCATTATCAGACAAAAACCACGACCACCGGTCATTATCATGTAAAACTTCGTTAACGACCGGTTTTCTGGTCCGTTTTACTAAAGAGTAATGAATGTCATGTGACCCCTTTTTATCCAATAAGAGAACCTTATTCTCAACCGATGTGAAATAAATATCTTTACATAGTAATGACCTTCTTAATTAATACAAAGCTTTAAGGCTTTAGATCTAATCATCCATGCACTACTGCTTTTTACTCAATTAGTAGGTGAATGGTTAACAAATATAGTTCATGCAGATAATGGGGAAATAAACTAAATTATATTTTTAGATTTAAAGAAAGCTTTCCATCTTGTAAATCATATATTTTATTGAAAAAAACTTCAATACTATAATGTTTCAAACTGCACACTAGACTGGTTTAAGTTTTACTTGTTTGAACGAAACCATCAAGCTAAGGTCAATAACATGTGTCCAATACAAAATACATAAATACTTGAGTACCACAAGGATCTATCATTGGCCCTCTGTTATTTATTTTATATATCAATGATTTAACACTGAACATATGAAATTCATTAATATTTCAAAGAAACTGGGATGTTCCAAATCCTATATCCCACGTATATCTTCAAAAAAAGATTTTATACGAGACCATTATCACTCAAGTAAAATTGACCCAGAAAGAAAACACCAGATGATTGGCAAATCTGCTGATGTTGAAGCAGCACTAAGAACTTGGTTAAATAACGCAAGGTCAAGAGATATCCCACTCAGTTGTTCAATATTTGAAGGATAAGCAATATACCATGCTGTTGGATTAGATAATGCCGACTTCAATCCAACATCAGCCTTGTTATCGCGTTTGAAGAACCGCAATGTGATGTCGTACATGTAGGTAACATGTCGAAAAATAATTAATATAAACCGGAGTCAAAAGTCATTAATATGAAAATAGTCTATTGCATAAATATGTCTGACAAATAGGCAATGCAAATAACTGGAATGCACTGTATTGAAAACTCCAGTTCGCAAAATTGTATTAACCTAAATGCAAAAAAAAATTATTCCATGGTTTTATGGTTCTTAAAGAGACTTTATTCAACTGGAAACAATTGATATATCAATATTTTAAATGAGAAAAAACAGAGAATGTAGGATAAACTTCTTTTATATATCGACAAAAAACTGAAATTGGAATAAGCAAATTAATAAAATATCATGTACAATATCAAATAGAATCAACTTATTACAGACGATATGAAAGCCATCGTTTGATTATTGTTGCAAAATATGGGGTACTTGTTATAAAAGTGGAAAACCTTTATAAGTTATTAAGGAAATCTGCTAGGGTTATAATAGAAGATGACATAATGACATCCTCCAGATTATTGTTTAATGTTTAAACTGGTAAGATGTGAAATAAAACTGCAATACTTCAGAGGCGGATCCAGCCATTTTAAAAGGGGGCAGGGGTTCCAACCATATGTCCCCATTCAAATGCATTGATCGGCAAAACAAAAGGGGGGTTACAATCCCCGGATCCGCCACTGTCCTTGTATTTAAATCATTAAATAATACGGCTCATAACTATGAACAAGAACAATTTCATTCCACTGTTATCAAAACGTTTATCAAGGTTAACTTTTATGGCAGGAAGAGAACTCAGTTTGAACTTGTCAGTTTTTGTTTTGTGTAAGTCAATTTCAGTTTACTGCAATGATTTCCAGTTATTTACCTAACACAGTCTAGAGAAAAATAATAATATTTTTGTTCTATTTTCAGATACATATAACCTTATCCAGAAGAAGGAGGAATGCGGAAATAGAAAAAATAGCAAAAGCAATGTCACCTGACATTGTAGACCGTAATAATTTGTATTAAATGTTAATGAATAGTTAATGTTTCTGTAAAGAAACTGATTCATATTGTTTATTTTAATTTCATGTTGTTGACAATTAAATTTCATTCTTTGGTTACCGTCAATGCTTCTCGTTCATAGTAACACTTAACACACAATTGAAATGAAATATTTTCAGACAGCTGTGATTCAGAGTATTACACAAGTCTAAGCTACCTAATATGCTGATAATGAAGATAGTGTCGAGGATTTTACAAGAATTTTGAAAGATGAAGACAGAAGCGCTTTTCTGGTTTTACCTTCATCAGGAACGTTCAAAGCCAAACATTTGAAATCCGAAGAGAGATCAGTACCAAAAATCGTTGAAGAGCTATCCAAACCATAAAAAATCAAAAATAAACAAAGTATAGGGCATAATAATATGTAGCTTCGATTCTTGTGTATTTTAGTCTACGCGATCTAATGGACTATCGAATAGGTTTAATAGGTTTATGAAGACCTCTTATGCCCATATACGCGATATAAACATGAATATATATATAAATAGAAAGTGAACTCGTGCAATTGATTTTTTTTAATATGTCTGTTAATGTTTGCAATAGCATGAATTGTTCTATATAATAAGAATGTTGTTATCCCGGGCATGAAAACAATGCCGTATTTGGCGAAACCTTTTCAACTTTTGATCTTCAGTGCTGTACAACTTTGTACTTTTTTCACTTTCGATCTTTTATATCTGGGCGTCACTGGTGAGTCTTGTGTGGACAAGGCGCGTTTTTGGCGTATTGAGTTTTAAACCTGATGCTTTTTGTTATATATTAATCATTTTTTTCTTTGTCTAATATGTTCTCCTATTTATTTGTATTGTAGTCCTGTAAGATAATGTTGTCATTTCAATGTTATATTTAATTTTGCCATTAAAGTGCGAGGTTTGATATGCCACAAACCCAGGTTCAACCCACAACTTTTATTCCCCTTTAAAAGTGTCCTGTACCAAGTCAGGTATATGGCCATTGTTATATTATTGTTCGTTTCTGTGTGTGTTGTATTTTAACGTTGAGTCGTTTGTGTTTTCTCTTGTTTTTGAGATAAGACGTGGCACGGTACTTGTCTATCCCAAACAAATTCATGTATTTGGTTTTGATGTTATATTTGTTATTCTCGTGGTGTTTTGTCTGATGCTTGGTCCGTTGCGTTTCGGTGTTGTGTCGTTGTTCTCTTATATTTAATGCGTTTCCCTCGGTTTTAGTTTGTTACCCCGATTTTGTTTATTGTCCATGGATTTATTAGTTTTGAACAGCGGTATACTACTGTTGCCTTTATCTGTTAAATTCTGAATAATGATATAAATTGAACATGTATCTTAATGGTAGTTTTACCTGTATACAAATGATCTACCTTTATTGCACTGTCAAGGTTGACATGTTTTCCTTAAAATAATAATTTTACAGTCATTCCTTAGGTAAATCAGAGTCTCCATAAAACAATTGAAGTACACCAGGGTCATAGAATATTATTGGTTTATCTAATGCTTATCATTCATAAAGGTAAAAAAATAATGTCAATGACGAGCTTTTGATTTACAGTTTTTACACTTTATAGCTTACATTCCCTGCGGATTAGAAGTTTTGTGTTCATAGAATTGATAAAAATAACTTCATTTAATCAGCTGTTACATTCTGACTGGAAAAGGATTCATGTTCATGTATAATAAATTTTAATTGCCATGCAAACATACATAGTTTAAGACATAATTCTATTTTTAAATCACCAAAAAAAATATTCTTCAGAAGTTGAGAAAATCTAGAGACAACAGCATGGCACAGACTCTATAATAGGAAGAATAGGTCCACATACGATATCGGACACATCAATTATTCAATTGAAGTCACTAGTGTCAGATGATGTAAGTTTTTCACTATACATATATTATATACAGATCTATCATTGTCATGATTGTTGGGCTTATGCTGAGATGAGTTGGATATTATGAATATGAGTATATTTATACATATAAAGTGCCTAAAAAATCAACTAACTATGTTAGAGTGGAACTGATTCGTAATTTTTCACTACACATAGGCATTCATAAACCGACGTGGAAAGGTAACACCCGGCCACCAATAGCTTCATTTCGATGAAGCCCAGGTGGTCGTATGGTCTAGCGGGACCGCTACAGTGCAGGGGATTTGGTGTCATGATATCTCAGTAGCATGATCAAAACCCAGCGACAGAAGGACAAAAAATTTGTGAAAGCAAATTTACAGATCTAACATTGTTGGGTTGATGTTTAGAGTTGTCTATATACATTTTTTTAATATACTTTTTCACTTTTTTGGTCTTTTGGAAAATGATGTTTGCGCTGTATTTACACCCAAAAGAAATTTGTTTTACATGCACACGTATAAAAATTGCAGTTTTTTTCCAACGCAAGCATAGGTTTGAACGAAGTTTTCAATTTAGACTCGTACATATATACATACAACTCGTCTAAACATCAACCCAACAATGTTAGATCTGTAAATTTGCTTTCGCAAATATATACAGTAATATCCCTCTCAGTTGTTCAATATTTGAAGGATAAGCAATATACCATGCTGTTGAATAAGTTAATGCTGACTTCAATCCAACTTCTGCCTTGTTATCACGTTTGAAGAACCGCAATGTGATGTCGTAGGTAACCTGTCGAAAAATAATTAATATTAACCGGAGTCAAAAGTCGGTAATATGAAAATAGTCTATTGCATAAATATGTCTGACGAATAGGCAATGCAAATAACTGGAATGCACTGTATTGAAAACTCCAGTTCGCAAAATTGTATGAACCTAAATGCAAAAAAATGTTATTCAATGGTTTTCTGGTTCTTAAAGAGACTTTATTCAACTGGAAACAATTGATATATCAATATTTTAAATAAAAAAAACAGAGAATGTAGGATAAACTTCTTTTATATATCGACAAAAAACAAAAACTGGAATAAGCAGTGTATATAAAGTGAGAATCCAGCTACTTAACTTTTACTGTCAAATGCGGGTATGTCAATTGTAGAATAAAGGATCATGGGAAAACTGTATTTGTTTACGTTTTGAAAATACCAAATTGATTGATCTGAAGAAAAGTTTTTACATATTTTCATTGTGAAATGTCTCTATTATGTACAAACATAGCATTAAAGTTCAAATAAGTGTTATAAAAGCAACATAATATAGCATATCGATTACTGAAAGCGATCCATTTTAACTATAGATGCGATGAATTATCACTGTTAGTACAGTCATTTCTAATGTGGAATTTTGAAAGATGCGAGGAATTCATATTGTAGAATTATGTGATAAATGCACTTGAAACAAATGAAAAAACTTAGTGGATGACTTTAGAATTTATGGTAAATGTATTTTCAAATGGAAATACAAACTCCTCATTCATTCTTTATCAAATATATAGCTTTTCAAACTTGTAACAAAAACGCTTCAAAAAAATGTCATATTGTATTCTTAAAATTACGTTTTCCTTGATTTAAAAAAACGATTAAAAGATATTTTTGTATTTTTTTAAAGTCAAAGATTGATATGGCGGAGTTTAAGTGCAGTCTGTGTAAAATAGAGACGAGTACATTTGAGGACGTTATCTTCCACGCAATAAATACACTTGCGAACAGAGAAATATGCATCTTGAAATGCAACGTCGTTGACAGAAAAGCTTATAAAAGATTAACCTTCCCAGTTGTACCCTCAACTGCTTCAATTTCCATATTCTGATGAAGACAGTTTTGGTAGAATAAATTTTCTTGACTCGATTGTTGCTGGCATGAAACGGTATGTGACATAAACTATCCACAGTCATTAAAACATGAAATGTAAGTTGTGTGGGCGAACTTTTTTGTTTGCATTGGTACGTGAAGTAGAGCACCCTTGATACAAAAAAAATTATCCGTAATGGACAGCTCGATACTAGAGGAGGATTTAGGGGACAGGGGATTGCCCCCTTTTTGGGAAAACATTTGGTTACTTTTATATGGAATCACTGGAGCGGGCCCCCTCCTAGACAGTCATTGGATCCCTACTTATAAAAAATTCTAGATCCGCAAGTGGATACTACCACAGAGGTCAAACAATGCACATTTGGGTAATTGTACACGACATGCATGCTACAATTCATGTTTGATGATCTTATACCCTTTGGACCTCTATGCGGGCTATTACGGTAACTTGGTAAAAAATCCCCAAACTGGATACAAGGTTTGATTCAGCATGTCAAAGAATCCCAAGTATCCATAAGGTCTTTTGTCTATACATTTGGAGACCACAAACTTGAAAAAGGGACCAAAAATATAAAAATGCATGCATGGGAAACATTTGTTATTTAAGGCATGACTGTAACAATAGGATGAAGATACAAAAATATCTTAGTGTGGGGTTTCATTTGGGGGGGGGGGGGGTGTCTAATCCCTGATCCCGCTTACTGCTTTGTCGGATTCCCGTATCCTGCTTATACTATGCAGTTCTCATTTTTTGAAATTTTCTGTGTCCCGCTATACTTTATTTCTCGTTTTCACGACACAATCATTTGACTTTCACGTGTCACGCTTACAAAAAAATCGGCTTACCCCAACGCGAACCACTGTTCTACTCTTTTCTGACTCATATTAAGCCCATTATAAATATATTTAAAAAGTTAGTTTTTTATCCCGTCTCGTTTCGGTTTGAGTCACAGAAAGATAAGATGTCATATGTGACAATGAGACAACTCTCCATCCGAGTCACAATTTATAAAAGTATACCTTTATACGTCAAAATACGGTCCTCAACATGGAGTCTTGGCCCACACCGAACAGCAAGTTATGAAGGGCCCCAGTGTAAAACCTTTTAAACGGGAAAACCAACAATTCCATCCATATCAAGATGTACGTAATTAGTGATGAAGTGTCGTGGAAATGGTTAAAAAATAAACAAGGATATGGAAATGGATTAAAAACAAGGATAAAGATCCATATACGATTTATGAGAAATTAAATGGAATACATTTGAAATAAATGGTATTTCTATTGAATTTATTTAGAGTATTTTAAAACCAAACTTTCCTCCGTAAGTTAAACTTTATCAAATCCGTTTCTTACTCTATGTATTGTTTGAGCAAGACGGCTAAATTAAGGCTTTACAGCTAATTTCCTAATGCATGTAAAGCAAAACTTTGGTTGACTTGCTTGCTTAGTTTGTATAATTGTTTATACAAACTTTGTAAATAAGGTTGACATCTTTAAACAATATGTATCGGCATAGTTTTACCTGTATTTATATAATTATTATATTTGAATTAAATTGGGTGATATCATAATGATTGTACAAAAAAAAGAAAAGCAAGCACGCTAACTAAGGTCTTTCTTTACATGCTTAAAAATATTCGCTGTTATAGATAAAAAAAAAATATAAATATATCATACAGTGAAAATGCGCCGCATATACAATAATAATGAATCGCTCTACAGTTAAAATGAAAGAATAGTATCATTATTCGACAGTAAACATGACTCGCATAAAGAAAGCATCATAGTGGAATTCTGTTCAATATGAAGAAACTGAATGACAAAACGTTATCCAACTTTAATAATTGTGTTGAAATGAATATTTTTTCTGCAACAACATCTTACCTGTTAGTTATAAAACACCTGCACGATCTGTTCGTGAAATGTCCTAAATATTCACCTATTTTGGTATATATTTTACAGCTATTTGGATTTAGGCGCGAAAAAAACACGTTCGCATCTCTTACTTTGTTTTATTAGTATTATGTGTTTCTTAACATATACTTTTTAACTAATTTTCTTCATTTTCCTTAAACATAAAAAAAAAAGTCGTCTGTTTATTTATCATTCTACATCAAAAACTTCTGGCATATACAGTAAAAATGATATTTTAGGATCCGCACTTTTACATACACTGATAAGCAAATTAATAAAATATCATGTACAATATCAAATAGAATCAACTTATTACAGACGATATGAAAGCCATCGTTTGATTATTGTTGCAAAATATGGGGTACTTGTTATAAAAGTGGAAGAAGTAAACCTTTATAAGTTATTAAAGAAATCTTCTAGGGTTATAATAGAAGCTGACATAATGACATCCTCCAGATTATTGTTAAATGATTAAACTGGTTAGGTGTGGAAATCAAACGGCAATACTTCAGAGGCGGATCCAGCCATTTTAAAAGGGGGCAGGGGTTCCAACCATATGTCCCCATTCAAATGCATTGATCGGCAAAACAAAAGGGGGGTTACAATCCCTGGATCCGCCACTGTCCTTGTATTTAAATCATGTAATGATATGGTTCATAACTATGAACAAGAACAATTTCATTCCACTGTTATCAACACGTTTATCAAGGTTAACTTTTATTGCTGTTTGAACTTGTCAGTTTTTGTTTCGTGTAAGTCAATTTCAGTTAACTGTAATGATTTCATTTATTTACCTAGCACAGTCTAGAGAAAAATAATAATATTTTTGTTCTATTTTCAGATATATATAACCTTATCCAGAAGAAGGAGGAATGCGGAAATAGAAAAAATAGCAAAAGCAATATGTCACCTGACATTGTAGACCGTAATAATTTGTATTAAATGTTAATGAATAGTAAAGGTTTCTGTAAAGAAACTGATTCATATTGTTTATTTTAATTGCATGTTGTTGACAATTAAATTTAATTCTTTGGTTACCGTCAATGCTTCTCGTGCATAGTTACACTTAACACACAATTGAAATGAAATATTTTCAGACTGCTGTGATTCAGAGTATGCCACAAGTCTAAGTAACCTGTTGTGCTGATAATGAAGATAGTGTCGAGGATTTTACAAGAATTTACAAGAGATGGAAATAATAGATGAAGACAGACGTGCTTTTCTGATTTTACCTTCATCAGGAACGTTCAAAGCCAAACATTTGAAATCCGAAGATAGATTAGTATCGAAAATCGTTGAAGAGCTACATGTCAAAAATACTTTAAATAAATAGCTAAATTCATATAAACTCAACTTTGCCTGAGGGAGTTGAAACCTTAGTTTTATAATAATTTCTAAATTTATAAACGGACAATTTAAGTAAAGTTTGTTAAATCATGTCGGTACTGAAGCACTGACTATTGAGCTGACAATACCCTCGGGGACTGATAGTCCACCAGCAGAGGTATCGACCCAGTGATGTAAAAAATGGAAAACAACACGTTTTATTATTTATTGCGTCCGAAGCGCTTTTCTGGATTTACCTTCATCAGGAACGCTCAAAGCCAAACATATGAAATCCGAAAATAGATAAGTACCGAAAATCGTTGAAGAGCTATATGTCATGAATACCTATAAAAAGTAGCCAAATTCATCTAAATTCAACTTTGACTGAAAGATACTTATTTTTACATCTGGGTGAGGTGAGGGGGGTACACTTTTTTATTATTCAAAATTGTAATCATTATTCACTTTTCGTGTGTTTTGTAGTTTTTAGTTTTTAAGTGCGGCGCCAACGTGACCCAGGATTTTTTTATTCGAATGTCATAAGCACTGTTTTTGCTGTCTAAATCGACGTAATTTTCTCTGGGTCGCGTAGGCGCACCCTCTTAAATTTTGAGAAACAATGATCAAGAATCGTAATTTTCCTTCTTTTGGTGTTTTTGATGCCGATTAACCCCCTATCTTAATCTATTTTCTGAAAATTTTAAAATGGTTTTGAAGTTCAGCCAAACAATCTTCAACTCTAAGGGAACATTAAAACGTGATAAGTCGCTTTCCAAAACAGAATTTGAAAAATGAGAAAATAGGGGGGGAGGGAGGAAACAGGCGTTATCGTACATTGTCCTTTGCAATTTAATGGTTAGACTGGGGGTTTATTTAAAGAAAACTTGGTGATTTTGTAATGATCCTGTATGGGGGTGCGAGAGGCAAAACATTAACAGCTAATAAAATTACGTCCTTTAATGGCACTTGCAAAATGAAAAAGAGACAGTACATGTGATTACGATTACATACATGTATATAACATTATCATATACGGACTGAACAGTATTTCCGGAAACGCGGATTCAACCCCCTATATATATTACTTCCCCCCGACAAAAGAAAAATGTAAATTTTGCTCAGGGTTGAATTCGCTTTACAATATATATGCACCAACTCATATACCATCTCAAAACACAGCATGAAAAATTACAATTATTTGACGTTGCGAAATCTCAACTTTTGAAAGTTAGTAGTTAAATATATTTTTATAGATCCGAAATTGTTTCGTGATACATGTTTCATTGAGTAATAAATTCAACAGAGCCCCTAACTCTTACAATATTGTGAAAATGTCCTATAATGATCCCATTTCATAAGTTGCAAGTTTCAAAAAAATATATCAACAATCTCTCACAGAATCATGGTGCACCAGACCCATTTACGCACACACACTCTCATAAAAAATATAAAATTGCTAACAGATAAAACATATCAGAAAGATACAATTCACGGGGTTTATTTATGAAATTATCTCGATATCACTAACATAGACCCTAGATAATATACTCCTTATAAAAGTTCCAAAACTGGACGTAAACTACAGATTTCCGTCTTTATACCATGCAACAACAAAAAAACACAACAAAAAAAACATTCTCTCTACATTTTCCTTAATGTGTTTGCTAATGAAACTGTATATCACTATCGTGTTTCCTGAAAAATCCACTAAATACAAAATGAACCATATTCATACGATCTCATCAACATATTTCAAAAATAGTAAAGATCGATGTTCAATATAAACATACAAAAATCGGCATTTCTCATAGAAAATAATTATTGAATTACAAATCTGAAAACGCAGTACCAACTTTCTGCTATTATTTTACAAAATGAAATAAATCAAATATTAATGACTAGATAATTCAAACTTGATACTCATGTGAATGAAATTGAAATAAAAATCTACATGGAGAAAAATGTGTTTAGCATAATGTCATGTATACGCAATATCAACAATCGTTCATTATATAATAATATAGAATAATAGAAAAAAATCAAGCAAATTAAACATACATAATACGAATTGTTTAAGTATTTCAAGAAGATAAGTAATATCAACATATGCAAAAAAAATCTTAAGCAGTTAATAATCAGTTTCCATGTACATGTATATTATATATGCAAACAAACTAATGTCCGTATATTTAAAAAGAAAATTCTTATTGAATAACATTGAAATAGGGCTCCGCTCTGTACTGAATTTCATCTGACATCATAGTAACGGATTGTCATGAGATAAATCCCACGGACAAAAACATGAAAAGTTCGCCAGAAAAAGTCGTTGTACCATCACCAAAGGGCATTGTCATGAGATAAATCTCACGGACAATAAGTTCAAGAAAAACATCGCTGTACACACACTGACTAAGTTTTGATTTTTCAGTATCGGACAAGTGACTAGGTATATCAAAGTAAGATAAAAATTTGCTATCATCACTTTCATTCTCCGTTTTATGACATAACTGTACATTTTGCACACTTTCTATTTTACCATTGTCCTTTTCTAATGACGTGATTGAATAATCAGTATCTAATACCTTAAAAATTGCTAAAATTTTCCCTCTTTGAATTGCGATAGGTTCATTAGTAACGTTCATTAGTTTTACCGGCACTGAGTTTTTCTGATCAACTGACACTACAGCCTTAGCTGTTAATAAACCTATTTTGTTCATATAGTCACTACTAGTACATATGCCCTGCGTACCGTATAATACATTCTTTCCAAGTTTACTCCAAATAAAAAATTCTGAATTTGCAGGGACAGAAATTCGTTTTTGACACTTAACCTTCACAGTCTTAGTATTTATATACAATTTACCAAAATCAAGCACTATCTTGTTGGTAAATAAATAATTGGTTCCTAATATCAACGGATTCGAGGTTTGAGATAGTATGTACACATGTAACCAATGTTTGCCAGTCGGAACTTTGATCTAATTCTTGGTTTTGAGAAGGCCTAGTCGGTGCCAATAAATATGAACTTAAAAGTGAATCGTCGGTAAATTCGTCGTCCGTTTCAACTAATGAGTGTAAACTTAAAGTAGACTCACCATCGCTCATATCATTTAAATTGCTATATTTCGGCGCCGACATCAACGAAGAAAAAAACCCAACACTGTAATGAGATAAATCTCACGTACAGATAAAAAAATTAAATGTGCATGTTAAATAATACGCCTGTAATGAGATGAATCTCACGTACAGAAAACTGGGATTCATAAGGCAACTTGGAAGAAAATCATAATTTGCATACTAAACACACAAAGTTTATTATTTAATCAATAGTAACATACCAGTTAATGAGATCAATCTCAGGTATCTGAATCACGAAAACTGGAAATGTAGAAACTTATTGACAGTCAGCAGGCAGACGCAAGGCGATTCTTATAACCCATAACCTAGCTAATTCTGGTATAGGATGAACTCCATCGATATAAAGTGCGTAATTTAAATTATATGATGCCTGGGAACGCTCTCTATGTTTTCTGTTCCGTTCTAAGTCAAGACCAAATAATGGAGAGTTTTTATGAAAAAGTGTATTTATCTGTGAAATATATTTATTCACTTCTGTAATTTGATGTTCAAGTTTTTTATCCTGTGTTCGAAATTTTTCTGGAGAAGCGTGGTCGTGACGCTCGTTCCACAAGTAGATGAAATAATATGGGATTTCGAGAAATACCAGTGAAATTGTAGGATAATCTTTCAAATAGTCATATATCTGTTTATATGTTTGACACACGTGTCGTACGGTCGTGAAATCCTCCGATCTTAAATCAATGAATTTTCCCTTTTTCTCTGTGAGATCACAGGTCCCGAGCCAAATGTAGAGTGTAATGTGGTTAGAGTCAAGTTCTTGAATTTTGGTTGCTAGATTGTTTTTAAGCCACCTGTATTGTTCTTCAACACCCACACCACGCCTACACCAAAAATAAAGTTTATTCTCGGGGTGTCTTTGTGAATCAACGACCTCCTGTAGATATATCCCCTTGCTGTCAGAGAGTATAACAGGAATTTTCCCTAAATTTCCTAAGGAATTCAACCTTGGTTCGAGGTTCCGAATTTGCTTATTCACCTTCGATAAACTCATAGGAAAATGTAAAGTAGACTGAATATATTGTCAATAAATGAAAATGTTATTTCTAATAATTAGGACACACATTCAAAAATTTGACCACCCACGTGGTTTTCCAACTTCAGTGAAAATTATGGGGAAAAAATTTCAGTTCATTTCAGTTCAGGTTTACACAAATAAAGTCCTTTGAATGAAGTTATATTTCGGGTCCTCCGCCATGTAATGATCCTGTATGGGGGTGCGAGAGGCAAAACATTAACAGCTAATAAATTACGTCCTGTAATGGCACTTGCAAAATGAAAAAGAGACAGTACATGTGATTACGATTACATACATGTATATAACAAAATCATATACGGACTGAACAGTATTTCCGGAAACGCGGATTCAACCCCCTATATATATTACAATTTATTCAAAATACTTAAACAAACTCATTTTTATTTTTAGAATAATTTTTTCAAATGAGCCATTGAAGGGGAGATAATTCTCCTCGTATACGTTATAGATAATGCATATTTTAAGGTTTTTCTTGTCGTAGAACACACCGAGGGGTGTCAGGATTGATCAAATGAAAGACCGACCGGAGGGAGGTCTTTCTTTGAACAATACTGACACCCCTCGGTGTGTTCTACGACAAGAAAAACCTTAAAATATGCATTATCTGGGGGTCGGTCTTTCATTTGATCAATCCTGACACCCCTCGGTGTGTTCTACGACAAGAAAAACCTTAAAATATGCATTATCTGACTTACATACCGTCAAAAAATATTAATTTTATAAAGATTTGTAAAATTTAGTATCCTTTTTTACCGACAACACTTAAGTGGGATATTCCTTTCTAATGCATTCAGGTTTAAATACGCCCTGCGGCTCATTTAAAATGTGAAATAAAACTCACTAAATAATTTAGATATAAACCTTTTAAAAATTATTATCCGTACACAATAAAAATATTACTGTTACTGAATGAAGTAAGACACAAATGTATTGTTGCCATCCGATAACGGTGTATGACAAATACAAGACACATTGTAAGTTATTTATTGTACCACTTAGCTTATGGTAAAGGGGGAGGGGGTATGTTTTTTTCTTTTTGTTATGTTACTTCTATCGCGGAAAAAGTTGTTTTTTATTTAAACATTTTACTCGAATCGAAAGAAAAATTCAGAAAGATTGTCTCTCGAATAGCAATACATTGTATTTAAAGATAATCAGGATAAAATTATATACCCTCCGCACCCGACCCTTTCGTGAGTTACGTTAATGTTATTCAATAGAATATAAGCTGATCATTTGATAGAGTAAAAGGTACACATAAATTTTAAAAAGTTAAGAACTGACACGAATACGAATATAAATACATGTAGATATATAGGTCACAGTATGATTTCCTATTCAGTGTGTATCGATCTGAACATGCCTGAAATATTTGCCACTGGACGTTAAGCAAGCAACCAAAAATCAATCAACCTATTCAGATTGACTCAATAAGATTTTCAATATCTTTCACACGAATGTGTTTAATCTGGATTTATTTTATGAAAGTCTACATTAAAATTCATCTGACCTATATGATAATGTTTCTTTATTATAGCGATAAATCAACTAAACTTCACGTTATTTTGTTTCTAAAATTAAATTGCGGGTTAACACATTGACGATTTCTTTTACATCTATCATCGGTTGAACTTTAGAAAACAAATTTCCAAATCGGCAACAAAAAACTATTAGACGAATAAAATTTTGAAGTAAATTATAGATTGCATGTTTATCAAGGAAAATAATGACCTTACACAGGTCATTATTTTATGCCTTGGAGCATATACCATTGATACATGGTATCGTCCGGGTTGATTCTGAAAAAGAATGACCTGACGTTCTGAAAGAAAATAACTCCATATAGGTATATATGAAATTATACTGGGCTAATATCTGAATGTGGTTTTATTAATGCCTGGAATAATTAATATAAAGATACAAATTAAATTGTCAGGTGTCTAAATATGTGAACAGTATTACCACAATTTGTTTGTAAATGAATGGAGGCTCAGATATTAAATACGTCAAAATGTTTAAATTATAGAATGTACAAGTCTGAGTTTGGTTTTGAAGATTATTTAACTACATTGCCTTTTGATTTAAGAATTATTTTGTGTAAATACAGGTGCAGTAGTCATAGGTTACCTAGTTAATGTGGTAGATTTTATAGCATTGATAGATCAGAAAGAATATGAGATTTATGTAACAGCAATGTGATAGGAGATGAATTTTATTATGTATGATTGTACTTTCTTTAATGCTGAAATTTTTGCCTGCAGATATTTGTAAAGTTAAAAAAAACTATGAGTTTCTCTAATTTAATGAACAGAAAAGATACATTTGTTCTGGTTGGCTTAGCCAAGTTCTGTAAAATTGTAATGTTAATTTACAAATGATATTTACCTTCCCATTTATTCATGCATTTGTAAATATGTTTGTTCATGCATTATTTCTTATTGTTATATTGTTGTACATTCTTGCCTCATGTGAGGCCTTTAGTGAAATAAAATGTTTCAATGTTTCAATAGATTTATTTTATTTTAACTTTTAGCAAGAAAACAAGTTCGGTGGCACAATATTTTTTTAAAATACAGATTCCTTAAAACATATAATAAAACCTGTCTCCTCACAATTGATTTCAAAATTCTCTCATAAAATCTTTATTAATTAACCACACAAATGTGTTTTTCATCAACAATCTAACCCAAATTATGCAATTTTCAACGACTCATAGGTTGAAAAATAGCACGGTGACCCATACGTTTAATCATATTTTTCATAAAAGCATAGTTAAATCTTCATTTTGGCCAATTATGAGTTGATTCTGTCTCAAAAAGTCTATACTTATGATCTTACTACCTTGATCGTGACGTCAATAGGCATAAATTTCAACTTGGTCTATATTAATGACAATAATATGCTTGTAGCAAAAACCTACTGACAGTATTTCTTTAAAATACCGGATTTTGAATAATGACAATGTTCACGTTTTTTACAACGCTTTAGCACTGTTATTATAAATTCTAAATATATATGTTTTGGTCTGTAATAGGGTTGCATAACCTTTCAACGGAAAAACAGGAAACAAAAATGTACGTTTTATAGGATAAAAATTCAAAATATATTTTGAGCTGTCAGGGTTGTATATAAGCTTCAAAGGAAAAACTATGTATATATACATAACTATGAGATAATGACGACATATCATTTGATAGTCAAACAACTTGTAAGAAAAGAACACAACGACAAGGCTCCAACGTGACATCTTCAAAAATATTTACAGTCGCTTCACTGAGGTCAGTGAAAGCATCAGATATTGATCAGCTGCACGTTCATCCCAACAGTAAAATCACAAAAATACTGAACTACGAAGAAAATTCTAAACGAAAAGTCCATAATCAAATGACAAAATAAAAAGCTCCAACACATCAAGCAAATTGAAAATAACGGTCATATTCCTGACTTCGTACAGGTATTTTCTTATGTAGAAAATGGTGAATTGAACATGCATCAAAGTCCATTATAATGTCAACGATGTATGAACAAAACAAACCGATATAATGGGTAAAATTGTCAAACATAGGGGAACAGCAGTCAACATGGTATGATAATCTTTATCACTATAAAACAGACAAATATGTAACAAATAGGCATTAAGAGTAATTCTCTGTAATCACCAAAATATTTCGGCACGCATTAAAAGATTATTGCTTTAAACAAGTTATTTCAATAGAGCCACATGAGCTTGAAAACAATTATTCTACACTTAACCCCATATGTTGCTGTTTCCTTGGTACAATGTAACAGAACTAAAAGTGGGAAAATGCTGTGTTTCCAAATTATATCTAATAAAAGAAAATAATATACAAATTCAGACATACAATGTATGGTTTTTTTTTTCAGTTGAAAAAAGCAAATAAAAATTGTGTTCAACAGTAAACTTTCTTAAAAAAAATATAGGGTAAAAAGTGCAATAAAAGGGGGGTTTTCGAGCCTATTTTCATCAGGTGTTGTAAAAAAAAATGCAGCCATATCTAATATTGTTGATTATATGAAAAGTGAGAATGGATTACAGTAATGCAAGAAAAGAAAAAAATCAGTGGGCAAATTGACTGTTGAAATCAATTGACCCTGAAAAGTTGGGTTGTCCTGTATTTGTCCTGTATTTACCTTATCAGATTACCTCCCTTTACGGTGTTCTCTTTAAGAGAAATAAATAAAAACAGGAGGGAAAATGGAAACATATGCAGACAACAATGTTATTTTGCAAATTTCAACATGTTTTATACTCTAGCATAATGGAAATTTTTTAAACAGTGATGTTGCGTTCTCTTTTATATATG
Source organism: Mytilus trossulus (assembly GCF_036588685.1). NCBI lineage: Eukaryota > Metazoa > Mollusca > Bivalvia > Mytilida > Mytilidae > Mytilus > Mytilus trossulus. The sequence goes on from NC_086373.1 coordinate 65,705,678, forward strand.
GTTTATAATATGTTTTGTGGTGTGCTAATATTTTGATGATTTGTTTTGCTTACCTTTACTGAACTAACTTTTTTTTATTTATTAATATAATCTTCAAATAATTGTGATAAAATGTGAAGCATAAAAGATTTCTTAGACAATTCTGACACTTCAGTGATGACAGGTATTTTTTAAATGTGTTTCCGTTGGAAGAAGAGACTTGTATTTTGTCTGAAAATTCGTTACTTAAATCTGACATAACATCACAATTGATCATCTGTGGTACTCATAGAAATATAATTATCGAAAGAACGAACAAGAGATACAAAAGGAACAATAATGGTGTGCCGTCAGTGAATGATATTTAGAAATTATATCATAATACTGCAAAAGCTGGTGACCGACGTGTTACATCTGAGAAAGGCATAAACACAACAATGGCAGGCAAGAATACAAAAAAAATAATAGCACAATAACCGGATGTTTAAGTACAGAACCACTTCATTAATAATAATCTTTTTTAAAATGATTAAATAAATTATATATATTTATATGTTATTAGAATTTTGACGAAGCAAATTATAAAGCATAATTGCGATTTGGGTACTCCTCAGTACAAAATCATTGATGGTTTGGAGGTCAGTTCATACCAATTTATCTATTATTCGGTATGGATTCAAATTAAATTGGTGAAACCATAAAATGAATAATGACATATCTACCAAATAAACACACAATGGAAACTTTTGTCTTGAGCATAAAGAAACGTGTCAAAATAGATGCAATTTGGATACCATCTCGTTACATGTTTGTTATAATGCACATGTGTGCTTGGGTTTTTTTTCAAAAAAAAAGTGCCAATGTATCGAAGATAAAACTTGTATACCTCTTCTGTGAACATGTCTCATTGGCAATCATACCATATCTCTTTATTTTTATGTAATAGTGGTATGGGTTTTCTGGCAATAATTTGAGAACACTCCTATTATGATCGATGAGCTATATGAAAGATTGCATAACAATGTTAAAATTATCTGGGTGTGTGTTTTAAAAATGTTAGAGCATTTTCATGTTTAGTCTGAAAATGTACATACATCAACTTGATGTCATATATGTAATTAACTTGGAGATCAGAAATCGATGAATCAAAAGGCAATTTTTAACAAAACGGCACAAGAGAATTTTGGAAATTAGTCAGGGCAGAAGGGCGCGGATGAAGGCACCCAGAGCGCGTCTCAGGGCACCCAGGGCGCGGCGCCCTTTTATTTTGGGCTAGCGAGACCACTTTCAATCAGTAATTTTTCGCATGTTGTTTGTAAAACTACTCATTTATTATTCGTGCATGCACTCAACATGTTTAAAGAAATTCGATTGATTAGACCCTTTTCGAGTAAATTCATTCCGTATATTTTTTGGCACCAAGTTTGTATCTTAGTCATGTGACAGCGGGGCATGTGTACTTCAGGTTAAACGAAAATGTCCCAAAAATCTCAAAAAATAATTTTGTACGTAACTTGTTATTTTTAAAGAGACGATCTTCTTCAACGATACTCGTCATTGAAGGGAAGGAAGTCAAAGCTAGAGGTTTCTGCTATTCGGAAATTTTGTAGTGAAAGTCTCTTTTAATAGCTTAGTTTTTTTAAATCTATAGGACCGTTATTTGTCAAGTTCAATATTTCAAGAAATCATTTTGAGAAAATTTAAATTAAAATTAACCTTAATGAAGTGGCAATCGTAATCGTTAGTTTCTGTGACTGTAATGTACATGGTCGTTAAAAATGAAGGCAACAATATACCTGTAGCTTTGCAAAATGCGCGGTGAATTGTCATTTTTTTTTATATATATATTAATATATATATTCATTTTGGAACATATATCAATAAATACTACGTATTGGCAAAGTATGAACAAATTCTATCATTTTAATGTAGACTCACATACCACCTTAAAACACATGTACCCAATACAAAAGTATTCTTGTATTTTTCCATTGTTGTAGGAAGAAACTTATTTGATTATATACAAACATTCAATAGTCAGTAAAAGAATCACACCAAAAGTTTGATAGAGGGAAAAGTTTCGAATTGAGGGTAGAGTTAAAAAAGATCTTGGCGTAATTGCCAAGGCAGCGTTTGGAACTGGTATATTTAATGTGTCAGACAGTTTCATTGTAAGTATAGCATGACAACTTCGTGTAATGAGCTTTATACTTCTATTTTGTGTTTTTTTAATGACCATTTAGTCAGCGCCGGGGAAATAAGAAATATGCTACTATGACGACTCTGAATAAGCTGCCTTTAATAAAATAGAAAATAGCGTAAATATTTTTAATTCTTATAAACTATGCGTTTTGGAGTATATTTGGATTCTCATAAATTCTATGTATAACTTTTGGACTAGTTTGATTTCTGTAATTTATTCTTACATACTTTTGATTTTTAACCCTGTCTGCGCTCATTGCCTATGTAAAATTTAAAATTGTTTATAATCCAGGTACTTTGGATAACTATTGTATGCACATTGAACGACAAATTTATGTGACGTTTATAATTTTTCTGACGTCAGACACTCAAATCAATCCATGTGTTCGTAGATAGTAGATGTTGTTGTGTCCTGTTAAATTGTTATACGATGATGACTGATGTTCCCATATTTTGAATATTTTATTGATTGTGACTGTTTATTTAACGCATCATGTAAATGTAACGGAATTTGATGAGACTGTTATTAAAGTGAGAGGGTTAGCGCTATAGAACCAGGTTTAATCCACCATTTTCTACATTTGAAAATGCCTGTACCAAGTCAGGAATATGAGTTCTTGTCCATTCGTTTTTGATGCGTTTTGTTTTTTGATTTTGCCATGTGATTATGGACTTTCCAAATTGATTTTCCTCTGAGTTCAGTATTTTTGTGATTTTACGTTTTACAATCGTTATATTTGTCACAGATCATGTTTTAGATTTATATGGCAATAACATTATTTGATTTGATTTGATTTGATTTTTATATATTTCTCCTTTTTGGAGGAGTTTTAGGGTTAGTCCATATCGGTAAAAAAATAACTGTTTGAATAAAGAAAATTAATATATTTTTGACATACTGTGTCGTCTTGGACATTTTATCCATACTCAGTTGTATTTTTACAGGTAATCAATCTTATGCTTATCAGTATAAAAGATGCATGAAAAATAATGCATCTTTATCATGGTTTCAAGGAGGAAATCAAGCAGCTTAAACAACTAGAAATGAGCAGAACCCCTACAGCATTGGAAGTAAGACTGGCGAAACAGCATATCAGAAGAAAGTTAAGTATGGAATACAACCCTGCTATGTACAAAACTGTAAGATATATTTTGAATAAGGGCTGTCTTTATTCATGATATAAGATATCTCCTTACATCCTAAAATTTGTTTTTCGTTCTCTATTTTTACTCTAGTTTGTTCAAAAAGTTATGTTATATTCAAAATGCTTATAACCACATTTCGACAATAATTAACATCTCTCCAGTAAAAGTAGCGCGTCCCTACTTTGTGCTTATGGAATCATAAATTGTATTCATTAATTTTCAATATGATAAAAATACGTTATTTTCAATAATTTCGATTTGATAAATGCCATATCAGAAACAGAAAAGAGAATCAAGTATTTCAATAAATAATAAACAGCTGCGCCATGAGCGCATGATACGCCTGACGTCTTGTTTGGAAGTTGTATGCAATAATCATAAATAGTTTCTGAGAAAGTTTTAAGCAATAACCTTATATTGTTTTTGAGACACGGCGGGACATGTGAAACCCCCAAACCTGTTTTTTTTTTTACAAAAAACTAAATATCACTAAAATAAAATTTTGAATCAAAACCAAAAAGAATACAGATCTTTAGATTAGTATAACAAAGAAGTGTGTAAAGTTTTAAGCAATAATCATAAATTATTTTTGAGATACGGCGCGACATGTAAAATAAACCTACCCTGTTTAACAAAATACTCAATAACTCCAAAATAAAGTTTTTAATCATCACCAAAAAGTATACAGATCTTTAGATTAATATAACAAAGAAGTGTGTAAAGTTTTAAGCAAAAATCATAAATTGTTTTTGAGTTACGGCACAACATGTAAAAAAAACCCTCCCCCTTTTTTACAAAATACTCAATAACTCAAAAATAAAATTTTGAATCATCACCAAAAAGTATACAGATATTAAGATTAATATAACAAAGACATGTGTAAAGTTTTAAGCAATAATCATAAATCATTTTTGAGATATGGTGCGACATGTGAAAAAAACACACCCCTGTTTTAGTTACAAAGTGCCGTAACTCAAAAAGTTTTAATCTTATTTTCACCAAAAAGTATACAGATCATTTGACCATCATAAGAAACAACTATGTTAAGTTTCATGAAATTTGAATAAGTCGTTCTCAAGTTACGGTGCGACATGTTTACGCCGGACAGACATACGGACGGACAGACAGACGGACGGACGGACACCGGACATTTGTATATCATAATACGTCCCGTCAAAATTTTGACGGGCGTATAAAAATTAAAGCCAAAGGGACATACTAGTACATATGTAATTGTTTTGTACACACTGAAAATATCAGTACTGAAATGATACTGACCAAATCAGTAATGAATTGAAAGAAAGTATAACATTATAGGTTTTCAGTCTTTCCTAATAGCAATGATATGCACGAGGGAAGAAATCTACCAAAAAAGCGTGGGTAAATTTATGGTAGTGTAGTATACCGCTGTTCGAAATTCATAAATCGATAGAAAAATACGAGTTACAAAGTAAATAAAAATAAAAAAATAAAAAAAAAGTTACAAAGTAAATCTGAGGGAAACGCATCAAATATAACAGAACTACGACACAATAGAATCACAGCATTAAAATGTAAAACAACAGGAACGAACTATAACATAACAATGGCCATTTCCCTGACTTGGTTCAGGGCATTTTAAGATAAAAATGGTGTGTTGAACTGCTTTTGTGGCATGCCAAACCTCCCGATTTAATGACAATGTTAACATGTCATGACAGGACTACGACACAAAAAAATGGGCGCAAATATAAAATAGAGAATCAAACGATCAAAAACTAGTAACAGGTACCTGTTTAAAACGCCAGACGCGCGCCACGTCACACAAGACTAACCAGTGACTCCCAGATGAAAAAGTTTCAAATCAAAAACAAGTACAAAGCATTGAAGACAAAAGTTTCAAAACATTGTGACCAATACGGCCAGGGTTATCCACCAGGGCCCAGTTGTTCAAAAGTGTTGTTATGCTAATGATGTCGTTAAAGGATCGTTTTAATTCAACGATAATGTTAAGTGTTACATATATTATCGTTAACTTTTGTGTTAAAACCTCGCTAATTTTAATCACGTATTTACCTATGATTAAATGCGAACGACTTCGTAAAGCATGGCTGGCTTAGCATTGTATAATGTTCCTCAACAAAGAAGACCGCGACATTTCCGCAACCAGGACGGCTTTTCTTTGGATTTTAGTGACGAAGAGTTAAGGGCCCGATACAGATTCAGCAGACACAGTATTTTGGTGATCTCAGACCTTGTAAAAGATGATTTACAGAGAACGACACACAGAAACCATGCACTCACTGTGGAACAGCAAATCATGGTTATACTGAGATTTTTTGCCAGTAGAAGTTTTCTACAAGTTGTTGGGAGACACACTTGGTACGAATTTAATTGATTTTATTATTTTATTTGTATTCATTCATTTATTTGTTTTAGTGATGATAATGTATTTTCGAATTTACCGTCGACATCTATGTTGCCAATTTCTTCTTATGTCATCATGGTTTTAATCTGGTCCCTCAATTGAAGTTTCCTGACGACAGGGAACTCCACGGAAAGAGGCAGTGTTCTTCATGCAATTGATGATGTTTTCCTTTTCCTGGGAAGGCTGGGTAGGACGAGGACCACCACTAGTTTGGGATCTAACCCTCTGCACAGTAGTGAACTTCCGCTTAGCCCCACGGGTCGGGTTTCTCCACCGGTTTCTAAACTCTGTCCTGAGACACACTCGAAGGCATTTACTTTGCTCGTAATGTCTTGCCACGTTTCTTGCTTCTTAGCATTAATTACCTCTTGGGAATGCTTCACCTGCAATAGTTCCAGGTTGGTTGTAGCCAGCTCACTTACCAGATTACTCTCAATTGCAGTTAAATTGAGTTTTCTTTCCCTTGTTCTTTTTGCAGACATATTTTCAACCATGTTGAATAATACAGGAGGTGGTTTTTTTCAAAGAAATGAGGGAATTTTATAATCATTTTGTTAAATTTTAACACTGCGTTAAATAACATCGTCGTTAACACTTTTTGAACAAAGATATTTAACGCATTGATTAGTAAGTGACTGCGTTAAAATTTAACGACTGGTTAAATCGTTAAATTTAACGACACTTTTAAACAACTGGGCCCTGGTACACGAACATCCTTATTATTTTAAATAATACATTCATTTGCAAACAATAAATTTAATAAAATGACTATATAATAATTATACTTGATTAATCTGAATTGCTGACTAGCTACAGAACAAAAACGGATAAATTACAAAAAATCACAGCCTTGAGAGCCATAACCAGTGTTACGGTCAAAATGACGTCCCATTAAAATGACGTCACATCTGAATTTCCCAAAATTAAGAAAGAATTTAGATGAAAATCAAGTTTAGATATGTATGAATCATCTAACGTTAATTATTAACAGTGAAAATTACAATACTTATTCATATCAAATTGTAGTAGTAATAAGATAATTAGTTGTATTATTTAGCTATGTCTGTTTTCTTCTGAATCAAACTGTAAACCAAACATATAGTGTAAATTTCATTCATCCAAACTAAAATCTAATGATCAAATATTATTACCATAACACACGATAACAATAGAAAAAATAAGATGTATAACTACAAACGTTCAGACATTTCATATATGAAAATCTGATGACAATAACAAATTTAACTTCAAAACTAAATAAATGAATTTGGGATGGAAAAGTACCGTTTCACGTCTTATAGCAATTCGAATTCACACTCGACAAAACAGTTACAATCGGGAATAATTTACGATCGGTAATAAAAAGATCAGACGACGTAATAACAAACCACAATCTAACACATGGTTAAAATGTCCATAGTTTGGACAAAGATACATCGTATGGATCAATAAAGGCAACAGTAGTATACAGCTGTTCAAAACTCATAAATCCATGGACAAAAAACAAAATCGGGGTAACAAACCAAAACCGAGCGAAACGCATTAAATATAGTAGAACAACGACACAACACCGAAACGCAACACACACAGAAACGGACCAAGCATCAGACAAAACACCACGAGAATAACAAATATAACATGAAAACCAAATACATGAATTTGGGATAGACAAGTACCGTGCCACGTCTTATCTCAATATCTCAAAAATAAGAGAAAACACAAACGACTCAACGTTAAAATGCAACACACAGAGAAACGAACAATTATATAACAATGACCATCTTCCTGACTTGGTACAGGACACTTTTTAAAGGGGAATAAAAGTGGTGGGTTGAACCTGGTTTTATGGCATGCCAAACGTCGCACTTTAATGGCAAAGTTAAATATAACATTGAAATGACAACATAATATTACAGGACTATAATACAAATAAATAGGAGAACATATTAGACAAAGAAAAACATGATTAATAGATAACAAAAAGCATCAGGTTTAAAATTCAATACGCCAAAAACGCGCCTTGTCCACACAAGACTCACCAGTGACGCCCAGATATAAAAGATCGAAAGTGAAAAAAGTACAAAGTTGTACAGCACTGAAGATCAAAAATTGAAAAGGTTTCGCCAAATACGGCATTGTTTTTATGCCCGGGATAAGAACATTCTTATTATATAGAACAATTCATGCTATTGCAAACAGTAAATTTTATCAAATGAATATGAAAGAGATATACACAAAGAAACTGAAGTATTAACTAATTACAGAAAACTAAACCTGAATACATAACGCCTAGATATACAAGATCGAACGTGAAAAATGTACAAAGTTGTACAGCACTGAAGATCAAAAGTTGAAAAGGTTTTGACAAATACGGCATTGTTTTTATGTACGGGATAAGAACAACCAATTCGTAATGATGTCCGTAAAATTTACGGGGTGTCATTTTTAATGTGTCCTCCTATTTTTGTTGAGCAGTTTCTGCGTTAGGAGCACACTCCTGTGTATGAAATACGTATAGTGTGAACATGTACGATAATAAAGTATCTATTGAGATATGGAAACATTATACGAAGAGGCAAAGGGTATGTCACTGCTGCGTAATGGGAAATTGATAATTCGGAAGTTGAGATCGTCCCGTTTATCATAGATTTTCGTGTAAAGTCCTCCATATGTGTCAATATTGAGGAAAAAATCAAGGTATGAAGCAGTCATTCTAGTATCACTGTAGTATCTTTAATTTCAAGTTCACTGGGATACATGAGATTCAACTACAAAATGTATTGGCTGAAATAAGGGTAATTCAATGATAAGACATCATCAACATATCGGAGAGAACAAAATAGCTAGTCCTTTTTCTGTTTGTCTTCAAGAAGATTTTGAGTGAATTCGATTACAAAAACAAATTGACTAGTAGGGGTGCACAATTAGTACCAATTGGAATACCAACTGTCTATTGAAATATGAATCCTCCACTCAACAAATATATTGTCGATCAAAAAGTCCACAGAAATTTGATAATATCATCTTCAGTTTATTTTCTGGTAGATTAAATGTGGTTCTTCACAACATATGAATTATTGTAACCCAAAACAAGATACTTGTATCTTCGATTTTTATAGAAAAAGCTCTGTTTGCAGGGATGGTGAAGTATATCTTTCAACTGAGCATGGGAAATAGTAGTGTAAAGCGTAGAAATATCAAAAGTCTTTATGTTGCTACAAAATTACAGAGATTGTGATCGAAGATTAAGTAGTAGATCTTCCGATTTTTTTAGAATCTGGTTACAATTGGTTAACACCACTGGTAGAATATATCTCATCCCAATATTTTTGAAGCCCATCTTTAACTACGAAGAATAGTAGTCAGTACTTTAGAAAGATGTTTACTCGAACATTTTGATGATCCAGCTATTTATCGTTCTTTATATGGAGTGTTGCGTAGTTTGGGTATCCAGTATAATGATGGTAAATTTTCTTCGTTTTTTTTAATGTTCATACCAAAAGAAAGAAGGACAGCTTTGTGATTTGTGTCCTTGGTTAATGATGTTAAAGAATGTGTAGTGTTACTAGTTGTTCTATTTATTCCAAGGTCTGTTGTTAGGCATTGCAAATAATGGTTTTTACATGTGAAGACAAATAGCTTTGATTCATTCTGTGTCTAGTTCACGCTTTACCCATTTTCTTGCATAGCCATCAACTGCATTCATCAGTAACTTGAAGTTCTTTTTCCAGCTGAATGGGCTTGGGAATTCTATATTTTGGTCCCTTGGCTAACAATTATTTTGTCACCAGTAATAACATGAACAGCCGGACTATAATTGTATTGTGACGATGCACATGAGCAATCCGGAGGCTTGAATTTCACATCCTTAAGGTTAAGGGCCTTTTAAATCCTCATGTGGTTGAAAATCTTGGATGCGATAGACCTTGTGTAAGTATAAGAAATAACGGGTGTAGCTTTATTTTTGAAGTAATCAGGTATAGTTTTTTGTACAGATTTCTGATGGAAAATATTGCTAATATTTACAGCATCTAAACCTTTATTGATGAACTTTCCATTTCTAAGTAGCAACATTCCAGCAGCACCTGCATACGGGGTATATATCTCCCAATTGATAAGATATTCCCGTGCTTGCATTTCCTATCATGATTTTCTTGATAGAGGGTTACTGCTCACAAGGAAGCTATTAAACCAAGAGTTCCAAATGGTGAAGTTGAAATCATCCCTTCGTAAATTTTACGGACGCCATCACGAGTTGGTTGACCGTTATGGAATAACCGTTTCACAAATGATATCGGATATGTTCCTTACGTCGTAACTACAATCCCCTTCCCTTTCATGAATTTGACCTACCGAATTAGACTATTTACCGGATTTGTAATCACATAAGCAACACGACGGGTGCCGCATGTGGAGCAGGATCTGCTTACCCTTCCGGAGCACCTGAGATCACCCCTAGTTTTTGGTGGGGTTCGTGTTGTTTATTCTTTAGTTTTCTATGTTGTGTCATGTGTGCTATTGTTTTTCTGTTTGTCTTTTTCATTTTTAGCCATGGCGTTGTCAGTTTGTTTTAGATTTACGAGTTTGACTGTCCCTTTGGTGTCTTTCGTCCCTCTTTTATTGGCAAATTCTACCTTAAAAATACGTTTTTCCTCATTTTTGGATGTAGTCGATACTGGTTTAAATAGTCTGTGGTTAGCAATGGGCATGCTTAATGCAACTAATCTATACAAAACAGAACGAGAATCAGTAAAAGAAGTATTTTGGGCCTCTTGAAATAGTAAAAAAAAACTTTTTGACAATTGAATGAAGTATAATTTAGTTCTAATATGATGAATTCCTTAAGGTTTTTAAATATACGTTAACAGACTTTCAATTGTCACGTTGTGCATAGTAACTGGTACATATTTTCTGTGACCATGACTTCTATTCTGTCGAGCAGAAATATTAAATAATTGTACTGTATTGACAGAACTACACCTGGGACGAGACAAAATACCTAGACCATCAACTTTTGTCATTGCATCCATAGGAAATGGGTGTTCAAAGCTCTCTTATCCAAAAGTTTTCTCTTTCTTAACGATATGATGTTCTCATTATGGGGTCATTTGTTCAATGATATATTTTCTCTATAATCCGAACTTTCATGAAATAAAGGCAACAGTAGTACACCCATGTTCAAAACTCATAAATCCATGGACAAAAAACAAAATCGGGGCAACAAACAAAAACCGAGGGAAACGCATTAAATATAAGAGGAGAACAACGACACAACACTGAAATTTAACACACACAGAAACGGACCAAGCATCAGACAAAATCCCACGAGAATAACAAATATAACATCAAAACCAAATACATGAATTTGGGATAGACAAGTACCGTGCCACGTCTTATCTTAATATCTCAAAAATAAGAGAAAACAAACGACGTAACGTTAATATTTAACACACACAGACACGAACAATAATATAACAATGGCCATCTTCCTGACTTGGTACAGGACATTTTTAAAAGGGGGGGAATGGTGGGTTGAACCTGGTTTTGTGGCATGCCAAACCTCACACTTTAATGGCAATGTTAAATACAACGTCGAAACGACAACATAATATTACAGGACTACAATACAAATAAATAGAACATATTAAGAGATATACATAATGAAACTGAAGTATTAACTAATTACAGAAACCTAAACCCGAATACATAATGTAAGACCAACACAGAATAGACACACCCGATTCAGTCCAGGCCCTCAACGAAATAAATCATAAAAATTAGGTCACATACGATGGCGAAAAGGCACAAACATTACGCCACATTTGAATTTATGAAATTTAGAAACAGCATGACGTCACATATGAAAAACTATAATTCAAAAGTAAGATATGATTAGGATTGATTTAAGATTATATTAGAACTAAATACTGATATTACATTTAAACACAATGCAGATTGCAATACATTAATAGCAATTAACTATAATATTGACCATTGCAACTACACCCAAAGATGTTCATAATTCAGAATTCGAATTATCAACACCTTCCGGTGTAATTGCAATGGTCAAACACATATGGTGCCGCAGTTTTTTTGAAAGAAAAATGGCATTTTTTAAGGGTACTCAACGGTTCCGGAATTTTCGAAAAAGTATGAATGAAGAACACTCTTTGCTTAATTTGGCACAGAAAATGTTGCTTGTCTAAGAGATGTTGTTCTAAATTTCTCGCTATTTCTACACCAATGGCCAAGTCCCATTTCTCACTATTTCAATTTTAATTTCTAATTACCAAGGCAGCAGAAAATAAATTTACTTCTACCTATTATCTTGGATGTAAAATCTAGGTGGCGCCAGTCATCTGTATTTACTTCCTTTTAACCTATACTGACACATATTGAAATTAAATAAAATCGAACAACCATTACGTTAGTCGATTACTATATACCACTGCAGCTTAAGTTAACATTTTTGGATTAAAGATCCAATTGTTCAACATTTAAAATGACTTTCTTTACTGGTACCCCCCTTTACAGAAAACATTACTTTTTACAGACTTGGGGCCATTGATCTGCTTATTTTGACTGTTTGGTTATGTTTAAAACGCGTTTTTTTTTATTAATGACGTTCGATTAAGGTCTATTAAATACTTTAGTCTGATGATTTGATAACTGTGTCCAACTTATATATCTTTCTCTCGACTATATGGACACCGTTGCATAAGAGTCAAAATAGTTAATGAAATAGACTATAAAAATGCTGAAACTAAGAATTCATCATTGCTGTTATGTGTTTTTTATGAATTGTGTTCAGAATATTCAATTCGACGATAAAAAGGAGAAACATGTATAGCCTTTGATTTTTTACCCAATTTTTGATATATTAGGGTCATTTTGGCACATTTTAGCAATTAAAAATACAAAAATGCCGCTAAAATGAGCAAAAACATGCCCCCCCCCCCTTTTTTTTCAGATATGCATAAATACATTCAGTGTTATCGACGATGAGGAGAAATGATTAAAGACAGAGTACTTGGCAGAATTCTCGTTTTAACAGTAGATTAATGAACCCTACCCCTGAAGCAGAAGAACCAAAAAACAGTTAAAAATTGATATAGACTATAGTTTCACGGCGTTCAGCAATTTTCTTCTGATATAATTTATCATTTAGTACCTTATTAATTTACCAATCCAATATCTAAAATAACTCGAAAAATACAGTGATGCGCCAGAAATCGTCATTTCGCTTTAGGTTACAAGGAAGTAATTTTTTACATAGGCGACAATAGTAGCCTTATTTGGTCCTGCCTTTTCACTATCAAAGATCCATTGAAAAAAATTATAATTCTGAAATTCTGAATTATCAACAACTTTGGCTGTAATAGCAATGGTCAAACACATATGGTGCCGCAGCTTTTTTCATAGAAAAATGGCATTTTTAAAGGGTACTCAATGGTTCCGGAAATTTTAACATAGCATGAATGAAGAACACCCTTTGCTTAATTTGGCACAGAAAATGTTGCTTGTCTAAGAGATTTTTCTCTAAATTTCTCGCTATTTCTACACCAATGGCCAACACCCATTTCTTACTATTTCAATTTTAATTTCTAATTACCATGGCAGCAGAAAATAAATTTACTTCTACCTTGGATTATCTAGGTGGCGCCAGTCATCTGTATTCACTTCCTTTTAACCTATAACCACCGAGTACTATTAAACACCGTGGTATTGAAAAAATTTCAGGTACAGATTCCCTTGATTAGTCATCGACTGCATTATTTAGTTTTATGTGTTTATACATAGTAATTTTGATGTTATGATCTAATACTATCTAATATTTTATCTTTTACTAGCTTTTCTTAAAAGTCGTTTGATTTAAATTTCATTGTTTTAGTTATATTATGTGAGGAATATTTCTTTAAGGTTGCATTTCAGTAAATATTGTCAATGCAATTTCCCAAAGGAACTCCTGTTACGGCTCAAATTGTAAGTTTATTTGCACCCAAAAATTTTTTTAAGGTCAAAATATAGGGCCGTGCGGCATATTTTCAACGTTTATATGCTCTGAATTTCTCAGAGTATAAACTAACACTAATTTTCATAACTACCCCTACCTAGAATGAAAAGTTACCACAGATCTCAATGTAAACAATATGCACATGTAAATGTACTGGTAACATTCACAAGTTAAGTCTCTGTGAGATGGAACACAGAGAGCATAACTGGAACCAGTATGTAAAAATTAAAATTGATTTTCTATGAATATTCAAGATCTCCCCAAAAGAGGCGTGTTTTGAAAAAAAACAGTCTTATTTACAAAGTGCAACCTATTCAAACATTTATTCAAATAGAATACTCTAAAATCAGTTTTTCTCACATTAGTACTCATTTATCAGAAACATAGCCTGAAAGAAATCACTGTGTATACTCTTAACCTTTTCTTTACTGTACATTTTATACCCCTCCTCCGTTTCAATTTCTTACAGAATTTGAAAACAAGACTTTAATTATTGCCAGCTTACCCTATTAGTATATTTTCTGATGAAAAAATGCTTAGAACCTGTTTAAAAATGTTTTGATAACATATTGAAAGCATATTAGAATACTATAAATATAATGTGTAGCAGTCAATCATTACAAAAAAGTAAAATCACAAAAATACTGAACTCAGAGGAAAATCAATTTGGAAAGTCCATAATCACATGGCAAAATCAAAAAACAAAACGCATCAAAAACTAATGGACAAGAACTGTCATATTCCTGACTTGGTACAGGCAATTTCAAATGTAGAAAATGGTGGATTAAACCTGGTTCTATAGCAACATTCAAGATTATATAAAGTATCCAATCTAGCCTCTGTCTCCAGTCCACATCTTACTGTATGCCTATTTGTCAATCAAAGTACACATTTTCTACCTCAAGTTTTGTTGAGATATTTTTGTTTTTCTAGCTTGTATTTATTATGCCGTGGTGATAAAAAAAAATCAGATTTGGGTGTTGCAGCTTACTTTTTGGTTATCGAAAGGACACACACAACCCATAAATAATATTCAGGAAAGATCAATGAATTTCAATGACTGCGAACAGTAAATATAATCACTTTTTAACAATTTAACTTACAAATATGCAAATATTGTGAATTAGTTTTGTATCCAGCACTTTAAGTAAACTATGCATACTGTAAACTGTGAATTCATCAATGGGATCTGTTCAAAATTGAAGTTCGAGAACATACTGTTGCATACTATAAAAGAAATGCAAATAAAAATAAAAGTGAAATACACATATTGGAAAATAAGATAAAAAAATTAAATGAAAATATAAACAGAAACTGTAAAGATGATGTTATTAAACATTATCAAGAAAAATTAACTTATAATGAATGTAAACTAAGAAAATTTTATGAAATAAAAAGTAAAGGAGCTCAAATAAGGTCAAGGATTAAATGGGTAGAAGAAGGAGAGAAAAATACTAAAAAATTTTTGGGACTAGAAAAAGCTAGACAGACCAGAAAGACTATAACTGCTTTAAAAGATGAAAAAGGAGATATACATACAGAGTCTTCTAAAATTTTACAAATAGAAAAAGAATTCTATCAAAATATTTATAATAGCACATGTCCAAATGTAAAATCCATAGATAAATATATTAATGATATAAATATTGATCATAAATTAAATAAACAAGAGAGTGAGATAATGGAAGGTACTTTAACCATTGAAGAATGTACTAGTTCTTTATTCAAGATGAAACTTAATAAATCACCTGGAATTGATGGACTTAGTGTTGAGTTCTATAGGACTTTTTGGAATGATTTAAAAGAATTTGCTGTATCTACATTTAATTATTCATATAAAAAAGGGGAGTTAACAAGTTCTCAAAAACTAGGAGTTATTTCTCTAATACATAAAAAGAATGATCCACTTTGCTTAAATAATTATAGACCCATAACTTTATTAAATATTGATACAAAATTAATTGCATATTCATTGGCTCAACGCATTAAAAATATACTTCCAAATATAATACATAAGGATCAAAATGGTTATGTTAAAAATAGATATATAGGTTATAATATTAGACAAATTCAAGATATAATTGATTATGCAGAAAGATTTAACATAGAGGGGGCACTACTTTTTTTATATTTCTCAAAAGCATTCGACTCTTTAGAATGGGATTTTATGTTTTCAGCTTTAAAAAAATTTGGATTCCAAAACTCTATGCTTTATGGATTAAAACTTTATATACAGAAATAAAAAGCTCAGTAATAAATAATGGATGGATATCTGAACCCATAAACATTCAACGCGGTATACGACAAGGGTGTCCTTGCAGTGCATTAATTTTTGTTATGGCAGTAGAGATATTAGACTTTAACATAAGGCAAGACTATAACATTAAAGGCTTTGAAATTAAGATAGATGGGAAAACACATTCATTAAAAGTCAGCCAACTTGCAGACGATACAACACTTTTTCTAAAATCACAAAAAGACATTTCAAAAGTTTTAAATATGATCGAAATCTTTGGCACATTACCAGGACTTAAATTAAACAGATCAAAAACAGAAGGCATATGGTTAGGAAAACAAACATTGTAAACAAAAATATGAAAACATTAACTTTACAAACAAACCAGTAAAATGTTAAGTAGTTTTTTTTGGTTGTAATAAAAATGATTGGTCAAAAGCTCAATGCTGAAAAACAATTAGAAAAATCTGAGAAGATAATTAAAAACTGGGAGAAAAGAAATCTAACCTTATTGGGGAAAATAACAGTTATTAAATCACTGATTCTACCCAATATTACTTTTTTAGCATCTGTTTCTCACATAGAAAAAGAATATATTGATAAATTTAAAAAAAAATGTATTTCAATTCTTATGGAAAAGCAAAACAGAAAAAGTTAAACGTAATGTATTAAGCTATGATTTGCTAGATGGTGGTTTAAAAATGATTGACATAGATAAATACATAGAATCTTTAAAAATTTGGTGGATTAAAAGATTAATATATGGAGAATTTGCCAACTGGAAAGTAATACCATTATTTTATTTTAATAAATTTGGCAAGAATTTCCTTATCTTTCATATGAACATTGATGGTATTAACTCAATTCCTGGTTTAAATAAGCTGCCAGAATTTTATTTGAATATATTAAAAGCATGGGTAAAAAACAAAAAAAATAGAGCAACCAGAAAACTTAAGAACTATTCGACAACAAGTAATCTGGGGAAATTAATTTATCAAGATTAAAAAAAAAGCCTTATATTTCAAAACTGGATAAATAGCAAAATCATATATGTAAATGACATTATAGATGAAAATGGTAACATATCAGAGAAATATATTTTACAAAAACTCAATATTAAATGTCATTGGTTGTCAGAATTTTCTCAATTGAAGAAAGCTTTGCCAAAAGAATGGATAAACATTTTAAGACAAGAAAATTCAAAGAAAACTCAAGTAAAAACAGATTATGTTTTATTTATTAAGAGAAATTGTAATTATACAGAAACATTAGACAAGTTAGAAACAAAAATTTTTTATAACACATTCATTCAGTTCTTGTTGGTTTTAACCGATGGAAAACAGTGTTAAATATTGAGTATATTAAGAGTTCAGTCTGTAATATATTGAAATTTGTTCACCATTATTTGAAAGAAAATAAGTATAAAGTGTTTCGTTGGAAATTGTTACACTTTATTCTACCTTGTAAAACTTTATTAAAACAGTGGAATATCTGCAATACTTCAAATTGTAATTTTTGCAATACCACTGAAGATTATGATCACATGTTTCTGAAATGTCATTTTCTTGATGACTTCTTTAGTAAAATTAAAAATCGTTTTGAAAAACTGAATATTGATAATAATATTCTAACATTGAAAAATCTAGTATTTGGTTATAAAATTAATGATGAACAATATTATGAAATAAATTATTTGATTACATTAATAATGTTTTGTATATATAAAGCTTACTACATGTCTGAACAGAAAACAGAAGCTATAAATGTTTATGTTGTATTTAAAGCAGAATTTATGTATAGTTACAAATTACAGGCAAAATGTAAGACTACACATTGTAATTGTTTCCTAGAAAAAGCTTTCAAATTGTTGAAATAATTTTTTTTTTGTTTGAGAAATATATGATCTAGCAAAAATAAATGAAGGAACTTAATTAAAGATATAAATTTTTAAAATTACACATCAGGAACTGATGAAGTAATTTAAATTTTACTGTTCACCGCCACATGTTAAGATTAATATCGAGGCTATTTATATCAATTTACCGTTACAAAAAGAAGATTTGAAAAAGAAACCAGTCTTACTCTTGATCTTCTTTACACTCTTGATAAATTTTGATTTAGACATACCTGTTATAATGCTATATCACATCTGTTTGTTCTATTTTTAAAGTCACATAAACCGGTGTGACAATTTTGTTTCAAACCAGGAAGTTATTCGATAGAAAAACAATGCACACGTGCACGTTAACGGAGAAAATATGGAAAGTATCCGGAAACTATACTCAAAAATCATTTATATTGCTAGATGATATCCAAATAGTATTTTTTCCTATTTATATGTATAGGTAAACAAATAAGTCTCGCTGATATTTACTTGTTTATTATTTCATTGCTGATTATTTTATAACTTAGCTGTTAGATTATAATACTAATGTTGATTTAATATATTGATGCTTACCAGAAAACAACCCTGGATTTCTGGTATTAACAAACAGGGACTCTTCACTGGTATGCTGGACTGGTGAGGTATATTGTTAACAGCAGAAAGTGCAATTTGTTGAATAAAAAGAAAAAGAAAGAAAAAAAAAGTAAACTGTGAATTTATGCTGAGTCATCATATTTAAGGCCCATGATTCTCCAATTTCCAATAAAGCACATGTGGTTATATTCTAATTGTTCCCCTTTTCCACCCTATGTAGGTTGCATTTCTGTAAATATTGACAATGTGATTTCCCATAGGAACTCCTTTTACGGCTCAAACTGTACCACTTCTACTTTGAAATTATTAAAAAAATCTTATCATAGGATTGAAAGTTCAATTGCACCACTGTTTTTCAAAGGTCAAAATATATGGGCTGTGCGGCATATTTTCAACGTTTATATGCCCTGAACTTCTCAGAGTATACACTAACACTAATTTTCTGAGATGGAACACAGAGAGGATAACTGGAAACCAGTATGTAAACAAAATTAATTTTCTATGAATATTCAAGATCTCCTCAAAAGAGGCGTGTTTTGAGAAACAGCTGTATTTACAAAGTGCAACCTTAAACTGTCCTGATCCATCCCGGTTTTTTTTAAACACATTTTTACATCTGAGAAATAAGAGGATTAATGTCATCAGAAGATACTATAATACGATACATTATAGATTGAAATTTAATATTTAATTCCAGAAGTACATGTAGTCTGATGATGTTTTTCCAATACCCGTGTATATTTACAAAACTAGGTGTTACTTTTCAATAACGGTGTTTAATCAATGAAATAAAAGTGGTCCAATTGTTTGACAGATTTATTTGGTTTTTTTCTATGTAAATTTTTAATTGCTCTTTTTAATTTTTGTTTGTTTCTGTATATAGTTTTATGAGAAAAATTACTATTAAAAATCAACATTTCTAAAAATGTATTCTCTTTTTGTGTCTCGTATTGGAATATCTATGTAAATAAATACAAAACTCAATGACGTCATTACAAACAAAATCAAAAGGATCACGGCTAAATATTAACAAGCTACATGAGAATATTAAAGCGATTGGTATAATCTCCGAATTATAAAACTATCAATGATTGTAAAATTAAAGATTAGGAAAAAATCAATAGCGTATAATTAACATACTTAGTTTATAATGGTATGAAGAGTTAAATACGTGAAAACTTGATACGCCTCTCAAGTGCGTCTGGTGTACTAAATTTCAATCCTGTCAGACCATTTCGTGGATGCAACTGCTGTTTGTAAAAAACAATTATTCCATCTCACACTTACCGTGCTTCAAAAAACTAAACTAAAAAAAAACTAAAAACACATACTTATGTTACGAAGAATAGGAATAGTTTTATTTGTCAAACATGTATCCCATAAAGAGCAGCATAATTACTAATAATACAAAGTAAGATATATACACAGGATACATATGATTAACATTGATTTTGTTGATTACAGTGATAGAAAAAAAAAACACAAATGGGGCCGCAACGTTTCGATAGCTTAAGTATTGTATCATTATATGATACTTATATAAAAGTGGGACAGGTGCACCTAACTTTCTTAATTGGCTAGGATTGTCAGTTTTCTTTTTTCTTACCGAAGATCAGCGGGTTTCTCTGGGCACGAAATAGCACAAAAGTGTATATGACGAACAGCTAGTGATTGTATCTTAAAACACTTCTTGGTTAGAAAGTAATGAAATCATCCTTGGTACGTCCAACCTGTCAAAGATCGTCAAACGGTTACGTGTAAACAGTTGCAATCATCATTCACACCTTTGTATTATTGATGGACACGTGTCAGGAAACGTGGTGTATTTGAACTATATGGCAAGACCCTGAACAATAAGTTTATCTTTAAAATGAAATTCCAGTGAAATTACAAGTTAGAATTAGGTCAATTCAATTTTGTGACATTACACGTACGAATTAGGTCATCAACTTCGTGCTTTATTTGGCCTTTTTGACTTTTTTAAATTGATTTACAATGATGAGTTTTTTTGTAGATGAAACGTGGGTCTGATATACAAAATTATAATCATTGTACTTAAATTATTTTTTAATGAACAAACAAAACTCAGTTCAAAGGAATAAGGTTAAAAGCTGTTTCTATGAAATTTATTGATAACTATAAACAACCTTTCATCCACTGAGTAAAATAAATAATTCAGTTATATTTCCATATTTTCGCCTCTATAAATATGAAATGTATAGAATCTTCCAAAAATCATCATCGTTTTTCATTCTTCTTGTTACTCTTTTATCATGTAGGAAAACATATTTCAACGGCAATTCTTATTAAGATGTTTCTGGACATAATACAAATCTAAAAATAAGCTGTCAAAGTGGAGAAATCAGCCTTCTAAAATATTGGGATGATCGTAATTGCAGTTCACGTTGATACCAGTGAATCCTATAGGAGTATAATTGTGCATTATTTAGTTTAATTTGTGTAATTATAGTTCTTGCAATAAAGAGAATCTCTTGCGTCTCCTTTTCACTTTTACCTGTGTCGCTGATGCTATAATCGGGTCTGGTATTTTGAGTTTTGGCTAGATGCAAAGCCAGGTTCAGCTCACTATTTTTTCTTGGAACGTCCTGTGCTAAGTCGGGAAGATGGTAGTTGTTATCTTATAGTTCGTTTCTGTGTGTGTTGCATTTTAGTGTTTCTGTTGTGTCGTTGTTCTGTTATGTTTGGTGTGTTTCCCTCAGCTTTGGTTTGTAATCCGGATTTGTTGTTTCTCATTCGGTTTATGAACAGTGGTATGCAACTGTTGCTTTTATTTCTCAAATATAAAACTAGAGGCTAAGGTAAAATTGGGATAAGTATGGCAAGACAGGTTTATGTTTAGATTTAATGCATGTGCAAAAGCAAACTTTATAAATATTCACACTTTATAAATATTTCGAAATGAGCGTCACTGATGAGTCTTATGGAGACGATACGCTTGTCTGGCGTACTAAATTATAATCCTGATACCTTTGATTATTATTCATGCAAGATGCAGAAAGACGATTATTATTTATAGTGGTGCTCATTATAAAAAGGAGATGTGTTATGATAGCTAAAGAGACAACTAACCAACAAAGTCCGAAGAGGATGTGACCAATTACAGGCAACCATACAGCCGATTTAATACATATTCTCATATTAAACACTTGATTAGGTGAATGCAGCCAACAGCAACTCCCCTCCATTTCAAGCTTACAAATGTGCAAATGAAAGTTTCAAACGTTTTGGTACAAGTCATCAATGATGACATACAATAGACAAATTTGGCAAACGACACCAATATAAAGAAATTATGCCCCTTGGGAGTGTTGATTACAAAAAAGTTTATTGTGAACGCTCTCATCGTAGCTATGATATGTTTATTCTCATGTGTACAAGTCTTGTCAGAATGTTGATGAATTTTGTATTTTTGGTTTTTATCAACAATGCCTTAGACAATTTCCAAACATCATTAAGACCAGTTATCTTTTTAAAAGTTTTGCCATTGGTAACAATAATTATAAGGAAAATAACATCGATAGTGCTCACATATACAATTCTTGACTGATTTTAAATGAAACGTATATCAAAGGACTATATCAACAATAGCATTGAATAAGTCATATGTTGTGGGGGAAAACATAATTATATCGGAAATTGCATCAATTTGATTATTTTCAAGGCTTCCTTTCTGTGAGATATGAAAGCAAGTTTTAAACAAAGAATAATATTCTGTCTTAGTTATTGACCTCGGACCAAGGACGTGTGCCACGTGGGGATCATTGGTTCTATTTATAGACATAACACATACCTAGGGTTTTTTACCTGCAGTAATTAAGGTCGAAGATGCACGATAAGGAGAAAAACTGCCATTGTCTATGTAAATAGAAGAGATTCTTTTGAATAGAAATCATACATATTAGCGTGATCATAACACCTTTCACAGCCAATCATAATACTTCTTAGATATACGAATTTGATTTGGTTTTGTTGAATTACTCGCCTACATTGTCGATTACCATATATTATCACTTGACAGTGTATACTATATAAATCAGTTAACACAACATTGCTGTTTATTTTAACGAGCAAAACGACGTAATGTTTGTCCTTATCCTGATTATATCTAACATGCAAGTATTGATTTCAAAATAGGAAAAGTGTGGTTATAAAACAACCGACATTTTGAATATATATCGAATTTGGATAGCGCTATCGAATACCATAATTCCAGTGTTTTGATTAATTGTTTGTACATCAAAATCATATGATATGAATCGTTCACATTTAAAAACAGAATTTAACACATCTCAAGTCAACCATACATCTTCACTCACCGTAGAATTTCAATCAAGTGTTCTATTCGAGGGATGTCTTTCTCTGTTGATTGTGTTAGGTCACGTATGTGCCTTGCTTCTGATGAGGACTTGTCGAATGGTACAACTATCGATAAAGACGTTAGTGCAAAATTTGTGTATTGTGGATGGTATTACAGGAACGTGGGGTGCTCTTCGGTCATCTGTTCAGTACCTCTTCTTAAGCTACGGATCAGAGGCATTCTGCAATATTGAGATATTCATTCTTACAACCGTATTTAATGTATCAGCCGTCCTAGTTACTGCCATTGCCATCGATAGGTTCTGCAGCATTTTCTATCCCATGAGGTATATCATATATGTCACCGAGTTAGTAATTAAAGCCACCTGCTATTCAGCTTGGATATGCGGAATATTTCTTGCCACATTGGTATTGTTGACAGATTTGACTTTAGTAGAGGAAGGGCTTACTTGTGGCATTCAAATGGAATTTCAACTGTTAGTTCCATGGTTACTGATCAGTGTTCGTATAGTTAGTATTGTAACGATTTGTTTTACTTATTTTAAAATGTACATCAAAGCCAGGAAGATAAGTATATTGTACTTTGCAGGAAGTACAACGAAAGAACTGAAATCACTAGCAAAGGTACTGATTATTGTCCTACCGCATTTGTCTGTACATTTATTTTATGTAATTACATTTTTCCTTAGACCTTATGTATTGATAAAAAGACTGATTATTTTTCAATCTCATCTGATTGTTATTGCAATATTTATTGATATGTGGGTATATGTGTTACGATTTCAAGAATGCAGACTAAATCTCATGATCAACATGTGTTGCCTTTGTAAAAACAGGCGAGAAATGTATCGTAAAAGGAAACATGCATTGTATGCATCATACTTACCTCAGTAACAATGTAGATGTTTATGTTAAAATTTAATTTAGGAAGATGTGTATGTTTAAACCCGATACATTTGTTTGTACCTTTCCTAAGTCAGGAATCTAATATTCAGTAGTTGTCGTTTGTTGATGTGGTTCCTAATAATAAAAAATAAAAAATAAGTGTTTCTCGATTCATATATAGATTAGACCGTTGGTTTTCCCATTTGACTGGATTTACATTAGTCATTTTGGGGGCCCTTTATAGCTAGATGTTCAGTGTGAACCAAGGCTCCGAGTTGAAGACTGTACTTTTACCTATTATGGTTTACTTTTACAAATTGCGACTTGGATGGAGAGTTGTCTCATTGGCGCTCATATCACATATTCGTATATCTATGATATATATATGTTACAGTATTTGTATAATCAGTGATTATGTAGAACCACTGGTTAGTTTAGGGAATATATATAATCACTGAAAATTTCAGGGATTATGTATAATCACAAGAAAAACGTCAGGGATTATTCATAATAACTGAAATGAAAAATTAGCTTAAATTTCAAAGAAAATAAATAAAATTAAATAATTTATTCTATATAATCATATTAAAACATAAGTATTCACATACATTGTAAAATGTTTAACACAATATGTTAAAAATGATAAAAGAGGGACGAAAGATACCAAAGGGACAGTCAAACTCATAAATCTAAAACAAACTGACAACGCTATGGCTAAAAATGAAAAAGACAAACAGAAAAACAATAGTACACATGACACAACATAGAAAACCAAAGAATAAACAACACGAACCTCACCAAAAACTAGGGGTGATCTCAGGTGCTCCGGAAGGGTAAGCAGATCCTGCTCCAAATGTGGCACCTGTCGTGTTGCTTATGTGATTACAAATCCGGTAAATAGTCTAATTCGGTAGGTCACATTCATGAAAGGGAAGAGGATTGTAGTTCCGACGTAAGGAACATATCCGATATCATGTGAAACGGTTATTCCATAACGGTCAACCAACTCGTGATGGCGTCCGTAAAATTTACGAAGGGATGATTTCAACTTCACCATTCGGAACTCTTGGTTTAATAGCTTCCTTGTAACCCTCTATCAAGAAAATCATGATAAGAAATGCAAGCAAGGAAATATCGTATCAATTGGGAGATATATACCCCGTATACAGGTGCTGCTGGAATGTTGCTACTTAGAAATGAAAAGTTCACAATTGGAAAGCTGAAATCATCTCTTTTGTCGTAAAGTTTTGTCTTCAACCGACCCTCATTGTCAATTTCTAGATGTAAGTCAAGATACGAAGCCGACTCAACTGTATCTGTAGTATCCTTCATCTCCAATTCGATGGGATAGATGCGTTCCACATAGGCACCAAATTTTTAATTGTTTAGTGAAAGAACGTCATCTATATAGCGGTAAGTAGAGTTAAAGGATATTGCTAACGTCTTATCTTTCTTCCCAAGAAGTTCCTGCATAAAGTCAGCTTCATAAATAAAGAAATAAGTCGGCAAGGAGAGGGGCACAGTTTGTTCCCATTGGGATGCCAACTGTCTGTGTTAAAAAAACACGTCAACCGAACGTAACAAATATGTTGTCAATCAAGAATCAAGCATTTTGATAATATCGGTTTCAGAGAATTTTTTGTTTGAATCAGAATAATTCTTTACAAAGTAGGATTTATCCCTCCCTAAGACAAGATACTTTTATCTACGTTGGCCATTCTTTTTTATGAAGCAAAGTAATACCAACTCTTAATTTATCTTTTAGTTTGAAATGTGGAATACTTGTGTAAAGAGTAGAAAAGTCAAATGCTTTAATACTGTTACAAGATGAAAGAGAGTTAGATTGTATGTACTCTAAAAGATCTTTGGAATTTTTAAGTATCCACATCTGATTCACGCCAACTCTAGAATAGGCAGTTTCACAATAACTTTGAAGCCCGTCTTTGATTGCTGATAAAATAGATGTTAATAATTTAGAAAGAGGTTTCGTGGAGCACTTGGAAGACCCAGCAATATACCGTTCTTTGTAAGGACACTTATGTAGTTTAGGTATCCAATACAGTGATGGAAGATCCAGTTCTTCATCTTTGGTTGAAATACCAAAGGAGCATAGAACAGACCTATGATTATCCAGGATTTCCTCTTTGGTAAGTGTCGTGAGGGTATATGTTGAGTTTCCAGGTGAATTGTCTATACCTAATTCGATTATCAAGCAATTAATGTAATGACTTTTACAGACAAAAACGATGTTATTTGGGGCTTTGTCTGCGGGGACAACAACATATTTATCATGGAGGTCGGATAGGTGTTTAGCATCATCTGGGTCTTTAAAGATTGACGTAGCATGGGCATTGATGGACCCATTCAGTTTCTCAATTCTGATTTGTATTAACGACCTCACTGCCTTAATCCATTCAGATAAAGTGTCTACGTCTTCCTTCTCGCGCTTAGCCCATTGCCTGTCATAATCCTCGACTGAATCCATCAAAATTTTAAAGTTGTATTTCCAATTGATGGATTTAGGCTCACGATATTTCGGACCTTTCGATAACACATTTCGTAGAGAAGTGTTATTAACAGTGTTAAGGTCACCGGTAATAACGTGGCCAGCAGGATTATATGTGTATTGGGAACTAGCACAAGTGCAATCAGGAGGTTTAGACTTGAAGTCGTCAATATCGAGATCCTGCAAAACGCGTTTGTAACTGAAAATTTTAGTTGCAATAGGTTTGGCATAGGTATAAGAAATTATTGGTACAGACTGGTCTTTGAAATTAGGAGGTATTTTCGATTGAACTTTATGATGAATGATATTGCCTAGCTTGACGCCATCGAGACCTTTGTTGGCAAAGGAAAGATTTAGAAAAGATATTTTCTCTTTTTTCATCTTTTTCAATGCGAACTGGCTTGAAAAGTCTGTGGCTAGCAATATCCGAAATTATAGCTTGAAGTTTATATTGGTTTGAATGAGGGTTTGTTACAGTGGATTCCAAACATAAATTGAACAAGGAATGAAGTTCTAAAAGGGGTATTGAATAAAGTTTCGTGCGAATGTGATGAATACCTTACGGTTTTTATATGAATGGCAGCAAGTCATTAATAGAGACATCATGCAGAGAAGGTGATGTATAATGACGATCACCATGACTGCATCTACGTCGAGGAGTCGAGTTGAAAATATTCATCACATTCACCGAGTTACACGAAGGACTAGATAGAATACCTATACCATCATACGGTGTTGCAGTTCCCAATTGTCTAATCTAGTAGTCTTCTTTTTGACTACGGAGAACCGTTGAAAGATTAGGATTGTTAGAAATTATGGTATATCTTTTCGATAATGCGAACTGTCATAGAAACGATGGAATGATCGGGCTGATTGAAATGCTGTTATAGAATGTCGTTAGCATTGAGTTAAAATGTTAGGCACAATGTAATAAAATGATCAGCACAATATATTATTATATTAAAATGTTAGGCACTATAAACAATATTTTAAAATGTCAAGCACAATATTAAAAAACAATCATTTATTTTTACAAACTAAACTTGGATGACACCGACTATCACTGCACTCTTGCCCTGCTTTTCTACATGCACATCTGTTGGTTTCACATCTGTTTTTACCGCAACATCCACATTTTAAAAAACCCTGTCCTTCACATATTGAATCGGATTTTACAGCACGTCAAAAGTTTTCAGTACACACATCTGAAGGTACCAAAAAAAGGGAATCAGCAACCTCGAACTGGGTTATTGTATATGATCTGAGCAGGATACCATGTTTTATTGCCAAGCGATATCCTTTTTCAGTCTTTTGATGAACAATGACCTTAATGTTTTTTGTTTCTCCTTTTCCTCTGTCAACATGTGGGATTGGTATCAGAACATTACAACCAATGTCAGCCTCCTCTAAAATCTGTTGATCATTCGTTCTGCCTGTTTTTCTGTACACATAGTTGCATTAGTTCCTTCTGTTTGTATTTCTTGTTCATTTGAACACAAAAAGCACACAACAGATGTCTCATAACCTTCTTCACCTTTTGCTTTACCACAAATAACATGCACTGTTGATTTACAATTTGAACATGAGTGTGCATTTGACGCTGGCTTTTGACAAACAATACATGTGATGTCGTCGTTATCAATTGGAATATTTATATTATTGATTTCGATGCCTTCTTCGTTATCACAGAATCCTGTGTTGGTAATATCTTTCAGATCATCCTCTGTATTTAAGAGCGAAATTATTTCATCTGGCAAGAGGGAAATTGTTAAGCCAATCTTTGCCTCTACTCCAAACATTGCTTTATATGGTGTGCGTTTAATGCCAGAGTGGTAACTTTGATTTATTTTAAATTGGACAATTTAATCACAAGAGGCCAATCTTTAACACCATTATCCCGCATCCATGTAATGGTCATATCTTTGATATCAGCATTTGCACGCTCAACACTTCCTTGACTCTGAGGGTGTCTTGGCTTCCAATGAACGATTTTACACTCTGGCCATAAATCTTTTAATTGGGAAATAATACTCGCAGTAAATTTAGCCCCATTGTCACTTTGTAAAATGTTGGGGGCACCAAAGGAGGCCGGAGAACCACAATTTTTTTCATTTGATCTTGGTAAACTATTATATACTTAAAATCACAAAAACTTAATGATTGCATGTGAACTAAATCCATTTGTCCACGTGAATTGAATTCTTTGCTAACTATAGGTTTAACAACTAGTCCCTAACTTGCAATTTTACACTTTATTAATTGACATTCTTCACACAACTCATTAAAAAGTTCCACAGCCTCTGTTGAAACATTGGCATATTTTCTGTTTGCTTCCTTGATCACCTTATCACGCCCGCCATGCCCTGTTGCAATGTGGACTTTGTAAACAATGTTATACATATCCTCCAGACAAGCGTAGTATTTAATATCATCATCAGAGGAATTGCGTTTTCTGATAATTTTCTGTTTGTCTCCACATTGAAGGATTTCATACATAAAATAGTCGAAATATATTTTGAATCCTTTGGTATTATCAACAATTTAAATGTAAATAAAACGATTATAGATAGCTACAGGAGAACAAGCTTTACTGTACCTGTCATTTGAGCTATTTGTTTTTCAATCAAAACGACACCCACCCCCACCCCCAGCAACAACCCGACCCAACCACTCATTTTTTATACGCCCGTCTTTGAGACGGGACGTATTATGGTATACCGTTGTCCGTCCGTCCGTCGTCCACACTTCGGACAATAACTCAAAAACACTTTCAACAATTTCCATGAAACTTTAGTGAATGGTTTATATCTATTGACGTAAGCTCCCTTTCGTTTTTTTTTTAATTTCAGATATTAAGTTTTGGATTTATGGGGCTTTATTTCTTAAAAAAAAGTGGAATTTTTAACACTTCGGACAATAACTCAAAAAGGTTTTCACCAATGTGCATGAAACTTTGGTGAATTGTTTATATCTATTGATGTTAGCTCCCTTTCAATTTTTTCAGATTATACATTTCCGTGTTAAGA
The DNA here is from genome assembly GCF_036588685.1 of Mytilus trossulus. Lineage (NCBI taxonomy): Eukaryota > Metazoa > Mollusca > Bivalvia > Mytilida > Mytilidae > Mytilus > Mytilus trossulus. Next base: position 65,734,896 of record NC_086373.1, read on the forward strand.
ATTTGACAGGGCTAACACTATTTCTAGTTGATCATATAAATTCATTTAAAGTATAAAAGACAAGTTAAAAGAGCAACGGGCGTATCATGCGCTAAAGCGCAGCACTTTATTTAAGAGGGGATACATTTGAAGTGCACAAATTTGTTATTTGTAGAAATTTGAACCTGAGCGAAAGAACTACAGAAAGCTAAAAAAAAATCTTCACTACCCCCCGCCCCCCAAAAAAAAAACCCACACAGAAATAGTTTACCCAGGAGACGCAAATCATACAAATGGTACATGTACTTTGATTTTATGTAAATCTAGTTATATCAGTATTGCTATTCACAAAAAAATATCTTTGTTCAGATGTTTGTTATTACATGTATTTGTTTTTGGGATTATGTAAAGAGTGTGATCTGTATAAAAAAAATCAAGATGAAAGGACCCTTTTAACTATTTGAACAATAAAAACAAAACTTACTTTGTCAGCAGATAGTTTTAGCAGGAGTTTTGTCTTCTTTACTTGGTTCTTTAGTCATCAAATTAACAATATCATTGTATTTATTCCTTGTCCATATCTTGCATTTTGTTTTTTCCTCAGTAATTTGCAGTTACGTTTGAGCATACGTTTGCTCTAACCCAAGCAAGATCTGTGCCTGTGCCATACTTGATTGTTTGTGAAATCATGAGGTTCAACCATTGAATTAAAAATCACTTGAAAAACTGTTCACATAACATTAACTTAGTACATCTAGTAGAAGATCAGGAATAAAAACTGTTCACTAAAATCATTCAAGGAATAACAAATAAAATTGTGATAATTTGTCTATATTTATATTTATCAAACAAAGGATCTTTAGATTATTGATAATCCCTGAAATCATTTTAGGGAATTTGTAGAATAATTATCAAAATGTTCAGTGATAATGTAAAATCACTGGTCATTTTCAGGGAATCTATATAATCACTAATGAGTTACAATGTAAGTGATTCTACATAATCCCTGAAAAATCAGGGATTCTACATAATCACTGATTATACAAATTCACTGTAACATATACACATTGTGTCTGATGGGTTAAAATGTTCAGATTTACAATTTTGTATTAAAAATGTTTTAACAAGTTAATCTTAAACATGGGAAACAAATTAATGCCACCTGTGGCACAGGATCTGCTTACCCTTCCGGAGAGCCTGAGATCACCCCTAGTTTTTGGTGGGGTTCGTGTTGTTTATTCTTTAGTTTTCTATGTTGTGTCATGTGTACTATTGGTTTTTTTTCATTTTTGGCCATGGCGTTTTCAGTTTGACTGTCTCTTTGGTATCTTTCGTCCCTCTTTTAAAAGACATGTATAAAAGCCAACAAAACGACATATATTTCTAGGACATGTTAAAGTACTTGGTGGTAGAATTCTTACATTTGATATACTAACTGACATGCTTGAAATGTTAACGTACGTACATATCAACTAGGTGTTTTCCTAACATACACGCGACGTGTTTCAAAACACTGACTTCTTACTATGATATTGCAGATTTGAAATAAGAATTATAAAAAAAAACAACATCTAAACTACTTTCTACTAGGTAAAAAAATATGTGACATTTGTATTCTTTCAGTTTATATTTTAGTGGGGAAGAGGGTATAGACAGGTGAATATAGTTTACATCGCGACATGTATTTAAATGATAATAAAATTGAGAATGGAAATGTGGAATGTGTCAAAGAGACAACAACCCGACCAAAATAAAAAAACACAACAGCAGAAGGTCACCAACAGGTCTTCAATGTAGCGAGAAATTCCCGCACCCGGAGGCGTCCTTCAGCTGGCCCCTAAACAAATATATACTAGTTCAGTGATAATGAACGCCATACTAATTTCCAAATTGTACACAAAAACTAAAATTTAAATAATACAAGACTAACAAAGGCCAGAGGCTCCTCACTTGGGACAGGCGCAAAAATGCGGCGGGGTTAAACATGTTTGTGAGATCTCAACCCTCCCCCTATACCTCTAACCAGTGTAGAAAAGTAAAAGCATAACAATACGCACATTAAAATTCAGTTCAAGAGAAGTCCGAGTCTGATGTCAGAAGATGTAACCAAAGAAAATAAACAAAATGACAATAATACATAAATAACAACAGACTACTAGCAGTTAACTGACATGCCAGCTCCAGACTTCAATTAAACTGACTGAAAGATTATGATTTCATCATATGAACATCAGGCACAATCCTTCCCGTAAGGGGTTTAGTATCATACCATCATAACATATATGAGAAGAACATAACCCGTGTCATGCCAACAACTGTTTTTAGAATAAATGTGTTTAGTTCCGACGCAAAGACCTTATCAGTGACTCAATATTAACGCCAAAATATGCAATCTTTAATGACTTGACAACAGTATCGTAATTATATCCCTTCTTAATAAGTCTATTCAAAGGTTTTGTAAGTTTATGAGGTGAATACTGACACCTTTGTGCTTTATAAAGAATATTTCCATAAAAAATTGGATGTGAAATACCTGAACGTATAAAAAGTCTGCATGTTGAGCTATATTTACGAATGATGTCTTTATACCGATGATAAAATTTAGTAAATGTTTTGACTAGTTTGTGATATCGAAAACCCTGGTGTGATAATTTTTCAGTAATACATAAATTTCTCTCGTTAAAATCTAAGACATTGTTACATACACGAGCGAATCGTACAAGTTGAGATATATAAACACCGTAAGATGGTGACAAGGGAACGTCACCATCTAAAAACGGATAATTAACGATAGGAAATGAAAAATCATCCCTGTACATTTACGAAAATGTTTTATATTATCATAAACAATTTATATAGACAATATTAGTGCATTGACTTGAGGCTTAGAAACGGGGTAATGCGAGGCTGTGCCGAGCTATTTCCCCGTATCGGGCCAAATCCTTATATCGTTGATACGTCAAGTCAATGCACTATTATTGTCTTAATACTGCAATCTAAAACAACATTTTCAAAGGGGGGCTATGGATTTTTATGGAACAAAAAGTTTGTTTCCAGTTTTTTGAGAAAAAAATAATATGTCTTTGACCCTGAGAAAAAAAATTGTTTGTTTCACCCTCAGCTGCCACTATATGTAAGTTGAAATTGAAAGAAAAAAAATGGTTTCGACTTGTAGCCAAAAAATAGATTGGCTAAAAAATCCAAAGACCCCCCCCCCCCCTTCCCCCCCAGAAAATCAAATGGTTGCTGCCTTAGTTTGCGATTTAAGTATTAAGTGCAAATAGCTGCTTAGTTACTGCTTTTTATGTAAATGTGAGAAAATATCACCTCACAAATCTGGTTACTTATTTTCGTACGTCCGTTTGGTGTTTAAATATTCATAAAATGTAAAGTCATATTTATTGACTGGTACTTTGATGTCCAGTGTCAAATATTTTCAAGTTTAAACAAAAGTATATATATAAAATACGCAAAACGATTTTAAAAGGAATATTAAATGCAAATACAAAATATAAGATACGTTGATGATCGTTCAATAGGCATAACGTATCTTTATTATTCAAGAAACCATACTATTCAATATATACAAAACAATATCTTTACTATGACTATTTACCAGGTTTAGTATAACATAGTAACAAGAGCAACTCGACGGGTGTCACATGTAAAGCAGGTTGAGCTTACTTTATGGAGCACATTAGGACGTGTTCACACTGAACGCAATGTACAGTAAACATGTTTATAATTAGTTTAATTTAATGTACACTGGTTTACATTAAATTTGTTCACATCCATACACCTGAATATATTACCTGTACATTAGATTTGTTCACACTTGTAACCTATATATCATTTAAATATTCATTCCACAGAAACGATTTCAATTTTTTCGGACAATTTTTCTTGCAGTTAGGGAACGACGATTTGACTTCAAAAGAGGGACGGGGAAGAAAAAAAAACATTCTGATCCTCAATTTGACCAACAACAAAAAATATTCTTTAACCATATTTTTACCATAACTTCGAATCTTAGTCTTAAATATAGAGAAAAAATAATTGATTTATGGCGTATAAAAAATGAATGAAAACGTTCGCGCGAGAAAGAAAAAAATCTTATTCCAAAAACATAAATCCCCATAACACCCACCTATTCAAGTTAAATCGTTGCTCCTTTATGAAAGCAATTTTGATGATTTGCAGTACTTGGCAAAACCTTTAGGAATTTTGATTCTCAATGCTATTCAACTTCGTACTTTATTTGGTCTTTTTAACTTTTTTGAATTCGAGCGTCACTGGTGAGTCTTTTGTAGACGAAACGCGCGTCTGGCGTATATACTAAATTAAGTCCTGTTATCTTTGATGAGTTTATTTAAAGAAACCAAAGATGTCTCGTTCAGGCATTACCAAACATAGGCTGCAACAGTGTGCTTACAGACGACAAAAAAGGATTTAGTTGTTTAGGATTACTGCATTTCTATCTTTTGTTTGTTTCAAATGGAATTCCTCCTCCAAGCAGTTTTTTGCACAGACAAAGGAGTGACAACACATGTTTGCTATTAGGCAGTAGACGTATTACACAATATCAAAATGAAACAGGTAGAATTATAACGGATCATTAATGCCGGAGTTTATAAAGGTATTAATTCACATCAAAGACTTACTGAACATATAAGAGATTTATGACTAATCTACGTGTTTTTACAAGTAGGCCGGACAAATGACATGTATGAGCTTACCTCTGCACAGGCGCGATGATCAAAAAGATATAAAGTATAGCGAGTTGATAATTTGGTTGAAATCCTGATTTCTATGATGAGTTTATTTGCAACCACTGGGTCGTTGACACTGCTTGTAGAGATTTATTTCCCTGTGGGTATAACCAGCCCAGTAGTCAGCACTTCTGTGTTGACTTGAGTTAACATTGATATGTTCATAATTATAAATTAACTGTTAAAAAAGAATTTCTGAAAAACTAAGGCTGTTCTACCATTTTCTACATCTGAAAATGCCTGTACCAAGTCAGGAATATGACAGTTCTTGTCTATTCGTTTTTGATGCGTTTTGTTATTTGATTTTGCCATGTGATTATGGACTTTCCGTATTGATTTTCCTCTGAGTTCAGTATTTTTGTGATTTTACTTTCTACCTCAAGAATAGATTACCTTAGCTGTATTCGGCAAAACTTTTAGGAATTGTTGATCCTCAATGCTGTTCAACTTCGTACTCTATTTGGCCTTTTGAACATTTTTTGATTCGAGCGTCACTGATGAGTCTTTTGTAGACGAAACTCGCGTCTGACGTAAATATAAAATTTAGAACCTGGTTTCTATAAAGAGTTTATTATATCTACATGTAACTGTTATATGAATATAATATATAACAACAAACCAGTGTATACTTACTCGTATCTCTACAATATAATAGTTATTACGGTGAGGTTGACACTAAACAATTCAAAATTTGGTGACTATGTGGATCGCATCTATCCCATCGAATTGGAGATAAAGGATACTACAGATACAGTTAAGTCGGCTTCATATCTTGACTTACATCTAGAAATTGACAATGAGGGTCGGTTGAAGACAAAACTTTACGACAAAAGAGATGATTTCAGCTTTCCAATTGTGAACTTTCCATTTCTAAGTAGCAACATTCCAGCAGCACCTGCATACGGGGTATATATCTCCCAATTGATACGATATTCCCGTGCTTGCATTTCCTATCACGATTTTCTTGATAGAGGGTTACTGCTCACAAGGAAGCTATTAAACCAAGAGTTCAAAATGGTGAAGTTGAAATCATCTCTTCGTAAATTTTACGGACGCCATCACGAGTTGGTTGACCGTTATGGAATAACCGTTTCACAAATGATATCGGATATGTTCCTTACGTTGTAACTACAATCCCCTTCCCTTTCATGAATTTGACCTACCGAATTAGACTATTTACCGGATTTGTAATCACATGAGCAACACGACGGGTGCCGCATGTGGAGCAGGATCTGCTTACCCTTCCGGAGCACCTGAGATCACCCCTAGTTTTTGGTGGGGTTCGTGTTGTTTATTCTTTAGTTTTCTATGTTGTGTCATGTGTACTATTGTTTTTCTGTTTGTCCTTTTCATTTTTAGCCATGGCGTTGTCAGTTTGTTTTAGATTTACGAGTTTGACTGTCCCTTTGGTATCTTTCGTCCCTCTTTTGAATTTCCTATCATTTATTTATCCTCCAGGCACGAACTTGTCTCAGGCAAAAATATATATTTCTGTACATTAACCTCAGTTTCAGGTAAAGAGATGCGATTTTTTTTTTATCTGAGACCAAGTTCTTTTGACCATCCATAAAAACTTGCGGGGATCCAATGTGCAGTACTTCAAAGTTAATGTTACCGGATTTGAGATACTAGCCAAATAATACCTTTAATTACAACAAAAAGATATATTGACTTTAGACAAATAATTATGTAAAGAATATTTTTAATAATTGATAATTATAAATGTCAATTTAAAAAAAAAGTTTTAATCAACATGGTAAAATTCATGTTCTAAGTATCTAATTTTGTGTAAATAAACTCATTATTGATACCAGGACTAAATTATATATATATACACCAGACGCGCGTTTCGCCTACAAAAGACTTACCTGTGATGCTCGAATAAAAAAAAAAAGACTTAACCCATTCAAGGTCTACATTGACAATGCCCCTTCGAAATGTTAATATAAAGAAATTTGCAGTTACGCCCTTATGTGTACACTGATCTTCAGATTTAAATGAGACTTGAATCATATGTGTATATCAATAAACTCATCATAGATACCAGGATTTTGAATATAGTAGTTAGTTTAAACAATGCCTCCGACAAGTTCCAAAATCAGTGCTGAACAATTATTTAAAAAAAACATGCCCTTTGGAAACATTACATATATGGAAAATTACACCTCGAACGCTCATATGTACAATTCTTGCCAGGCTTTCATGAAATTTGTATAATAGGTTAATATCAACACTGTCTCTAACAAGTTCAAAAATAAGTTCCGAAATTTTATTTTTAAATGTGTTCTTTAGGAAAATTTAATGTACCATAATTGAATTGTGTCTTTTCTCAAGTTATATTTCTGTCAAGTTTGTGTAACGAAGAGAGACGAAAGATACCAAAGGGACAGTCAAACTCATAAATCTAAAACAAATTGACAACGCCATAGCTAAAAATTTAAAAGACAAACAGACAAACAATAGTACACATGACACAACATAGAAAACCAAAGAATAAACAACACGAACCCCACCAAAAACTAGGGGTGATCTCAGGTGCTCCAGAAGGGTACACAGATCCTGCTCCAAATGTGGCACCCGTCGTGTTGCTTATGTGATATCCGGTAAATAATCTAATTCGGTAGGTCACATTCATGAAAGGGAAGGGGATTCCAATTACGACGTGAGGAACATATCTGATATCATTTGTGAAACGGTTATTTCATAATGGTCAACCAACTCGTGATGGCGTCCGTAAAATTTACGATGGGATGATTTCAACTTCACCATTTGAAACTCTTGGTTTAAATAGCTTCCTTGTGAGCAGCAACCCTCTATCAAGAAAATCATGATAGGAAATGCAAGCACGGGAATTTCGTATCAATTGGGAGATATATACCCCCATATGGAGGTGCTGCTGGAATGTTGCTACTTAGAAATGGAAAGTTTACAATTGGAAAGCTGAAATCATCTCTTTTGTCGTAAAGTTTTGTTTTCAACCGGCCCTTATTGTCAATTTCTAGATATAAGTCAAGATATGAAGCCGACTTAACTGTATCTCCTTTATCTCTAGTTCAATGGGATAGATGCGTTCCACATAGTCACCAAATTTTGAATTATTTAGTGAAAGAACATCATCTTTATAGCGGAAAGTAGAGTTAAAGGATATTGCTAACTTCTTATCTTTCTTTCTAAGAAGTTCCTGCATGAAGTCAGCCTCATAATAATAAAGAAATAAGAACAGGGGCACTGTTTTTTCCCATTGAAAAACACGTCCTCCGAACTTAACAAATATGTTGTCAATCAAAAAATCAAGCATCTTGATAATATCAGTTTCAGAGATATTTCAGTTTTAAAGTAAGACAAAAATATGGTTAAGTTGTGGCCTTGAACCATATCTAAATAAAACATATGCCAGGCAGGGGACGTTTAAACTCTAATTTTATTTTATATTTTCGTAATTTTAACCTCACACGATGATTGTCAAAATGCACATCTGGTACAGAAAAAAATGTTCAGTTTGATGTGGGTTTTTTTTCATCAAAGTTTTACTTTAATTTAGTTTTCAACATCATGTTATCCCAATTATCAATGTTATTGCATTTTGTTTTTCTGGAGAAAACCTAATTGTCTCTTATCAAAAGAACATTATCTTCTGAAAAGTTATAATATATAATAATGCGACGATAATATTTTGCAGTAACACTTTTTACGTTTTTTTCCCACATAAATACACGATCGTTTTATCCAATCATTATACTTCTTAGATAGATTATCCGATGTTGTCTTGTTAAATGATTCGCCTACATCGTTGATTGTCATACAGTCTCACCTGTGTTCAATATAAATCAGGTAATACAACAACGCTAGTATATTTTCACAAAGAAAAAAGCAAAAACAAAGACTGCTTCTATCTAAAATGCAAGAATTGCGGTAAAAATCCGAAAAAATGTTCACGAAGTTTTTGCTTCAAATTTACCGTTATTTGGACATTTGAACGGGTTTGAATAGTACGCTCGCCTTCCGATTTCTTGAACAAAAGTCCAGTATTTATTTATGTGTTTGTATATGTGTCAAGATTTCAAGATTTATTTTTCGTACATCAGAATCAAATGATATGAATAGTACACATGTAATAACAGAATGTAATACATCTCAAGTCAACAATATATCTTCGCTATCCGTCGAATCGCGATTGAGTGTTCGATTCGAGGGATATATTTCTCTTTTTATTGTGTTAGGTCACATATGTGCTTTGCTTCTTATGAGGACTTGTCGAATGATACAACTATCGATAAAGACGTTAGTGCACAATTTGTGTATTGTGGACGTTATTATAGGAACATGGGGTTCTCTGCGTACATCTGTACAGTACCTCTTCATAAGCTACGGATCCGAGGCATTCTGTCATATTGAGATATTTATTCTTACAACTGTATTTAATGTATCAGCTGTACTAGTAACTGCAATTGCTGTCGATAGGTTCTGCAGCATTTTCTATCCGATGAGGTATATAATATATGTCACTGAGTCAGTAATTAAAGCCACCTGCTTCTTTGCTTGGATATGCGGAATATTTCTTGCCACATTGGTATTGTTAAGAGATTTGACTTTCAAAGAGGACATGCTTACATGTAGCACTCAAATGGAATTTCAACTGTTAGTACCATGGTTGCTGATAAGTGTTCGTATAATTAGTATCGTCACAATTTGTTTTACTTATTTTAAAATGTACATCAAAGCCAGGGAGATCAGTATATTGTATTTTGAGGGAAGTACAACGAAAGAACTTAAATCACTAGCAAAGGTACTTATTATTGTCTTACCGCATTTGGCTGTACATTTATTTTATGTAATAACATTTTTCCTTAGACCTTATGTATTGATAAAAAGACTGATAATTTTTCAATCTCATCTGATTGTTATTGCAATATTTATTGATATGTGGGTATATGTGTTAAGATTTCAAGAATGCAGGTTGAATTTCCTAATCAACATATGTTGCCTTTGTAAAAGCAGACAAGAGATGTATCGTAAAAGGAAACAAGCATTGTATGCATCTTATTTACCTAAGTAACAATTTAGATGTTTTATGTGATACTGTTTTTCTGCATGTCAGCGTCCATTTGTCCGTCAGTTAGCCTATCCCGTTTCAGGTTGTAGTTAATGATGTTGAATACTAACCAACTGGACAATTAGTTCACATGATATTATCTTTCTAATTGTAATGTCAAATTAAGAGTTTATATTCAAAACATTTCACCGAGAATAGAAAATGATAGTACAAGTGGGGCATGCGTGTAGTTAGGACAAATTTTTGTTTCGCAAATTGTAATTTTTAGAAAATATTGATGAATTGTACAATCAGCGATTTAAATGGGCCACCAATGATCAGATAGAGTTTTCAAATTCACATTTTTGTAAAACATTAAGTTTCTTAACAAATAAATCTTAAGGTGGTATGGGTGTCTTTCGCCATCTTGGATTGTAAAAAACAGAGAATCTAAGGTCTATATTTTCTATCAAGTTAGCAAAATTTGATGCAGGAATGCAAATATTTAATGTGAATTTTCATTTAAAAGAACGAATTTATAAGAATATAACTTAGAAATATTAATATTTTTACAAGTGTGGATTATTTTTGGTTGTTTTTCAATATTTTCAAATTGGCAATTTAAGGGGAGGTAACTCTAAAACAGTGCATTTTCTGAAGGACTCTACATGAAATTTTCCTATTTTGTCTTTTAGCCGGAAAAAACGTACGGTGACCCTATCTTTTCTTTTGATATTTTCAAAGCATTGTCTGAAAACAATCTTTTCCTAATTTATTTTACAATTCTATCATTTTGTTTAGTTTCTGTTCACAAAATGTTGTTTTTTCCTGTATAATCCATACAAAATTTGTCATTTTGTCACAACCTGTAGCTTGAGAAAATGCGCGGTGACGTATCATTTTTATAATATTTTTGAACATGTATCAATAGATACTACATTTTGACAAAGTATGAACAAATTCTATCATTTTTATTTTAGACTCCCATACCACCTTAAGGGGGCTCCTGGGTATAAATATATTTTTTTTTCTAATATAGGATTTCGCTATATTTTTTCGTAAATGAACTTTATCATATACTTAAAAGAAAAATGAAATAAAAAAATGGGGTCACCGTTCATTTAAGCTAAAATCTGCCTCTGGAAAAAGCATACATTTTTGTTAATGCCCTTTTTTTCTGTTGAATTAATAGGAGAAAAAGAGGAAATATCGAAATAAAAAAATAACCTAATATAAGAAATCGCTTAAATTTTACAATAATTTAGTTTATGTACAGCTTATTTGAAAACAATAAAAAAAAAAATATAGGTCACCGATGAGTTAAAAAAGATATTTCAAATTTAAGGCCAAACTAGAGGCTCTAAAGAGCCTGTGTCGCTCACCCTGGTCTATGTGCATATTAAACAAAGGACACAAATGGATTCATGACAAAATTGTATTTTGGTGATGGTGATGTGTTTGAAGTTTCTACTTTACTGAACGATTTTGCTTCTTACAATTATATCTATCATGAACTTTGCCCATTAGTAACAGAGAACTATATTTGGTAAAAATTTACATAAATTTACCAAATTAATGAAAATTGTTAAAAATTTACTATAAAGGGCAATAACTCCTTAAGGGGTCAATTGACCATTTAGGTCATTTGACTTATTTGTAGATCTTACTTTGCTGAACATTATTGCTGTTTACAGTTTATCGCTATCTATAATAGTATTCAAGATAACCAAAAATGGCAAAATTTCTTTAAAAATTACCAATTGGAGGGCAGCAACCCAACAACCAGTTGTCCAATTCATCTGAAAAATTCAGGGCAGATAGATATTGACTTGATTAACAATTTAACTTCTTGTCAGATTTGCTCTAGATGCTTTGGTTTCATAGTTATAAGCAAAAAACTGCATTTTACCCCTATGTTCTATTTTTAGCCGTGGCGGCCATCTTGGTTGAATGGCCAGGTCATCGGACACATTTTTCAAACTAGATACCCCAAAGATGATTGTGGCCTAGTAGTTTCATTGGAGATTTTGTAAAAGATTACTTAGATTTATGAAAAATGGTTAAAGATTGACTATAAAGGGCAATAACTCCTAAAGGGGTCAACTGACCATTTTGGTCATGTTGACTTATTTGTAGATCTTACTTTGCTGAACATTATTGCTGTTTACAATTTATCTCTATCTATAATAATATTCAAGATAATAACCAAAAACAGCAAAATTTCCTCAAAATTACCAATTCAGGGGCAGCAACCCAACAACCGATTGACCGATTCATCTGAAAATTTCAGGGCAGATAGTTCTTGACCTGATAAACATTTTTATCCCTTGTCAGATTTTCTCAAAATGCTTTGGTTTTTGAGTTATAAGCCAAAAACTGCATTTTACCCCTATGTTCTATTTTTAGCGGTGGCAGCCATCTTGGTTGGTTGACCAGGTCACGCCACACATTTTTTAAACTAGATACCCCAAAGATGATTGTGGCCAAGTTTGGATTAATTTGGCCCAGTAGTTTCAGAGGAGAAGATTTTTGTAAAAGATAACTTTAATTTACGAAAAATGGTTAAAAATTGACTATAAAGGGCAATAACTCCTAAACGGGTCAACTGACCATTTTGGTCATGTTGACTTATTTGTAGATCTTACTTTGCTGAACATTATTGCTGTTTACAGTTTATCTCTATCTATAATAATATTCAAGATAATAACCAAAAACAGCAAAATTTCCTCAAAATTACCAATTCAGGGGCAGCAACCCAACAACCGATTGACCGATTCATCTGAAAATTTCAGGGCAGATAGATCTTGACCTGATAAACATTTTTACACCATGTCAGATTTCCTCAAAATGCTTTGGTTTTTGAGTTATAAGCCAAAAACTGCATTTTACCCCTTTGTTCTATTTTTAGCCGTGGCAGCCATCTTGGTTGGTTGACCAGGTCACGCCACACATTTTTTAAACTAGATATCCCAAAGATGATTTTGGCCAAGTTTGGATTAATTTGGCCAAGTAGTTTCAGAGGAGAAGATTTTTGTAAAAGATAACTTTAATTAACGAAAAATGGTTAAAAATTGACTATAAAGGGCAATAACTCCTAAACGGGTCAACTGACCATTTTGGTCATGTTGACTTATTTGTAGATCTTACTTTGCTGAACATTATTGCTGTTTACAGTTTATCTCTAACTATAATAATATTCAAGATAATAACCAAAAACAGCAAAATTTCTTCAAAATTACCAATTCAGGGGCAGCAACCCAACAACCGATTGACCGATTCATTTGAAAATTTCAGGGCAGATAGATCTTGACCTGATAAACATTTTTACCCCATATCAGATTTCCTCAAAATGCTTTGGTTTTTGAGTTATAAGCCAAAAACTGCATTTTACCCCTATGTTCTATTTTTAGCCGTGGCGGCCATCTTGGTTGGTTGACCGGGTCACGTCACACATTTTTTAAACTAAATACCCCAATGATGATTGTGGCCAAGTTTGGTTTGATTTGGCCCAGTAGTTTCAGAGGAGAAGATTTTTGTAAAAGTTAACGACGACGGACGACGGACGCAAAGTGATGGGAAAAGCTCACTTGGCCCTTCGGGCCAGGTGAGCTAAAAATGGCATTTTCGCACCAAAGGGAGATAATTTGGAGCTTTTTCAAGTTTTAAAGTCATCTGGGGCCAAACTAAATCATTTTTGTGGGTTGTTTTTTCGTACCATATCATAAAGAAACAACTAATAGTGTAACAAATAAAATTTGTAATGAAAAAGTAAAGGTTTAATTTTTTGCTAAAATTTTGGTACCCAGGAGCCTCCTTAAGAATGAGAAAAAACTTACATTTTTGAAATATCCGATAAAACGGCGTATAATTCTAGGATATTTTGAAGTACCATGAGTACGTAGTAATAGAACTTTAACATCCCATATTCTAGCGGACATGTTCACAAAACAATAATAAGGTGTATTTAATCACTTGTATGTACGATATGTTTTCCAGTGTGTTTCAAAACACTGATTGACTTCTCCAAAAAGCATAAAGGTTAAGATTTTACTATTTGATCTAGATTAGGGCTATAGTAATATAACGATGGACAGAAGCACAAAGACAGAACTGCTATTTCTATGTTTCAAATTAATATAATCTTTTTATTTCTATGCCCCAACTACGATAGTAGAGGGACATTATGTTTTCTGGTCTGTGCCTCCGTTCGTTCGTCCGTCCGTCTGTGCGTCCGTCCGTCCCGCTTCAGGTTAAAGTTTTTGGTCAAGGTACTTTTTGATGAAGTTGAAGTCCAATCAACTTGAAACTTAGTATACATGTGCCCTATGATATGATCTTACTAATTTGAATGCCAAATTAGAGTTTTGACTCCAATTTTACGGTTCACTGAACATAGCAAATGAGAGTGCAAATTTCAGGTTAAAGTTTTTGGTCAAGGTAGTTTTTGATAAAGTAGAAGTCCAATCAACTTGCAACTAAGTGTACATGTTCCCTTTGATAACATCATTCTAATTTCAATGCCAAATTAGAGAATTTATTCCAATTTCACGGTCCACTAAACATAGAAAATTATAGTGCGAGTGGGTCATCCGTGTACTGTGGACACATTCTTGTTTAATTCATATTTAAGTGAGGAAGAGGGTATATCTGTAAATATAGTTGACACCACGACATGCATTTTAATGATAAACCTGTACATTTACGGACCTGTTGTAAATATTGTCAACGTAAATATTTTGTATTTGGATATTAAAATTATATTTTAGATATAATATAGGTTTGTTTTATTTATGTATGCCCTTCATGTGAAAAATCTTTGTCTCTCAATCTTCGCATACGCTGACTTCATCAAGTTCGAATATAAATAAAATAAAATTGTATTAATCAGATTTGCCTTTACACAAATGTAAAGATGTTTATGTGCAATCGTCAAAACACTATTGGATATAAATGGTTTAAAAAGTAGTGTTCAAAACTGCTTAGTTCGACTGTACGCCCAAAAACCCAACATTTTCGCTTAAATGAGAGAAAGATACTAGCTCACAAAAACTAGTTACTTATCCAATGTCCATCGTTATCGTTTATAAGTCCTTCGTGTGTCTAATATTCATAAAATGGAAAGTGATGACCAGTGTCATTTATTTTCGAGTTAGATAGAAATACAGATTAGACCTTCATAGAAATGGGATTTTTGCAATGCAACAGGCAGACACACGGATCCCTGCGATAACAGTTGCTGGCGATAGTTCACTACGCACAAGGAATCTTTGTGTTCATCGAGAAACAATATTATTTGATATGTTATATTCAATATGATAATAAATATATGTTGTTAATCGACCAAATTTCCGAAGTTTAAAATTTTGTAAAATATTTATCATAGACAAAAACAACATTTGAAAAGGAAACATACTACCATAAGATGATGCCGTCAATACCTGTTCTTTTTCAAAGTTGAATTTAGGTATTCTTAATAAAAAGTGATTACTCTTAATTCCCTGAATGCGGGCCTTGTCGAAAACAGCATACAAGAGTATAGTACATATATTGAAACAAAATAATTACTACGCATAGCTGTATCTTTGTCAAAAGGTGAAATATTTGGCTATTTTTGTATCAAATGAAAGCTTGAGGACTTGCGATCACTGTATACCCGTGTCGAAAGATTTTTATATCAAATTAAAAAAGAATAAATTATAGAAACTGTTGTTCATATCATAAGTACCTGTTTTGTAGTATTTAACTTCCGGTAACCAGGGTTGCGTTCAGTATCGTAGCAGCTACAGAATTTTTGACTATTGAACGTGTAGCTAGCCTAGCTGCTACATATATATTGATACGAGGGCCGCGTTCAATATCGTAGCTGCTTTGAGTGCTATGTGGATTTTGAGTATTGAACGTTTAGCTATAGACGACTAGCTGCCACATAGATATTTGCTCTTTGCCTTCTCTTTTACTTCGTACTGTTATTGTCCTTTTGAACTTTTTTAGATTCGAGCGTCACTGATTTGTCTTTTGTAGACAATCCTGGGCTGCGTTCAATATTGTAGCAGCTACGCAATGTTACGTACAGTTTGACTATTGAACGTGTAGCTATAGACTAGTTGTTTCATAGACATTGATAGCAGCTACGATATAGAACTCAACCCAGGTATCTATGATTAGTTTATTTGACATGAAATGTCTTCCACTTTTTAGCTCACCAGGCCCGAAGGGCCAAGTGAGCTTTGCTCATCACTTGGCGTCCGTCGTGGTCCATCGTCTGTCGTCCGGCGTTAACTTTTACAAAAATCTTCTCTGAAATCACTGGGCCAATTTAAACCAAACTTGGTCACAATCATCATTGATGTATCTAGTTTAAAGTTTGTGTTTTTTTACCCGGCCAACCATCCAAGACATGGGGTAAATTTGTTTATCAGGTCAACATCTATCTGCCCTGAAATTGTCAGATGAATCAGACAACCCATTGTTGGGTTGCTGCCCCTAAATTGGTAATTTTAAGGAAATTTTACTGTTTTTGGTTATTATCTTGAATATTATTATAGATGGAGATAAACTGTAAACAGCAATAATGTTCAGCAAAGTAAGATTTACAAATAAGTCAACAAGACCAAAATGGTCAGTTGACCGCTTTAGGAGTTATTGCTCTTTATAGTCAATTTTTAACCATTTTTCGTAAATATCCATGATCTTTTACAAAAATCTTCTCCTCTGAAACTACCGGGCCAAATTAATCCAAACTTGGCCACAATCATCATTGATGTATCTAGTTTAGAGTTTGTGTTTTTTTACCCGGCCAACCATCCAAGATGGCCGCCATGGCTAAAAATAGAACATAGGGGTAAAATGCAGTTTTTGGCTTATAACTCAAAAACCAAAGCATTTAGATCAAATCTGACATAGGGTTAAATTGTTTATCTGGTCAAGATCTATCTGCCCCGAAATTTTAAGATGAATAGGACAACTCGTTGTTAGAGTGCTGCCCCTAAATTGGTAATTTTAAGGGAATTTTACTGTTTTTGGGTTATTATCTTGAATATTATTATAGATGGAAATAAACTGTAAACAGCAATAATGTTCAGCAAAGTAAGATTTACAAATAAGTCAACATGACCAAAATGGTCAGTTGACCCCTTTAGGAGTTATTGCCCTTCATAGTAAATTTTTAACCATTTTTTCGTAAATATCCATGATCTTTTACAAAAATCTTCTTCTCTGAAACTACCAGGCCAAATTAATCCAAACATAGCCACAATCTTCATTGATGTATTTAGTTTGAAAATTGTGTTTTTTGACCCGGCCAACCAACCAAGATGGCCGCCACGGCTAAAAATAAAACATGGAGGTTAAATGCAGTTTTGGGTTATTACTCAAAAACCAAAGCATTTAGAGCAAATCCGACAAGGTGTAAAATTGTTTATCTGGTCAAGATCTATCTGCCCTGAAATTTTAAGATATATAGGACAACTCGTTGTTAGAGTGCTGCCCCTAAATTGGTAATTTTAAGGAAATTTTGCTGTTTTGGGTTATTATCTTGAATATTATTATAGATAGAGATAAACTGTAAACAGCAATAATATGTACAGCAATTTAAGACTCAAAAATAAGTCAAAATGACCAAAATGTTCAATTGACCCCCTAAGAAGTAATTGTCCTTTATAAATTAATTTTTAACAATTTTCATAAAATTTGTAAATTTTTACTAACATTTTCCACTGAAACTACAAGGACAAGTTCATTATAGATAGAGATAATTGTAAGCAGCAAGAATTTTCAGTAAAGTAAGATGTACAAACACATCACAAGCACCTAAACACAATTTTGTCATGAACTGTCTGCTTCCTTTGTTTAATTCACATATACCTAGGTTAGCGACACAGGCTCTTTAGAGCCTCTAGTTTTTTAACTTAAAACAAAGTAGCCATTAATGCTTGAAATTGCAAAATTTAATATAGAAGGAAATGGTACCATGAATTAGTGGTTTTATATCGTAAAGATCGTTTTTATATGCACCCTATAAAGATTCATTTCCATACATCTTCCCTAAGAATTTAAAACGATAATTTGGTTCCTGCAATTTTATCTTTAATCATCTTAAACAAACGAGTATTAATAATCATCACGAGAAAGGTTAACTTACCAATATTTTATCGTTAACAAAGCTGTTCACTGTCTGGTCATTATGAAACGCAACAAATTAAAAAGACTTCTAAAAGATGTTGTAAGATTACTCAATGTCCAGAAGGTGTTGCACTTTTACTAAACGAGGTATTTCGGCGGAATAAGGAGCATTAATTCTCGGACTTTTCAAATCTGTGTATCCTGTTTTCATTATTCTCGTCTACACTGTATATATTTAGTTTTTGTACTCTTACATATGCTATAGCAACTTCGTTTAAAAAAAAAATTAACGCATGTTGACCTCTGCATACTTAACATGTTTTGCCTGCTATCTGTTATTGGCTTATATACTACATGTTGTTGTATTAAAATCTATCATTAATTTTAACTAAGGTGAACAACTTAGAGGGTTGACAGGGGTATTAGTTATATAATATAAAGGTCATCACTAGCTGTGCAGCGTATATAATATTCCTGTTGAATGCGATCATTCGTTTAGAAAGAATACCACGTTTTGTTTTTGCATGTTAAGATCTATAGCAACAGATGATCATAAGGTGACGCAAGTCTTAATTTATGTTGTTTTTCAATATACTCTTTAAGTTACAAGTTGCATTCCAAATTTCCCATCAATTACACGGTGTTTATTATCTCAGTCTGATTTTTGTTATAATTGAAATATTATTAAATTATTAAAGAAATGTTTTGCATAAAGTGTTAAATTGCAATTTTTATACATATATTGAAATCAGTTTTAGTACCCGTATATGCTTTCTAATTTTTTCACTTGTGTACATCATTCATGCATGTTTAATACGCAACCTTATGAAGTTGGAGAGGTTTCCTAACAGAATGTGTTTTTGGAATACTTCTATATAACTCCAAAGATGATTTGCAGTATCTACAAAGATGATTTGTAGTATTTTAAAAGATGATATGCAGTATTTCCAAAGATGATTTGTAGTATTTCTAAAGAGGATTTGCAGTTTTTCTAAAGATGATTTGTAGTATCTCCAAAGATGATTTGCAGTATTTTCAATGCAGAATTGCAGTATTTCTAAAGATGATTTGCAGTATCTCCAAAGATGATTTGCAGTATTTCTAAGGATGATTTGCAGTATTTTTAAAGATGATTTGCAATATTTTTAAAGATGATTTGCAGTTTTTCCAAAGATGATTTGTAGTATTTCCAAAGATGATTTGCAGTATTTCTAAAGATGATTTGCAGTATTTCTAAAGATGATTTGCAGTATTTTCAATGCAGAATTGCAGGTTTTACAAAGATTATTTGCTGTATTTCCAATGATGATTTTTTAATGCTGACTTGAAGAATCTATAAACATGATTTGTTGTTATTGCGATGATGATTTGAAGTAAATGTGTATAGTATCATCAAACAATTAAACTCAATGACGCAAATAAGTTGCTAAAGTGTTACATGATATTGATGCCTTTAAAGAGGAAACAAATGATAAATACAAACAGGTGAAAAACATCAAAAATTACATACATTTGTACTCACAGTAGGATGATTGTGTTGAAAATGTGTAGGTAGATTATAATCATGTTGTACTAAAAATTATACATTTTTAATCTCATACATATTTTAAACAAATAGTGTCAATATATAAAGAGTAAAGATCTAGAACTTGGTCAATGACAAAGACACAATTAGTTTGATTAATTTATTTCTGTAAATATCGATATTTTTAGCCATATTGTTTATGCGAAATTCCTTTGTGAAAGCTCTAGAGCAATTCTTGGATATTTAAAAAAATTAAAAGAAAACAAAGTGTATTGTATGGTCATGTATTTACCTTGGATACTAGTAGATAAAATATGTTTAACACAGATGACTTTGAAACTCTATTCTAATATTGATCTGTGAAAAAACCGGCGTAAGAACTATTTTATCAGATTAATACAACTGTCAAGTTTAACAATAACAATAACATGTTACATATTAAGTTAATCCAAATTACACTTTTTTTAAATTTGAAAACAAGTTAGTATACACTAATATATTAAAGATAATTTTTTTTATTGTTTTGTTTCATACAAAAATCGATTTGAATAGTCATAATTTTAGTAATACAAAATTACTTCCTCGTTAAAAAAACTAGAAAGAAGCAGTTATTTACAGTACTCAGTGTTTGATTTTCGGAAATTGTCTTTGTAGATCGGCTCATTTTTTTGTTACTGGGATTTTGTTCATAAACATAACGAATGTCAAGGAGCATTCAAATCTTAATACCTTTGATAACTATCTAGAACTTTGAAATGAAGACGGATAATCCTGCTCTATTGCAGTTAAAATCAAGTTAATGCAAATGGTACGAAACTCGTTAGCACTTTGCGCACAACTCTAAATCAACTTGTTTTGTTATACAGCCATTCTTCTCCTCTGTTATAATTAGTTAACATAATAATACATGTAGTAAGATGAAGCCTTTGCAAAACAGTCGTCTCATATTGTTGTATACATATTTTTTACCACTAGAAAATATTGATTCCGACGAAAGAAAAGAGGTAACAAAGTCACAAATAACTAAAATTTACGAATCACCCTCCTTTTTGTTATATTTCCGCTATTTGAATTGAAAAAATTTTCTTATCACTTTTCATATATTCATTGACCTGACAATAAAGTTATATTTGAATATATGTGTGATGTCCTATGTGTCTTGAGCATCGTCTAAAAAGTTGGGTTTTTTTCGTTTTAAGCTTTATTACAAACATGTGCATGACTTATGTTTTTTTTTACAGTATAAACAGGGTCAGTAAACACTGATTAAACGTTGCATTTGTTTCTACTTTTCTAACGTACCAAGTCGAAGAAAAGTCTTTAGTATCAATATAAGTTAAATACTAGTTTTCTTGGGTACAAGAAAACCACGAATTCAAAGGTCCAACAAATTACAAATTTTCTAAAGGAATGTATGCAGACTATGCCAAAAACCACGAAATAAAATATCACCGAATATGCAAATGTTCCTCAAACCACGAAAATTGTTACCCACGAAAATTAATGTATCCAGAGTAATTCGTGTCTGTGTGTGTTGTATTGTTGCTAGGGTTTTTTGTTGCACTTGCGTTGGTTTTTTTATCGTTTCGTTGTTTTCCTCTGATATTTGATGCGTTTCTTCCAGTTTAAGTTTGAGACCCGGATTTGTTTTCTCTCAATCGAGTTATGAGTTTCGAACAGCGGTATATTATTTTTGCCTTTCTTTATATACAGGAATTATTTAAGAATTCAACCCGGGTCCTCCACCATGTAATATGACCGACTAAAGTTTTGGAAACTAAAGACATGTATAATATATAAATAAAACGAAGAGCTTTCAAATGTCACTCTTTTACTTTGAATTACACACAAAAACAGGCTGATATACGAGCAATAATCACAAGAATTATGAATAAGGTAACACAGCCTGGAAAATTCAGGTTTCAACATACAGATATCTAACAAGTATCTTCTTAATAATCGAATTCCACCATACTTTATATCGTGCAATTGATAGCATGTCATTCTTCTTATTGGAAATGAATGTAGTGTCCTCGCCGATATTCGGAGGAGGCATTTACATTTTAACGAGCGTACCGAAATGTCTGTTTAATTTTTAAACAAAACATGCACGATCTACCTCGTTAATTATTTTTCCTCATCCAGTATTATGCCAAACATTATAATGAACTAGTTCTTTTAAGATAACTTATTGATTTAAGAGCGTCTAATGGATATATTCCTCGTGTATTGATTGTACTAACAAACAGAAAAATCATATAAACCTGATAATTATACATTTGAAATAGACTAATAGTAGATTACTAACTAAGCAAATTGTAATCCGGTAACATTATGTTCCGTCGTTAAACAAATGATTGTAGTCATTTTCCTTTGACGGCAAATCGTTTATAATTACATAGACGAGCAACAGTATGTTCACGAGTTATGACGTCGCTAATTCCTCATTGATGTGATCGTTTTGAAAACTGTTTGCCAATAAACAAGTGAGTCTCCTGCTTATTGACGTGTTCCAGTCAATTTAAACACAAAAATAGTTAGTTTCATTTCCGAGGGACAATGTAAACAACAATAAAAACAATAGGCTCAGCTCACCTTGATTTTTTGGCAGTTATCTTTCGTTTAAGTGTCCAATTTCATCGTAGTTTGTGTTTTTTGGTTAAATGTATATTAATAAGTGTTTGAAATCTTTTGTCATACTTTCTTCAAAACCAAAAACTGCAAAATTTCCTTAAAATAACCAATTAAGTGGCAGCATCCCAACAAAGGGTTGTAAGATTCATCTAACAATTCAGGGCTGATACCATATGGATCATTCAGCTTAAGTTTGGTCGGAATTAGTTCACAAGTTTCAGAGGAGATGTTTGAAATAGTTTACACCAGACGGACGCCAAGTGATGGCAAAAGCTCACTGTTCCTTCGGAACGGTGAACTAAAAACGGGAGATTAACGGTTATTTTCTAATTTCCATTGGCAAATATTTCAAGCATGCTTTACAGGTTTAACCCCGCCACATTATTTATGTATGTGCCTGTCCCAATTCAGGAGCCTGTAAATTCAGTGGTTGTCGTTTGTTTACGTTTAGCATATTTGTTTTTCGTTCATTTTTTTTTTACATAAATAAGGCTGATAGTTTTCTCGTTTGAATTGTTTTACATTGTCTTATCGGGGCCTTTTATAGTTGACTATGCGGTATGGGCTTTGCTCATCGTTGAAGGCCGTACGCTGACCTATAGTTGTTAATGTCTGTGTCATTTTGGTCTTTTGTGGATATTTGTCTCATTGGCAATCATACAACATCTACTTTTTTATGTTTGGGTGCGTCTTGTAAAAAAAACTCATCATATATACAAGGATTGAAATTTATATTTACGCCTGACACGCGTTTCTTTTACCAAAGACTCATCAGTGACGGTCGAATTAAAAATATTAAAAACGCAAAACAAAGTACGAAGTATTTACATTCAAAGATGAAGTTATCTTGAGAGGGATAGACATTTAGCCTAACAACGCATCAAAGAATTGTAAAAAAAATAACAAAAAAATACAGAAAGTACAAAATTCAAAACGGAGTAAATAATCAAATGGCAAAATCGAACATTCAAACGGATAGATAACAACTGTCATATTCCCGACTTGGTAAAGTATAAAAAAAAAAAAAAGATGTGGTATGATTGCCAATGAGACAACAAAGGCATTTCTTTTGTAGAAAATTGTTGCAGGAAAATTGCATATAATTCCATAATATTGACAACAATGTATGAACAAAACAAACAGACATAATTAAAATATTGTGAACAAAATCGGGATACAGCAATCAACATTGTTTTATAATCATAACCACTGTCTCGACAAATAAATGTGTTTAAAAGAAACACAAAAATACATTGAGACCACGCATATTAGCAAAAACAAAAGACAAAAGTAGAAGAATTAACTATTGCACAAAAACACAATGAGGGGATTTATAAGTACAGAGCCATTGCAAATGAAAAGTACCTAAGTTAGACAAGTTAAAAAAAGTAATAATTTTAAGACTAATAAAAGATCTATATAACACGAAATGAGAATGATAAACACCATCAGTACATAGAATCTATACTTCAAGACCATCGTGTGTTATTCGTGAATATGCAAGTTATTTCAATGTTTATCAAGGATGTGTACTGATTAATAGTTTGGTCTCAGATACATATTTTTTCTAAATTGTTTTTGGTTTTAAATTAGCTGTCTGTTACTGTGAATACTCTCAGATATGTACATATCTGCCAATTGATATTCTATTGTATGTTTTTCTATGTTGTGATGTTATGCTATTGTTTCAGGAAAAGGGAGAAGGTTTGGATCCATTAAAACGTTTAATCCCGCTGCAAATGTTTGCACCTGTCCTAAGTCAGGAATCTGATGTACAGTAGTTGTCGTTTGTTTATGTAATATATACGTGTTTCTCGTCTTGTTTATATAGATTAGACCGTTGGGTTCCCGTTTGAATGGTTTTACACTTAGTAATTTTGGGGCCCTTTATAGCTTGTTGTTCGGTGTGAGCCAAGGCTCCATGTTGAAGGCCGTACTTTAACCTATAATGGTTTACTTTTTAAATTGTTATTTGGATGGAGAGTTGTCTCATTGGCGCTCACACCACATCTTCCTATATCTATATAATGTAATTTGGTTGGTGGGGTAAACAAGTATTAGGCATTTAAGAGTTGATTACTTGATAATTAGTCAATTTTATTAAAATATCAACATTAACACAATGAATGGATGTTAAAGTATCGAGCCACGTCAAATGGATAATACCAAAAAATAGACTTAACAGTAAACATAACGGACTTTTCGATTTTGTTTTCTTGGAGTTCTTTTATTTCTTTTTTTTCTGATATTTTACTATTGACCAGAATTTAATAAATCAATATATTTTCGACGCAAAATTAGTTTCAACAATTTTCCATTTGTTAGAACTAAAGTAAGACGTTAGGTCACGACGGGTGCCACATGTGGATCATGATCTCATTACCTTTCTGGAGCTCCTAGGATAACCCCCAGTTTCGGTGAGGTTTATGTTGCTTAGTCTTTAGTTTAAGCTTATGTTCTATTCTTTGTCTTTTGATTTTTTTAGCCATGGCTTTATCAGGTTAACTCCGATCTGAGAGTTTGAAAAGTAAAATCACAAAAATACTGAACTCAGAGGAAAATCAATTAGGAAAGTCCATAATACATGGCAAAATCAAATAACAAAACGCATCAAAAACGAATGGACAAGAACTGTCATATTCCTGACTGTCCCTCTGGTATCTTCCGCCTCTTTTACCAATTTTATTTATTTATTTGTGTTTTCTTGCTACAGTCAGTGACATTATACCACCTTTATAAATATTCCTGAATACCTGATTATTAAAGACGTCATATATTTAATTTAAACTGTCGTTAACCTGTACTTTCTATAGAAGATATAATTAATTCTTACATTTTGTTGTACTATTGGAATACCGTATGTATTAATACTACCATTTAAGCATTAAAGTAAAGCGATTATATATCCTTTTGATAATGCTGTTATCCCAAGAATTAGAATTTTCAGAGGACAATTAAGTTTCCTGCATTGACGTTGACAATAAGGACAATTATTGGTGGAAACAGTAAATGTTGATCAGTACTAGTTGGTGGACAGTTTCAGGGGCGTAGCTGAGTTAAAATAAAGTGCCAGCATATAAAAATTTTTGGACCATTTTATGATGAAAATGATAAAATACCCTATCTGTTTCTTACTATACCATATTTCAAGAAACGATAGTAACATCCTAGTGGGTTTCGTAATTTGGAAACCCGGGAACAGATAAGACACAAAATGACAAGCAAAAACTTTCAACATTGAAAACTAACTACAGATGAAAAACACGGACCCCGAAAAAATGTGTTCCGAAGGTAAACAAGTCCTACTTCTTGCAAGACACCCGTGGTGTTTCTCACGAGGGTCATTTTAAAATCAAATGAGAGGTTTCTACGGTTTTCTACAGAAAGCCAGGAAGGGATGGGTTATTTATATCATAACATATAAAAGTAATATTGTTTTTTTCATATTCTAATTACCTAGATGGGAAAGAGTAGTTTCCATACGAGTTTGGCTCCCATTCTTGCTGCAGTAGGTTGACTTTTGTTTCATGTTTTGACAACTCATCATGTGTTAGGTTAGACATATCAGGATAAGGGGGGTCAAACAATGTTATTTTCTTTGCAGTAACGTCTTGTGAAAACGATGTACATGGCTCATTAACATCTTTGCTGGGCGAGTTAGATTAAACGTTTTGGCTTTCGTTATCCGCTGCCTTCTTGCTAAAATAAAAATCTAGCTTCTTCATTTTTATTTTTATTTCTACCGGGGTTAAACTTTGTGTCGTGATTGTAGTTGCAAGTACAGACACCGTCAGACACGATAATCCGGAAATACTACAGACTATCCGAAATTCAATTTCAGGAATTTTTTTTTGTGAAAAACATGTGCAAGCAAATGATTTTTTGCGTAAAGGCAGCTACACGCGCCTGAGTTGTATTGGGTTAAACGTTCATGCTGACATGAATTGTCATTGATATGGTTATATCTATAATACTAAAATTACGAGGTCCAAAGGTGTAGATTAAGAAGTTCCGGGTCGAGTCCGATACCGATACCAATAGTATATTCACCTGTTTCCTATTACCTTATATGTACGTTCCGCATCTGACAGGAGCACCACCAAACGGTGTATTCAGTATTAATATGCTATATACACGGGTCATAATCACAGGGTTGACACTACTAAATTGTCAAATTGTTACCTTTTGTAGTATTTTAATCAGTAAGACTTTCTAAGATAACAAATCTGGACTAAAAATAAGGCGTATAGGTACGGTACAGTTTTCGATTTGTTAGTGGGCATGCATGACATAAAACAGCGAATCAAAGAATTCAACTTTATATATAACTAATATATGACAAT
Organism: Mytilus trossulus; assembly: GCF_036588685.1. NCBI lineage: Eukaryota > Metazoa > Mollusca > Bivalvia > Mytilida > Mytilidae > Mytilus > Mytilus trossulus. The sequence goes on from NC_086373.1 coordinate 65,761,299, forward strand.
TCTGTTGATTAAAAAATACTCCATTCCAGGACCTTTTGTTTTCCAAATAGTTAATATTACCAATAATTGATAATTTCCAGTTCGACGGGTTCAAACAGAAATATTTGAAAGCAGAGAAAACTGTGTATCTTATAATCGGCATGACTTTATCCGATGACAATACTTATACTAAAATAAAGCTTGCGCATAGTTATATACTTTAATTCATTCACGGACCCGCGATATCACGGGTGTGTTCTAGTATATATTTATAAAATTGCTGTGTACACAATTTTAGAATTATTTGAAATACTAAGGCTTTTCTACCTCAGGCATAGATTACCTTAGCTGTATTTGGCAAAACTTTTAGGAATTTTGATCCTCAATGCTTCGTACTTTATTTGACATTTAAACTTTTTTGGATTCTAGCGTCACTGAAGTCTATTGTAGAGTCTGGAGTATATACACAATCTAGTCCTGGTAACTATGAGTTTATAACGCTATCAGCATGTTTCAAGCTCATTAAAATTATTGTGTTGCATTTCCTCAGTCATGGTGAATTGACTCTGAAAGTTTTGAAATGTTATGCGTTCGAGTTTTCTGCATTATAACTTCGAATTTAAACAAATGGAATATATCAGTGCATGTTTAAACAAAAATATTATTAAATTTATTGTCTGAGTAATTCTGTGGATACAACATCATATGGTAAAGGAAACAAAAGAAGGGCGACTTACCGGAGGGACATTAAAAAAAAAGAGGTCAATCCAAAACTGAAATTCTCTAATATAATGGCAAATTCGAAAATTCAAACGAATATACCTAAATTTTTCTTGTGTAGAAAATGGTGAGTACAACCTGGTTTTAAAGCTAGCTCAATTTCTCACTTGTATGACAGTCGCGTAGAATTCCATTGAAATGTCAACAATAGAAGATCAAACAAACTAGGTAAAAAGTCACATTTATGTCGAGAAAGAAACAAAGACCAAACGAACTAGGTAAAAAGTCACATTTATGTCGACAAAAAAACGGAGGGAAACAGACAAAGCACATTAACAAAAACCAGACAAGAATAGAAAAACTACCATTGCATAATAACGGGATGTATAGTTAAAATAAAGACATGCACAAAAAGCACAATAGCAGGATGTAGAAGTACCGACCCAAGTCAAACGAATATTACCGAAAATAGACTAAACAGTGAATATTATAATTTCAAAGAAAAATTCAAAAACTCAACAACACGCAATTAAGATAATAGTCAACGTCACTACATAGTATCTATATTTTCAGACCATCGTGTAGTATTTGTTTATTTGATACGGAATATTTATCAACAAGTTCCTGGAAACATCCAATGATCTTTTTATTTTAGGGAAAGGCGTGAGTTTTACTAAGCTGTTAATAACTTGCGAGTTTTCCTGGTATTTTTTTTCTTTAGAGGAAAATAAAGAAAACTTAGATATCCTATTTTAAATAGTTATCAAAGGTACCAGGATTATAATTTATCTCAAATGATATCGGATATGTTCCTTCTGTCGTACCTACAATCCCATTCCCTTTCATAAATGTAACCTACCAAATTAGGTTATTAATTAATTTGTTATATCTCAGAGGCAACACGACGAGGATCTGCTTACCCTTCCGGAGCAGCCGAAATCACCCCTAGTTTTCGGTGAGGTTCGTGTTTATTTTATATTTGTTATTCTCATCGGATTTTGTCTACTGCTTAGTCCCTTTCTGTGTGTGTTACATTTTAATGTTGTTTCCTTGTTCCCCTCTTATATTTAATGCGTTTTTCCCACAGTTTTAGTTTGTTACCCCGATTTTGTTTTTTGTCCATCGATTTACGAGTTTTGAACAGCGGTCTACTACTGTTGCCTTTATTTATTCTTTAGTTTCTATGTTGTGTCATGTGTATTATTGTTTGTCTGTTTGTCCTTTTCATTTTTAGCCATGGCGTTGTCAGTTTATTTTGGATTTATGAATTTGACTGTCTCTCTGGTATCGTTCGTCCCTCTTTCAATACGCCAGACGCGTGTTCCGTCTACATAAGACTCATCAGTGACGCTCAGATAAAACAAAGTTATAAAGCTAAACATGTACAAAGTTGAAGAGTATTGAGGTCCAAAAATTCCAAAAAGTTGTGCCTAATACGGCTAAGGTAATCTATACCTGGGATCCGAAAACCCTTAGTAACTACCTAGTGTAGAAAATTAACTCCTCATAAGATAATAGAATAGGTTTCAATTAAAGTTCAGCTCCATTGCAGCAATTCCTTATTTTAAACGTATAATATATGTCTCTCGATTGTACCTGTATATCTGCACAGCCACAGGACAACATCCAAAATGTATAAAGATTGAGTGCACCAGCACTAAGTTGGTCAGCAAACAGGAGGATCGGTTACTAGTCAGGACGTCATAGTCTGTTCATTGGGAAGTTGCACACTGTAAGTTCATTTAACATTTACTTAGCATTTATATCTTTACCTATATTCTATTTATAATCCACAGGACACAATATTTTTTATAACACATACACATACTTAGTAGTAACATTGTTATATACTGTAAACCAACTTATTTTCGCGGATACTTTATTTCGCGTTTTACCCTTTCTTGACCACTTTGCGGCTATTTAATTTTGCGATTATCTGATATACCTGATGACGTTTATTAAGGAAAGATCAAAGATTGACATATTCGTGATGATTTATATTCGCGTTACTTTTTTACTCGCGAAAGTCGCGAAAATAAATCGCTCGCGAAAATAAGTTGGTTTACAGTACTTGAATCAAATACAATCTTCTTTTTACAACTTGCCATCTTTGACAAACTTGATGATGGATCATGTTTATAAAAAGACGGGCTATAGAACTATAAATAATCAAACCTGACATAATCCATGTGGCACTAGTATCGTGGTAGAAGCTGGTTTTTTTTAGGAAAACCTATCGATTTGCTATAGCAGATATATTGCTGACAGATGTCAAATATGTATCTGCAAAGTATGATGTCCTTACCGTTGGGAGGTAAACAATTTGATGAACAAAAAGATAAGTTGCTGCGAAAAGCATACAGTGACCGAGTGGCGTTGGACGGATACCCAAGTTGCACGGAAAGGCATATAGTGACATAGTGGCGCTGGTTGTAAAGACACCATCACGAGTTGGTTGACCGTTATAGAATAACCGTTTCATTAATGATATCGGATATGTCCCGTACGTCGTAACTACAATCCTCTTTCCTTTCATGAATGTGACCTACCGAATTAGACTATTACACGACGGGTGCAACATGTGGAGCAGGCTCTACTTACCCTTCCGGAGCACCTGAGATCACCCCTAGTTTTTGGTGGGGTTCGTGTTGTTTATTCTTTAGTTAATGTTGTGTCATGTGTAGTATTGTTTGTCTTTGTCATTTTTAGCCATGGCGTTGTCAGTTTGTTTTAGATTGATGAGTTTGACTGTCCCTTTGGTATCTTTCCTCCATCTTTTACAAGGACATCCTGAAAAAAATATATAACCAACATTTATCGTTTGGAGAGTGATATTAACACTGAGTCATCCACTCAACTGTTTGTTCCACCCACTAAAATGCAGTTACGCTTAATAAGAACAGCTGTTTGAAACCATCAACTATTTCGGCCAAGAAGTCGACACAAAAAAAATCATCTACAGTCAAAAAGAAACCAGAAAACCCGTCAATCAAGTCATCCTCTGCACCTGTAACAGTAGTACCATCAAGTCCTAAGACATCTTCATCTTAACCATCAACACCACCTACAACGCCAGTCGTTACCTCATGTGCATTAATACTCCAATATAAACAGGACCATTGTCACCAGCTTTGCCACCTGTACCTCCCCCAGCAAAGAAGCCAAGGATTTAGACAAAGACCACACCATACACACCTGAAAGCCCCACTGAATCCGAACCGACTTATATACCAACACCAAAACAGTTGCTGGCAACTATATATATAGAAGATATACCTAGGGAAGAGCTCCGGACGCTTGCTGAGCGGGCAACTTCTCTGTTACGTCTTAGTAGAATGCTTTTGTTCCCTCCAGCACGGCCGGACTGGACTGGGGAGGTTCAGGTGAAACCTTATGGAAAGGTTCTCACCAAAGACGTACGTCTTCAGGCCATGACCCCAGACACCAGGAAGTCAAACATGGAATGTATTGCTTTCCAATACGAGCAGATATCCAATTGTTTTAATTGGTATACATATTGATTTTGTTATCAGTAAATTAAACGCACACTAAATATTACTAGTATGTTATATACATTTACACATGCATGGATCTACAATATGTCGATACCTGTATCTTAGCTTTGAACAAGTTCTTGTTTTTTCTCTTGACTGTTTATAGCGTTTTTAAACTGAATCCATTGGATGTTGAATGTGTACGGATTGATGGTTAAGTCTTAGATGCAGGTTTTTTTTATTTGTTGTTAGTGGCTTTGAACTAGCATTCAGTTAACTCCGAGTACTCTCAGATATGTTAATAGTGTCTATTTGTTGTTGGGATGTACACCTGCCCGGCCACGTCCACTTGTATTTTTGTCCATCTGATGAGATGAGCCTTTTTCAACTGATTTTTATAGTTCTTATAATGTACTGTTATACTACTGTCCCAGGAAAGGGTAGGGTTGGAATCCCGCTAACATTTTAACCCCATTTCATTATGTATGTATATGCCTGTCCCAAGTCAGAAGCCTGTAATTCAGTAATTGTCGTTTGTTTATGTGTTACAAATTTGTTTTTCGTTCATCTATAATACTAAAATTACGAGGTCCAATTTGTCAGCCGTCATCACGTAAAAACGACGAATCAAAGAATTCAACTTTATAATAATAACTAATATAGTACAAAGGTGTAGATTAAAAATTTTTCCACGTAATTAATATTGCCAATAATTAAGTAGTTCCGGTTCGAGTCCGATACAGATACCAATAGTATATTCTTCTGTTACCTATAACCTTATCTGTACGTTCCGCATTTGACAAGCGCACCACCAAACGGTGTATTCAGGATATGCTATATACAAGGGTCATAATCACAGGGTTGACACTACTAAATTGTTAAATTGTTACCTATTGTAGTATTTTAATCAGTAAGACTTCATAGGATAACAATACGAATACTAAAAATAAGGCGTATAGGTACAGTTTTTAATTTGTTAGCGGGCATGACGTAAAAACAGCGAATCAAAGAATTCAACTTTATTTATAACTAATATAGAACAATGCTGTTGATTAAAAAATACTCCATCCCAGGACCTTTTGTTTTCCAAATAATTAATATTACCAATAATTGATAAGTTCCAGTTAGACGGGTTCAAACAGAAAGATTTGAAAGCAGAGAAAAGTGATAACTATCTTATAATCGGCATGACTTTATCAGATGACAATACTAATACAAAAATAAGTTTTATACTGCACTCGTTCTATTTGAGCAGTCAAAATGCGTTGACTGTATATTTCTATGTCATATACAGTCAATGACCCGATATCACTTTTCCTCATGAGTATATATATATATTTAAATAGAAATTGCCAAAATAATATTTAATTATTCATACGACCTCTTCAACCTGTTCTTGTTTCCAATGCATACAACGATGCGTGGGACGACTCAACCTTGATACTTATGCAATTATTGGGAAAAACATATTTAATTTGTTAATATTTTTTAGTTTACACCCTATAATCCATTATGTTTTATGCTCATGGTTAATATTTTACTCCATACTCAAACGATTTCGTTCACCATCGAGTGTGACTTTCAAAAGGTAAATGTAGATTTCATTGTGTTGTATATTTCTCCGTGAGCATGATGTGAGGCCTTTTAAAAGGGGATTTCCCCCAATATTTAAATCAAATAAATAACCTTAACGCATTAAACAACAATTGAAAAAAAATGTTTTTTAGATTGCAGTATAAAGACAATAATAGTGCATTGACTTTACATATCAACGATATAAGAATTCGGCACGAAACGGGGAAAATGCTCTACATAGCCTCGCTTTCCCCGTTTCTAAGCCTCATCCTTATATCGTTGATATGTCAAGTCAATGCACTATTATTGTCTATATATTTTTCCGAGTAATTGATATTGCCAATAATTAAGAAGTTCCGTGTCGAGTCCGATACCGATACCAATAGTATATTCACCTGTTACCTATTACCTTATCTGTACGATGCGCATCTGACAGGCGCACCACCAAACGGTGTATTTAGGACTATGCTATTTACACGGGTCATAATCACATGCAGGGTTGACACTACTAAATTCTACCAACCATTGTCAAATTGTTACCTATTTTAGTATTTTATAAATCAGGAAGACTTTCTTAGATAACAAAACGAATACTAATCACAGTTCCGGTTCGACGGGTTCAAACAGAAAGATTCAGTCACTGACCCGCGGTATCACAAAAATAAGTTATATACTTTAATTCAGTCACGGACCCGCGATATCGCGTGTGTTTTAGTTTTTATATATGAATATGGCCGTTTTATAGCTGACTATGCCGTAATGGGTTTGCTTATTGTTTAAGGCCATACGGTGACCTATAGATGTTAACTTCTGTGTCATGTTGGTCCCTTGCGGAGAGTTTCCTCATTGTTAATATTTTTTTATGTTTCATATGACTTTAAAATATAATGGAATTTGATGCGACTTTCATACAAGTCAGTGGTTAAGCTAGCTATAAAACAAGATTAAATCCACCATTTTCTACTTAAGAAAATATCTGTATCATGTAAAAGAGGGACCAAATATACCAAAGGGACAGTCAAACTCATAAATCTAAAATAAACTGACAACAACATGGCTAAAAATGAAACAGACAAACAGAAAAACAATAGTACACATGACACAACATAGAAAACCAAAGAATAAAAAATATGCATGACGGTTATTATCCATTAGAAACTTTCTGTTTTGAATTTCCGTCTGGGTTTAGTATTATTGTGACTTTACTTTTTTGTTTGGGTCTGTCATAATCCATGTTGTATTCAGCATTTGTTAATATTTTGGAAGCATGCCTCAAATTAGATTTACTTTTACCGATATTCTTTTACTTTTTGGACATTTAGCATGATAAAAAAACACCACGGAGAATACACATAGGTTTTGGGATCCTAAACTGTTTTATTTTGTGACAAAAGTCAATTTTGGTAAGCTTCCCAATCCCAACCTGTATGAAACAATCTGTATGGAATGTACACGGAATATAGTAGGAAAATTGCTTTGAATTCCTACCAGAAAAGAGTGATATTCTAGTCAGACAGTAGTAGGAATCCACAGGGAAAATAGCCGAAAAATTTAAATTAGCAGGAATTTCTTAGTAGGAATATTGTATATTCCTACCAGGAATATGCAAATTAGCAGGAATAATTTGGTAGGAAAATAAAATTCCTACTAGAAAACCTGGTAGGAATTTTTCAAAATTCCACCCAGAAAAAAATATTTTCTGGTAGGAATCTAAATATATACTAAACTAGAACACACCCGTGATATCGTGGGTCCGTGACGGAATTAAAGTATATAACTATGCGCAAGCCTTATTTTAGTATTTAGTATTGTCGTCTGATAAAGTCATGCCGATTATAAGATACATAGTTTTCTCTGCTTTCAAATTTTTCTGTTTGAACCCGTCGAACTGGAACTTATCAATTATTGGTAATATTAATTATTTGGAAAACAAAAGGTCCTGGAATGGAGTATTTTTTTTTAATCAACAGCATTGTCCTATATTAGTTATAAATAAAGTTGAATTCTTTGATTCGCTGTTTTACGTCATGCCCCGCTAACAAATTGAAAACTGTACCTATACGCCTTATTTTTAGTCCAGATTTACAATAGGTAACAATTTGACAATTAAGGAGTGTCAACCCTGTGATTATGACCCGTGTATATAGCATATTTATCCTGAATACACCGTTTGTTGGTGCGCCTGTCAGATGCGGAACGTACAGATAAGGTAATAGGTAACAGGTGAATATACTATTGGTATCGGTATCGGACTCGACCCGGAACTTCTTAATTATTGGCAATATTAATTACGTGGAAAACAAAAGGGCCTGGAGTGGTTTAATTTTTAATCTACACCTTTGTACTATATTAGTTATATATAAAGTTGAATTCTTTGATTCGTCGTTTTTACGTGATGACGGCTGACAAATTGGACCTCGTTATTTTAGTATTATAGATGTAAGTGTATATTCAAAAATACACAACTGGGTCAATGATGAGTTTGAATCTCAACAACAAAGAACAAAGAAAATTCATGGAATCAATTCCTTTTAAAAAAAAATAGACTTTTGAAATTTTAAGGAAACTGCATGCAATATATGCAAGCTATAGAAAGTGTTAAACATAAAGTACATGTAGATCTGAATTAGTTTAAAGAACAAATACTGAGTAAGATTATGCACTATTAATAAATTATTGATTGATTACTAAATATTCTTGGCAGGCAGATAAAAAAAATCATCTTAAATGTATAAGAATTACCTTTAGCTTGATTAGCCATATTTTCTTACATTTCAATATTGTTACGTTGTGTGACCCTAGCTTGCAGCATTGTATCCCAACACAACTTGTCAATCTTTCCCCTCCAACTTTTGAATTTGTGAACTGGAACTTGCTTGCATTTAATATTGCAAAATGTGTGTCATTAGCAAACAGGAATCCAGTTCAAGATAACTTTCCAGGTAGAAAGATTTCTGGTAGGAATTTATAAATTATTTCTGGTAGGAATCTTAAACATGTAGTAGGAAAATAAATAATCAAATCAGATTTTCAAAATAGAAAAAATCTAAACAGACTTTAACAATTCCACCTAGGTAGTAGGATTTTTCAAGTAGGAATATTAAAAAATCCAGTCAGACTTTTGTTCATTTTCCATGTCCGTCTACTTTCTATGTGGAATCTCTGAATCTAGGTTGATTCCTACTTCATTCCTACTAGTGTCTAGGTGGAATCCTACTACTTATTTCGTACGGGAAGTGTTATTATAATAAAGTCAACAGTAGTATCCCGCTTTTCAAAACTCTCAAATCTATGGACAAAAAATTAAATCGGGGCAACAAACTAAACCTGTGGGAAACACATTAAATATAAGAGGAGAACAACGACACACCATTAAAATGTGACTCACACAGAAACGGACTAAGCATAAGACAAAATTCGATGAGAATAACAAATACATGAATTTTGGATAGAAAAGTACCGTGATAAGTCTTATAGTAATGTAAATTCATACTCAAGTATAAGAGAAAATAAACGACACAACGTTAAAATGTGACGCACTCAGGAACGAATTATAATATAACAATGACCTTAATCCTGCGCAACTTGGTACAGGACATTTTTAAAGAAAGAAATGGTGGGTTGAACCTGGTTTTGTGGCATGCCAAACCTCGCACTTTAATGGCAATGTTGAATATAACATTAAACAACATAATATTACGGGACTACAATACAAATAAATAGGAGAACATGTTAGACAAAGAAACACATGAATAATAGCTAATAAAATGCATCAGGTTTAAAATTCAATACGCCAGAAACGCGGCTCGTCCGATCAAGACTCACCAGTGACGCCCAGATATAAAAGTTTGAAAGTATAAAAAGGACAAAGTTATACAGCACTGAGGAACAAAAGTTCAAAAAGGTTGTGCCAAATACGGCTAGGGTTTTCTGCTTGGGATAAGCTTCCCAAGTGTTAAACTGTGTACATGGTCATTTGGGATATATATTGAGGTAGTCCCGAGGTACTTGGTCGGGTGAAAAACGTAGTTGTCAAGGAATTATTTCGTTGTTGATTTGCTGACATAGGAAAACATACTTCTCTGATATAAAATGTAATGTGGATTGTCTCATAGTACAAAATAAACATGAGAAATTCTTCGGCATGCTTTCTGTTTGAACTAAATTAATCAACATAACATATTTTTATTATGTTGGTTTGTGTTTTATTTCTGTAATAATTAGGAAATAACTTTTGTTTTGTTCAGATTTTTCTATCTTAATTAGTGATTCTTCTGTCATGTACTGATTGTTTGCTACCCGTAGATGCATAGAAAGGTCATTTTCAACAATCTAATAATCTATTGATATTATATATCATTAAGAATTAATTATAATACTGGCATCTTACGGCGTCCTTGATTGACAATAAAAAATATTGTATTGATATATCAACAGTTCTTCAAAAACAAATTATAAAGTCAATCTTTATTTTGATAAAATAAACAAATTATATTTTATTTTGAATCAGAGAGAGAAAGAGGCGTTAGATAAAAGACAGATATGTCACTAGTTAATCACAAACAAACTGACAAAGGATGGTAACAAACGATCAAAACACAAACAGTATACAAAACACCACACACAAAACTGAAAAATAGAAGACAACGCATCACGAACCCCATCGGATTGATCTTACGTGCTCCAAATAAAGGCAACAGTAGTTTACCGCTGTTCAAAACTCATAAATCCATGGACAAAAACAAAATCGGGGTAACAAACTTAAACCGAGGGAAACGCATTAAATTAAGAGGAGAACAACGTCACAACACATAAATGTAACGTACACAGAAACAGACCAAGCATCAGAAAAAATCCCACGAGAATAACAAATATAACATCAAAACCAAATTCATGAAATTTTGATAGACTGTCAACGTATATTTGTTCCACCTAACAGAAGTTCAAGTGGAAACTTTATTATAAACAATGTCATAATACCTGTACCTGTTGGAACAAATATTCTATACTATTTATTCCGTTAGGAACATCTACTGTAATATTTATTCCTGTGGAAATAATATTCCAGAATAGTTTTTCCATTTGGAACTTATATTATGAAGGAACTTCTATTCCGTGACAAGTAGCAATATCCAAACTTCTCCTGCATGTGGGTGCCCATTTCTTAAACCCATTCCGTGTTAAAGAGCTTGCAGCTGCTACTGAGAATTTATAAAGCGTTACTAGTGTCTAGTCAGAAAATTGATGAAACAGGTTTATGGCAACGAACGTTTCATCCTTATTTAATTAGTTATCAAAGGTACCAGGATTATAATTTAAAACGCCAGACGCGCGTTTCGCCTATTTAAGACTCATCAGTGACGCTCAGATCAAATAGTTCTAAGAGTTCATCGGAAGAACCCCAGATCTAGTTAATAAATTTTACGTATCTTCAAAAATGTTACATGATGGTCTTAATGTGTAGATTCTAGGTTCATGTACATGTGGACTGACGTTGTTTATAATCTTAATATCCTGTTATAGTGTTGAGGGTGATAGGAACTTTATCGAGACTCCGGGATTTGGGAATTGACCCTTTCGGTATCCGGGATTTCCTATTTTTAAGATCGGGATTTCAGACCCCTCCTAAACACTTCGAATCTGATCTTTGAGCCTTATTTTTGATAGAAATTTATTTATAATGAATGGCAATCATTTATTTTGAACTTATTGACCCATAAAATTATTTTTGGACTTCACATTTTACATAATCCGCTTTGCGGATTATTCAATGTGAAGAGTCAAAATTTTATTTTATGGTTCAATAAATTCCAAATAAATAATAGCCACTCATTTAGTAACATGTTGATACCACGTAAATTCATATACAAAGATAGGGTAAGAGTGCCATTTAAACCATTCTCTCATCCATATCACAATATGTTACAGTAAACCTTTATAGGTCAAAGTCTGGTTTTTAACCCGACGCCATGGCTTCTCTATGTTTCAATGTTAAACGTAGTTTTTGTATTAAAGATATTACTGTACAGTAATGATTTTTGGCTGTATATGAAGAAATTAATTTACAAAAACGTGGTCGTGTTGCATCAACAATTGAATTACTTCTACTGGTTAAAAATGTTTATTTATTGGTTTTATTTCCCACTTTCATTTCAGGTTAACAGATTCTGAATTTGATAATTATATTAAAAAGTTGAAATCAGTATCAAATAATCTGAAAAAGATGAAAACCACTACAGGTTTCAACAAAGCCGACTTCCATTTTTTTATCCGAAAATGAGGTAAGAATTAATAGATTGAAATGGTACTAATACTTATTTGACCTTTTATCTGTAATTATAATGACTGGTTTTTGGTTATATGATATCGGGAGTTACTGAAGTTAATTAAATTAAAACTCATAAGCGGTAAAGCAATTGACAATAACAACAAAAAACAGAGATAACATAACATATCAAAGCAAAATAATTTCGGAGCAATGCGCAACGTATCAAAACAGCTCAAAATATAAACAAAACATTATAAATTCTGATAACATTACACTAATTTATTGTTTATAGCAGTACACTATGTATATTCCTAAAGATTTACTATATGTATGTTCATAAATCATCACATAATGACTTATAAAAAAGAAGATGTGGTATGATTGCCAATGAGACAATCATCAATCACAAAAGACCAAAATAACACAAACATTAACAGTTATAGGTCACCGTACGGCCTTCAACAATGATCAAAGCCCATACCGCATATAGTCAGCTATAAAAGACCCCAAAAAGACAATGTAAAACAATTCAAGCGAGAAAACTAACGGCCTTATTTATGTAAAAAAATGAACGAAAAACAAATATGTAACACATAAACAAACAACAACCACTGAATTACAGGCTCCTGACTTGGGACAGGCACATACATAAATAATGTGGCGGGGTTAAACATGTTAGCGGGATCACAACCCCCCCCCCCCTAAACCTGGGACAGTGGTATAACAGTACAACATAAAAACGAACTATAAAAATCAGTTGAAAAAGGCTTAACTCATCAGATAGACAAAAAATGATAGTGGAAGTGGTATCTTATATTGAAGCAATTGCAAGAAATTATATATGTATAAGAAAAAGTTATACGTTACGTTATTATGATAAAATTTGATAAACAGTAAAAAAAAAATGATATTGAAGCACTTGCAAGAAATTATATATGTATAAGAATAAAGTTAAACGTTACGTAAGTATGATAAAATTTAATAAACAGTATTTTTTTTTTGTAACCAATCATTGCAAATTTTCAGGTATCAAAAGTTGTAATAAGAAAGATTCATTCGAAAAACATTAAAAAGAATGTTAAAATGTACACAATTCTATCAACATCAGAACTAAAAGAACAGGCAGAAAAAGAATTTGCATATGGCAAAATAGCCTACACTTTACCCTCATCAGGTATATTTTTATTATTGATCATTTGGGTCTAAACGTACAAAAAGACGAAATGGAATCTGCAATGAATCAAACATTTTCCAATTTTTTTTTCCAAATATATAACAAAACAAAGTGTAAATAAAAAAAATAAATAAAACACTTGAGAACGGTTTACATGAACATAACATTTAACCTTGAGCGCATTTTTCTTGTTGAGGCTAAAGAACATACTATAAAAAAAACATCTTAGTATCTCTATACAGATGCCAACTGACGAGTAACAAAAACATATTAGCAAATTTAATTGATATAAGTATAGATAACATTTATTTGTTTCTATATTCTTACAATCAGTTGAAACTTCATTAGGATACCAGTTCATATTACGAACAAGTTTTGAAAGAAAAAGTTTAAAAAAAAATGTCAATATCATTTAAGGATTTCCGAGGCGATGTACACAAGAACATTTATGGTCCGAGTAACCAGTTATCGTTCTTTGATTGCGAATTTAGTCCGTTATGTGGACAGTGTGTTGCTTGCCAATTGTTAAATGTTTTTCTTCGTGTTTTATGTCTGAAATTACAAAAAATTGTGATAAATTACACTTATTAAAAAAATGGGTCATGAATTTTAAAGAAGGGTAGTAATTTTGTCCTGCTGCAAAAAGGTTAAGAAATTGAACTTCGGAAGCTTTCCCCCTTATATAATGGTTTTCGATTATTTTCAGTTAGAGCCAATAAAGTTGTCTATAATTTTAATATAATTTGTCCCAAAAAGAGTAAACACAAAGTCAATGTAAAAGCCGAGTTAAGTCATAATTAAAGCAGTATATAATATATTTTTTTTTACATTCTCTTTTCAGATCAGGAGCTTAGAGATGTTCATATAATGTATGTAGCCCAATTTGGTACCAAGAAAGGTCGAGTAACGGCTGGAAAAAGCCGTCTGAATTGTTTGAGTTGAAGGATTGTTCCTCAATGGACTCTCTTTTTAGAATGTGTATTAGTGATGGAGGAGTCATTATTGTGATCTCTTTAGAAAAAAAGAACCTGTTATCTAACTTTAGTTTAATGAATACTCCATGTTTTGTGTATGTCAAATCTGAATCAGAAAAAAAATCACTAAAAAGAAAATTTCATTTTATAGAAGAATAAGTTATTTATAAGTATATGTTCAGATTAGTACGTATACTTTGTATATAAAAGGGTTTTAACACTTGATATTACAGGTTTAGTTAAATGAATTAGCAAAAGGCTGACAGATGTGATATTTATAATTAACATTCAAACTTTACTAAAAGTAATGTCAAGATTCAGATTGACCACATCAAAAGAAATCCACAGACATATATTTAAAGCATTAAAACATTTGCATTGCATGACACAATCTTAAAAAGATTTATGATATACAAATAAGATTTATTGTTTAATGAATGGCTATTATCTATTTTGAATTTATTGAACCATAAAACTAATTTTTGACTCTTCACATTGAATAATCCGCGAAGCGGATTATGTAAAATGTGAAGAGTCAAAAATTCGTTTTATGGTTCAATAAAATCAAAATATATTATTGCCATTCATTATGAATAAATTTCTATCAAAAATAAGGCTCAAAGAACTTTTCTATATTGGTAATATTTACAATAACAACGTACACACATGTTGGCGTATGAATACACAATGTCAGAGTGGGCGTGTCGCCATCGAAATTGACAACATTGAAAATAAAACTAATAATTTTAACCAATCAGAAGACAGTAAAAACACCAAATTTATTTATATACATATAAACATATTTTACACATTTATATTTAAAATTCACAATATACATTTATACTAAGTGAGAGTAAAACATTTGTTTCTTGAACAAGTGAAATAAAATACTATTTCTTAATAAAATATTGTTGCAGGTTTTGGTTTTGGGAACTATAGCAGCAACATTTGTCATTACTAAACAAAAAAATATTTTTTTCTTTATCTGATAATAGTTTTAAATATTCATGAAAATGTAAAGTTTCATGTATCTTGATTAGTCTTAGATCTACATACAATGTATCTGTGATTGAAATTTTTCCACTGTGATAAACAATTTATTTTTTTATTAAATATACGGGGCATATGAATTTTACAGGATGGCTGATTTTGAACTACATACATGTGATGTTTATTTTCCCAATTATGAACAATTTCAGTGCAATGAGTTATAATTTTCTGAATGCAAGTACTGAATCCTAAATATACATTTAACTACAATTGAGATACGTCATAAAGAGAAGTCCATGTGCAAAATCTAGAGTTTAATGTTGTCGTATTTCAGGTATATGTAATTCATGCAAAACCTGCATCTTGATCCTGGTTTTAATTCAAAGTATTAAAACTATAAAAAAAAAAAAAAAGGAAAATGATAAAAGATATAAATACATGCCATAATAATATTGTGTTCACTAAATCACTAAATAACTAAATAACTTATTTTGGTGTTATTACAATAGACATAAGAAACCATACAGTCATTTTTTATAATTTATATCTAAGTTCAGTAATCGTGGAGGAATTCATTAAAAAAAGGAAATGCTGCCACGGTCAGATGACAAAATGATGTCTATAAGGTGATATAATATCAAATTTCACGCAATCATATAACACGTGTTGCATTCAATTTCAAACAATTATGATTAATTTAATTTAATTCAACCAAGATTGGCATGGCAAAACATGACAATAACTTTTATATCGAGTCAGTTTAACTTACATAAAGGTTATAAGAACCACGTGATAAGCACACACGCATCACAAGCATACTTACTGTGAGAAAATGTGTACGTATGCATCAGTCTGATATACAGACTAGAGATGGGCAAACTGTTATCGTATATAACACTATGGAAGTTGGTCTCAAACAAAGTCGTTGTGTCGAAGAGTGCTGCAATAAAAAGAAACAGCATACAACAGGTTGGTATGTTATCATATATACCTGAACAAATGTGAGGTTCAGCATACACCAGGTTGGTATCCAAGCGTAGAGACCTGAAAAATAAATGTACTAAAAATAATGGAGGTTCAGCATACACCTGGTTGGTATGCTAGCATATAGACCTGGAATTGTTTTTTATAATAAAAAAATGATGTTCAGCATACATCAGGTTGGTATGCTAGCATACAGACCTGGAACAAAAATAATCAAAAAGAATTGGAGGGTTTGCATACACAAGGTTGGTATGCTAGCATACTGACCTGAGATATATCATAACATAGATTGAGTGACATTTCAGCAAACACCAGAAGAATGTAGACCTGACATATGGAAATTATTCGATAAAATGACAATTCAAAATACTGTATGTCGGTATGCAGAAAAAGAGACCTGACAAATAGAATGAGAAAAAAGACTGATGTTTGCATACTATTCATTGACGCATTTCAAATACAGATTGGTAAATGCTATGTGATATATATGTTAGGGAAATGGCATAAAAGTAGAACAAAAATGCAGTTTGAGTAATTTATGAAGGTTTAATCGCCTCAACTATTTCCCGAGTTTAAAATAGATCATTCTAGCATCCTATAAAAACAGGCAATGCTAAAATAATGCAGTTTGCATTTACACAAAAAGTACAACAATCTGGCAAAAAAATAACAGACACATATAAATAATGCTATACAGTGACTTTTTAACGCAAAATATATCAGTCATGTCAAACGATGTAGCTTTTACACTGAAATATAAGTTAAGTGGCATATGAGAATTTCAAATTTTAGATGAGAAGTTCAACGTGTTCTTAGTAGTACATATGTTATGTCCAATATGTGACCATTGACAAAACTCCACCTAGTCATCATTTAAGTATTGAATGCTTCTTTGTGCAACTTCATTGGGGTGTAAAAGCGTTTACCGAAGTACATTTTGTATGAAGCGCCGAGCGCTTCCTTCTAAAAATGTACGCACGGTCAACGCTTTTACAACCATATGAAGTTACAAAAAGAAGCATTCAATACTTATAATTATATTTCTTGGCTTGGATCATGAAAACACGAATTTTAATAACGTTTTTATTTGAATCACCTGTGCACTTTCTTGTTGGACCTCGTGTTATCATCAAATAAGTTGTATTGTGTAATGCAATTACTTGATGAATAATACGTGTCGTGCAGTTAGTCAATCAGAATAACGTATTATAATGATTGATTGATTGATTGTTGGTTGCTTTACGCCGCATTAGCACAAAAAGGCTATATCGCGGCGAGAGCTAATTCGAATATTTTTACAATTTAAAGCATATTTTTAAAATAAGACAAACAGTCTTTCAATATACTAAAATTCTTGACTAAAGCAAATTGAGTATATACAAATAAAAATCAACAGTAAAATAACGTGATAAAAATTAAAATCGATTTAAATATAATAACATTTTTATATTCTATAATAAATTCCAATTTCTTTTAAAAAAAGCAACAATATTTGTAAATGGAACACTATTAAATAAATCATACATATTATTGACATTGAAATGCTTCTTACGAATATCAGCAAAGTCAATACAATTAATTAAAACATGTTTAATAGTATACTTGCATTTGCAAGGAACACATTGTGGTTCATCTTCATTTTTTAAAAGATACTCGTGCGTTACTCTAGTATGACCAATACGACATCTAGTAATAACACACTGATCTTTTCTGCACATAATATTATTAAAAGGTTTGCCTAAATTAGGTTTAATTTCATGCAATTCATTATCATCCTTTTTACTCCATTTAATTTTCAATATATTAAAAACATATTCTCTAATATTAGATTTAAAATCAGTATATGGTATATCACAGTTAGACAGAGGGTCACCCAGGGCATTCTTTGCCTCAAGGTCTACAGCTGTGTTTCCAAGGATTCCAACATGACTCGGAACCCATAGAAATATTATTTCTTTCAGAAGAATATTTAAATTCCACATTACATATAAAATTTTCAGGATTGTTGGGTTTTTAATTTTAGTATTTCGTATAGCTTGTAAGCATGAAAGTGATTCCGAACATATACTAAATTTGGATTTATCTGAAGAAGCAATAAATTTCAAAGCCAAAATTATTGCTTCTGCTTCAGCAGTAAAGATGGATGCATCAGATGGCAAACGGAGGGTTGCAGCTCTGTCCCTGAAGACAGCAGCAGAAGCAACTATGTCACCATCTTTTGATCCATCAGTATAGACAGTTGAAACATCTAGATAATCGGTTTTAATTTCAGCATAGTGTTGCTGAATTAAAAGAGGATTTGTTTTAATTTTTATTGTGTTCACGGAGATCAAATATCATTTTTGGTTTGGGAAGTTCCCATGGAGGACATTTGCAAGTTTTAACTTGAGCAACAGATTTTAAATCAAAAGAAGCTAAATGTGGTTTTAAACGTATACCTAACGGAGGAATTTTATTTTCATGTTTTGCAAAAATATCTTCATAAATCGGATTAAAAACACAGCTGTAGGCAGGATTATCTGAATGGGCTTTTAGTTTGACAGCATATTGAAGTCCAAGCTTCAAACGTCTGTCAGAGAGTGAGTGCTCATCAGCCTCTACATACTGACTCTCAAATGGTGAGGTTTTAAATGCGCCAAGACAAAGACGCACACTTTGGTGATGTACAGCATCGAGAATCTGTATGTAGGACTTCCTTGCAGAGCCATACACTATAGAGCCATAATATAGTTTAGATCTAACTAGAGATCTATATAAATTGAGTAAAAAGTTGCAATCAGCACCCCAGTCAGTGCTGCCGACAACTTTTAAAATATCTAAAGCTTTTAAACATCTCGCTATTTTGATATTGGGTAGAAAGGTTAACTTTTTATCGAAAATTAAACCAAGAAATTTGGTTTCATCAACCATTTTAATTGGGTTGCCGTACAAATTTAGTTCTGGATCAAGATGCAATTTTCTTTTATTACTAAAATGCATCCCGACCGTTTTTGACGTGGAAATTTAAAACCATTTTCCGAGGCCCATTTTTCAATTCTTCCAAGACATAATTGTAATTGTCTTTCAATGATATTTATATGTTTGCCTCTGTATATTAAAAAATCATCAACGTACAATGAACCTTCAATATTATTTTTTAAAACTTCAACAAGGCTGTTGATTTTAAGACTAAATAATGTAAGATAAAATACTGCCCTGAGGGACACCCTTCTCTTGATCATACAGATCAGACATGGTCGAATTAACTATAACATTAAACTGTCTGTTAGAGAGAAAATTAGAAATAAAATTAGGCATATTGACTTTCAACCCCATATCAAATAGATCTTTTAAAATACCATATTTCCATGCAGTATCATAGGCCTTCTCAAGGTCAAAAAAGACCGACACCACATGTTCATTTTTCGCAAAACCATTACGGACAAATGATTCGAATCGAACAAGATGATCAAGAGTACTGCGGCCCTGTCGGAATCCACACTGGATATTGGCTAATAGCCCATTGGATTTCAGGAACCAAACAAGGCGATCATTGACCATCCGTTCGTGTGTTTTACAGACACAACTGGTAAGAGCAATTGGTCGATAATTAATAGGATCCGTATGATTTTTAATTGGTTTTGGAATAGGCACGACGGTTGCAAGCTTCCAGATTGATGGTAAATCACCAGATTCCCAGATGTTATTCATGAGCTGCAAGAGAGCTTCTAGTGAGGAATCTGGCAAGTGTTTTAAGAGTTGGTAGTGAATATTATAAGACCCACAAGCTGCGTATTATAATGAAACACACATCTAATGTACCTATTTACTCAAAACACAAGTAATATAAAATGCTCTGTATATATGTAGGACTCTAAAGTGCGATGGTACGATACGCTTGAGTACGACGGTAAGTCCTATGTAGAAGGACACGCTAAAGTCTGATGCCCTAATACGCTTAAGTACGTATGTTCGCAAAAGTATTTACGTTCGCAACGTTAACTAACATTGTGACGTTATAACCAGAATATGTGTCCAGATGAAGGGTTTATACTTGACAAAAAAAAAAGAAACACATGATCCGAATCCGGAACATTTTTGATCGGTATTGGAAGAGTTAAGTTTAATTTGTATAAAGAAATTTGATGAAAACAACTTACAAATTTACAATTGAGTGAGACAAGTGTAAGGAAATATTTGGCCAATTTTCTTTGTGATGATGATACCTGTGCATTGTACCACAGAAGTACAAAGATTAGAGACAATTAGAGAACAGTTTTATCCAAAGAATAAATAATAGAGGAAATTAACGCTAATCATAAAATTGATCACCGTAAAAGTGACGCTGTGTATGAAATACTTAGGAAGAATTATTTACCCGTAGTAAATCTTTTCAATGCCTGGCAGCGGTTGATCATCCAAAGACACAAATAACTAGGAGAACTATACCAGCTACCGATTCTAATAGTAGGTGGCAAATGGATTTAAAGAAAATGCCCCCTGCAAAGGTAATAATGTTTATGGATTCAGTCGAGGATTGTTCCAGGCAATGGGCTAGCGCGAGGAGGAAGACGTATAACACTCTTTCCGAATAGATTAAGGCAGTGAGGTCGGATACAAATCAGAATTAAGAAACTGAATGGTTCTATCAATGCCTATGCCACGTCAAGACCCAAATATTGCAAAACACCTACCCTACCTCCATGACAAATATGTTGTTGTCCCTGCAGATAAAGCTCCAAACAACATCGTGTTTGTGTGTAAAACTCATTACATTAACTGCTTCATAAACGAATTAGGTATTGGCAATTCACTTGGAAACTCAACATATACCCTCAAGATACTTACCAAAGAGGAAATCCTGGAAAATCATAGGTGTGTTCTATGTTCCTTTGGAATTTCAACCAAAGATGAAGAACTGGATCTTCCATCACTGTATTGGATACCTTAACTACATAAGTGTCCTTACAAACAACGGTATATAGCTAGGTTGTCCAAGTGCTCCACGAAACCTCTTTCTAAATTATTAACATCTATTTTATCAGCAATCAAAGACGGGCTTCAAAGTTCTTGTGAAACTGCATATTCTAGAGGTGAAGATCATTTAGAGTAAACACAATCTAACTCTCTTTCATCTTGTAACAGTATTAACACATTGGACTTTTCTACTCTTTACACAAGTATTCCACATTCCAAACTAAAAGACAAGTTGAAAGAGTTGGTATTGCTTTGCTTCATAAAAAAAGAATGGCCAACGCAGATACAAGTATCTTTTTTTTAGGGGGATACATCCTACTTTGTACAGGATCACTATGATTCAAACAAAATATTCTCTGAAACGGATAGTATCAAGATGCTTGATTTCTTTATTGACAACATATTTGTTACGTTCGGAGGACGTGTTTTTCAACAGACTGTCGGCATTCCAATTGGGAACAAACTGTAGTTATCAAAAGTACCAGGATTATAATTTTATACGCCAGACGCGCGTTTCGTCTACATAAGACTCATCAGTGACGCTCAGATCAAAATAGTTAAAAAGCCAACGAAACGTCCACCAGCAGCGGCATCGACCCAGTGGTGTAAATAGTTATCAAAAGTACCAGGATTATAATTTTATACGCCAGACGCGCGTTTCGTCTACATAAGACTCATCAGTGACGCTCAGATCAAAATAGTTAAAAAGCCAAACAAATACAAAGTTGAAGAGCATTGAGGACCCAAAATTCCAAAAAGTTGTGCCAAATACGGCTAAGGTAATCTACTCCTGGGAACAGGGTTGTGTTTTTTTTCAGATGTCGCACTGTATCTCATAAATGGTTCTTGATTATGACTTTAAACTTTAAACACTTCTTAGTTATATTAATCTCAATATCTGTATTCTTTTTTAGTGATGATTCAAAATTTCGTTTTTGAGTTATTGAGTATTTTATAAAAAAGGGGGAGTTTTTTTTTACATGGTGCACCATATCTCAAAAACTATTTATGATTATTGCTTTAAACTTTACACATGTCTTTGGTATATTAATCTAAAGATCTGTATACTTTTTGGTGATGATTCAAAATTTCATTTTTGTAAAAAAAAAAAAAACTAGAGGCTCTAAAGAGCCTGTGTCGCTCACCTTTGTATATGTGAATATTAAACAAAGGAAGCAGATGAATTCATGACAAAATTGTGTTTTGTTGATGGTGATGTGTTTTTAAATCTTACTTAACTAAACAGTCTTGCTGCTTACAATTATCTCTATCTATAATGAACTTGGCCCAGAAGTATCAGTGGAAATGTTAATTAAAAATTGACTATAAAGGACAATTACTCCTTAGCGGGTCAATCGACCATTTCGGTCATGTTGACTTATTTATAGATCCTACTTTGCTGAACATTATTGCTGTTTACAGTTTATCTTTATCTATAATAATATTCAAGATAATAACCAAAAACAGCAAAATTTCCTTAAAATTTCCGATTCACGGGCAGCAACCCAACAACAGGTTGTCAGATTCATCTGACAATTACAGGGCAGATAGATATTGATCTGATAAGCAATTTCACTCCAAGTCAGATTGCTCTAAATGCTTTGGTTTTTGAGTTATAAGCCAAAAACTGCATTTTACCCCTATGTTCTATTTTTAGCCTTTGTGGCCATCTTGGTTGGTTGACCTGGTCACGCCACACATTTTTTAAACTAGATACCCCAAAGATGATTGTTGCCAAGTTTGGATTAATTTGGCCCAGTAGTTTCAGAGGAGAAGATTTTTGTAAAGATAACTAAGATTTACGAAAAAATGGTTAAAAATTGACTATAAAGGGCAATAACTCCTAAACGGGTCAACTGACCATTTCGGTCATGTTGACTTATTTGTAGATCTTACTTTGTTGAACATTATTGCTGTTTACAGTTTATCTCTATCTATAATAATATTCAAGATAAAAACCAAAAACAGCAAAATTTCCTTAAAATTACCAATTCAGGAGCAGCAACCCAACAACCGATTGACCGATTCATCTGAAAATTTTAGGGCAGATAGATCCTGACCTGATAAACATTTTTATCCCTTGTCAGATTTCCTCAAAATGTTTTGGTTTTTGAGTTATAAGGCAAAAACTGCATTTTACCCCTATGTTCTATTTTTAGCCGTGGCGGCCATCTTGGTTGGTTGACCAGGTCACGCCACACATTTTTTAAACTAGATACCCCAAAGATGATTGTGGCCAAGTTTGGATTAATTTGGCTCAGTAGTTTCAGAGGAGAAGATTTTTGTAAAAGATTACTTTAATTTACGAAAAATGGTTAAAAATTTACTATAAAGGGCAATAACTCATAAACGGGTCAACTGACCATTTTGGTCATGTTGACTTATTTGTAGATCTTACTTTGCTGAACATTATTGCTGTTTACAGTTTATCTCTTTCTATAATACTATTCAAGATAATAACCAAAAACAGCAAAATTTCATCAAAATTACCAATTCAGGGGCAGCAACCCAACAACCGATTGACTGATTCATCTGAAAATTTCTGGGCAGATAGATCTTGACCTGATAAACATATTTACCCCTGTCAGATTTGCTCTCAATGCTATGGTTTTTGAGTTATAAGCCAAAAACTGCATTTTACCCCTATGTTCTATTTTTAGCTGTGGCGGCCATCTTGGTTGGTTGACCGGGTCATGCCACACATTTTTTAAACTAGATACCCCAATGATGACTGTGGCCAAGTTTGGTTTGATTTGGCCCAGTAGTTTCAGAGGAGAAGATTTTTGTAAAAGTTAACAACGACGACGGACGACGACGGACGCCGGACGCAAAGTGATGGGAAAAGCTCACTTGGCCCTTCGGGCCAGGTGAGCTAAAAAAGGGGGAGGATTTTTTACATGTGCCGTATCTCAAAAAATATTTATGATTATTGCTTCAACTTTACACACTTCTATTTTATATTAATCTAAAGATCTGTATACTTTTTGGTGATGATTCAAAATTTTATTTTTTGAGTTATTGAGTATTTTGTAAAACAGGAGCGTTTTTTTTTACATTTCACGCCATATCTCAAAAACAATTTATGATAATTGCTTAAAAACTTTACACACTTCTTTGATCTATATACTTTTGGGTTTTGATTCAAAATTTTATTTAAGTAATATTTAGTTTTTTGTAAAAAAAAAAACAGGGTTTGCTCAAATCATTTTAAGGTAAATTTAGGACACACTGTAAATACAACTGTAAGACCATCTAGAAAGATAATTCTTAAAAATCAATTTCAAAAGAAAAGCAAGTCTGTGTCTGAAAATACTAGTACAATGGAGTCATTTGCATTTGCATTGTAAGACATTTAAGACACAAAACCAGTAGAAGACATTCAAATACATGCAGCTACACCGTATATTGACTTTGTTAAAAAAAAATCTGCCACGTATCCAAAGGTATTGTTGCAGCACTGGTACTGTCTACCGTTTAAAAGTATCAATAAAGGGGTCATTTTCAGACATCTCGATAGAATCTAACTTAATCTTCTCAAAATGAAACCGTCGAAACGTTTTGTTTATATCTCATCCAATCCCACAATGCAAAGCGGCAAATCCATAAGTATTCGAAACTCCGAAATGGCTTATTCTTATGATTTTGAGACATTCAGCATGATACAAAAACAAGAATGTGTCCATTGATACAAAAACAAGAATGTGTCCATTGATACAAAAACAAGAATGTGTCCAATGATACAAAACAAGAATGTGTCCAACGATACAAAAATAAGAATGTGTCCAATGATACAAAACAAGAATGTGTCCATTGATACAAAAACAAGAATGTGTCCAATGATACAAAAACAAGAATGTGTCCAAAGGACAAGGATGCCCCACACAATCATTTTCCATGTTCCATTGACGGTGGAATAGGGTAAAAATCTAATTTGGCATTAAAATTAGAAAGATTTTACTATAGGGAACATGTGTACTAAGTTTCAAGTTGATTTGACTTCAGTTTCATCAAAAACTACCTTGACCAAAAACTTTAACCTGAAACTCACTTTCATTTTCTATGTTCAATGGACCGTGAAATTGGGGTCAAAAGTCTAATTTGGCTTTAAAATTAGTAAGATCATATCATAAACAACAAGTGTACTAAGTTTCAAAAAGTAAACTATGTTCTGATGTATGGTTGCGGTGTTCTCTTCATGCTACAATTCTGTCTTAATTGAAGGGGATACCTGGGTATAAATCATTATTTTTTTCTAATATAGGATTTCGCTATATTTTTTTATAAATGAACTTTATCATATACTTGAAAGAAAAATGAAATAAAAAAAAATGAGGTCACCGTTAAAGCTCACAATCTGCCTCCGGAAGAATCATACATTTTTATTAATGTCCTTTTTTTCTGTTGAACTAATAGGAGAAATAGAGGTAATATTATAAAAAATAAAAAAATAACTAATTACAGAAATCGCTTCAATTTTACAAAATTATTTAGTTAATGAACAGCTTATTTGAAAACAATAATAAAAAATATAGGTCACCGATGAGTTAAAAAATATATTTCAAATTTAATGCCAAAAATGGCATTTTTGCTCCAAAGGGAGATAGGAGCTTTTTCAATGATATAAACATTTTCTAAGTCAACTGGGGCCAAACCGAAACGATGTTTTTTTTAAGTAATAAATAACAGCGTAATAAATAAAATTTGTAATAAAAAAAATATAGGTTTAGTTTTTTACTGAAATGTTTGTACCCACGAGATACCTTAATTGCAGATTTTCTTCCTGGTTGGCAAGACAAGCAGTTCTGACATTGCCAAAAAAATTGAGAGCTTTTGAATACTGTACTACTCCAAATCCAGTGTCTGTTCAAACATCAAAAGTGTGGGATATAGCTGGCTGGATAACTCAGTATCTAAGTTTCATGTTGATTGGACTTCAGCTTCATAAACAAGTACCTTGACCAAAAACTTAAACCTGAAGCGGGACGACCGAATGGACGGAGCCACAGACTAGAAAACGTAATGCCCCTCTACCATCGCATAAGTGGGGCATAAAAAGAACATGAGGAAGAATAGTTCTTGGGATCCTTATCCTTTTATGCAACAGGCCACAATTCATTTATTAGAGTGTGTCTCCCTCACCGTTTTCAGCACGGCAATAAAGAAAATAACTGTTTTATTGTATGACAAAAGTCAATTTGGGTAAGCTTCCCAAGTGTTATACTGTGTACATGGCCATTCGGGCAATATATTGAGGTTGGCCTGGTACTGGATTGGGTGAAAAACGTAGTTGTCAAGAGAATTCTTTCGTTGTTGATTTGCTGAAATATGAAATCAAACTTCTCTAATATAAAAATGCAATATGGAATGTCTCATAGTAGAAAATAAACATAAGAAATACTCCAGCACACGAATGCTTTCTATTTGAAAAAAATTAATCAACATAAAATATTTTTAATGTGTTTGTTTGTGTTTTAATTCTGAAATAATTGGGAAATAACTTTTTTTTTGTAAAGAATTTCCTACCTTAATTAGTGATTATTCTGTCGAGTATTGAATTTTAGCTACCTGTAGAGGCATAGGAGGGTCATTTTCAACAATCTAGTCATCTTTTAAAACTATGTATCATTAAGAATTATTTATAATAATTGTTATAACAAAAATATAATAACCCTGGCCTCTCACGGCGTCCTTGATTGACAATAAAAATATGTATTGATATTTCAACAGTTCTTCAAAAATAAACAAGTCTATCCTAATTTTGATACAATAAATAATATTCTATTTTAAATCAGAGATAGCGGCGAAAGATAATAGACAGAAACGCGAGTCTGGCCTACTAAATTATAATCCTGATACCTTTGATAACTATGCCACTCAAAACCAAACTGACAAAGGATGGCAAAAACGAAAAAATGAACAAAAACAGAATACTAAACACCACATAGAAAACTGAAGACTACGCATCACGAACACCATCGGGGTGATCTCACGTGCTCTAAGACGTATACAAGTAACTCGAATTTGACATATCAGTACAACAATCTATGACACATGAGAGGATTTTTATTTGAAATTACCTTAGTCATGTTAATAGCAATATCAAAACTTCTTCTGCATGTGGGGTACTCATTTCCCCAACCCATTCCGTATTTAAGAGCTTGCAGCTGCTACTGAAACTATATAAAGCATTACTGGTGTCTAGTCAGAAAGTGGATGAACCAGGGTTATGGCAACCTTTTCTAAAAGGGTTCAGACACAATCAAGTTAATAAATATTACGTATCATCTATACATGAAGGTCTTGAAGTGTAGATGCTAGGTATTGACGTTGTTTTTCATCTTAATATCGTGTTATAGTGTTCTTTAATTGTCTCTGTTTATTGATGTCATTTCTGGTAATTTCATTTGGGCGTGGCTCGGTACTTATGCACCCAGTGTGTTGTGCTGTGATCATTTTGGGTATGGTTGTATTTCATGTTTGCTTTTTATAATAAGTGATACTTCAATATTTCTTTGTTGATATATTTGTTTGTTGTATGGGGATTAAGGTTATAACACAATGTTGACTGCTGTTAACTTATATTTTAAACATGTTTACCTATTATTTCTGTTCGATAAGCATTGTTGTCAATACAAGAAATTTTATGCGACGACTGCCGTACAAGTCGGGGATTCTTTACTGTACAACCAGGTTTAATCCACCATTATAAGCAAATGCCTGTTCCATTTCAGGTATATAACATCTGTAACAATTTGTTAGTGGGGAAATTTCCGATTGGAAAATAAAGGCAACCGTAGTATACCGCTGTTCAAAACTCAATCGGGGTAACAAACTAAAACCGAGGGAAACGCACTAAATATAAGAGGAGAACACCGAAACGGACCAAGCAACAGACAAAACACCACGAGAATAACAAATATAACATCAAAACCGAATACATGAATTTGGGATAGACAAGTACCGTGCCACGTCTTATCTCAATATCTCAAAAATAAGAGAAAACACAAACGACTCGGCGTTAAAATGTAACACACACAGAAACGAACAATATTATAACAATGGCCATCTTCCTGACTTGGTACAGGACACTTTTAAAGGGGAATAAAAGTGGTGGGTTGAACCTGGTTTTAAGGCATGCCAAACCTCGCACTTTAATGGCAAAGTTAAATATAACATTGAAATGACAACATAATATTAAAGGACTACAATACAAATAAATAGGAGAACATGTTAGACAAAGAAAATCATGATTAATAGATAACAAAACGTTACGTTATTATGATAAAATTCAATACGCCAAAAACGCGTCTTGTCCACACAAGACTCACCAATGACGCCCAGATATAAAAGATCGAAAGTGAAAAAAAGTGAAAATAGTACAAAGTTGTACAGCACTGAAGATCAAAAGTTGAAAAGGTTTTGCCAAATACGGCATTGTTTGTATGCCCGGGATAAGAACATTATTTTCATATAGAACAATTCATGCTATTGCAAACAGTAAATTTTATCAAATGAATATGAAAGAGATATACATAATGAAACTGAAGTATTAAGGGGACGACCATTTGATATTCTGGGGGGGGGGGGGGGAGGGGTCAGGAGGATTTGTTTTTGATTTTTCATTTTCGTTAAAGCAAGGGACTGATTATTCATTTTCACAACTATATTTATGATATTTGAAAACATATTTTTTTTTTTAAATTTGTTAATTATGAATAATACATATATAGTAGAGTCATTATGTTCCATTTAATCAGAGAAGATCAAAATTCCCTGCAGAAATTTTAAGATTCAAGATTTCATTCATAACATCAGATACATACTTGTGTACATGAGAACAATATAATATACAACATTTTAAGATAATACATAGCGATACAGAACAAACGAAACACAAATACATAGTAATAAGTATAATATAAAAGACAATTGGTATACTTAGATTAAGTATTTTATAATTTTCTTCACGAAATGAATCATTTATATATATCCCCAAGCAATAAACATGTATTGCATACATATATAGTATAAAAATGAATTTATTTTACCAAGCTCCTTTGAAAAGAAGTGTCAAACATATTTTGCGGAGCGGAGCGATGCAAAAAAAATTTTGAAGGGTTTTGGAACCGCTGAAGGCCCAAGAAGCTATAGACCTGCTAAGTTATTTATTTTCAATACATTGCAAGTCAGGTTATTTATTTTCAAACTACCACAGAACAAACCATTTATTTTTGTGATTATCAAGGCTGAGTTATTTATTTTCAAAATCCTCCTACAGATACCACGTAAATTCATATACAAAGATGGGATATGAGTGCCATTAAAACCATTCTCTCATCCAAATCACAATATGTAACAGTAAACCTTTATAGGTCAAAGTCTGGTTTTTAACCCGGAGCCATGGCTTCTCTATGTTCCAATGTTAAACGTAGTTTGTGTATTAAAGATACTACTGTACAGTAATTTTTTTGGCTGTATATGAAGAAATTAATTTACAAAAACGTGGTTGTGTTGCATCAACAATTGAATTACTTCTACTGGTTAGAAATATGTATTTATTGGTTTTATTCCCCACCTTCATTTAAGGTTTTTTTTAGTTGAAATCAGTATCAAATAATCTGAAGAAGGTGAAAACCACTACAGGTTTCAACAAAGCCGACTTGATTATTTTACCCGAAAATGAGGTAAGAATTAATAGATTGAAATGGTACTAATACTTATTTGACCTTTTATCTGTAATGATAATGACTGGTTTTTGGTCATATGATATCGGCAGTTACCGAAGTTAATTAAATTAAAACTCGTCGGGAGTTAATGAAGTTAATTAAATTAAAACTCGTCGGGAGTTACTGAAGTTAATTAAATTAAAACTAATAAGTGGTAAAGCAATTGACAATAACATGGAAAAAAACCCAGAGATAACATAACATATCAAAGAAAAATAATTTCGGAGCAATGCGTACCGTATCAAAACCAGCTCAAAATATAAACAAAACATTACTAGTTACAAATTCTGAAAACATTACACTAATTTATTGTTTATAGCAGTACACTATGTATATTCCTAAAGATTTACTATATGTATGCTTATAAATCATCACATAATGACTTATCTTATATTGAAGCAATTGCAAGAAATTATATATGTATAAGAAAAAGTTATACGTTACGTTATTATGATAAAATTTAATAAACAGTATTTTTTTTTGTAACCAATCATTGCAAATGTTTAGGTATCAGAAGATGTAATAAGAAAGATTCATTCGAAAAACATTGAAAAGAATGTTAAATTGTACACAATTCTCTCAACATCAGAACTAAAAGAACAGGCAGAAAAAAGAATTTGCATATGGCAAAATAGCCTACACTTTACCCTCATCAGGTATATTTTTATTATTGATCATTTGGGTCTAAACGTACAAAAAGACGAAATGGAATCTGCAATGAATCAAACATTTTCCAATTTTTTTTTCAAATATATAACAAAACAAAGTGTAAATAAAAAAAAAAATAAAACACTTGAGAACGGTTTACATGAACATAACATTTAACCTTGAGCGCATTTTTCTTGTTGAGGCTAAAGAACATACTATAAAAAAAAAACATCTAAGTATCTCTATACAGATGCCAACTGACGAGTAACAAAAACATACTAGCAAATTTAATTGATATAAGTATAGATAACATTTATTTGTTTCTATATTCTTACAATCAGTTGAAACTTCATTAGGATACCAGTTCATATTACGAACAAGTTTTGAAAGAAAAAGTTTTAAAAAAAATGTCAATATCATTTAAGGATTTCTGAGGCGATGTACACAAATTGAACTTCGGAAGCTTTCCCCCTTATAAAATGGTTTTCGATATTTTCAGTTAGAGCCAATAAAGTTGTCTATAATTTTAATATAATTTGTCCCAAAAAGAGTAAACACAAAGTAAATGTAAAAGCCGAGTTAAGTCATAATTAAAGCAGTATATAATATATATTTGTTTTACATTCTCTTTTCAGATCAGGAGCTTAGAGATGTTCATATAATGTATGTAGCCCAATTTGGTACCAAGAAAGGTCGAGTAACGGCTGGAAAAAGCCGTCTGAATTGTTTGAGTTGAAGGATTGTTTCTCAATGGACTCTCTTTTTAGAATGTGTATTAGTGATGGAGGAGTCATTATTGTGATCGCTTTAGAAAAAAAGAACCTGTTATCTAACTTTAGTTTAATGAATACTCCATGTTTTGTGTATGTCAAATCTGAATCAGAAAAAAAATCACTAAAAAGAAAATTTCATTTTATAGAAGAATAAGTTATTTATAAGTATATGTTCAGATTAGTACGTATACTTTGTATATAAAAGGGTTTTAACACTTGATATTACAGGTTTAGTTAAATGAATTAGCAAAAGGCTGACAGATGTGATATTTATAATTAACATTCAAACTTTACTAAAAGTAATGTCAAGATTCAGATTGACCACATCAAAAGAAATCCACAGACATATATTTAAAGCATTAAAACATTTGCATTGCATGACACAATCTTAAAAAGATTTATGATATACAAATAAGATTTATTGTATACATATAAACATATTTTACACATTTATATTTAAAATTCACAATATACATTTATACTAAGTGAGAGTAAAACATTTGTTTCTTTTTAAGAACAAGTGAAATAAAATACTATTTCTTAATAAAATATTGTTGCAGGTTTTGGTTTTGGGAACTATAGCAGCAACATTTGTCATTACTAAACAAAATTTTTTTTCTTTTCTTTATCTGATAATAGTTTTAAATGTTCATGAAAATGTAAAGTTTCATGTATCTTGATTAGTCTTAGATCTACATACAATGTATCTGTGATTAAAAATTTTCCACTGTGATAAACAATTTATTTTTTTATTAAATATACGGGGCATATGAATTTTACAGGATGGCTGATTTTGAACTGCATACATGTCATGTTTATTTTCCCAATTATGAACAATTTCAGTGCAATGAGTTATAATTTTCTGAATGCAAGTACTGAATCCTAAATATACATTTAACTACAATTGAGATACGTCATAAAGAGAAGTCCATGTGCAAAATTTAGAGTTTAATGTTGTCGTATTTCAGGTATATGTAATTCATGCGAAAACTGCATCTTGATCCTGGTTTTAATTCAAAGTATTAAAACTATAAAAAAAAGGAAAATGATAAAAGATATAAATACATGCCATAATAATATTGTGTTCACTAAATAACTAAATAACTTATTTTGGTGTTATTACAATAGACATAAGAAACCATACAGTCATTTCTTATAATTTATATCTAAGTTCAGTAACCATGGAGGAATTCATTAAAAAAAGGAAATGCTGCCACGGTCAGATGACAAAATGATGTCTATAAGGTGATATAATATCAAATTTCACGCAATCATATAACACGTGTTGCATTCAATTTCAAATAATTATGATTAATTTAATTTAATTCAACCAAGATTGGCATGGCAAAACATTACAATAACTTTTATATCGAGTCAGTTTAACTTACATAAAGGTTATAAGAACCACGTGATAAGCACACACGCATCACAAGCATACTTACTGTGAGAAAATGTGTACGTATGCATCAGTCTGATATACAGACTAGAGATGGGCAAACTGTTATCGTATATAACACTATGGAAGTTGGTCTCAAACAAAGTCGTTGTGTCGAAGAGTGCTGCAATAAAAAGAAACAG
This sequence comes from Mytilus trossulus, assembly GCF_036588685.1. Taxonomy (NCBI): domain Eukaryota; kingdom Metazoa; phylum Mollusca; class Bivalvia; order Mytilida; family Mytilidae; genus Mytilus; species Mytilus trossulus. Next base: position 65,794,138 of record NC_086373.1, read on the forward strand.
CATACAACAGGTTGGTATGTTATCATATATACCTGAACAAATGTGAGGTTCAGCATACACCAGGTTGGTATGCTAGCGTAGAGACCTGAAAAACAAATGTAATAAAAATAATGGAGGTTCAGCATACACCTGGTTGGTATGCTAGCATATAGACCTGGAATTGTTTTTTATAATAAAAAAATGATGTTCAGCATACATCAGGTTGGTATGCTAGCATACAGACCTGGAACAAAAATAATCAAAAAGAATTGGAGGGTTTGCATACACAAGGTTGGTATGCTAGCATACTGACCTGAGATATATCATAACATAGATTGAGTGACATTTCAGCAAACACAAGAAGAATGTAGACCTGACATATGGAAATTAATCGATAAAATGACAATTCAAAATACTCTATGTCGGTATGCAGAAAAAGAGACCTGACAAATAGAAGTATGAGAAAAAAGACTGATGTTTGCATACTATTCATTGACGCATTTCAAATACAGATTGGTAAATGCTATGTGATATATATGTTAGGGAAATAGCATAAAAGTAGAACAAAAATGCAGATTGAGTAGTTTATGAAGGTTTAATCGCCTCAACTATTTCCCGAGTTTAAAATAGATCATTCTAGCATCCTATAAAAACAGGCAATGCTAAAATAATGCAGTTTGCATTTACACAAAAAGTACAACAATCTGGCAAAAAAATAACAGACACATATAAATAATGCTATACAGTGACTTTTTAACGCAAAATATATCAGTCATGTCAAACGATGTAGCTTTTACACTGAAACATAAGGTAAGTGGCATATGAGAATTTCAAATTTCAGATGAGAAGTTCAACGTGTTCTTAGTAGTACATATGTTATGTCCAATATGTGACCATTGACAAAACTCCACCTAGTCATCATTTAAGTATTGAATGCTTCTTTGTGCAACTTCATTGGGGTGTAAAAGCGTTTACCGAAGTACATTTTGTATGAAGCGCGGAGCGCTTCCTTCTAAAAATGTACGCACGGTCAACGCTTTTGAAACCCTATGAAGTTACAAAAAGAAGCATTCAATACTTATAATTATATTTCTTGGCTTGGATCATGAAAACACGAATTTTAATAACGTTTTTATTTGAATCACCTGTGCACTTTCTTGTTGGACCTCGTGTTATCATCAAATAAGTTGTATTGTGTAATGTAATTACTTGATGAATAATACGTGTCGTGCAGTAAGTCAATCAGAATAACGTATTATAATGATTGATTGATTGATTGTTGGTTGCTTTATGCCGCATTAGCACAAAAAGGCTATATCGCGGCGAGAGCTAATTCGAATATTTTTACAATTTAAAGCATATTTTTAAAATAAGACAAACAGTCCTTCAATATACTAAAATTCTTGACTAAAGCAAATTGAGTATATACAAATAAAAATCAACAGTAAAATAACGTGATAAAAATTAAAATCGATTTAAATATAATAACATTTTTATATTCTATAATAAATTCCAATTTCTTTTAAAAAAGCAACAATATTTGTAAATGGAACACTATTAAATAAATCATACATATTATTGACATTGAAATGCTTCTTACGAATATCAGCAAAGTCAATACAATTAATTAAAACATGTTTAATAGTATACTTGCAGTTGCAAGGAACACATTGTGGTTCATCTTCATTTTTTAAAAGATACTCGTGTGTTACTCTAGTATGACCAATACGACATCTAGTAATAACACACTGATCTTTTCTGCACATACTATTATTAAAAGGTTTGCCTAAATTAGGTTTAATTTCATGCAATTTATTATCATCCTTTTTACTCCATTTAATTTTCAATATATTAAAAACATATTCTCTAATATTAGATTTAAAATCAGTATATGGTATATCACAGTTAGACAGAGGGTCACCCAGGGCATTCTTTGCCTCAAGGTCTACAGCTGTGTTTCCAAGGATTCCAACATGACTCGGAACCCATAGAAATATTATTTCTTTCAGAAGAATATTTAAATTCCTCATTACATATAAAATTTTCAGGATTGTTGGGTTTTTAATTTTAGTATTTCGTATAGCTTGTAAGCATGAAAGTGATTCCGAACATATACTAAATTTGGATTTATCTGAAGAAGCAATAAATTTCAAAGCCAAAATTATTGCTTCTGCTTCAGCAGTAAAGATGGATGCATCAGATGGCAAACGGAGGGTTGCAGCTCTGTCCCTGAATACAGCAGCAGAAGCAACTCTGTCACCATCTTTTGATCCATCAGTATAGACAGTTGAAACATCTAGATAATCGGTTTTAATTTCAGCATAGTGTTGCTGAATTAAAAGAGGATTTGTTTTATTTTTATTGTGTTCACGGAGATCAAATATCATTTTTGGTTTGGGAAGTTCCCATGGAGGACATTTGCAAGTTTTAACTTGAGCAACATATTTTAAATCAAAAGAAGCTAAATGTGGTTTTAAACGTATACCTAACGGAGGAATTTTATTTTCATGTTTTGCAAAAATATCTTCATAAATCGGATTAAAAACACAGCTGTAGGCAAGATTATCTGAATGGGCTTTTAGTTTGACAGCATATTGAAGTCCAAGCTTCAAACGTCTGTCAGAGAGTGAGTGCTCATCAGCCTCTACATACAGACTCTCAACTGGTGAGGTTTTAAATGCGCCAAGACAAAGACGCACACCTTGGTGATGTACAGCATCGAGAATCTTTATGTAGGACTTCCTTGCAGAGCCATACACTATAGAGCCATAATATAATTTAGATCTAACTTGAGATCCCCAGTCAGTGCTGCCGACAACTTTTAAAATATCTAAAGCTTTTAAACATCTCGCTTTTAACATTTTGATATGGGGTAGAAAGGTTAACTTTTTATCGAAAATTAAACCAAGAAATTTGGTTTCATCAACCATTTTAATTGGGTTGCCGTACAAAGTTAGTTCTGGATCAAGATGCAATTTTCTTTTGTTACTAAAATGCATCCCGACCGTTTTTGACGTGGAAATTTAAAACCATTTTCCGAGGCCCATTTTTCAATTCATCCAAGACATAATTGTTATTGTCTTTCAATGATATTCATATGTTTGCCTCTGTATATTAAAAATCATCAACGTACAATGAACCTTCAATATTATGTTTTAAAACTTCAACAAGGCTGTTGATTTTAAGACTAAATAATGTAACAGATAAAATACTTCCCTGAGGGACACCCTTCTCTTGATCATACAGATCAGACATGGTCGAATTAACTCTAACATTCAACTGTCTGTTAGAGAGAAAATTAGAAATAAAATTAGGCATATTGACTTTCAACCTTATATCAAATAGATCTTTTAAAATACCATATTTCCATGCAGTCATAGGCCTTCTCAAGGTCGAAAAAGACCGACACCACATGTTCATTTTTCGCAAAACCATTACGGACAAATGATTCGAATCCAACAAGATGATCAAGAGTACTGCGGCCCTGTCGGAATCCACACTGGATATTGGCTAATAGCCCATTGGATTTCAGGAACCAAACAAGGCGATCATTGACCATCCGTTCGTGTGTTTTACAGACACAACTGGTAATAGCAATTGGTCGATAATTAATAGGATCCGTATGATTTTTACTTGGTTTTGGAATAGGCACGACGGTTGCAAGCTTCCAGATTGATGGTAAATCACCAGATTCCCAGATGTTATTCATGAGCTGCAAGAGAGCTTCTAGTGAGGAATCTGGCAAGTGTTTTAAGAGTTGGTAGTGAATATTATCAGACCCACAAGCTGCGTATTATAATGAAACATACATCTAATGTACCTATTTACTCAAAACACAAGTCATATAAAATGCTCTGTATATATGTAGGACTCTAAAGTGCGATGGTACGATACGCTTGAGTACGACGGTAAGTCCTATGTAGAAGGACACGCTAAAGTCTGATGCCCTAATACGCTTAAGTGCGTTTGTTCGCAAAAGTATTTACGTTCGCAACGTTAACTAACATTGTGACGTTATAACCAGAATATGTGTCCAGATGAAGGGTTTATACTTGACAAAAAAAAAAAGAAACACATGATCCGAATCCGGAACATTTTTGATCGGTATTGGAAGAGTTAAGTTTAATTTGTATAAAGAAATTTGATGAAAACAACTTACAAATTTACAATTGAGTGAGACAAGTGTAAGGAAATATTTGGCCAATTTTCTTTGTGATGATGATACCTGTGCATTGTACCACAGAAGTACAAAGATTAGAGACAATTAGAGAACAGTTTTATCCAAAGAATAAATAATAGAGGAAATTAACGCTAATCATAAAATTGATCACCGTAAAAGTGACGCTGTGTATGAAATACTTAGGAAGAATTATTTACCCGTAGTAAATCTTTTCAATGCCTGGCAGCGGTTGATCATCCAAAGACACAAATAACTAGGAGAACTATACCAGCTACCTATTCTAATAGTAGGTGGCAAATGGATTTAAAGAAAATGCCCCCTGCAAAGGTAATAATGTTTATGGATTCAGTCGAGGATTGTTCCAGGCAATGGGCTAGCGCGAGGAGGAAGACGTATAACACTCTTTCCGAATAGATTAAGGCAGTGAGGTCGGATACAAATCAGAATTAAGAAACTGAATGGTTCTATCAATGCCTATGCCACGTCAAGACCCAAATATTGCAAAACACCTATCCTACCTCCATGACAAATATGTTGTTGTCCCTGCAGATAAAGCCCCAAACAACATCGTGTTTGTGTGTAAAACTCATTACATTAACTGCTTCATAAACGAATTAGGTATTGGCAATTCACTTGGAAACTCAACATATACCCTCAAGATACTTACCAAAGAGGAAATCCTGGAAAATCATAGGTGTGTTCTATGTTCCTTTGGCATTTCAACCAAAGATGAAGAACTGGATCTTCCATCACTGTATTGGATACCTTAACTACATAAGTGTCCTTACAAACAACGGTATATAGCTAGGTCTTCCAAGTGCTCCACAAAACCTCTTTCTAAATTATTAACATCTATTTTATCAGCAATCAAAGACGGGCTTCAAAGTTCTTGTGAAACTGCATATTCTAGAGGTGAAGATCATTTAGTCTAAGTAAACACAATCTAACTCTCTTTCATCTTGTAACAGTATTAACACATTGGACTTTTCTACTCTTTACACAAGTATTCCACATTCCAAACTAAAAGACAAGTTGAAAGGGTTGGTATTGCTTTGCTTCATAAAAAAAGAATGGCCAACGCAGATACAAGTATCTTTTTTTTAGGGGGATACATCCTACTTTGTAAAGGATCACTATGATTCAAACAAAATATTCTCTGAAACGGATAGTATCAAGATGCTTGATTTCTATATTGACAACATATTTGTTACGTTCGGAGGACGTGTTTTTCAACAGACTGTCGGCATTCCAATGGGAACAAACTGTGCCCCTCTACTTGCATTGCCGACTTGATTCTTTATTATTACGAGGCTGACTTCATGCAGGAACTTCTAAGGAAGAAAGATAAGAAGCTAGCAATTTCCTTTAACTCTACTTTCCGCTATATAGATGATGTTCTTTCAAAATTTGGTGACTATGTGAAACGCATCTATCCCATCGAACTAGAGATAACGGATACTACAGAATACAGTTATGTCGGCCTCATATCTTGGCTTACATCTAGAAATTGACAATGAGAGTCGGTTGAAAACAAAACTTTTCGACAAAAGAGATGATTTCAGCTTTCCAATTCTAAGTAACAACATTCTAGCAGCACCTGCATACGGGGTATATATCTCCAAAATGATACGATATTCCCGTGCTTGCATTTCCTATTATTATTTTCTTGATAGAGGGTTGCTGCTCACAAGGAATCTATTAAACCAAGAGTTCCAAATGGTGAAGTTGAAATCATCCCTTCGTAAATTTTACGGACGCCATCACGAGTTGGTTGACCGTTATGGAATAACCGTTTTACAAATGATATCGGATATGTTTCTTACGTCGTAACTACAAACCCCTTCCCTTTCATGAATGTGATCTACCGAATGATACTATTTACCGGATTTGTTATCACATAAGCAACACGACGGGTGCCACATGTGGAGCAAGATCTCTTTACCCTTCCGGAGCACCTGAGATCACCCCTAGTTTTTGGTGGGGTTCGTGTTGTTTATTCTTAGTTTTTTTGTTTGGCTTTTTTCATTTTTATACGCCCATAAAAATTTTGACATGACGTATTATGGCATACATGTACAAATGTCCTGTGTCTGTCCGGCGTAAGCATGTCGCACCGTAACTTGAGAACGACTTATCCAAATTCCATGAAACTTAATATAGTTGTTTCTTATGATGGTCAAATGATCACTTTTTGGTGAAAATAATATTTAAACTTTTTGAGTTACGCCACTTTATAACTAAAACAGGGTTGTGTTTTTTTTCACATGTCGCACTGTATCTCATAAATGGTTATTGTTTATGACTTTAAACACTTCTTAGTTATATTAATCTCAATATCTGTATTCTTTTTTGGTGATGATTCAAAATTTCGTTTTTGAGTTATTGAGTATTTTATAAAAAAGGGGGACGTTTTTTTTACATGGTGCACCATATCTCAAAAACTATTTATGATTATTGCTTTAAACTTTACACATGTCTTTGGTATATTAATCTAAAGATCTGTATACTTTTTGGTGATGATTCAAAATTTCATTTTTAAGTTATTAGTATTTTGTAAAAAAAACAAAAAAACTAGAGGCTCTAAAGAGCCTGTGTCGCTCACCTTTGTATATGTGAATATTAAACAAAGGAAGCAGATGAATTCATGACAAAATTGTGTTTTGTTGATGGTGATGTGTTTTTAAATCTTACTTTACTAAACAGTCTTGCTGCTTACAATTATCTCTATCTATAATGAACTTGGCCCAGAAGTATCAGTGGAAATGTTAATAAAAAATTGACTATAAAGGACAATAACTCCTTAGGGGGTCAATCGACCATTTCGGTCATGTTGACTTATTTATAGATTCTACTTTGCTGAACATTATTGCTGTTTACAGTTTATCTGTATCTATAATAATATTCAAGATAATAACCAAAAACAGCAAAATTTCCTTAAAATTTCCGATTCACGGGCAGCAACCCAACAACAGGTTGTCAGATTCATCTGACAATTACAGGGCAGATAGATATTGATCTGATAAGCAATTTCACCCCAAGTCAGATTGCTCTAAATGCTTTGGTTTTTGAGTTATAAGCCAAAAACTGCATTTTACCCCTATGTTCTATTTTTAGCCTTTGTGGCCATCTTGGTTGGTTGACATGGTCACGCCACACCTTTTTTAAACTAGATACCCCAAAGATGATTGTTGCCAAGTTTGGATTAATTTGGCCCAGTAGTTTCAGAGGAGAAGATTTTTGTAAAGATAACTAAGATTTACGAAAAAATGGTTAAAAATTGACTATAAAGAGCAATAACTCCTAAACGGGTCAACTGACCATTTCGGTCATGTTGACTTATTTGTAGATCTTACTTTGTTGAACATTATTGCTGTTACAGTTTATCTCTATCTATAATAATATTCAAGATAAAAACCAAAAACAGCAAAATTTCCTTAAAATTACCAATTGAGGAGCAGCAACCCAACAACCGATTGTCCGATTCATCTGAAAATTTTAGGGCAGATAGATCTTGACCTGATAAACATTTTTATGCCTTGTCAGATTTCCTCAAAATGTTTTGGTTTTTGAGTTATAAGCCAAAAACTGCATTTTACCCCTATGTTCTATTTTTAGCCGTGGCGGCCATCTTGGTTGGTTGACCAGGTCACGCCACACATTTTTTAAGCTAGATACCCCAAAGATGATTGTGGCCAAGTTTGGATTAATTTGGCTCAGTAGTTTCAGAAAGAAGATTTTTGTAAAAGATTACTTTAATTTACGAAAAATGGTTAAAAATTTACTATAAAGGGCAATAACTCCTAAACGGGTCATGTTGACTTATTTGTAGATCTTACTTTGCTGAACATTATTGCTGTTTACAGTTTATCTCTATCTATAATACTATTCAAGATAATAACCAAAAACAGCAAAATTTCATCAAAATTACCAATTGAGGGGCAGCAACCCAACAACCGATTGACTGATTCATCTGAAAATTTCAGGGCAGAAAGATCTTGACCTGATAAACATATTTACCCCATGTCAGATTTGCTCTAAATGCTTTGGTTTTTGAGTTATAAGCCAAAAACTGCATTTTACACCTATGTTCTATTTTAAGCTGTGGCGGCCATCTTGGTTGGTTGACCGGGTCATGCCACACATTTTTTAAACTAGATACCCCAATGATGACTGTGGCCAAGTTTGGTTTGATTTGGCCGAGTAGTTTCAGAGGAGAAGATTTTTGTAAAAGTTAACAACGACGACGGACGACGACGGACGCCGGACGCAAAGTGATGGGAAAAGCTCACTTGGCCCTTCGGGCCAGGTGAGCTAAAAACGGGGGAGGATTTTCTTCATGTGCCGTATCTCAAAAAATATTTATGATTATTGCTTCAACTTTACACACTTCTATGTTATATTAATCTAAAGATCTGTATACTTTTTGGTGATGATTCAAAATTTTATTTTTTGAGTTATTGAGTATTTTGTAAAACAGGAGCGTTTTTTTTTACATTTCACGCCATATCTCAAAAACAATTTATGATAATTGCTTAAAAACTTTACACACTTCTTTGATCTATACTTTTGGGTTTTGATTCAAAATTTTATTTAAGTAATATTTAGTTTTTAGTAAAAAAAAAACAGGGTTTGCTCAAATCATTTTAAGGTAAATTTAGGACACACTGTAAATACAACTGTAAGACCATCTAGAAAGATAATTCTTAAAAAATCAATTTCAAAAGAAAAGCAATTCTGTGTCTGAAAATACTAGTACAATGGAGTCATTTGCATTTGCATTGTAAGACATTTAAGACACAAAACCAGTAGAAGACATTCAAATACATGCAGCTACACCGTATATTGACTTTGTTAAAAAAAAATCTGCCACGTATCCAAAGGTATTGTTGCAGCACTGGTACCGTCTACCGTTTAAAAGTATCAATAAAGGGGTCATTTTCAGACATCTCGATAGAATCTAACTTAATCTTCTCAAAATGAAACCGTCGAAACGTTTTGTTTATATCTCATCCAATCCCACAATGCAAAGCGGCAAATCCATAAGTATTCGAAACTCCGAAATGGCTTATTCTTATGATTTTTAGACATTCAGCATGATACAAAAACAAGAATGTGTCCATTGATACAAAAACAAGAATGTGTCCATTGATACAAAAACAGGAATGTGTCCAATGATACAAAAATAAGAATGTGTCCAATGATACAAAACAAGAATGTGTCCATTGATACAAAAACAAGAATGTGTCCAATGATACAAAAACAAGAATGTGTCCAAAGGACAAGGATGCCCCACACAATCATTTTCCATGCTCCATTGACGGTGGAATAGGGTAAAAATCTAATTTGGCATTAAAATTAGAAAGATTTTACTATAGGGAACATGTGTACTAAGTTTCAAGTTGATTTGACTTCAGTTTCATCAAAAACTACCTTGACCAAAAACTTTAACCTGAAACTCACTTTCATTTTCTATGTTCAATGGACCGTGAGATTGGGGTCAAAAGTCTAATTTGGCTTTAAAATTAGTAAGATCATATCATAAACAACAAGTGTACTAAGTTTCAAAAAGTAAACTATGTTCTGATGTATGGTTGCGGTGTTCTCTTCATGCTACAATTCTGTCTTAATTGAAGGGGGTACCTGGGTATAAATCATTATTTTTTTCTAATATAGGATTTCGCTATATTTTTTTATAAATGAACTTTATCATATACTTGAAAGAAAAATGAAATAAAAAAAAATGAGGTCACCGTTAAAGCTCACAATCTGCCTCCGGAAGAATCATACATTTTTATTAATGTCCTTTTTTTCTGTTGAACTAATAGGAGAAATAGAGGTAATATTATAAAAAATAAAAAAATAACTAATTACAGAAATCGCTCCAATTTTACAATTATTTAGTTAATGAACAGCTTATTTGAAAACAATAATAAAAAATATAGGTCACCGATGAGTTAAAAAATATATTTCAAATTTAATGCCAAAAATGGCATTTTTGCTCCAAAGGGAGATAGGAGCTTTTTCAATGATATAAACATTTTCTAAGTCAACTGGGGCCAAACCGAAACGATTTTTTTTTAAGTAATAAATAAAATTTGTAATAAAAAAATATAGGTTTAGTTTTTTACTGAAATGTTTGTACCCACGAGATACCTTAATTGCAGATTTTCTTCCTGGTTGGCAAGACAAGCAGTTCTGACATTGCCAAAAATTTTGAGAGCTTTTGAATACTGTACTACTCCAAATCCAGTGTCTGTTCAAACATCAAAAGTGTGGGATATAGCTGGCTGGATAACTCAGTATCTAAGTTTCAAGTTGATTGGACTTCAGCTTCATAAACAAGTACCTTGACCAAAAACGTAAACCTGAAGCGGGACGACCGAATGGACGGAGCCACAGACTAGAAAACGTAATGCCCCTCTACCATCGCATAAGTGGGGCATAAAAAGAACATGACGAAGAATAGTTCTTGGGATCCTTATCCTTTTATGCAACAGGCCACAATTCATTTATTAGAGTGTGTCTCCCTCACCGTTTTCAGCACGGCAATAAAGAAAATAACTGTTTTATTGTATGACAAAAGTCAATTTGGGTAAGCTTCCCATGTGTTATACTGTGTACATGGCCATTCGGGCAATATATTGAGGTTGGCCTGGTACTGGATTGGGTGAAAAACGTAGTTGTCAAGAGAATTCTTTCGTTGTTGATTTGCTGAAATATGAAATCAAACTTCTCTAATATAAAAATGCAATATGGAATGTCTCATAGTAGAAAATAAACATAAGAAATACTCCAGCACACGAATGCTTTCTATTTGAAAAAAAATAATCAACATAAAATATTTTTAATGTGTTTGTTTGTGTTTTAATTCTGAAATAATTGGGAAATAACTTTTTTTTGTAAAGAATTTCCTACCTTAATTAGTGATTATTCTGTCGAGTATTGAATTTTAGCTACCTGTAGAGTCATAGGAGGGTCATTTTCAACAATCTAGTCATCTTTTAAAACTATGTATCATTAAGAATTATTTATAATAATTGTTATAACAAAAATATAATAACCCTTGCCTCTCACGGCGTCCTTGATTGACAATAAAAATATGTATTGATATTTCAACAGTTCTTCAAAAATAAACAAGTCTATCCTAATTTTGATACAATAAATAATATTCTATTTTAAATCAGAGATAGCGGCGAAAGATAATAGACAGAAATGCGAGTCTGGCGTACTAAATTAAAATCCTGGTACCTTTGATAACTATGCCACTCAAAACCAAACTGACAAAGGATGGCAAAAAACGAAAAAATGAACAAAAACAGAATACTAAACACCACATAGAAAACAGAATACTAAACACCACATAGAAAACAGAATACTAAACACCACATAGAAAACTGAAGACCACATAGAAAACTGAAGACCACATAGAAAACTGAAGACTACGCATCACGAACACCATCGGGGTGATCTCACGTGCTCTAAGACGTATACAAGTAACTCGAATTTGACATATCAGTACAACAATCTATGACACATGAGAGGATTTTTATTTGAAATTACCTTAGTCATGTTAATAGCAATATCAAAACTTCTCCTGCATGTGGGGTATTCATTTCCCCAACCCATTCCGTATTTAAGACCTTGCAGCTGCTACTGAAACTATATAAAGCATTACTGGTGTCTAGTCAGAAAGTGGATGAACCAGGGTTATGGCAACCTTTTCTAAAAGGGTTCAGACACAATCAAGTTAATAAATATTACGTATCATCTTTAAAAATGATACATGAAGGTCTTGAAGTGTAGATGCTAGGTATCGACGTTGTTTTTCATCTTAATATCGTGTTATAGTGTTCTTTAATTGTCTCTGTTTATTGATGTCATTTCTGGTAATTTCATTTGGGCGTGGCTCGGTACTTATGCACCCAGTGTGTTGTGCTGTGATCATTTTGGGTATGGTTGTATTTCATGTTTGCTTTTTATAATAAGTGATACTTCAATATTTCTTTGTTGATATATTTGTTTGTTGTATGGGGATTAAGGTTATAACACAATGTTGACTGCAGTTAACTTATATTTTAAACATGTTTACCTATTATTTCTGTTCGACAAGCATTGTTGTCAATACAAGAAATTTTATGCGACGACTGCCGTACAAGTCGGGTATTCTTTACTGTACAACCAGGTTTAATTCACCATTATAAGAAAATGCCTGTTCCATTTCAGGTATATAACATCTGTAACAATTTGTTAGTGGGGAAATTTCCGATTGGAAAATAAAGGCAACAGTAGTATACCGCTGTTCAAAACTCGATCGGGGTAACAAACTAAAACCGAGGGAAACGCACTAAATATAAGAGGAGAACACCGAAACGGACCAAGCAACAGACAAAACACCACGAGAATAACAAATATAACATCAAAACCGAATACATGAATTTGGGATAGACAAGTACCGTGCCACGTCTTATCTCAAAAATAAGAGAAAACACAAACGACTCAGCGTTAAAAAGTAACACACACAGAAACGAACAATATTATAACAATGGCCATCTTCCTGACTTGGTACAGGACACTTTTAAAGGGGAATAAAAGTGGTGGGTTGAACCTGGTTTTAAGGCATGCCAAACCTCGCACTTTAATGGCAAAGTTAAATATAACATTGAAATGACAACATAATATTAAAGGACTACAATACAAATAAATAGGAGAACATGTTAGACAAAGAAAAACATGATTAATAGATAACTAAAAGCATCAGGTTTAAAATTCAATACGCCAAAAACGCGTCTTGTCCACACAAGACTCACCAGTGACGCCCAGATATAAAAGATCGAAAGTAAAAAAAGTACAAAGTTGTACAGCACTGAAGGACAAAAGTTGAAAAGGTTTTGCCAAATACGGCATTGTTTGTATGCCCGGGATAAGAACATTATTTTCATATAGAACAATTCATGCTATTGCAAACAGTAAATTTTATCAAATGAATATGAAAGAGATATACATAATGAAACTGAAGTATTAAGGAGACGACCATTTCTGCACTATTGAAGCAAGATTTTTCATTTTCGTTAAAGCAAGGGACTGATTATTCATTTTCACAACTATATTTATGATATTTGAAAACATATTTTTTTTTTAAATTTGTTAATTATGAATAATACATGTATAGTAGAGTCATTATGTTCCATTTAATCAGAGAAGATCAAAATTCCCTGCAGAAATTTTAAGATTCAAGATTTCATTCATAACCTCAGAAACATACTTGTGTACAAGAGAACAATATAATATACAACATTTTAAGATAATACATAGCGATACAGAACAAACGAAACACAAATACATAGTAATAAGTATAATATAAAAGACAATTTCTTCACGAAATGAATCATTTATATATATCCCCAAGCAATAAACATGTATTGCATACATATATAGTATAAAAATTAATTTATTTTACCAAGCTCCTTTGAAAAGAAGTGTCAAACATATTTTGCCGAGCGGAGCGATGCAAAAAAAATTTTGAAGGGTTTTGGAACCGCTGAAGGCCCAAGAAGCTATAGACCTGCTAAGCTATTTATTTTCAATACATTGCAAGTCAGGTTATTTATTTTCAAACTATCACAGAACAAACCATTTATTTTTGTGATTATCAAGGCTGAGTTATTTATTTTCAAAATCCTCCTGCCCCCCCCCCCCCCCCCCCCTCCCCCAGAATATCAAATGGTCGTCCCCTAACTAATTACAGAAAACTAAACCCGAATACATAACGCCCAGATATAAAAGATCGAAAGTGAAAAAAAGTACAAAGTTGTACAGCACTGAAGATCAAAAGTTGAAAAGGTTTTGCCAAATACGGCATTATTTTTATACCCGGGATAAGAACACTATTGTTATATAGAACGATTCATGCTATTGCAAACAGCAAATTTTAACAAATGAATATGAAATATATATACATAATAAAACTGAAGTATTAACTTATTACAGAAAACTAAACCCGAATACATGATGCCAAGTTCAATACAGCATAAACACACCCGAATCATCCAGGCGTCAACGCAATTAAAAATGACGTCACATACGATGGCGAAAAGGCAAACGTTATGCTACATTTGAATTTATGAAATTTAGAAACAGCATGACGTCACACATGACAAACTATAACTCAAAAGTGAGATAGAATTAGGATTGCTTTAAGATTTTATGAACTAAATACTGATAATTCATTAAAACAAAATGCATATTGCAATACTTATTTTAAAATAGCAATTAACTGTAATATATATCTATGTCCAGTTTGTTATGAATCCAACTTCAAACGTAATTAATCGTACAAAATTAAATATAATTAATAAAGGCGGTGATGAATTTTTCTATCCGTAACACCTAAACATAATAAAAAGACGTCAACACATTTGACAAAATCCGATGAGAATTACAAATATAACATTAAACATGTAAACTAAATACATGAATTTGGGATAAACAAGTACAGAAACACGTCTTATAGTAATACGAATTCACATTCAGCAAAACAGTCACAATCGGTTATAAGTCACGTTTGGCAATTAAAAGATTAGACGACATAATGACAAACCACAATCTACCATGTGGTAAAAATGTCCTTTGCTAGTTTGGTTAAAGAGACATCATATGGATCCACCAATTCGTGATGGTGTCCATAAAATTTACGGAGTGTCAATTTTAATCTGTCCTCCTCATAACTTTGTTGGAGCAGTTTCTCCTGTATATGAAGTCCGTATAGTGTGAACAAGCACGTGAATAGCGTATCAATTGTGATATGTAAACACCATACGAAGGGGCAGAGGGTATGTTACTGCTAAGAAATGGGAAATTGATAATTGGGAAGTTGAAATCGTCCCGTTTATCATAGATTTTCGTGTGAAGTCGTCCATCTACGTCAATATTGAGGAAAAGATCAAGGTATGAAGCAGTCCTTCTAGTATCAGTAGTATCCTTAATTTCAAGTTCACTGGGATATATGAGATGTAAGTATTGGCTGAAGTATGGGTTGTTCAATGATAAACATCAATATATCGGAAAGAAAAATTAAAGAATTTCTCAAGGTGCTTTTTCTTTTTGTCTTTTAGAAGGTTCTGAATAAATTCTGCTTCATACGAATACAAAAACAAATCAGCCAGCAGGGGTGCACAATTAGTACCCATTGGAATACCAACTGTCTGTTGAAATATAAATCCTCCAAACTCAACAAATATATTGTCGATCAAGAAGTCCAGCATTCTGGAAGATTCAGTGTGATTCTTTACAAAATATGAATTATTGTATCCCAAAACAAGAAATTTGTATCTACGATTCCCATTTTTATAGAAAAAGCTCTGTTTTATGAGATGGTGAAGTCGATCTTTCAACTGAGCATGGGGAATAGTAGTATATAGCGTAGAAAAATCAAAAGTTTTTATGTTGCTGCAAAATTGCAAAGATTGTGATCGAAGGTTAAGCAGTAGATCTTTCGAATTTTTCAGAATCCACATCTGGTTAACACCACTTGTAGAATATATCTCCTCACAATATTTTTGCAGCCCATCTTTAACTGTAGAAAGAATAGTAGTCAATACTTTAGAAAGATGTTTAGTCGAACATTTTGAAGACCCAGCTATGTATCGTTCTTTATATGGAGTTTTGTGTAATTTAGGTATCCAGTATAATGAGGGCAAGTTTTCTTCGTTTTCTTTGATGTTGATACCAAAAGAAAGAAGGACAGATTTATAATTTTGTAAAATTTCATCCTTGGTAAATGATGTTAAAGAATATGTAGGATTACAGGTAGTTTTATCAATACCAAGCTCTGTAGTGAGACATTGCAAATAATGTTTTTTACATATGAAGACAATATTATTGGAGGCTTTATCTGCCGGAACAACGACATATTTGTCATGCAAAGAGGATAAAGCATCCACAACCTCCGGATTCTTGAAAGGGTTATAAACTCTAGTACTCATATTACATCGTAGTTTTTGTATGCGCCTCTGAATGCATGATCGGATAGCTTTGATCCATTCAGACAAAGTGTCCAGTTTGGGTTCGTCTGGTTCGCGCTTTACCCATTTTCTTGCATAGTCCTCAACTGCATCCATGAGTAAATTGAAATTCTTTTTCCAGTTGATGGGCTGGGGGATTCTATACTTTGGTCCCTTGGCTAGCAACTCTCTTAGTTGTTCATTGGTAACAATACCAAGGTCACCAGTAATAATATGACCAGCTGGACTATAATTGTATTGAGAAGATGCACATGAGCAATCCGGAGGCTTGGATTTTGTATCTTTGAGGTTAAAAGCCTCTAAAACTCTCTTGTGGTTGAAAATCTTTGATGCAATAGACTTGGTGTAAGTATAAGAAATAACAGGTGTAGCTTTATTTTTGAAGTAATCAGGTATTTAGTTTTTTGGAAGCTAGTTTTCTTGGAGTTCGGGGTTTTTTTTTCAGAGGAAATTCTGTGAATTATATTGTTATTCTGTTCATTACTGTCGGGCGTCATACTCATTTTTAGCAATCATTTTCGTCAACATTGTTACAATGTTACCGTGTTTCGTCAAAATATGTTAATAGTTATCAAAGATACCAGGATTAAAATTCGTTTATTAGGTCTCAAAAAAATTGTCGCTATCATTATTTTAGGAAGAGAATAAACGCCATTCGTCAAAGTTTTATCGTCTTGCACCACAACTGACCGTTTATCTCATTTGGAAAGAGTACACCTTATCGCTAATCCCGGCTGACCCGGCATCTTGAACTTTTGACGTATACAACAATCACTTTTCCATTTTTGCGTCAGATATTTTGGCTTCGCCGCGTTTGACAATGTTTTCTCGGGGTACAAAATCTGCTCTATCACCCTCTCAGCTATGTGTCATTTGTATATTGTGGCGTCAACATTTTGCGGGAACCTGTGTGATATCCAGTAATGGCGGACAAATAGCGATAAGGTGATGCAGACTTTTGATGTACCTGTAAGTAAAATAATCTTCCAACCATCAGGGGATTAAATAACATAAAGAAAATTTTAAAAGAAATAAATAGTTCATGAGTTGTCATTCATGAACCAGTTACCAACTAATAAAATAAAAAAACTAGCAACAGGTAAAAGGTAAAATCACAAAAATACTGAACTAAGAGGAAAATCAATTTGGAAAGTCCATATTTACATGGCAAAATCAAATAACAAAACGCATCAAAAACGAATGGACCAGAACTGTCATATTCTTGACTTGATACAGGTAAATGTTAGATAGTAAATGAGTTATCTCCTATAGGAATTGGACATACAAAAAATTATAGTTTTTCTCAGGAAAAAAACTTGAATATTATAATCATGATAATAAATCAGAAACATACTTTTCCTTATGATAAATAATAACAATCTTCAAAAAAAAATTATGCAAAATATATTTACCATCGATACACGAGACTAACGTGGCGGTACCCAAATTGCACCTATGACGAAACCCGGTGGTAAACATTGACGAAACTGGCCAGTTTCATTTTGACATGACCCATTTCTTTCTTTCCATGCACAAAGATACAAGTATTGAGATGCTCATAATGACTAGTTTTGCAATCTCCGTGTCAGTATTTATCTTTCCGTACAATGTGAAGAATTTAACGAGAAATTAAACAATTTCGAGGCAAGGTTCACTCAATTCGTCATTTTGACATGCATTTTTACCTATTTCTCCGTTAATATAGAAGGGTTGTAGAAAATATTGCATCTCACAATAGAAAATAGTTGTATATATATATATTCTTCGATATCATAAAATAAAATAAGGAGTAACATACCTTTCTTTTGTCTATTGATGTTCCGTCATTGTGCTGGATGTTAGATACCATCAAGACCGAGCATTTTTTGCCGGTGTGGTTTAGACACAGTGCTTTTTGTATATTTAATTGTTCATCGCATTGTCAATCGAAAAAACACATGTATTTATTGAGAATCAAGTAAAATTAATTCTTTAAAAGAGAAAACTGATATACCTCCAATCATATGTAATGTTATCTGTTGTCTCCTTTAAATTGTTGTTCCAAGGCATAAAGGTCTTTCCAAGTCCCAAAGCAACTCCATTCATTCCAACAGTTTCTGGAGAGTCCACATTCAGGACATGAAAGCCCATTGTTTTAGTTGATATCTAATATCTCCAGTAAACTGTACCATGAATATCTTAACCTCTTTAAATATTTTTTTACGCATAACTATTTAAGTTAAACCAAGAGGTACATTGTACCCATAAATTAATGCAACAAGAATGCACATTTCAGATATATCGCTATGAAATAAAATATATTTATATATATATAATAATAATATCCTCCATACAAGATGGTGTTTAAAATTATAAGAATATTAACCCTTTGAAAACAAACAACTCTTTATACCTTGTTGTTCGATGTGAGCCTAGGTTCCGTTTTAAAGACCTTACTTTTGTATATGCGACTTTTTGTATTTCTTTGGTTCTTATAATATAGTTAAAGTTATACACTGAATACATGAGGATTAAATTCCTTTCCTTTTAATATGCAGTTCATTGCATGTCAGTGTCTGAGTAGAAAGTTGATGAACCAGGGTATGTCAAAGAACGTCTCGTCCATTTTAAAAAAGTTCATCGGAAGGTACCAAGACCTTGTTGATAAATGTTCCGTAACAACTTCACAAAAAATACACGATGGTCTTGATGTATAGATTCTGCGTACTGATGTTGTTTATCATCTTAACAACGTGTTTCATAGTTCTTCCATTTGTCTTTGTTCTATTATAAATATTACTTTTACTGTTGAATGGTTTTATGTGATATCCGTTTGACGTGGCTCGGTACTTATACATCTCGTCAATGTGTTTGTATTGGCTTTCATTTTTTTTGGTGTCTTTTGTATATGCAACTTTTTGTTTATTTCTTTCGGAATTGGTTCTTATAGCGTGACTCTGTACTTTAAAAGATCCCGTCAGTAGGATAATTTTCTATTATGAATTACAATATACATTGAACCAAAAACGTCTAAATCATTCTATCACGTAGTGACTTAACTCTTTGTGGATTCTTATAAATTCTATATATAACTTTTGGCCTAGTTTAAATCTCGGTCTATTTCTGAAATTTAGTCTTACATATTTTTGATTTTTTAACCCTGTTTGCTAACATTGCCTATGTAAATTTTAAAATTGTTTGGAAGCACATTGAACGACAAATCCATGTGACGTATAAAATTTTCTGACGTCAGACACACAAATCAATGCATGTGTTTGTAGATAGATGTTTAAGTGTTCTGCTAAATTTTTCCTTTTAAAATTGTTATACGATGAAGACTGATGTACCCATATTTTGACTATTTTATTGATCGTGTCTGTTTAGTTAACGCATAATGTAAACATAACGGAATTTGATGAGACTGTCATCAAAGTGAGAGGGTTAGCGCTATAAAACCAGGTTTGATCCACAATTTTCTGCATTTGAAAATGTCTGTACCAAGTCAGGAATATGACAGTTCTTGTCCATTCCTTTTTGATGCGTTTTGTTATTTGATTTTGTCATGTGATTAAGGACTTTCCGAATTGATTTTCCTCTAAATTCAGTATTTTTGTGATTTTATAGTTTGTATTAAACATTAAATTCAGTATTTTTGTGATTTTATAGTTTGTATTAAACATGAATCTCATCTTCATTCTGCATACAAAATCTTATCTTTATAAATCCTATTATTGATTCTCATTAGGTGAATAATGATCACACATTTTAAATTAAGTTAAGCTTTATCATCTTTAGTAACTTTATAGTAAATTTGATACTTATTAAAATTAAATGAATTTAATTTCGCCTATTGAATATTTGAGAAAATGTGCGTTGACCATAAATCCACTTTTGCATAGTTTTTTTTTAATATAATTTATACGCCATCCATCTGTGAACATTATAAACACTTTAAAGTATTTAACATCCAATTTTTTATGGAAATATTCTTTATAAAGCACCCCAAGGGTGACTGGGGTATAGAAATATGCTCACTTGATCTTCTCCCGACAGGCAGTAAAACGCTTGCCGAAGTGAGGCGTCCGTTTGGCTGTGCGGGATGTATCAAGTTCGCAGTCACGTCCGGTCAGGGGGACATTAAATTTGATGTCTCGTGTAAAGAGAGTGCCACGCTCTTTGCACGTTAAAAACCCTTGCAACAACTCTTTTGAGGGGTCCGTAGGTGGCCTGTTGCAAGGCAAAATTTCTGTCCCTATCCAAGAGACCATCATTTTCCAGTGGCAGTCCTTAATTCCCCGACCATCATCCCAGATGGCCTCTATCGCATCAACCTACCTATTGTATTTATTGTGAACTTGTTCCCGTCCTGAATATGCATGAAATATTTGCCACTGGACGTTAACCATTAATCAATCAATCTTTATAAAGCACAAAAATGTCAGTATTTACCGCAGAAACTAACAAAACCTATAAATAGACTTATTAAGAAGGGATATAGTTACGATACTGTTGTCGATTGCATATTTTGGCGTAAATTTTGATTCACCTTTAGGGTCTTTGCATCGGAACTAAACACATTTATTCAAAAACCAGTTGTTGGCGTGAAACAGGTTATGTTCTGCTCATATATGTTATGATGGTATGATACTAACCCCTAACGGGAAGGATTGTGCCTGATATTCATATGAGGAAATCATAATCTTTCAATCAGTTTAATTGAAGTCTGGAGCTGGCATGTCAGTTTACTGCTAATAGTCTGTTGTTATTTATGTATAATTGTCATTTTGTTTATTTTCTTTGATTACATCTTCTGGCATGAGACTCGGACTTCTCTTGAATTGAATTTTAAATGAACGTAATGTGATGCGTTTACTTTTCTACATTGGCTAGATGCATATGTATAGGGGGAGGGTTGAGATCTCACAAATGTTTAACCCCGCCGCATTTTTGCGCCTGTCCAAAGTCGGGAGCCTCTATTCTTTGTTAGGCTTGTTTCATTTTAATTTTAGTTTCTTGTGTACAATTTGGAAATTAGTACGGCGTTCATTATCACTAGACTAGTATATATTTGTTTAGGGGCCAGCTGAAGGACGCCTCCGGGTGCGGGAATTTCTCGTTACATTGAAGACCTGTTGGTGACCTTCTGATGTTGTTTTTTCTTTGGTCGGGTTGTTGTCTCTTTGATACACTCCCCATTTTCATTCTCAATTTTATTTACTCACTGTTGAATCTTATAATCCTTGAGTTACAAACTGTTCCAGATAATTTCCCAAAACCTTATGCGACACTAAATATGTGCCCATATTTAGAAGCTCGTCTTCACAACCATCATATTCCTCAATATTTTGACATTCTGTAGTATTCAGGCATTGTCTGTAAAAAGCTGTTGAAAAAGGAATCAAGTTATAATCATGGATAAAATTAATGGCCTGGCAAGTACAAATATTTCACTTTGCAGTCCAGCAATATTTAAATTTCCTCAATGGTCATTTAGTGTAAAAAAAAAAACAACATAATATATATATTAAGTATTCAGTAAACAATGAGTTTTAAAGTGCAATTTTGCAAATACAGAAAATATCTTCAAAAAATTGAAATAAATGTTGATGCCATCTATTGTCGGTTTTGCATTAAATGCTGAAGGACAATATGTTTTAAGAGATCTAAGGCTGTTGTCGCTACATGAAGAAGGCAAAGTATCCCGTTTAAAGCATAATCCTGACGATTTTTTTAAACAATTGTCTTTGATGCATATTTTTGTTCATTAGTTTGCTTAGAACCAACTCTCAGTGCGAGTACTCTCAGATCAGTTCTTATGGTCTTTTTGTTTTTGGGATATACACTTACCCTGCTACGTCCACTCTGTGATTATCTATTATTTTGAAATGGTCGTATTATTCAAACACAAACATTTTTTTAAATAGGTCCTGTGTGATGAATGAAAGAGGCAATACCCCAACCCGACCTTCAGTCACATGAACCATCTATTGGTGGAACTAGATTAATCATGTAATCTTCCCATTAATTGGGCACATGTTTGTGGCGATTCCTTTTCTGTTCTTCAGCAACATAATCAAATGTATTTTTTTCAATTGAGACGCTTTGCGGTACATTTTTAGATCTCCATTTAATTTCTTTGTCCAATGCCTCTTTAATATTGACCGAAAAGTCGGAGGATTTTTCTTTATCTAATATTCCTTTTATATGTTTACAGATGACTGATAAATGATGACAGGAAAGGCATACCAATTGTGATGCCGAACCACTCTGACAATGTTCTTTGTAGTATCATTCACCTCGATCCATCTTACACATAGGATAGTTGAGTTGTTTTCCAGACCATAGACCTCAATCTTGATCTATCTATTAGTAAAAAATAATACTCCTATCCCCAGGTGATAGATGTGTCACTGACAAACATACCAAATATTATTGTCATGTTAGTTTTTGAATAACATTGATTATTAAATATGGTTTGCAATTCCTGTCTCACGAAATAAACGTCTTGTCAAACGGTCTTGATTTCTTCGCCAATATAAAAGTAGTGTCATTTTCATCCAAAGGGTAATCAGTGACGGATCCAGAGGTAGGTTTGGGGGGGACACTCCTCTTTTATGAACGATAAATACATTTCAAATTGGAACACATTGCTTGAACCCCCCTTTTTTATCCTGGGTTTGGAACCCCTCTTTTGAAAATAGCTGGATCCGCTCCGTTTAATTTAGGGGTGTATACAACCACACTTACATTAAAACGCGTCAAGTAAGTTTCTTGTTACGTTCCTATGAAATTAAGAACAATTTCATTTTATATCTCATTACAGTATACTACCTTCAGATTTCAAATGTATTGTTAGGTAAAACTACATGTATGCTCTAGCATAAAGTATAAATATATTCACAAACAAGAATATGTGTCCATAGTTAACTCGGGAAGTTTTTTTAGTAGTGTGACGACCCGTTTTATATTTCACAATGTATATATTATCCCTTAATTTACCTGAAACGAAATTTGAGTAACCTAAATGCTCACTCAACAGTGTTCTCGTTTTTCCTGTGACTTATATTATATTTCTCCTCCACTTGGCTTGCTAGTCTAAGAACAGGGGGCTTACAGCACTGGTCTTAATGGATATCCTGACTTCCCTTACAGTCAACCATTAATGTCTCCATTTTCAAAATTTATGCTGAGACTGCTGCTGTTCCAAATAGCACTACCATAGGCACTCCCTGACCATTTACAAAGATATATAAAATGAGTGTGCCAACCATGTAATCCTTTCTTAGAAATACTATGCACATCCTGTAATACAATAGAGGATGAAGTCCATATCATATTATTCTGTAAAAAAAAAAGGCTAAACTAAGGGAAAACTTTAAAGGAAATGTAAATAAATATATAATAATTATCAAAGGTACCAGGATTATAATTTAATACGCCAGCCGCGCGTTTTATCTACATTAGACTCATCAGTGTCGCTCATATCAAAACAAATTAAAAAAAAAAACTTGTATTGGCAAGAAAATGAAAAAAAAAAAATATCGATATCTTCTTTGCCAATCAACCTCAAAAGTAGAAAGCTTAGGGTTCTTAGAGAACTGAGGACAGGAGTCTCTTGATTTAATTATAAAATAAATTTGTTTATTATAAGATAGATTTTTTTACTTTTTATGGTTTTGTTTGTTAAATTTTTTGTATGTATGTTTATATTGTTTCTTACAAACTTACTGTTCAGAATTTATATGACAATGATTATTTGATTTGATTCTAATGTTGAAAATTATTCTTTTTCTAATATTTTTAACATCTTCATCGGGTACAACGAACGCTGTAGGCATCTTATATATGATTTAATTCAAAGTACGATCGAGATACGCTACGATTTATGCATTATTTACGATCATTTTAACTTCAGACGGCTTTGTGAAACGACTGTAAATCCCACGTTTTATTTACGATGGACGTACGGTGACATTGTGAAACGGTACCCTGGCCATCGCGCTACGACGTTAGTGAAGCAGCATTTTGAGTTACAACGCCTTGTATGTTAAGAGCATGATAAATAGTTATCAAAGGAACCAGGGTTATAATTAAATACGCCAGACGCGCGTTTCGTCTACATAAGACTCATTAGTGACGCTCATATCAAAATTTTTATACAGCCAAAAAAGTACAAAAAAAGAGGGACGAAAGATACCAAAGGGACAGTCAAACTCGTAAATCTAAAACAAACTGACAACGCCATGGCTAAAAATGAAAAAGACAAACAGAAAAACAATAGTACACATGACACAACATAGAAAACTGAAGAATAAACAACACGAACCCCACCAAAAACTAGGGGTGATCTCAGGTGCTCCGGAAGGGTAAGCAGATCCTGCTCCACATGCGGCACCCTTCGTGTTGCTAATGTGATTACAAATCCGGTAAATAGTCTACTTCGGTAGATCATTGTAAAGGTACAAAGTTGAAGACATTGAGGATTCAAAATTCCAAAAAAATTGTGCCAAATACGGCTTAGGTTATGTATGCTTGGGATAAGAAAATCCTTAGTTTTTCGAAAATTCAAAGTTTTGTAAACAGGAAGTTTATAAAAATGAACACATTATTGATATTAATGTCAACACTGAAGTGTTGACTACTGGACTAGTGATACCATCGGGAATGAAACGTCCATCAGCAGTGACATCGACCCAGTGGTGTAAATAGTTATAAAAGGTACCAGGGTTATAATTAAGTACGCCAGACGCGTCTTTTTTCTACATAAGACTTATCAGCATTGAGGATCCAAATTCAAAAAAGGTTGTGTCAAATACGGCTAAGGTTATCTATGCCTGGGATAAGAAAATCCTTAGTTTTTCAAAAAATTCAAAGTCCCTTACTGCCATCATGTTAATGTTCATCTACGGATGGTAGGTACCCTTATCCGAATCAAAGTTCTGTCAATAGCATCTAGAACCAAAGGAAACTCTTTTATATCATAAAAACCATAAATGATATTTTGTTTCTTCCTATATAAAGGACACTGGAAATTGTATGTAGTCCTGAATATTTCCTGCGATATTCATTTACACAGCATTGACGCAACGCAAAATTGTTATTTTACTGACACCGTTTTCATCACCAATAATACCGTTCAAAGAACTTCCACTGGCATAGTAACGTAGGACTATCATGACTTGAAGTGAGACGAACAGTAAACAAGATCTAAACGTTGCTTTCGTCA
Source organism: Mytilus trossulus (assembly GCF_036588685.1). Lineage (NCBI taxonomy): Eukaryota > Metazoa > Mollusca > Bivalvia > Mytilida > Mytilidae > Mytilus > Mytilus trossulus. The sequence continues at coordinate 65,819,522 of NC_086373.1, forward strand.
GATCATCTTGCATTTCTTTATATAAATCTTACATGCAGGGGGCCGGTAACAAGAAATTTTATCAAGAGAGGTTATCAATTTTTGGAATTTTTTTCTTGAGTCACATAATGGAAGGGCAGACACGAAAATTACTGAACTAGTAGATTGATATGTTTTCCGTCCGTGGTAAAAAAAATCAAAAAAATCGGAGGATATGCATTTTCTACATCCAACTTGAAAGATACCCATGTCGTCGACTTGATATCTAATTGTTCTGCTTATTTATGCACTAGATAAATTGAAAACATTAATATGCAAATGTTGTTTTTAAAATAAACACATTGTTATTGAAAAGAAAATTGTAATTTTGTTTGTTTCTAAAACATTTTAAAATGTTTGTCACTATGATAAACATTACAATACACATTTATCGCCTTCTCTAACAAAGAGCTTCGATTCTTTCATTTTGTTCTATTTCAACCGGGTAATTCTGACTGTACTGCAGTAATAAAATGATCACGCACCCAGGTGTAAAATTGTTCGGAATCCATCAAACCAGTCTTTGTACTGCTTCAGTGAAACCTTCCAGTGGATTATACCGGAAACGCTCCCCTGTAAATACAAGCATGGGTGGTATTAGTGTGCTGTTGAACTCATACATGCAAGAACTGTTATCTGTGATTTGTCAGTTTAACATGTTGAATACAAATTCTTAAAGCATGAAGCAGATTTTTTTTCTCCAGATTTTGGATCTTGCGAGAAACCACTTTCATCTGCATTATATATACGGGAAGCCTCTTTCAATATATCTATTCCCTCTTCATAACTTTCCCATTAGGTACTTTGCAAAATCTGCAAGCCACCATTTTATTTTTTGTCAAGATGTAACGTTCCTTACCAAGTTTTTGTGGAGTGCGAGTAGAAATCTCAGGATGGCGTTTCATGAAAGCATAAAGCCACATTGTATTGTCGTGATTCGGATCGAATTGACATTGTCTTATTTTCAACCACTTTTACTGCATTTTTTATATCCTCTAAGAGCATAATATCTGTACTGGTTTCGTTTCCCCATTGTATTTGAATATCTGAAAGCAGAAAAAGGTGAGGTAAAAACCTGCTAAAACAAGAAAATGTGCAGACGCGATAAAACATGTATTTTATGACAATATCGAAGGATGTACAAACGAGACGAAATGGGTTTAAATTGAATTCTCTAATACTTGAAGATATCCTGTTTTTAATCGCTTTTTAAACTTAGCTATTGCATGTATCAATACGATTTAGTAGACCCGGTCATTTGTATTTCCCAGACAAGTTAAATAAAGGAAAGGATCATATACAGTATATTTGGACTGTTACGGGACAAAGATGAAGCAAATAAAACAGTCAGAAAAAACAACTTGTAGCAACTGATGCATAAAATTAAATATACAAATATGATTACATACTTTCGAAAATACTAAATATGATATAAAAACAAAAAACATTACATGGAGAGTTGTCACATTGGCACTCATACCACATGTACAGTAGTTGTCGTTTGTTTAAGTAATATATACGTGTTTCTCGTTTTTTTTTATATAGATTAGACCGTTGGTTTTCCCGTTTAAATGGTTTTACACTGTCTAGTCATTTTTGGGCCCTTTATAGCTTATTGTTCGGTGTGAGCCAAGGCTCTGTGTTGAAGGCCGTACATTGACCTATAATGGTTTACTTTTTTTAAATTGTTATTTGGATGGAGAGTTGTCTCATTGGCACTCACACCACATCTTCCTATATCTACACACCGTCTTATTTATATTATTACATGTACATTTTTAGCGTAAAAACGATGAACAAAAACATATAAGTACAACCTGGACGGTGACCCAAGTGCACCACGAGAAAAACAAACACAACAGAGAAAACAGGTAGAAGTTAGTGGACAGGGGGTCCCTGGGATAAGGAAGGCGATTATCAAGACTGAGTAACCGGGAGTAATATAACGGGAGATCATTAGCTCAATTTAATATTAAAAGAAGGGAAGTGTTGATTGCTATCTCTTGTCAAACCCCTCCCACCCACCCTTTTTAGGGAGTATTATATAAACGTCTTTGTGTTTTGTATTGACACGTAGACAGACTGCTTTGATTTCGCGAGGACTATACAATATTTTTCAAAAGCAAACTGCATTTTGATCTTGTTGCTCAGATAATGTTTTGGTTTTCTTATTTTCATCTAGTAAAACAAATTACAATCACAGTGTATCCTACATTTCAAAAAAAAAAGTAAAATCACAAAAATACTGAACTCAGAGGAAAATCAATTTGGAAAGTCCATAATCACATGGCAAAATCAAAAAACAAAACGCATCAAAAACGAATAGACAAGAACTGTCATATTCCTGACTTGGTACAGGCATTTTCAAATGTAGAAAATGGTGGATTAAACCTGGTTCTATAGCGCTAACCCTCTCACTTTAATAACAGTCTCATCAAAATTCCGCTACATTTACATGATGCGTTAAATAAACAGTCACAATTAATAAAATAGTCAAAATATGGGTACATCAGTCATCATCGTATAACAATTTTAAAAGGAACAATTTAACAGGACACAAAAACATCTACTATCTACGAACACATGGATTGATTTGAGTGTCTGACGTCAGAAAAATTATATACGTCACATAAATTCGTCGTTCAATGTGCATACAAACAATTTTAAAATTTACATAGGCAATGTACGCATACAGGGTTAAAAAATCAAAAGTATGTAAGAATAAATTACAGAAATAGACCGAGATTCAAACCAGTCCAAAAGTTATACATAGAATTTGTGAGAATCCAAAAATTGTTAATTCCACTACGCCATCGATTGATTTTGACGTTTGTGGTTCAACGTATATAGTAATTCATAATAGAAATATATCATAATGACGGGATCTTTTAAAGTACAGAGTCACGTTATAAGCTTAAAAGAAATACAAAGAGTCACATATACAAAACAAATCACCAAAAAATGAAAGCCAATACAAACACATTGACGAGATGTATAAGTACCGAGCCACGTCAAACGGATATCACATAAAACTATTCAACAGTAAAAGTAATCTTAATAATAGAACAAAAACAAATAAAAGAACTATAAAACATGTTGTTAAGATGATACACAACATCAGTACGCAGAATCTATACATCAAGACCATCGTGTATTATTTGAGAAGTTGATACGGAATATTTATCAACAAGGTCTTGGTACCTTCCGATGAACTTTTTTAGAAAAAGGACGAGACGTTCTTTGACATACCCCTGGTTCATCAACTTTCTACTCAGACACTGATGACGTTTTACAAAGTCTGAGTAGGAGCTGCAAGCTCTTGAATATCGAATAAGTTGGGAAATATATATCCCATATGCAGGTGAATTGGTATATTGCTACTAAGGTTGGGGAAATTTATAATTTCGAAATTAAAATCGTCACGTTTGTCATAGATTCTGGTACTGAGATGACTGTGTAAGTCAAATTCGAGATATAAGTCTAAAAATGAGGCGGAGGAAGCCATGTCTGTTGTTTCTTTAATCTCGAGTTCTGGGGGATATATTAATGGAACCCAATCATAAAAGTTCGGATTGTTTAAGGAAAGAACATCATCAATATATCTGAAAGTGAAATTAAATAATCTGGCTTCTTTGATCTTCTTGTTTTTGACAAGTGTCTGGAGGAACTCCCGAGTCATATGAAAAAAAGAAGAGGCGCACAGTTTGTTCCCATAGGGATGCCGACAATTTGTTGGAAAAGTCTACCTCCAAACTCAACAAATATGTTGTCGATAAGAAACTCCAGCATACTGACTACTTGTTCTTCTGTGTAGCACGATTTACCTTTTTGTTTGTCACTATTAACGAAATATGCTTTATGAAATCCCAAAGTAATAAATTTATAGCGTATGCTACCATTTTTATCTTGAAAGGCATTGTGGATAATTTCTTTTAGGCGATTTTTCAATTTTACATGGGGAATGGTGGTATACAGGGTTGAAAATCAAAAGACTTTGGTCGATCGTTCACACAGTTTTTCAACTTGTAAATGCGACGTTTTATCAGAGACCTGATAGTTTTAACCCATTCTGACAAAGTGTCCAGTTCAACTTCTTCTCGCTTAGCCCATGCTCTGGCGTAGTCCTCAATAGAATCCATAATTATTTTGAAGTTATGGTTCCAATTGATGTGTTGGGGTTCTCTAAACTTAGGACCATGAGAAATCACCTTTCGGAGATTTTCATGTTGAATTATATTTAGATCCCCAGTTATAACATGACCAGAGGGGCTGTAATTATAAGGCGAGTGGGAACAGGCACATGTCGGAGGGTTTTTAAGGTATTGTTCTAAGTCAAGGTCCTGCAATGCCTGTTTATAGTTGAATATTTTAGGTGCAATGGTTTATTGACCAATATACCACTTTCGAATTTCATCCTTCACCGGAAAAAAAACTCGTCAATTATACGCGCCTTTATGACGTCATTTCCCAGATAGAAGGCAATCGTAACTACTCGGCCATTCTCGCTACGCAGTACAATAGCCGTTATTTCTTCGTGCAACCAGAAAGGCCGAGTTGTTCCGATTGAGATAGAAGGGTCGCCTGTATCCCTGCACTATTTACGTTCATCAAGCGTATTTGTGATCGTCATTGTGCAGGATAAACTAGAAATAATGGTTGTTCTGTGGGTACTTAATGACAATTCCCTAATGACAGCAATGCTGATTGTCAATTTTGAGATTTCAATTTGCCAAATAATTCGTACAATATAGAATTATAGTTTTCAAACCACTCGCTCAACATTGGAACGGAAGTGACGACGCCCCTAAACACACAAATGACGTTCGCTAAAACCAGAATTTTTGACGGAAATGCATCGAACTCGAAAATTGTCCTTCTGACTATGACATTGTCAATACAAAGTGCCCGATTGCGTTACGGCATTCATATTGTGACGTCACTGCAGCCTTAAAAAACTTAATAAAAGCGTCTATAGTAACACAAAATATACAAGACTGGTCGAAAATAGCCGAAATAGGTGTGAAAGGAATATATTAAAGTTGATTATGGGAAAATATTTTAAAAAATGCGTCTTTTTTATTTATTTATGTGTTCAATTTTATTCTCAGGAGTTTAACAAACAATGTCATTAGGTTTTCATGCTCGAACAGTAGGTGTTTATTACTGAGATCATTTGTTGAAAGACAGATATTTTTAACATATGACGTAATATTTATACCTCCGCTTTAAAAAATAAAAAGGGGGGGTATACCGTTTTACCTCTGTCTGTCAGTCAGTCGGTCCCATGAAACTTTCGTCACATTTTTCTCAGGAACTACACATCCACCCTTTCTGTAATTTGGTATCAACATTGATATATGTAAGCCATACCGTGTGATGCGTTTTCAGATTCATCACTTGACAACTTCATGTTTACCGAACACTTGTATGATTTTACACATGATAGCCAAGTTGAAAATTTTCATCACATTTTTCTCAGGAACTACAATATAAGGATTTCTGAAATTTGGTTTCAGGATTTATATAAGTCAGCTATACCGTTTGATGCGTTTTCAGATTCATCACTCGACAACTTCCTGTTTACCGAACACTTGTATGATTTTACACATAATAGCCAAGTTGAAAATGTTCGTGACATTTTTCTCAGGAACTACAATGCAAGGATTTCTGAAATTTGGTTTCTGTATTTATATAAGTCAGCTATACCGTGTGATGCGTTTTCAGATTCATCACTTGACAACTTCCTGTTTACCGAACACTTGTATGATTTTACACATGATAGCCAAGTTGAAAATTTTCGTCACATTTTTCTCAGGAACTACAATACAAGAATTTCTGAAATTTGGTTTCAGGATTTATATAAGTCAGCTATACCGTGTGATGCGTTTTCAGATTCATCACTCGACAACTTCCTGTTTACCGAACACGTGTATGATTTTACACATGATAGCCAAGTTGAACATTTTCGTCACATTTTTCTCAGGAACTACAATACAAGGATTTCTGAAATTTGGTTTCAGGATTTATATAAGTCAGCTATACCGTGTGATGCGTTTTCAGATTCATCACTCGACAACTTCCTGTTTACCGAACACTTGCATATTTTTACATCAGTGAGCAGTAGCTCGCAGTTTCACTTGTTGTTTTTATCATGGCGAGGAGTTCCACGACAACTGTAATAAATTATGTAACTTACTACTTCTTTGCATGAATTGCAGCTGCGAGGTATTTATTACTTTCGAAAAGGCCGATAAGACCACGGTCTTACGATGTGCGCGCGCACCTGCCGTAATCGCTCTCCTTGAAGAAAATAAGATTGTCATTTCCGGAATAATTTGAATGATACAGAATACAATAATATCTAGATATATATATTTTTAAAGTACATCTTATAGTCCCCACTACCCTGTAAAAAGTCTGATATATTTGTATATTGTTGAGGGTAAGAAGTCGATGTTAGCTTGATGTTTTTAAGCTAGATAACCAGTTACCTGTCGTATTATTGACAGGGATTTCCCAGACGATCTCGGAAATGGATGGTCACGTCAGGACACTGATGTTTTAAATGCCCCGTTTACCGGAGAATCAAAACTTAACCATGTCATGCAAAGTAATGAACCGTTGGATTTCTTGAAATTATGTATAACTGATGACTTTATAAATGAACTTGTTTTTCAGACTAATAAATATGCCGAGGTAAAAGACAAAGATGGTGAAAGTTTGAAAGAAAATAGCCCGATAAAAAAAATGGCAAGTTGTTACGCTAGATGAGATGAAGGTGTTTTTGTCAAAAAAAGTTATATCTAACAATATTGGTCAAATTCAGAAGTCATGGACATTCCTTTCTTCCGGAATTATATGAGTAGAGATTCCTTGCTATCCACAGTAACTTGCACCTGGTGGATAACGAGAGACAGGTGTCGGGAATTTAGCGCGAATATATACATGTTAACGTTGCTACTTGACTTATGTATATTTATGACGTTACTTATAGCAATGGCTAGACGTTAGAATAAACACGATCTATACACAACGCATTTTATCTACTTTACACAACATTTATGGTGCCGTGACTGTCGGAAACAATGGAATCGAAGTTAAAAGCAGTACGTAGAGGACACAGATGAAAACTTACAAAGTTATTCAAGAAATTCGATGAGATTGAAAAGAAGTCCAAGATGATAAATTACCGAAAAACCGATGGAACATTGCCGTTGTTGATGAATTGATCACCGGAAACGATGGTTTTACACGAGCAGCAATAATACGAACTAGTGCAGGACGTACTTCACGCACTATAGTAAAACTGGACCCGCTCGAAATCCGAACAAGCATTAACAATTTAGATGACAAAAAAGATGATACTTCAACAGAGGGATTGACAAGAGTTTTACCAAAACGAGAGGCATCTGTCCGAGCTCGAGAGAACATCAAGAAATGGACCACCCAAAAGTGAACCACTAGCTGACAATTTTATTTGAATAGACTTCGTTAAAAGTGAAAAATTAATAAGTGAATTATTTGAATTTGTTTTAGAAAGACAATTAATTATTAAATTTTCAGTAATACCTATTCGATTGACATTTACAGTAATTAATAATTCCATATTTAACTTTTGCCGGCCCCGAGAATGTCGGGAATTTAGCGTGAATATATACATGTTTACGTTGCTACTTGACTTATGTATATTATGACGTTACTTATAGCAATGGCTAGACGTTAGAATAAACACGATCTATACACAACGCATTATATCTACTTTACACAACAACATGTACAAAGGGGACACGTAGGGTTTGACCCGTTATTCAAAATTTGTCCGTTCATAACATTGATAATGAAGAGGTTTCCTGAAGTATATAGCCCTGAAAAGGAACTAAGTTTTGATGAGGGTACTTGTGGCTAGAAAGGCAATTTGAGATTCAAAGTTTACAATCCAGCAAAGCCGACAACTCTATGAAGTGTGCGAGGCTAGTAGCGGTTATTGTATTGGGTTTGATGTGTTTACTGGTTGTTCTGAAATTGGTGAACAGGCTGACCTTGTTCTTGGTGAGAATAAATGCAATACAAATACAAAAGTGGTTATTGGTTTGATGAGCCGCTGTGGACTTTTGGACAATGGTCACAATGTGTACATGGACAATTATTACGTGTCGCCAGACCTTTTTACAGAACTTGAAGTATTAAATACTTATGTCTGTGGCACATTGAGAAAGAACCGCTTGGGGGTACCCGACGCCCTTGAAAAAAATCTGAAGCTGAAACGTGGTGAGGTTATATTTAGACGGAAGGAAGGTATTCTTGCTGAAAAATTTCACGATAAGGGAGACGTACACATGCTTTCAACTATCCATCCCGCTACAGTCAGTGTTTTTAACAAAAATGATAGAAGGACAAACAATCCAATTGTCAAACCAACATGTGTAGTAGACTACTACTCTTACATGGGAGGTGTAGATCTATCTGATCAGATCAATCAATATTACTCATGCCTACGCAAAACGAACAAGTGGTATAAAAAACTCTTCTTTTACCTGTTTAACTTATGCGTCATAAATTCATTTATATTGTACAAGTATGCACCAGTAAACAAAACAAAGATAGAGCATATCATTTTTAGAACATCAATAGTTAGTGCTCTTATTCAGGAGGTTGTGACTGCTCCCCGACCGCAAATTGAGATGGGTAGAATAATCTTGGGAGAAAAACCAACGCGATTACTTGATCGTCATTTTCCTAATCATATACCTGCAAAGGTTGGAGCGAAACGTGCAGATCCCGCTAGAGACTGTGTAGCTTGTAACTATAAAAAGTTTTTGAGACAAGCATGCAAAAGAAAGCAAACAATATTCTGGTGTCCTACATTCAAAGTTGCATTGTGTGTGCCTAATTATTTCCAGGTGTACCACACGTGACAGAACTATCGCGCAATCCTCTTACCTGCAGGAGAAAATTCCTCCGACTCTGAATAAACAGTTAATCAACCTAGTATAACTGTTCTTGATCAGTAATTTTGATCGTTAGTAACATTAATTAATTTAACAAAGTATTGTGTTATATTTATACTGTTTTATTTACATTTTAAAGTGTTATTTGTCCTTAACGAGTTTTCTCGATTTACCTGTGCCATATATTCCTGCAGTATTACCTGTGACTTTTACAAGTTTTTTTGCTAAATATCTAGTTACAAATGTTCTTGTTTTACAAAGTTTTGTCCTGTACCAAGTCAGGAAGATGGCCATTGTTATATTCTTGTTCGTTTCTCTGTGTGTTGCATTTGAATGTTGTGTCGTTTGATTTCTCTTATTTTTGAGATATTAAGATAAGACGTGGCACGGTACTTGTTTATCCCAAAGTTCACATGTATTTGGTTTAGATGTTACATGTGTTATTCTCGTGGAATTTTGTACGATGCTTGGTCCGTTTCTGTGTGTGTTGCGTTTCGGTGTTGTGTCGTTGTTCTCTTTTATATAGTGCGTTTCCCTCGGGTTTAGTTTGTTACCCCGATTTTGTTTTTTGTCCATGGAGTTTTGAACAGCGGTATACTTCTGATGCCTTTATTTATGTTTATTGAATTGTTAAATTATATTAAATTATAAAACTTTACCTTTGTATACCTTTATTTGCACCTACACAGGTAAAAAATAACCGAAAACACAAACAAACACAAGAAATGCAAAATTCAAGATCTAACAATGTTTTTTTCATATAAGTTTTATTTATGTATAGTCAATATTCACAAAGATATAGCAATTTAAAGTAAATAAGACAATTTCATAAAAATGTCATTTTTTTATTTAGAATTAAAACAATAACACAATAAAATCAATGCAGCAGTCTAAGGGTTAAGATCTTTTTCTTTCAGTGAGGTCGTAAGGGAACTCTCCTGGACTGATGATTTTTTTTCTTAGATGAGCTAAAGATTGCTTCTTGTGTAGTTTTATCCTTTTAGACAAGTTTTCCTCGACATTTTCAGCCATGTTGTCCTTTCAGAGTGCATCGATCGGAAAGTCGAATTCCGAGTGCTTCCGAATGTTGATGACGTAAGACCATGGTCTTAAAGGCCAAACAGCAAGCTGCACGTGGAAACGATGCAGAAACAACGCCTCGCGTCTGGTCAAAATACCCGACAGTTTAAAACTAAGTTTCAACTAGTGTTATTTTAAATTGCAATTGAACTGTGGCAAATATTTTTTATTTGTTACAACACAATTTTCTTACCTCCATTTGCATGTATATAGCGCCACAGTTCCGAGATATTCAACACTCAGGCACCGGAGTCGTCTTTCCCGTACCAGGAAGAAGGATCAAAAATACTAAATCCGAGGGAAATTCAAAAGACTTCAAAATTATAAGATTGAACACATTAAAAGAATGTATAGCAACTTGCATAATCCTTACTTCGGGTGCCACATGTTGAGCAGGATCTGCTTACCCTTCCGAAGCACCCGAGATCACCCCTAGTTTTTGGTGGGGTTCGTGTTGTTTATTCTTTAGTTTTCTATGTTGTGTCATGTGTACTATTGTTTTTCTGTTTGTCTTTTTCATATATAACCATGGCGTTGCGTTGTCAGTTTGTTTTAGATTTATGAGTTTGACTGTTCCTTTAGTATCTTTCGTCCCTCTTTTAAATAATAATCCTGGTACCTTTGATAACTATTGGTATGGTCATTTTCTAATTATAAATATATCTGGTTTTATAGCTAGGTAAACCTTTCATTTGTATGACAGTCATATTAAATTCCATAACTTGACAAAATGTGTGATCAAAACAAACGGACATGATTGTTTTGATATACAAGTACCTGGCCACGACCACTCTGTCTTTTTGTTAGATTTAATTTTATAATTCTCAATCTGATGAGGTAATAAAATTGCGACTGAAAATGGGGAAGGTTTGAAAAGTGACAAAACAAAACGACCAAAGAGCAAATAACAGCTGAAGGCCACCAATTGGTCTTCAATGCAGCGAGAAAATCCCGCACTCGAATGCGTGCTGAAGCTGGTCCCATAACAAAAATCTAATAGTTCAGTGATAATGGACGTCATTCTAAACTCTGAAATATATATAGATTTTTTTTATAGAAGACTACAAAGGCCATAAGACTTTTTACAACTGATTTTTATAACTCGTTCTTATGTTGTACTATTACATCACTGACCCAGGGTAGGGGGAATGTTGGGATCTGACTAACATTTTTAACCCCACCAACGTATGTATCTGCCTGTCCCAAGTCAGGAACCTGTAATTGAGTGGTTGACGTTTGTTGATGTGTTATAGAACAGACTCATAATAACTGTCCGAATAGTTTTTGATTGGTCTTGCTCATAAGATTTAAAAATCTGTAAACTACTGTTGTAATAAATTTTCATTTTGTTATAAAGCATAACGAGTACAGTTATGCGTAGTAATTTGCAACAATGGATTCACCCGTGAATACAAGTCTGGAATTTAAATCATTCGATGGGTTACATTCAACCAGTTTATAGGTGTTTATAATTTAATTGCTGCTAAGGTCTTTTTCACTTTTTATCTATTCATGTCTGACGAGAAAATCAAAAGATCTCCTGAACGTGCATCCGCAAGAAGTTATCATAGGAGTGTAGACGATTGTCTTTCCAACAATCCTACAGCTGATGAGTTCTCGTTATTTTTCAAGCAATAAGACAACGCATCAGAAAAAAAGTAAAAGATCTTCACGCTCTGAAGCAAAGTAACCAATAAGCGGTAAGTGGTGACTATATTACGGCTAAATGTAACGTGTTGCGATGCAAGTTTACCTTTCTACGTTAACGGGCTATTTTGTAAATAACTACCGGATTTTAGTTGAACTAGCTGTCAGTTAACTGCGAGTACTCACAGATATGTTTCTAGTGGCATTTTGTTGTTGAGATGTACTAGTACCCGGCCACGTCCACTTATATTTTTTGTCCATCTGATGAGTAAAGCCTTTTCCAACTGATTTATTTTAGTTCGTTCTTATGTTGTACTGTTGTACCACTTTCCTAGGTTATGGAGAGTGTTGGGATTCGGCAAACATGTTAAACTCAGCCACCTTATTATGCATATGCTTGTCCCAAGTCAGGAGCATGTAATTCGGTGGTTGTCGTTTGTTTAAGTGTTAGATATTTGTTTTTCGTTCATTTTTTTTTATATAAATAAGGCAGTTAGTTTTCTCGTTTGAATTGTTTTACATTGTCATTTTGGGGCCTTTCATAGCTGACTGCGGTAAGTCTTTGCTCCTTGTTTGACACCGTAGAGTGACCTACAGTTGTTAATTTCTGTGTTATTTTGGTATCTTGTAGAGAGTTGTCTCATTGGCACTCGTATCACATCTTCTTTTTTATTTTGTTAACGATAGCTGGTTACTTTGTATCCAACTACCGTAGTGTCATTAGCGCATCATTAATTAATGTGTCATTAAATATTTTGTACACAGATTTTATTGAAGTAAAAGTTCATTAAACTGTCATTTAAAATGAAGTTATTTAATGATGCCCCATATCGTTAAGCGTTCATTAGCAATTAAAGATGGCAGCCAATATTTCATTTGACCAACTCGAACGCCGGCGAAATGACCGTGTATACAGGGAAAGGATTGATCACTTAAATCAAATGCGCGACGAGGAAGTTAGGAAAAGATACATATTTAACAAAGAAAGTATAAGGTTCATTTGTAACTTACTTCGAGTCAAACTGCAGCAAGCATCTAAGAGATCACAAGCTCCCTCTGTAGAACTGCAGTTAAATTATGAAACAGTTCCGCATACAAAATTATTTCTACCTATCAAATAACTGTTTACCAAATGACGTCATATATCTATAACATTGGGAGCGATTACGGGCCCGGCACTATTTTTGTTCCAGATCTGGTTTCTTCCATCAAATATAGTAAACCTAATTGTTACACCTGTACCCGATTAAAAAAGAAAATAAACATATTTAATCAAATGGTATATCAAAAATCTGTATAACAAATGTTAGTCCGAGATTGCATTGACGTTTGCATGCCCTTTTATGGATTTGCTTCGGGCATGAAGAGCATTCCAAAGTAGAAACATAATTATCCTTGTATTGTTATTTTCTATCTCGAAATAGGTATTTATTCTTTGCAAATATATCATATATCTTTCGATTCAATATTCATTTACCTCCATGAATACATAATATATCATTCGCACTATTGTAAACATTTTTTGTAAACGGTATGTGACACATACCTAGGAGGGTCCGCTTATCTATATTTAAAAGAGAACACAGGGATATTGGGGTGAAACTTGGTCCGGGTACGCTCTAAAAATAACATAGAGAAAACAAATCTTGATTTGTATTCGCTATCCAGTCGTAAAAAAGGTATCCCTTGCCTTGTCAACGCTCTTCCCACTGTATGTAAAATGGCTCTTTTTTAAAGGTGGAGGGAGGGCGCATGACCTTTATGGGGATGTCGGAATTTAGATTTTTTTTTTAATTCTGGACCTCAGGATTTCATGTTTTAAGCCCTGGATCTGGACCTTCCACCTCCGACCCCCCCCCCCCCCCCCCCCGCCCCTAATATTTGTTGATGGTTGATGTCATAATGTATATTTGAATGTAAGCAGAAAAAAAACATATTGTTCCTGTTGTTGTAAGACTAGAATCTTCCATCTGACTGGAATTAATTGGTGACTCCACCCCCTGCAATCCAGTAAAACTGGAGCAATCTTTGTAGATATCCACAATATTTTCTTGTGCCTTTGTTAAAGGTTTTGGTGGTGGATCACCGCAAGTTCTCTGGTGGTCACGGGCCTTCTCTGAGTAGGCTTTTTCACCTCTTGGTGTATATAGACCACTGTGTTTTAATTTCTTTTGTGGGTCTTGGGCACACTTCAACGGTTGACCCATTCGGTTATGTGCTCTCAGATCAATTTCTTTTTCACTGTTCAGGAACTGTTGCCCTGACTTTAATTAAATTTATCACTGTTTATGGATATATTTTGTTGCTACAGTTCAGTGATCAATGTTTTTCCGACAATTCGAAATTTTTAGATCGATTTCTCTGCGTCTGTGCTTTCTCCATGTCTGAAGTTTGGGCGTTGTTAATGGTAGCAGACGACGGATGTTTACAACTGAGGGAATTGTGCGAAATATTTAGGGGGAAACCAATATTAAATGATAGTTTAATGACGCACCCTTCATTAAATGTTCATAAGTTAATGAGCAACCAAAAGTGTGCTTCGTACAACACATTTTAATGGAATCATTAAGCCTTAATGACTGAATTTCGTACAACCGGCTGCTGTTCTTTAAACTTATTTTAGACATAGTCATACATTTTATTTACCATAACAACTCATCCTTTGTCGTCTTGATGGGCTCTCTCTATAGAGCGTTGCGTCATATTTCTTATGGACCAAGGTATTTGTGCATTTGATTGTATAAGTCTTAGAAGTAGGTAATTTCGGATATAAATCCTCAGATGACGTAACTAGACGTCGTTTAACTAAACGTAAAAGGGAACTATAGAAGTTAAAATAGTAAAACTGACCAAATCTCAAATAAAATAAAAAAGGAATAATTTAAAATGAACAACAACAAATTTTTGTTCATGACAATATCATTTACAATATGAAATTATTGGCAAACATAACAACGAAATGGCAGCCCCCGAAAGAAAACTCTTGCAACTCTATATATGTTGATTAAAACAAAACATTAGAATATTCACAAACTCATCATGAATACCAAAATAACCACCGAATATCTTGCAGTCCTTTTTATTCTGAAAAAAATATAAGGCCCTCATATAAATGTAAGGTATAACTGTTAGATTTATAATTTTCCTACTGATATTCGACGACTTTATTGAAATATCAGAAAGAAACTACATTTTAAATAAGTATTGTTCTTTGGTATAATAGCCAATCAAAATCCGTCTTTCATATTGTAATTAAGTGACGTTACGTTACGTCATTTCACATATACTAATTAACTAATTATTGATTCCCTTAATTAATTTTCCTGGTCTGGTATATTGTTTCTTGGTTAATGTCAAATATTGAAGAGTAACAATTTTCCGACTTTCTACAATTTATTTTATAAACTTTGACCAAGAGATAACAAAGCTAGCAAAAATAATATTAAATGACTTAACTTTTTCGTCTGTTCTCTTCAACTTTCTCTTGCAACTCTATAACGCGAGGGTACCCAAGTTGCACCTATTTAGCAAAAAAATTAACGGTATACAAGGTTTCCTCGAGACTAAACAATTTTTATGATTTGATACAATGCACGTCTTTCAACATAGGTAAACATATTTGAATATACACAAAACGTTCACAGAATTTATCAACAGATGGACTGTGTACTGAAAAGCAAAATGTACGGAAACGTCGCATTCAAAACGTCATCTTTTTCATCTTTTTAAAATTAGCAAATACAATGTGTAACAAGTATCGAATTCTTAACAAATGAAGAGTAAGCATGGACTAACTTATAGATATTAGACAAAAGCTCTGTTATTCGACTTTTGACGATGCAAATTAAAGCATGGATGCAATTTGGGTACTCCTCATTACAGAATCATTGATCGTTTGGAGGTCAGTTCAGACCATTTTTTCTAGGATTTCATATGGATTAAAAATTAAATTGTTTAAACCATACAGTAAATAATGATACATCTACAAAATAAACACATGTGGGAAATTTTTTTCTGGAGCATAAACAAATGTGGGTTAAAAAACAATGTCAAAATAGGTGCAATTTGGGTACCCTCACGTTATATTGACTAATATATAACAAAACATAAGGACATTCACAAACTCATCATATTTAATACCAAAACAACCACTGCTTATCTTGCAGTCCTTTTTATTCTGAAAAAAATATAACAGTTAAATTTATAATTTTCCTACTGATGTTCGACGACTTTATTGAAATATCAGAAAGAGACTACATTTTTAGATATGTTTTGTTCTTTGAAATATTAGCCAATCAAAATCGGCCTTTCATATTGTAATTAAATGACGTAACGTTACGTCATTTCACATATACTTATTAATTAATTATTGATTCCTTTTCTTTATTTTCCTGGTCTGGCATATTATTTCTTGGAACGAAGTGTTAGCCGTGTTTAACTGTAACATTGGAGCGAGACAGGGAGAACATGTGTCCCCATTCTTATTTGCTGTTTATCTAAACGACTTGGAGTCTTTCTTCGCTGAGAATGATGTTCAGAACTTGCAAGTTAACGAAAATATTAGCCGCAATTATTTGCATATTTATATTAAACTTTTCGTATTTATGTATTTCAACGACACTATATTTATATCTGAAACGGACGAAACAATGCTATACACGTCTTAAATGTTTTTGAAAGATACTGTGTCCGACGGAAGTTAAAGGTTAATTTATCGAAGACAAAGGTTGTTGTGTTCTGCAAACTGAAATCACGAACATTACCAAAGTTTTAAATATTTAACCAGTCTATTGAAATTCATGATTTTTATCCATATTTATCGTTGTGGCTTTATAAATATTTTTATATGAGCGTCACAGATGAGTCTTATGTAGAGGAAACGAGCGTCTGACGTACTGAATTATAATCAATAATTGCTTAGACAATCAAATTAAGGTCATTTCTCAAGAACTTTTATGGCCATTATGTCTAAGTGTGTCTGAAATCATATGTGATATTCTTCCTCAGTCATAATAATAACCTTCCATCAATACCGAACTAAACAAAGAAATAACACGACGGGTGCAGGAAATGCTGCACCTGATTTCACTCTAGGTTTTTAGGGGAGTTCGTGTTGTTTTGTATTTATGGTTTATAACTGTTGATGTAAACGTCTTTTGGTTTTGTGTGTCTTTGTTAACTCCTTGGTTTTTGATTGTTATTGTCCTGGTAAATTTGATAACTTTAAGGACTAACCTTTAATTACAATGGTTCACTTACAACAGCTTACAACTGTTTGATGCACTTCCAAAACTGACATATAGATGTGAAATATGGGGATTCGGAAACAATTACATGTTGGAAAACATCCATTTACAGTTTTGCCGGAATGTGTTGAAAATAAGATCGTCGACACCCAATTTTGTGAGATGGAGAACTTGGTCGTACACCAATAGATATCGTGATAAAATGTAAAATGGTTGTGTTCTCTCATCAATGAAAATAAACTTAGCAGTATACTTCATCAAATAATGTTCAGCTTAAAAGATGATCACACTTTCAAATGGATTGATTATATTCAATCGATTCTAGACAATGGCGGACTAAGCTAGTATGTTTAGACTGAGCAATTACCAGTAGATATAAATCAACTAAAAATCGTACTGAAAGAAAATCTTAAGATGCATTAATTCTACAATGGCATAGTCATCCAGAGGAGAATTTAATGGACTATTAAAACAATCTTTGGCTTAGAAAACTATCTTGTAAAATCAACACCAATCGAACGTAAATACATTTCAAAATTAAGATGCCGCAATATAGAGCTGGGAACAAGGTATAACATTCCAAAAGAAGAGAGCACATGTTATTTGTGTTAAACTAAAATTTGCAATGAATACGATTATTTATTTGAAAGCAATTCTATATGAGTAAAAAAAATTATCAGAAATCAGTACATCCCAGAGTATAAGAATTATATGCAAAACAGTGTGGATGTGGCCATTGATTGACGCCCTAAATTATCCCATTGACTGGGACAGATTATGTGAACTTTTGTCTGTAACGACCACTGCTCACTATGTACTTGTTAAAGTCACTTAAACTGTGGAGTTACCAAAGGTTCTCAATACCTAAATAAAGTAATTCGAAAAATTAATCATGAATAACACGATGTTATATGATTTATATCAATAATATAAATCAAAACATAAAGGTTATTCCTGATGAATTTTTCGGATTATTTTATTATTATAGGCGTTAAGAACCTTTGTTGACCCTACAGTTTAAATTCTTTAATAAGTAAGAAGTGAGCAGTGTCGTTACAGACAAACGTTAACATAATCTGTCCCAGTCATTGGATGAATTTAGGACGTCAATCACTGGCCACAGCCACACTGTTTTGAATATGATTCTAATATAAATCAAAACATGAAGGTTATTCCTGAATAATTTTTCGGACTATTTCATTATTAAAGGCGTTAAGAACCTTTGGTGACCCTACAGTTTAAATTCTTAAATACAATGTAAGTAAGTAGTGAGCAGTGTCGTTACAGACAAACGTTCACATAATCTGTCCCAGTCATTGGATGAATTTAGGACGTCAATCAATGGCCACAGCCACACTGTTTTGAAAATGATTATATGTGAAATATCCAAGTGAAGCAAAAATGAAAGGACTACTGTCATTGATTAATATTAATGTACTGAAAAATGTATCTTTATTTATTTCAAAGTAAACTAAAATATTATAATATACAGTAAAGTCATTTTCTATATATTTCATTTCTAAGTTGTTTTATTTATATATTTGATTGTATGTCATTGTATTATAAATTTACCTTTTGTTTCACACGTAAATGTGACGGAGTGGTTTTTTTTAAAAACATATTGGTTGCAAGAATGTCCAATTTTTATTACGGAACACAAGCCAACAGTGTATAACCAATGTCAACAAAATTGCTGAGTGTGATCAACTTTTAATTTTGTTTAATTCTATTCTGAATAATTTTTTGTTGTTGCGGTGGATGGTTTCCTTAGTTTGAAGCAAAATTTAGCCTTCTCTGCACCACGATGAACCTTTGGTCTTTTGATGTGCTTCATTTGCTAACAAATTTAATCCTGGTATCTTTGATATGATTATATACGACCAAGTGGTCGATTCCAATACTGGTGGAGTTTTAATTCCGAGGGTATCAGCACGTGCTGACTGACATGAATTATCAGTGATATATGATCATATTTATAAATTAACTGTTTACAAAAAAAAATGAATTATTGAAATACTAAGGCTTTTCTTCATCAAGAATAGATTTCTTTATCTGTTTTTGGCAACACTTTTATGAATTATGGTCCGCAATGCTCTTCAACTTCGTACGTAATTTAGCCTTTTAACTTTTTTGGATTCGAGCGTCACCGATTATAGTCGCCGTCACGTAAAATTGGCACCATGATTTTTGTCAAAATTTTCTTAAATATCGACCGCGTTTAGTCGAGATTATGTTTTTCAATTAGCGGAATAAAAATCCAATCCAAATATATACTACTGTCCTACCTTTTATTGTGTTTGCACTGTATAATCCTGACCTTCACAAAATCCAGGATTATTTTGTATGGTGGAATCCGACATTGTTATTACCGGAAGTGTTGCCGTGGAGTCCACGTGCTCTCAATTTTCTTGTGTCTCTCGGAGCTGTGCGTCATCTTCATGTAAAAAGCGCGGGAAATCGTATCATCAATGACAATGATATTACCAGAGAGTAACGAATGTTATGTAGTAAGGGATCCTCATAGAAACCAAGATGGCGGTTTTACAATGAAAACAATCTTGAAAAATGTGAAGGTCAGGATTATACAGTGCAAACACAATAAAAGGTAGGACAGTAGTACATATTTGGATTGGATTTTTATTCCGCTAATTGAAAAACATGATCTCGAGTAAACGCGATTGATATTTAAGAAAATTTTGACAAAAATCATGGTGCCAATTTTACGTGACGGCGACTATAGTCTTTTGTAGACTAAACGCGCATCTGGGATAAAATCGAAATTTAATCCAGGTATCTATGATGAGATTATTTCATTTTTTTTTATTTCAGCCCTATTTTAAATTTAAACGCTGTAGTTGGGTCTACCCAGGGTGGGTACAGTTTCCCGATAAAGCAATAACACACACACCTTTAAACATGTTTGATGGCGGGGGTCGGTAGCTATGTTTTAAGGAGCAAATAAATCGTTTTACAGAAATCTAACCCTTATTCGGAAACGCAACGCAGGTAGTTTAATGACCTACTAGTAGTTAGCGCCAAATCGTTAAAACGCAGAAGTCCCCTTAACATGCTTAAAGGTCACTTAGGTTATATTTAACTTTCAGTCAGTCAACCAAACTTGCTGAGTGAGAACAAATCTTGTCGGAAGTAAAATTTACGTTTACCATGGTTCAAAATGCAAGTTCCATATTAATTTTTTTCAGAACCTGTTAAGTTCCCAAAAAAAAAGATTAACTATGTGCACCGATTTTCAAGCTGCTCAGAATAATTGTTTTTCAAGTAATACTAATGAAAGTTCTTATATTTCAATTTTGTTCTTTTTCGCTCTACTCATACGAACATAAACATTGTCTTAATAATACGTAAAAAGCAAAATAAACAAAAAGCAACGTGGGATGAGAAATTGTACTGATCAGTTTCATATGAATAAATTGGGACAACTCTGGTCATGTAAATCATGGTCTCCGGATCTCCGAATAATGATGAGAAATCTACAAATATCAAAATGTTCAATCAGAAAAAGTAAAAGCTCTATTGAATAACATAACATGAATGCAAAATATACGTGTCGATCTGATCAGTGAATTTTCTCGACAAGAGAAAAGGCGCGAAATCTAGATATATATGTATAAAAACCGAATTGTGTATACGCCAAATTAAGAAATGAATTTATTATAAGGACCTGTTTTAGTTTCAAAAGGTTAACAGGACATGCATGTTATCAGAATAATGTTGGGTTTTTTTTGCAAGATAAAAATATAATCTTGTTTCCAGATTTTCATTACTTTAAAGGTCAAAACGTTTGGTTTTTTGGTCATAAACATAAATTATCCTGTACACGTTTGACATCAGTGAATTATTTTAATTTTTTTGTTAATTTATCATAATTTTTTTTTGGCGAAAGTTGTCAAAGAAACATTCAAACTCGCATGTTTAAAGTATACTTACAACACCATGATAAAAAGAGTGAAAGCCAAGAGATAAACAACAATAAATGAGAGGGAAACAACAATAAATGAGAGGGCTGATGGGTTATTTCCATTCTTCGTGATCGGCGCATTTTCGCTATCGTGATCCGTTTTTCTACAGATTTATTTTTCGTGATGAAACCATTGTTCGTGAATCGTTTTCATTGGAATTTTATGTTCGTTCTTCGTGATTGAGACATATATTTCGTTCTCGTGATTTTTTTTCATTACGGAAATAAAGAGTTCCATTGAGTTGTCTTTCTTGGCTTAAAAAGTTAAAGTGGCGCGATAGTTTTAAAAGTGCAATCAGGTCATTTATTAGTGCAAGCTATAGCAGCCCCCATGGATGAGAGCCACAGCAATAACATTGTCGAGGTTGTGATATTTTATGTAGATCCAACCTGTTTTGGACAGGAAAATAAATTTATTGGGGGAAAAGAGAGAAAGATGGTCAGTGTTAAAAAAACGGATGTGAACGTTTTCAGAACTTTTTGTTCAATTTTAAAAGAACAGACCGGACTTGTGGAGGAAGCTCTCCAAAGAGGTTTGGGCAAAGAAGTGGAAGTGAAAATAAGTAGATTGGAGAAACCAAAGAAGGTGTCAAAACATACAGCATTTCCACGCAGGCGACATGGGAGTTGGAGCTTCCCGAAATAGAAAAAGGGTGTAGTTTACAAGGTATTAAAAATTGTCACTGCTATAATAATGTATGTATTTATTTATAAGGTCGGTTCAGCCCTCAGTCGATCCGCCGGCCCCAGTTGATCCGACCCCACTGTTTATCTGACCCTGCCACATCTATCAAGTTATTCTAGACACAGACAGACAACTTAATGGGCCAGTTGGAACCATATCATCGAAAACTTTGAAGTCCGTAGACATGATCCATAGTGAACTGAGATATTTGCAAAGTCAAATAACGTCAATTCTAATGCAATAAGTTTGTAACGACAATTTTCATTGGACGTTGACAAATATTTTGAGGGGTTAGATTCCACTTTCTACCAGTCCGTAACTAAGAAAGCCACCATTTTGAATTCCTATATTTTTTGGGTATGTAATTTCCTCGTAATTTCTTAAAAAATAAACAAGATAGTCACATTCTGAGCCTCAAAATCTTCTTTTTGTCTATATTGAAACCATTCTGAAGCGTACGAAAGGTAGAAATACGTTTAGTATTCATGTTTGACAACCAGAGCATACATATGACGTCACATTGTTTAAATGCTAAAGACCATGCAACAGTTTCGCGGACTTTTTCATTTATGGCATTTTCAAACCAAAATATTTATTAAATGAAATTATGTTAATATGTGGCATTAGAATGGAGATAACTGAATTGTATTTTAAGCTTGGCCTTCGTAAAACTTGATTTTACTGTCGCAAATATCCGTTTACCTATCTCCGCTCCGCGTCGCATTGTAAACTCAATTTGCGACAGTAAAATCGACGTTTTACGAAGGCCAAGCTTAAAATACAATACAGTTATCTCCTAATTAACTCGTCAATTCCCATTAACATGTTGTCTTGTCTCACTGTATGCGTTGAAAACTTACATGCTCTTGGACATTTCAAATGCCAATCACCAACTATGTTAGAACATGCCCGGAACTTAAGCAATACGGTGTATGAGGGAATAAAAAGGAGTGTCATGTGGGCTGCCTACTAATTTACGCATCCCTCCTCTTATTACCCTATTCCTGAAAATGACATGCCATTGTCGTCCCTGAGTGCTATGGAGCACTTGAAACCAAAATCCCTGCTGTCAAAGGACCAGGAACGAGAAATGCGTGAGTGGGCCCAAGACTTCGGAAAGTGTGTTCGACAAAGATCAGTACGTCAGCAAACGTACAACAGTGGCACATTACCACTTAATATGTACAAAAATGCAACTTACAGTACCACAAGTCAGGGACGTATATAGAAGTCCTTGCACAAGTGAAAAAATTACATTTCCTTCAATAGCTGAAGAAGGTAACACGGACTACGATCAAGTTTCTGAATATGATTCAGAATCAGATGTGGACTACACTGAAGAAACGGACAATGTTATTGACACCCCAGAATGTCTTAGTTTTCTTCAAGGGACAACCAGCAGGAGTGGGAGAACAATCAGGCTCAGCAGTAAAAAATTTTGACAAAATAAATATATATACTTTATTATCTCTTAGTTGAGCCTCAAGATAAAACACAGATGTGGTTCCGTGGTATTTACGCCAGTAAAACATTTCTATGAAATATTATTATCATATTATAAAAGAAGTCAGAATGTGACTGTTTTTAACGATTTAATTTAGAACCTGGAAGAATTCAACATGTAAACAAGTAATGAGCCAGTAATGTATTTGATTGTAGCTTAATTGCACTAATCTACAACACAAACAACCAGCTTCTGGATCTCTATTATCGAGATTGATTGGTGACACTCTTTTTATATTTTCGTGATCCGTGATCATGGAAATTTATTTTCTGTGACTCGTGATTGACAAAAAAATCAACTTGTGAATCGTGATGAGACCCTTCCCCATCCACCCCCCCCCCCCCCCCCCCCCCCCATCAGGCCCCTCATAAATACAAAAAAACATGATAGAAAATTACACTTAAATAACAATATACGATGTGAAGGCGTTTTACATTTTAGGACTTGACATGTTTAATGTTTTAGACGCCTGAAAACAGTCTTCAGATAGATAAGCTGTCAGGACACATTATGTCGTTCAGCTGCATACAGTCATCCAGGCTAGTGGAAAAATTAACATGTTTTTTTTAGACAATGAATAATCTCCATGCAGCAACTCATACATAAATCTTTACAAATTTAAAATCTACCTCTCTGATGAGTAGTCAGTTCATTGCCAATCAAAACATATAGTGCTGTATACTATACCTTCTTAATTTTTTATATATTGCATTTAGCATTACAATTATTTTGCTTACAATTGATAAGGATTGTCGCCAGTGAAAATTCTGACTAATTCATAAGTCTTTAAACCATCTGGAGCTACTGATAGAGTGTTGAGATCTTTAAGGTCTTCCACCTGTGTAGCATTATATGACTTCTGGTCAAAATCGCTGATCTTGACTGACCAAATATATACAGTTTTGGCTTTTCATCAATTCTTTAAAAAACATCTATAGCTTCTGTTCGGGGTATTTATTGGTGTTTTTCTCATTTGTGAGATAATTTTTCTCATCAAATAAACAAGAAACCATGATAAAAAAAAGTATGGCATACTCAAGATGCCAAAATGGTCATGCCATAGTTTAAATGGCGGTGTATGATGTTGACCGGATAAACCCCATTTCAAACTGTTCGTGTGTAAGGTTCTGACATAACTGGTGTAGGGGAAATTTTCTGCCATGAACTGTTACAATTTCTTATGTTGTTAGATCTAAAGACTGTATCAGCAACTGTGCCATCTATATCTAAGTTACCAGTCTGTAATTGTTGCCTTACTTCTTTCCTACGTTTTTTTTAGCAGGTTTCAGTGTTTGTGTTGTTAGTCGTTTGCATAAAATATGTTTAGCCCTACGTACTCGTCTAAAGTAATCCCGGCCGCTTATTTTCTACATTAGAAAATGCCTGCACCAAGTCAAGAATATGACAGTTGTTATCCATTCGTTTGATGTGTTTTGACTTTTGATTTTGCCTTTTGATCTTTAATTTTCCTTTTTTAATTTTTCTCGAAGTTAAGTATTTTTCTGTTTTTACTTTTATTCCTTTTGTGTTACTACAACTCTTTCAGATTTGGCAAATTGATATAAAACCTGACCTCCATTGAAAGGTAATTTATTATACAAGTTCTTGACCTCATATTTCCTGGATAATTCGGTCCAGTTTACATTTGATTTACCTGGTAGTGATTTTATATTATTAATAAACTTCTTGTTAAAATGATAGTTTTTGATGTTTCCTATACTTTTCTTTGTGTTTTTTTTTTTATTTTTTGTTTGCCTCTTCTCTAAATGGTGTAACAAGGTTTAGTTTAGCTTTTCAGTTACTAATTTAAAAGTTCCCGGCCTTTTCTATTCACTGTATGATCTTGATAATGCTAGAAAATTTTTATTTCATTACTTGCATTTAGTAGGTTGGAAATTTCTCCTTTTTGTTTTAACGGTACAGATTTTATTTCTTTTTCTCCTGATGTCAACTTTGTTGTACATGTATGCTTATGACCCCAATCTTTTTTGCAAATTTTCTATGTTCAGTTACTTCAGGTTTTCTGTTCAATGTACTAGAAAATTGTTTTTTCAAACTTTTATCATGTTGCCATCATTGCTAGTGTTTTAAGTGTTACTTACTGTTGTTGTAAGTTCATACCATAATTTGTCAATATCATTTGTTGTTTGTGGTGCACTGGCTGCATGTAGAGACGTGTGGAAGGCATCAGATTTACAAAGTTTACAGTCTTGTTCGTGGCTTTTTCGCTCAATTGCAGTGAGATTACACCAATTCTTCAGGTTATATTTTTCAATAAAGACATTTTTTCCCCTGATTCCCATTCATCTATGGTCGTGTAATGTTGTAATTTTCATGTTATAATTAACACTGTCTTTAAAGCGGGAGGTTTGGCATGCCACAAAATCAGGTTCAACCCACCATTTTTTCATAAAATGTCCTGTACCAGGTCAGGAAAATGGCCATTGTTACATTATAGTTCGTTTCTGTGTGTGTTTCATTTCGGTGTTGTGTCGTAGTTCTCTTATATTTGATACGTTTCCCTCAGTTTTCCTACGCCGTATTTGGCACAACCTTTTTCAACTTTTTATCTTCAGTGCTGTACAACTTGTAAAACTTGTAAAACCATGGACAAAAAACAAAATCGGGGTAACAAACTAAAACCGAGGGAAACGCATTAAATATAAGAGAACAATAACACAACATCAAAACGCAACACACACAGAAACGGACCAAGCATCAGACAAAATCCCACGAGAGTAACACATATAACATCTAAACCAAATACATAAGGGGCATTATGTACTTTTTTTCACTTTCGATCTTTTATATCTGGTCGTCACTGGTGAGTCTTGTGTTGACGAGGCGCGTTTTTGACATATTGAATTTTAAACCCGATTCTTTTTGTTATCTATTAATCATGTGTCTCTTTGTCTAATATGTTCTCCTATTTATTTGTATTGTAGTCCTGTAATATTATGTTGTCATTTCAATGTTATATTTAACCTGGCCATTAAAGTGCGAGGTTTGGCATGCCACAAAACCAGGTTCAACCCACCATTTTTATTACCCTTTAAAAATGTTCTGTACTTAGTCAGGAAGATGGCCATTGTTATATTATTGTTCGTTTCTGTGTGTGTTGTGTCGTTTGTTTTCTCTTATTTTTTAGATATTAAGATAAGATGTGGCACGGTACTTGTTTATTCCAAATTCATGTATTTGGTTTAGATGTTATATGTGTTATTCTCGTGGGATTTTGTCTGATGCTTGGTCCGTTTCTGTGTGTGTTGTGTTTCGATGTTGTGTTATTGTTTTCTTATATTTAATGCGTTTCCCTCGGGTTTAGTTTGTTACCCCGATTTTGTTTTTTTTCATGGATTTATGAGTTTTGAACAGCGGTACACTACTGTTGCCTTTATTTAGTTTGTAACCCGGGTTTGTTTTTATGCCCCACCTACGATAGTAGAGGGGCATTATGTTTTCTGGTCTGTGCCTCCGTTCGTTCGTTCGTCTGTGCGTCCGTTCGTCCCGCTTCAGGTTAAAGTTTTTGGTCGAGGTAGTTTTTGATGAAGGTGAAGTCCAATCAATTTTAAACTTAGTACACACGTCCCCCATGATATGATCTCTCTAATTTGAATGCCAAATTATAGTTATACCCCCGCTTTCAAAAAAGGGGGTATACTGTTTTACCTCTGTCTGTCAGTCCGTCCGTCCCATGAAACTTTCGTCACATTTTTCTCAGGAACTACAATACAAGGATTTCTGAAATTTGGTTTCAGGGTTTATCTAAGTCAGCTATACCGTGTGATGCGTTTTCATATTGATCACTTGACAACTTCCTGTTTACCGAACACTTGTATGATTTGACAAAAGAAAAAAAGTTTGTCCCTCCATGTATGTCATCGCATAAGCATCTTACCGATCATTTTTCCTTCTTATATCATTAATTATACATGTTGCTAAACATGTATGTCATCATATTAACTGTATTTGTTACCTTAACTATTGTGTCTGTATTTATATTGTATGTTTCTCTGTAAACTTGTATTTAGTTTTTAGAGAATAAAGTATCTATCTATCTATCTATTTTACACATGATAGCCAAGTTGAAAATTTTCGTCACATTTTTCTCAGGAACTACAATACAAGGATTTCTTAAATTTGGTTTCAGGGTTTATCTAAGTCAGCTATACCGTGTGATGCGTTTTCAGATTGATCACTCGACAACTTCCTGTTTACCGAACACTTGTATGATTTTACACATGAAAGCCAAGTTGAAAATTTTCGTCACATTTTTCTCAGGAACTACAATACAAGGATTTCTGAAATTTGGTTTCAGGATTTATATAAGTCAGCTATACTGTGTGATGCGTTTTCAGATTCATCACTCGACAACTTCCTGTTTACCGAACACTTGCATATTTTTACACTATTAATATTATCCACTTGCGGCGGGGGTATCATCAGTGAGCAGTAGCTCGCAGTTTCACTTGTTTTGACCCCAATTACATGGTCCACTGAACATAGAAAATGATAGTGCGAAGTTCAGGTTAAAGTTTTTGGTCAAGGTAGTTTTTGATGAAGTTATTTTTCATCAGTCAGTGTGTCACATTTAATGTCATCACATTATTAAGCAGGAACAAACTATCAAGGCTTTCTCCAATCTGGGAATCAATGTTTATATGAGCAAGTTAATCTGTGTGCTACAATGTACAGGGACAAATTCTGGTTTAAAGTCATATGAAACGAGTAATCGATGAAAAATTAATCCAATTCTTGAACCAATTAATGCATACATATACTTGTCTTCTGTGCATGGTTTTTATCATTTTTTTCACATACATGTTGTAAAATCGTCAAAAATATTTCAATTATATATTTGTAAAAATATGGCAGCTAATTTGAAGCCGAAGTTTAACCATTGTCACCTATTTATAAATTATCAACAAAGAAGCACAGATATTCTTGCTGGAAACAATTAAACAATTTGAAAGTAAACTTCTAAAATTCTTCATAGAAAAGTATAATTTTATAATAAAGGTAGCCATTAAGTAAGAAAAAACATAATGCATATTTTTTTAACTTGAAGTTCCAT
Organism: Mytilus trossulus; assembly: GCF_036588685.1. Taxonomy (NCBI): domain Eukaryota; kingdom Metazoa; phylum Mollusca; class Bivalvia; order Mytilida; family Mytilidae; genus Mytilus; species Mytilus trossulus. Next base: position 65,847,703 of record NC_086373.1, read on the forward strand.
ATGACTTGGATAACCATTTCTGCATTGTACTCATTTAGCCAAGTGGATGATTGATTTTGATATGGCATTAGCAGTTAACTTGTTCTTTATTTACAATATGTTTTCCCCTGATATTTACAGACAATACAAGATTTATTACTGCAGGCGCAGAAAGGAAAGGTAGTGGATGAAAGTGGTATACCACCTAGAATACCAGGTATAATCACACACTACAACAATGTTATGTTAAATGAAACTGTGATAAGAATTTTGTTACAGCCCTACAATATTTTATAAAATTTTCTAACAGTCTCACAGGACATGGATTCACAAGTTATCAATGTCACAGTGTCCCTAAACATCATACACAAAGAAGGGAAGAAAGTCAATCAGATTTTTGATACACACGTCACAATTTCATTTCAACTAAAAATTGTAATATTGATTATTCTGATAATGTACATTGAAAAGTGTAAGACCAACCATTCTTGATGTATTCTCTTTGTTGATGGTTATCTTTGTAAAACTGTTACAAATAAAGAAATGTAACATTAAGGTATAAATTCTTGACAGTCTTGAAAACAAAAAAATTATAAATTTTATCTGACAAGCCTGCTTTTCATATGTTTTTGATTTTTTTGTCTTGTTTAAAACAGATAAGAAGGAACAGTTCTTGAAATTAATCTTGAAATAAAGATTGCAGTAGGTTTATGTTTAAACACTGATGACATAAACTGTTTTATCAATCATAAATCTGAAAATCATTCAAAATTTAGTGACTGCAATTAAATTGCAAATTAGGAGACTTATAATTGTGGTGTCTGTGTTTTAAAAATAGAGACGGAGCAGATGATAGAGACAAAAAGAGACCAGTACAAAACAACAGCTCTAAAGCCAAAGCAGTCTGCAGATACTCACACAGCTATAAGAAGTAAACAGCCTAGTGCATCAGCATCACCTTCTTCACAACAAACCCTAAGATTTAACAATGAACCAACATCACCTTCACATGGTATTTATTCTAGATCTCGTTTATAGGCCAATAATTTCAAAACACAGTTGACGAACAGTCTCATTATTTTTTCAGGGCTTGCCTATATTCATCTGATTATTATTGAAGTCTTATTAACTTTCATCGTAATTTTAGTGATTATAAGATTAAAGAGATAAAACATACAGTGGCATCAGAAATCAGCTTAAATGGTAAAACTTTAATCCCATTACAAGTTAATCCCAAGTCAAAATGATTTCATATAAACTGTTTTATCAATCATAAATCTGATAATCATTCAGAATTTAGTGACTGCAATTAACTTGCAAATTAGGAGACTTATAATTATGGTGTCTGTGTTTTAGAAATAGAGACGGAGCAGATGATAGAGACAAAAAGAGACAAGTACAAAACAACAGCTCTAAAGTCAAAGCAGTCTGCAGATACTCACATAGCTATGAGAAGTAAACAGCCTAGTGCATCAGCATCACCTTCTTCACAACAAATCCTAAGATTTAACAATGAACCAACATCACCTTCACATGGTATTTATTCTAGATCTTGTTTATAGGCCAATAAATTCAAAACACAGTTGACATACAGTCCCATTATCTTTTCAGGGTTTGCCTATATTCATCTGATTATAATTGAAGTCCTATTAATTATGCCCCCCTACGATAGTAGAGGGGCATTATGTTTTCTGGTCTGTGTGTCCGTTCGTCCGCGAGTCTGTTCGTTTGTCCGTCTGTTACACTTCAGGTTAAAGTTTTTGGTCAAGGTAGTTTTTTATGAAGTTGAAGTCCAATCAACTTGAAACTTAATATACATGTTCCCTTTTATAAGATCATTCTAATTTTAATGCCAAATTAGAGAATTTATTCCAATTTAACGGTCCAGTAAACATAGAAAATGATAGTGCGAGTGGGGCATCGGTGTACTGTGGACGCATTCTTGTTTCTTTATCGATTTATTGATTTTTGAACAGCGGTATACTACTGTTGCCTTTATTTGTAACATTTTTTCCAATATTTTGTTTTTGTTGGATAAATTTGCACCTGAGGAATTCTATATTTGAACTCTGCTAATGGAACGTACATTTTTGGGTATTTGTTTATTATTACATGATAGTTGTTATATCTTTGCAGTACACTAATGGTCTGACTATGGTTATACACTGTTGTATAACATTAGTTTTCTTGGGCATTTTCACCTTGTTTATGGGTGTACCATTTAAGGTTATCACGGTCTTTTGTTGATATACCCAAGATCTTCTTAACATAATTACAAATATTCATGTTTGCGGATTATTTGTCCATCAGAAAGATTGTGTCAAGTTTTAAAATGTGTTGTGTCTTCCATGATGATTTCCGCTAAATTTTTTTAGTTTATGCATTATATTTATATACGTATCGAATCTATAAAAAAAAACCTTGCATTTCCACAGAAATAAAAAAATAAAAATAAATTACATTCTATATGTATTTAATTTAATTAAACAAAAGTTAACAGACTAAGAGACAGCAATTTTGACGATATATAAGAGATATGTCTCTATAAATATTAAATGATGATTTTAAGTAATTAATTAAATACTACATCATAAAAGTTCATGTATGGCCATTACACTAACTGCCCGTTTTGTACCACCATATCAAAAACAAATTATAACTTATGGAGGGAATGATTCCTCGTACATGAGCCTTTACGTCGTTTTGCCTTCTTTTTTTTTTCTTTTCCTAAAGACGTAAACACCTTTTTTTCATCAAATCAAGATATCGATTAACATGTTCAATATTTTGAGATTTCATGGATAAAGGAAAGCATGGTGTTAAGTATGACCGATTTCATTTGTCATACAGATGAATCGGCAAGCAAATGAATTACAAAAACAACATTTATAAAAGTAGATTGTTGTTTTAAAAAACGTGGCATATTTACTTCATCAGGGGAAGTAATCCATATAGTCCTGATCAACTGAGTTTTATTTGCGAACAAACATGGATTTTTTGTTTGATTAACGTATAAAAATTCATTGGCGCACCCCTTTAATCTTCAATTACCTTAAGCTTTTGAAACTTTGCATATCTCTTCTAATGATTATGATAATTAACAATGTTGCTCTTTCTTATTTTAAAACTTTGCGATAAGCATTGTAAATATACAACGACTTCAATGTTTACAGCAATTTTGATACAACCTTCAGTGTGTTTTTGTAAGTATCAAACGAACCAGTTTAATTTAAGCAAAGAAACAGCAAGCAAAGGAAAGACGAGACTTTAAGGAATAAAACATAACTTTGCTTTATGAGTTATGTGTAGATCGTCGGGTGTGCCAGATTTTTAAATATGGGGGATCAAAGTACTTATTTGCATATGCCCCGTTACATTGATAGTTACGCGATAAACAGGCAAAAGTGCAGCCGCATCGTAAAGTTCCTTTGCTGTATCAAGACTTTTTTTTATTATTTTTTTCATTCCATTGCTATCCATGGAGGTACTCAGCAAAATTCAGTTTCAGTCGTCATTTTGACTCAAAAATTTGACAAATAACCGTAGTGCAGCATTAACCTACCTGCGAAATGGTTAGCGGTAATCTAAAGGTGCCATTTGTATTTTAACGGAAATGAGTTGAGATGTCCCAAAATAAATTTATCTTATATAACAGGGTCCTAGTAAGCCCATATAAACCCCTATTTTAACCCCCTAAAAAATGTAAGCACACCAAACATGTGATGTCCTACATACAGACATTTATCGATTTTCTCTACCATAAATTCTTTTGAACAAACGTAATTTGGAAATATAAAATCTTATCGGTACGGACATCTGCCATATTCGCCCTACATAACCGTTACGGAAGTTAAGAACAGCCGCTTTCCCAAAGTGTTTATTTGTGCTTGAAAAACATTTGATTTTATGAACTGCTTTTACACGTATACGTCTATTCTAATAAAACTGTACAATTATTAAGATGCACATGTAACTCACTGCCTAATTTCAGTATCAATTTTAATAGATAGATATAGAAAGATGTTCTTTTTTTCATTTATATAGTTGTGAATTGTTTCTGATATTTTTCAATTGTATATTGTAGATTGAACAGGCTGTTGATCATATTTCTAGTGAGGAGAATGTGATAAGGACTGTTTTTGCGATGTTTGTATTTTGTTTCATTGAGTCTTTTATAGAAACGAAATGCTTTGTATAAGGTTGGACCCGTAAAAAAGAACATGATAACTGTTTGTCTATTTGCGAAAGTTGTCCTGCCCGTCAGACAATTTAGACGTTTATCTTTATCATTCAACTTTGACTCAATATTGTATACTTATTGACTGGGTAAGAGTGGAATAGTAAGTTTATTGTCCCAGAGGTGCAACTATTGCCTAATAGTTGTATCCGAGGGGACAATTGCAATAAACCTTCTACAATGTATTTAATAAACGAATATCCAGTCATTACTATGTGTTTTATTATACCGAAAGAGACAACAGATACAAAGTAATGCCAAGTACTTAACGTTATAGATGACCAAAACTACTTACTTGAACGCGACGACAGACACATAGTGATGACAATTATACATTTGTAATTATGGGTACCAATAAAAGAAAGCAATTGTAAGCTAAGTTTAAAGCTACATTTTAACAGTTAACAGAACAACCATTTCAACTAATTCATTTGATAACAAATAGTCATCACTTTTGTTGATAGTAGTTAGTAGTTAGTTGTTGAAAGTGGAAATTAATAGAACAATTGCTAATACTGATGATGGCGAATCCTGACGGAGTCTTAAATCCAGCTGGGATCTCAAATGTGTTTAAATTACAAGTTAGCAACGTGTTCACCTCTGTTATTCTTCGTAGGACATCCTATTTGCATTTTTATGTCTTGAAGGCATAATCTTTTCCGTCTGACATGCTTATTTCTCCTTACAACTTCCTGAGTAAAAAATGAAGAAGATTGGGATCGACCTGATCCAACTCTTCTCATGACTTCAGCTCACCATCTTTTTCTCTAAGAAAGCCTGACCTTATTTTTTTGGCAGTTCGGACAACTTATTTAGTGTTTTTTGTATCTTTGTCCAAAATCAATCCTTCTAAATCTCCATCTGAGCGCTTGTTATTTGAAAAATAGTGAAAATATTGAGTACTTATTTTATATAGAAAATGATAATTGAGGTAAAGTAAACAAAAATATTTCATTTAGTTAAGGTCAAAAACCACATTTCATAGTCTACAAATATTCGTACATGGCATTGTTTGATAATTATAATTAATGAAGGGGATTACAAAACACAATGTTCATTTTTATTGTGCACAACGTAGTTTAAAAAGACATCTTTTGATTTCTCCTGTTTGATTTTTAAAACATCATGGCCTTGAGCGATAAGTTTAGCTAGCTATAATACAAAGATTATTTCACCATTTACTACATAAGGAAACGCCTGTACAGGTTCAAGGATATATAACAGCGTTTTAAGCTCACCTGGCCCGAAGGGCCAAGTGAGCTTTTCCCATCACGTTGCGTCTGGCGTCCGTCGTCGTTAACTTTTACAAAAATCTTCTCCTCTGAAACTCCTGAGCCAAACTGAACAAAACTTGGCCACAATCATCATTGGGGTATCTAGTTCAAAAAATGTGTGGCGTGACCCGGCCAACCAACCAAGATGGCCGCAATGGCTAAAAATAAAACATAGGGGTAAAATGCAGTTTTTGGCCTATAACTCAAAAACTAAAGCATTTAGCAAATCTGACATGGGGTGTAATTGTTTTTAAGGTCAAGATCTATCTGCCCTCAAATTTTCAGATGAATTCGAAAACCCGTTGTTGGGTTTCTGCCCCTGAATTGGTAATTTTAGGTTTTTTTTGCTGTTTTTGGTCATTCTCTTCAATATCATTATAGATAGAGATAAACTGTTAACAGCAATAATGTTCAGCAAATTAAGATTTACAAATAAGTCAACATGACCAAAATGGTCAGTTGACCCTCAAGGAGTTATTGTCCTTTAAAGTCAACAATTTGTAAATTTTTACTACCGGTAACATTTTCTACAGAAACTACTGGGCCAAGTTCATTATAGATAGTGATAAATGTAAGCAGCAAGAATGTTCAGTAAAGTAAGATGTATCACCAAAACACAATTTTGTCATGAATCCATCTGCTTCCTTTGTTTAATATTCACATAGACCAAGGTGAGCGACACAGGCTCTTTAGAGTCTTTAGTTTTTTTTGTGTTTCAGCTCTTGATTTGGCCATCTAATAAAAGACTTCCCGATTTGAATGTTCCTTGAAGTACGGTATTTTTGTTATACTTTTTTGAAGCACGACTATACATTTAATTTTAATTAGACTGTTCTGTGGTATCCCCTCTTTTTCCTCCTGTTTAGTTTCAGTATATGATGTTAAGTAATCTATATTAATATCCTACAGGACAAAATCTGAAACAATGAAAAAAAAAACAACGACCTGATTTACGGTAAAACAATAAAGGAAATACAAATTTTGCAAATACCAACAAACACCATCGCTTTATAACAGACTCGCGTACATAAAAGTTTGGTTTGGCTAAAATGTTTGTGGGGTGATTAACCCTATCTATCCCCTTAGCTCTGACATGTTCGCTAGGTTCAAATGTGAGTCTTGAACTTAGCCTTTTCACCTTATCATGATGTATCATGAAAAAACTATAAAGTACATGATTTTAATCTATGACCGAAACCACCTACAGAAACACGAGGAAGCTAAAGGAGTTCAAAAATGGCAAGACATATAGTAAGTTTGTCCTATCTCATCTTATTAAAATACTATATTTATTTAAATAAAATAACTATAATAATGAAAACTGTTTCATAATCTACAGTTTATCTTCAGTTTAATGACTTTCAGATAACATCCAAGCGGGTTACAAAAGCTAAATCGTGCCCGCAAAATATGTAATTTGCATGAAAATAGATTTTTTTTGTGTAATAATTATACCATTCATAATCAGATTTAAATAAAACAAACAATAAAGAAAAGATGTTTCTCATTTTAAAAAATGTTTTGAAATGAAACCTTTTATACTTTCTAGCACATCAAATTTGTAGTTCGATTACGAAATGTAAGTTGCAAATTTCAATGCACGAGAAGGGAAAGGATATAATTCTGTTTTCGTATGCGGCATAATGCCGTCATTATACTATCACTATTGGTTGTTACCATCTGATTTCTGTAATTATTTTTTGGTAATGACAAAAATTTCCAAATACAAATGTTCGTTCAATAACAACATGTCCTACGGTAGGAATTTACTTTTGGTGTATGAATAACTTAAGGATAAAACTGTTTAAGGTGGTATGGGAGTCTAAAATAAAAATGATAGAATTTGTTCATACTTTGTCAAAATGTAGTATCTATTGATACATGTTAAAAAATATTATAAAAATGACAGGTCACCGCGCATTTTCTCAAGCTACAGGTTGTGACAAAATGACAAATTTTTATGGATTGTACAGGAAAAAACATTTTGTGAATAGAAACTAAACAAAATGATAGAATTGTAAAATAAACTAGGAAAAGATTGCTTTCAGACATTGCTTTGAGAATATCAAAAGAAAAGATAGGGTCACCGTACGTTTTTTCCAGCTAAAAGACAAAATAGGAAATGCACTGTTTTAGAGTTGCCTCCTCTTAAATTGCCAATATGAAAATATTCAAAAACAACCAAAAATATTCTACACTTGTACAAATATCAATATTTCCAAGTTATATTCTTAAAAATTGGTTCTTTTAAATGAAAATTCACATTAATATCTGCATTCCTGCATCTAATTTTGCTAACTTGATAAAAAATATGGACCTTAGATTCTCTGTTTTTTACAATCCAAGATGGCGAAAGACACCCATACCACCTTAAACAACGGAGTAATTTTTTTTAACACAGAATACTCGTAGTCGATGTTGATGACTCTTTGTTATAAAATACTCTAACCACACATAGATATCGCGGAACATTCACTGAATGAAGTATCTTTTTTTAAATATACCTTATAGATTCGTGATAATGAAAAAAATTATCTAGTTCAGTTTTTATCTATATATTGGTAAACTAATCATAAGACATTTAGTCTTTGCTGCATGATTTTTTTTATTAGTTGTTAGTGGCTTTAAACTAGCTGTCAGTAACTGCGAGTACTCTCAGATCATTTTTAGTTTCTTTTTATTGTTGGGATATACAAGTACCCGGTCACGTCCACTCTACTTTTTAGCTCACCTGGCGTCAGCTTTTCTCATCACTTGGCGTCTGTCGTCGTCGTCTGTTAATTTTTACAAAAATGTTATCCTCTCAAACTACTTGGCCAAATTTATACACACTTGGCTAGAATCATCATTGAGGTATCTAGTTTATTAAAATGTGTCCGGTGACCTGGTCAGCCAATCAAGATGGCCGCCATAAATAAAAAAAGAACATTGGGGTAATATGTAGATTTTTGCTTATAAATCTGAAACCAAAAGCATTAAGAGCAAATCTGACATGGGGTACAATTCTTAATCGGGTCAATATATATTTGTCCTGAAATTTTCAGATGAATCGGAGAACCAGTAGTTGGGTTGTTGCCCTTAAATTGGAAATTTTAAGGAAATTTTGCTGTTTTTGGTTATTATCTTGTATTTTATTATAGATAGAGATAAACTGTAAAACAGCATTTATGTTCAGCAAAGTAAATTCTACAAATAAGATAACATGACCAAAATGGTCAGTTGATCCCTGAAGGAGTTATTGTCCTTTATAGTAAATTTTTAACAATTTTTTGGTAAATTTTTGTAACCTTCTACAAAAATCTTCTTCAAGCTACTTGGACAAATTTGACCAAACTTGACAACAATCATCATTAAGGTATGAAGTATACAAAATGTGTCGTATGACCTGGCTAGTGAAACAAGATGGCCAACATAGCTAGAAATAGTACATAGGTAAAATGCAGTTTTTGTTTCAAATCTCTGAAACCAACGCATTTAGAGAAAATCTTCTTGAATAAAATTGTTTATTAGGTCAAGATCTATTTGCCCTGAACTTTTCAGACCAATCAGGCAACTTGTTGTCAGGCTGCTGCCCCTGAATTGGTATTTTTAAGAACTTTTTGCAGCTTTTGGTTATTATCTTGAAAATTATTATAGGTAGAGATAAATTATGAATATAAATAATATACAGCAAAGTAAGAACTACAAATAAGTCAACTTGACCAAATTGGTCAATTGAAACCCTTTATGAGTTATTGTCCTTTAATAGTCATTTTTTTACAATTTTCATAATTTTTTTTCCACTGTCACTTATTGGACGATTTAATTATAGATACAGACAATTGTAAGCAGCAAGATTGTTCAATAAAGTAAGATTTACAAACACATCACCAACACCAAAACACAATTTTGTCATGAATCCATCTGTGTCCTTTGTTTAATTTGCACATAGACCAAGGTGAGCGACACAGGCTCTTTAGAGCCGCTAGTTCTTATGTGTATTTCCATTTGTATTCTTCTGATGAGTTAAGACTATTTCAGTTGATTTTTATAGTTCGTTCTTATGATGTACTGTTATACCACTGTCCCAGGTTAAGGTAGGGTTTAGATCCTGCTAACATGTTTAACTCCGCCACATTCGCTTACCTATAGTTGTTAATTTCTGTGCCATTTGGTCTCATTGGCAATCATACTACATCTTTTTTATATGTGGTTCACTTTTGTAATTAACATGGAATACATGGAATTATTAATCCATCAAAAATGTATTTGGACTGGTACAGGAGCATTACCAGGTACCAATTTATTAATTTTAAGGCATTACATGCGTATTACCAAAAATAGTACTAGTATTAATAAAAAATCGTCAATATGTTTTCCATAAGTAGAAATACGTTTTAGGTCTCTTTTAAAAACTGTTCGAAAAGTATTTAAAAAAAAACATTCACGTCATATCGGAATTGCGACGTAAAATTCGATTACCTTCTTTGTTAAGGGAAGTTACAAGTTTTGCTTGAAACCCTGGTCAACCCCTTTACATTACATACCTGTAGATTTTATTGTCAATGTACTCTTAATTTGAATATGTAAGAAATATATACCACTTGACTTGATTCAAACAATATTCAAATATTCAATTATCTATATTCTGCAATTCACGTCTATACATAAACGCAACCGTAGTATATAAACTCATTGTAGATACCAGGACTAAATTTAGTATATATGCCAGACGCGCGTTTCGTCTACAAAAGACTCATCAGTGACGCTCGAATCCAAAACACGTCTATAGATAAAGGCAACTGTAGTATACTGCTGTCCAAAAACTCACAGTAGTATAGAAACATGCTTGGAAAAATAGTTGAAGATAAGATATTCTTTCGTAAAATTCATCAAATATTTACAATTGAATGTAGGTGAAACATCTTTTTTTTTAATTGTATTTGCAATAATTATGACTCACTAACATAGCTGCGTATTATATACCAATATTAACAAAGCCAAATGTACAGACCTCTGATGGCGTATGTTTTATTGCAGTATGATATAATACTGAATTCTCTTACAAAAAAGGTACAGGGAATGCGAATTAAGGCTAGAAATGTTTCATTCCCTCTCGCGAAAATAAATAAATAAATATTCTGTGCAACAAAAAATGGCTTTAAAATAGACCATTTGCCCTTTTGAATCTTATATTTATAATTTTAGCATCTATTTTACCCCAGGAGTAGATTACCTTAGCCGTATTTGGCACAACTTTTTGGAATTTTGGATCCTCAATGCTCTTCAACTTTGTATTTATTTGGCTTTTTAACTATTTCGATCTGAGCGTCACTGATGAGTCTTATGTAGACGAAACGCGCGTCTGGCGTATAAAATTATAATCCTGGTACTTTTGATAACTATTATAAGGAAATGCCTGGCTTGTCAGAATCTTAATACCTTCAGGGCCGAAAGTTTGTAATGCGTACCATTTTTCTTCCTGGCGTCATGATAACATGAATTTCGTCAGGTGTGTCAAAGCTGCTTTGTGTTGCTTTTTTGGTGTTTTAAGCGTCTTTGTATGTCATCCATTGTACAGTTCCGAAACCGATGGCTTCCCATATTGTTTACAGGCTCTGCTGACGTTATTTTCTACGGGTAATAAGTTGTGCAGAAACCAAGAGGATCAAAAGGTTTTTTGCTGGTGAATAATAGGGTTATTCATCGATGGGTGTTAATTGTTCGATTTTCGAATTGAAATAAATTTTATCAAATTATTCCATGTCACGTGATAGTGTTTTATCCAATAGAATTGTTTATTATATATGTAAGGTATAATAATTTCAATAGCCATCGGAAAGACACCTCTATAAAATATACATCGTTGGATCCTCCAAATTGTCATATGGTCTATCGCCATTTGGTTCTAATTAATAGGGCGTTGATAATAGTGACGTCAATGAAGTTGCAAACAAATTATTCACACTGACAATACATAATTATAATAAACATTTTGTACGAATCACATCGGTTAACTTAAGGGCAAAGAGATGAGTATGCGAGTTTGCAACATGTATCTATCTGTTATTCATAATATCATATGGTCGCTGACAATAGATTTTCTTCAAATAAAGAAACATTTCTCATATTAAAAATACATAAATTATAATAAGATACATGTTTAAGTGTTCACATTAAACTAAATAAAGAACAAAAACCATTTCATTCATGTATCATAAATTCTCTCGAAAGTTAAATTACGTTTAAAATAATAAATAGTATACAATGTTTTCTCTCTTTAAAGGGGGCACTAGCTGTCAAATTCATGGTCACCGATTTGACTCAAATTCTCATATTTGATTTATAACAATGTGAAACATTTATACAAACTATCAAAAGACTAAAATAAACAGTATACAAAGCATGGTATAGATAACATGTAGGTTCGTTTCGTCTGTATGTTAGTCCAGACGCCAACTAATGAACTATTGATTTGACCTCAGATGACCATATAAGCGATGTAAACATAAATAACGATATGAATAGATTAAACCAACACGTGCAATTGGATTTTTATAGGTCTGTTTGATTTTATCTTATAGATTAAAAATGTATGTGTCTCATTGTTTTTATCCGTATAAGAAAGTACCAGGATTATAATTTTATACGCAAGACGCGCGTTTCGTCTACATAAGACTCATCAGTGACGCTCAGATCAAAATAGTTTAAAAAGCCAAATAAATACAAAGTTGAAGAGCATTGAGGACCCAAATTCAAAAAAGTTGTGTCAAATACGGCTAATATAATCTACTCCTTGGTTAAGAAAATCCTTAGTTTTTCAAAATTCAAAGTTTGGTAAACAGAAAATTTATAAAAATGACCATATAATTGATATTCATGTCAACACCGAAGTGCTGACTACTGGGCTGGTGATACCCTCGGGGACGAAACGTCCACCAGCAGTGGCATCGACCCAGTGGAGTGGTGTAAATAGTTATCAAAAGTACCAGGATAAAATTTTATACGCCAGACGCGCGGTTCGTCTACATAAGACTCATCAGTGACGCTCAGATCAAAATAGTTAAAAAGACCAAATAAATACAAAGTTGAAGAGCATTGAGGACCCAAAATTCCTAAAAGTTGTGCCAAATACGGCTGATATAATCTACTCCTGGGGTAAGAAAATCCTTAGTTTTTCAAAATTCAAAGTTTGGTAAACAGAAAATTTATAAAAATGACCATATAATTGATATTCATGTCAACACCGAAGTGCTGACTACTGGGCTGGTGATTCCCTCGGGGACAAAACGTTTTATCTTATAGATTAAAAATGTATGTGTCTCATTGTTTTTAACCGTATAAGATAGTACCAGGATTATAATTTTATACGCAAGACGCGCGTTTCGTCTACATAAGACTCATCAGTGACGCTCAGATCAAAATAGTTAAAAAAGCCAAATAAATACAAAGTTGAAGAGCATTAAGGACCCAAAATTCCAAAAAGTTGTGCCAAATACGGCTAATATAATCTACTCCTGGGATAAGAATGATTTTATATAGATCGAATTAGTAATCAAATGATTTACCGTAGTTTCACTTTCATTGTTGACATTCTTTTTCTTTAAATTACCTGTACACGTATAATGCATTGCGTTGTCAATCTCTAGCGAGGGGTTAAATTGAAGTTCACATGAATACGGATTTAATGAGGTCGGCTATTTCACTTGCAAGTGAAACAGTAGTTATCAATGTTTCATCGCTGAATTTGACAAAATTAAACAATTTTGCTGCTAAAAGCGAATTATTATCACTTTCATTATTGATTGAACTGAAAAAAATCTTACTTAAGATTTTTTATAAATCTCGTAGCTAGTGCCTCTTTAAATAACTTTTGATGTAATAAAAAGATAGTATTCATAAAAAGTTTCTAACCAACTATAATCTGTCTAATAAAAAACAATGTGCATCCGTATGTAATCAAATAAAGTCATGACGACGAAGCGCACGTCAAAGGCGTAACGTCATAAAACAGAAACGGGAAAATGTGTTATTCAAAAGAGCGCAACGTAACATTAGCGCTTTCATAAATAAATAATAAAAACTGCGTTTCGTATTTTTACAAGAAAAAATGAATACGTTAGTTAAACAATTAATAAATAATAAACTTATATTTAAAATTTGAATATTTTAAATCTTACACTCCCCACAATGAAATTACTACATAATTTCTTAATACAGTTTGAAAAATGAAATACAATTTGTCACCAATAAAAAAAATAGTTCTATTTAGAACACGACAACGAGTACATATTACATTTTCCCAGAGACATATAATAGTCTCTGATTTTTTAATTTTTTTTTGGTATCATTTTTTTTTTTATAAATAATTTTCTAGTAAGCATAGTTTATTTATAGGTCTCAAATCTGTGATTGACTAGTTTTGACCACACAGCTACGGATATGATCATCACGGTTCCTTGTGACCTCGACTATTCTACCGAAAGACCATTGTCCCCTCTGTATACGTTCATCAGCAACTAAAACAATATCGTCTATTTCAACATCTCGTTGTTCCCTCTGCCATTTGCTTCTTTGCTGTAGGGTTGGTAAGTATTCCCTCAACCAACGTTTCCAGAATTCATTCGCTAGGTGTTGTATTTGTTTCCATCATCGGTTGGCATATATATATATCCTTTATGTCAAACACACCTTGCGGTGTTGACGTGTTGCTCTTCGTCAATAATAACATATTTAGCGTTTAAACTGGTAAATCACGACAATCGTCACTTATTGCTGTTATTGTTCTATCATTCATAATACGCTCAGTTTCGGCCATAAATGTCAGTAATTGATCATCGCTAAGTAGTTGTTGATTGATCAGTGCTTCAAAAATGTTCCTTGTTGAACGAATAATTCGTCCCCATGCACCACCACGATGACTTGCATATGGTGGATTAAATGTCCAAATAATGTCCTTGTGTAGCATATAATTTGATATAATTGCTTTATTCCATTGTTCAATGTTTTTTCGAAGTTCAATTTCATCGCCAACGAAATTTGTTCCATTATCGATATAGACCTTTTCGGGGATGCCTCGTCTCATTGTAAAGCGTTGAAAGGCTGAAATAAAAGAAGCGGTATTTAAACTGTGTGCTAATTCTATAGGAACGGCTCTTGTTGACATCCATATCTCTTAACAACTGACCGTCCAAGTTAAACGTTTAATGGACCAAAGTAGTCAACTCCGACAAAAGTAAGAGGAGGTTTGTCTGCAGTCAACTGTTCCTATAATGTTAACTTGAAGTTTCCTTTTGATATGAGCTGTGTATTGAATAGAAGTGCATGTATTGTAAGGCCTACAAAAGTAAATACGCTTACCTGAAAATAGGGGAAAAGCTATATGTTCCATATGTAGCGTGCATGCCAAAGTGTAAAACTCGCATTATAGTACGAGTAAGCCAGGGTTTGCATTGAATCTCATACGAAAAAATCCTATTTCTTTATCTGCCATAAGAAAACACATGAAAAGAAATTAAAAAGTCGAAGTAAAATAAAAAATATATATTAGTATTCAGGTCGTCCAGACGTTGAACCAGGGAGTTTCTGTTAAAATGTAGTTTAGGGAACCCAATATTCTAGCCTGCGAAACTTAATGAATAAATAAAGTTGAAAATTTCAGAGTGCTTTTTATTTCTTTTCTGATATTAATATGAAAAATTGTAAAAATTACACCAAAATGACGAATTCAAAAATACGGGATATTGTGTTAAAGTAAAATTTTTTTATGTCATTATTCACTTTTTAAATTGAATACTGAAATAATATATATTTATAATCTGTTTCATTATTCAATATTCATTACTTAACGTTGAAGGCCGTACCTTGACCTATAATGGTTTACTTTTATAAATTGTTATTTGAATGGGACACTCATACCACATTTTGCTAAACTATTCCATTATTCACCGTTGAATTTTGAATAATAAAATATAAATAATGGACGAACTTCAGTGCGGTCATAATAGTGTGGTACAAAAAAAATAATCCCTGGTGTCTTCGTTTTACTATGAAAATAACATCAACAAATTTTTTTTTTTACACATCTTAAATATAATAATAAGTACTAGTATATAGCTGTACTCGTCTAATATATATCAAATGATAGTTTGACATGCAATGAAGTTGGTAAGTAGTCTTCAGCAAGATATCTAATCTGATCAAACAAAATATCATATCTCTGTAACCAATTTTGTAGAAACTACGTATTTATTGGATTACTTGTTTTATATGTTCCCTTCATTTGCTGAATATGCAATAGAACTTTAACAAAACAAGAATATGGAGCACATACATTCTTATCTTGATAACCTAAGGTTTTAATTCTCAAAACGTTTAGCCTATTGTAAAATGTTTGCTATTTGTTAATTTGGAGTCTATAACTTCACTAAAACAGTAATAGTTTTTCAAGGGAATTACAAGTTTGGTTACAAGGCAACATTCATCAAGTACCATGACCGATAGTCACGTGTCAATTGGAGGTATTAATCTACTGGAATAGATATAGAACAGGAAGATAATCTTATCATATACAACGCCTTTACGTACTAAACATACCATGAATAAATGCCCTAAAATAAAGCTATTTAATGATTATTAGGATACGGACAATATAGTATATACGGACTAACAATCATTTAATAGCTTTAGTTTAGAGCAGTTATTGGAAGTATATGTTTAGTACCGGAAGCTTATATACAGGATAACATATGAAATTCCTATCCTGTATTTATTTCAGTAGAATAATACCTCTAGGGTATACATGAAAACTTCTTCTATCGGTCATGGTATTTGATGAATTTTGCCTTGTAACCAAACTTGTAATTCCATATTAAGAAATTGTCTTCGTGGAACTTTTGTAAATGTTGGGGTTTCAGGGCAAAAAGGTTAGCTTTAAACATGAATGCAAGTTCTTGTCACAAAGTTACGTACCCGGAAGGTGTATATGAACCTTTACATTCTGATTGCATCGTATTATATAGCAAAGTGCTTTCGACCAATGAAATCTTAAGATTTTGTGTTTTTTTTATTCTGAAGAATGAATGAAATCATGTTCTTATTAAGGGATTATCTATTATCCAGGCCTTCTAACAGTTTGAACCAAAGAATTTCTATAAAAGAGTTACAACTGCCCCTAAGCATATTTTCCACCTCGAAAGAATTTGTGAATATGAAATTAATTTAAAGTTGGATTTTAAAAAATAAAATGCCTGTATACATTTTTTTTTATATTGCTGATCCAGTGATCTGTGTTTTGAAAGCTTATTATTAGAAGAAAAATATATAATTTGGTTGAAATGCACTAGAAATTAACGAATAAGGGAAGATAACTCCGTAATTTGCTATAATTCTAACCAAGTTATTTGATATTCCCAGACAAACACAAACGAAAGACTTATACTTTTTAACTCAGGATGATGGTTAGCATTAAATAGCATAATTAGCTCGGTGGTTTTTTTTCTAATCACGTTTTAATTTTTACCTAAATTGACTGATTCTTACCAAGACTGGCACTTAAAAAGTTAATGCGTAAAAAGTCACAAAGCGTCAAACACACTTTTATTGATAATGGACAACAGCGATTTTTCAATTTAATCACACCCGTTCCAAAACGAACTCTTCGAGCAAGTTAAAAGATTGACATATCCTTTTATATGGTGACTCATATCGATATTATCATCACAGAATGCGGGTATAGAACGGTTGCAATGTATCGTATTGCGTTAACAAAAAAAATGTTGAATACTTATATGTCATGTATGTAGTATGTATTGAATTAGCATCGTTTAATAAAAAAAATAAAAAAAAGATTAGGAATGTCAACTTTACTCGACAAAAGTTCGCAAAGTATTTATATGAAGATATTTAACGAAAAATATTACCATCATGTGTAACAGTGGAATTCTTTTGACTATAATATACTACACATTTATCCAATTGATAATTGATTTCCTATTAAGTCAAAAACTGTAAATAATTTATCAAGAAATTCTAGAAAACAAGCAATTTATATTTCTATGTATTTTGTAATGATCTTTTTTTAATGTACTTCATTTGGCCTTTTGAGCGTTAATGATGAGTCTTTTTGATATGAGCGTCACTGATGAGTCTTATGGAGACGAAACGCGCGTCTGGCTTACTAAATTATAATCCTGGTACCTTTGATAACTACTTATGTAGGCGAAACGCCCGTCTGGCGAAAGTACAAAATTTATATCTTGCAACTATGATGAGTTTGCTTGCGTACTTTATACATATTTCAAAATACCACTTTATAGATTTTGTGCGTCAGGTGCCCTTTTTTGGCCTCATCGTGAAAAAAAAAATGTTGATAAATAAAGGCAACAGTAGTACAATGTATACCGTTGTTAGGAAGTAATAAATCGTTTGAGAGAAACCAAATCCGGGTTCGAAAAGGGTTTCCATCTACGCAACAACAAAAAACTCGTTTGAAGGAAATTGGTGTACATGGTTATTGACATATGACAAATTGCGAAGATATATTAAATTTTATCTTGTCTGACTATTTTTATTTAAATATTATAGTCGGATGTTACCAACAAATAAAATCATCATATATACTTTGAATAAATGTGTACGGCAGATGCGAGTTTCGTCTACACAAGACTCATAGGTGACGCTCAAATCAAATAAGTTAGTTTAAAAAGTATTTATTAATGAAAAATTATAAGATATATATTACAATGTTACATAAAGTTCAAATATGGGATTCGGAAATAAGTTTGGAAATTTTTTTATAAATCCGTCTCCCTGAAATCAAATCAAATAAGTTGAAAAGGTTAAATAGAGTACCAAGCTTTGAGAACCAATGATCCGAAAGGCTTTGTCAAATACAGTTTATGTAATCGATTCCTCGGTAAAAAAAAATCCTTCGTATTTCTAAAAATTCAGTTTTGTTAACAGTTGCTTTATAATTATGACCAAATCAAAGATAATTCATGTCAACACAAAAGTGACAAATTAGTCAATAAATTGAATTGTTGCATTGAAGCCTTTAAGAAATATCTCTGAAATCATTGTACAATATAAATTTAGAGTATGTAGGTATATGAATAAATAGCGACGAAGTTCTAGCAAACTAAAAACGGTATCTTTCTGTTTATTACAGGTATGGCTTATGTCATTTTTGTTTGTATACACATCTGGACTGACAATCGAGAGTGATATTCTAGCACCTAATGTTGTGAATGATATTGTTGAACCAAATACACCTCTGGGTAATTCAGGAATTATAGGTAAGTTGGTTCCTTTTGAGAATTTGTATATATATATATATATATCTTACATTAATTTGTAGGATCCTTTACTATAGATAATTTAGCTGATCTGTAACAATAACATCTTCATGCCTTATATATCATGTACTGTAGTACGCCGCTAGATTAAAACTGACGAGGAAAGGTAACATATGCCCACCGAAAGCTCTTTTTTTGAGAGCCCAGGTGGTCGTGTGGTCTAGCGGGACGGCTGCAGTGCAGGCGATTTGGTGTCACGATATCACAGTAGCATGGGTTCGAATCCCGGCGAGGGAAGAACCAAAAATTTGCGAAAGCAAATTTACAGATCTAACATTGTTGGGTTGATGTTTAGACGAGTTGTATATATATATATATATATATATATATGCAATATATTTTGTAATTAGTATGCTTCATTGTATTATTTTACGTAGTTACAAATCAAACAATGATATTTGTATTATTGTATTAATATCGATATGCTGTAGTTTGATAATGAGTTGAAAACGCCGAGCTACAGAGAATGGCAAATACTATGATGGAACGTTCAAGCAGCACCTGCATATGGAGTTTATATTTGATACGATATCCGGATTTTGCCTTTTTAATCGTAAAATCTTTGACATAGGGTTGCTGCTCAGGCCCGTAGCCAGGAATTTCCAAGGGGGATGGGGTTCGTTTGACTCACAAACTCGACTTTAACAGTCACAATTCGAACAGAACATTGACTTTAACAGTGCTTATTTGTTTTCAAAAGGGGGGGGGGGGGGGTCGTCCAAACCCTGCTGGCTACGGGTATGCTGCTTACAAGAAAGCTATTGCACAAAGAGTTTTTAAAATCATCTCTACGAAAATTGTACGGATCCTATCAAGTGCTAGTTGACCGTTACAGACTATCTGATTTTAATACAGATAACGACAGATATATTTCAATTATTGTACATCTTGTACACACACTTCAATCCCCTTTTCCTCGAATGTGACCTACCGAGCAAGATTTATCACTTGTTGTTTATTTTTACTTACATTAGAATCACGAAAGGTGCCACATGTGAATCAGGATCTTCTTACCTTTCCGGAGCACCTCAGATTCTCCAAAGTTTTTAGTTGGGTTCGTGTCGTTCAATCTTTAGTTTTTTTTATGTTGTTTTGTTGTGTATTGCTGTTTGTCTCTTCTTCATTTTTTGTTTTTTTTTGCAATTTCATTGTCAATTTTTTTCGACTTGTGAGTTAGCATCTCACTTTGATATCATTCGTATCTCTTTAACAACGCATTTCGAAATACAGACTATGTTTTTGGGTCCACAATATTCAAAAGTATATTCTAAATTGAATTCAAACTTCATAACAAATAATCACAAATATAAAGATTGGTTTGTTGTTGTACAATCAACATCCAATTGCAATTTTGTATTCATCTAAAACTCCAATTATAAAGATAGGAGGTGTTAAATAAGGTCTCCTTTCAAAAGTTTGTTACTGTTACAATTAGTACCTTTGATAACTATATACACAACTGGGTCGATGCAACTGCTGGTGGACGTTTCGACCCCGAGGGTATCACAAACCAAAAAGTCAAAACTTCGGTGTTGACATGAATATCAATAATGTGGTAATTTTTATAAATTTCCTGTTTACAAAATTTTGATTTTTTTTCAAAAAAAAGGATTTTCTTATCCCAGGCATAGATTACCTTAGCCGTATTTGGCACAACTCTTTGGCATTTTTGATCCTTAATGCTCTTCAACTTTGTACTTGTTTGGCTTTATAAATATTTGGATATGTATGGCAAGCCAAAGTGGACAAAAAGAGCTATTTTTCTTATATCAGAAAATCATTTTTTAATATTAGAAAATCATTTTCTTATATTAAAAAAGAAAAAGTCTATTTATGATTATTTAATATTAAAAAATATTTTTTAATATTAAAAAATTATTTTTTAATATTAAAAAATGATTTCTAAATATTAAAAAATTATTTTCTAATATTAAAAATTGATTTCTTAATAATAACAAATGAATACCTAATATT
This sequence comes from Mytilus trossulus, assembly GCF_036588685.1. Lineage (NCBI taxonomy): Eukaryota > Metazoa > Mollusca > Bivalvia > Mytilida > Mytilidae > Mytilus > Mytilus trossulus. Next base: position 65,868,501 of record NC_086373.1, read on the forward strand.
AAAAAATCATTTATTAATATTGGAAAATCATTTATTAATATTAGAAATTCCTTTTTTTATATTAGAAAATCAAAAGTTATTTCTTATATTAGAAATTCATTTTCTAATATTAATAAATGATTTTTTAATATTACAAATTCATTTTTGAATATTAAGAAATCATTTTTTAATATTAAGAAATCATTTTCTTATATTAGAAAATCATATTTTAATATTAAAAATTAAAATCTTCATCATCAAAACGTTTTGACTTGTTTGTTTTATATTCAATAACCCCTCACTGTTTACAAACGGAATTAAGAAAATAATGTCCTAATGAACTGAAACAGATTTTGCTAAATGATACAAATGACAATAAATTTAAATACCAAATATCATTGATCATTAGCTGTTAATCTTCAGTGGCGGATACAGAACTTTTCATAAAAGGGGGGCGCTGACTGACCTAAGGGGGACCCACGCCAGTCATGCTTCACTGATTCACTATATAAGCAACCAACTACAGGACATTTTAGTGCCGACATTAGAGCCGATTTTAGCGCAGAATTAATTAGTTCACATGTTTCATTAGCCCGTTATAGAGAAAACTGACCCGCCTCTCTATAACCATAAACAGTAAGTTATATATATGAGCGTCACTGATAAGTATTATGTAGACGTACTTAATTATAATTCTGGTACATTTGATTAAACTATTTACTTTTTTTTTCTCTTTTTCGGTTTTTGATAAATTGTTATCGTTAAATAAACAACATAAAACTTTAACTTTAAGTTAGCTTTTACAATTACAATTTTATCATTGGTAAACAAAATGCGTGTTGTTGTTGCTTTTAGCCTCTTTTTCGATTGGTTTCCTGTTTGGAAGATTAACAACACCAGTCATGATGTCAGATGGTACAATGATGGCAGCCGGCCAGATGATGGGAATGAATATGATGAACGCAGTTAGCAATTTAATGACAGGAGGAACAGTGCCACCTGTGGTGCCAGTGGCTGCAGCGACGTTGGCACCAACGTTGCCCACCCCAGCACAGAGTATTTAATGTTACAAAAGTTGCAGAATTGACAATTGTTTGAAATATCGAAACTGATTAACGGGGATCGAAAATTTTAGAACTTGAGATAATTATCTTCAGTTTTTATGTAGCGATACCTAAGGAGACCAGGACAAATTTGCGAACCTTATGATATCTCCTCTTTCGTTTATTTTGTAGGTATTTATATGGATTTCTCCGCTTAGATGTGAATTCCAGATTCTTTAGATAGACATTTTAAATAATGATTATTGCATATAAAAGTATGTTGTTGGAGCCTGTAATGGCTGGCACAACTTCGACATTCTTAATTTGGAAAAAAATTGGGATACTTGATGCAGATATTGTATCCAGTTTTGATTTAAAAAGGCATTACACATCACTGTATTGAAGAACAATATGCATATATTGTTACGGGTGCGGCATAAAATATGCATAGTTGTTAAACCATTTTATGATTTTAAGTTACTAGTATACAATATATTTGATAATTTTTCAGTCATTTGTAACTGCCCTGCTGGTTTTACGAGGATACCACCGGATAGTGGCAACTGCTATCTAGTTTGTGGCTCAACTTCTGATTGGCTTGGAGCAGTGGTATGGATTTTTTGTGGCTAAAATAAATGTTATTCATATCGAAGAATTTTACTAGTATTAAAACAGTTTTTTTCCCAGTTCTGATATATTAAAACAGTTTCTTATTATTAAATACAAACTTTTAATAATTAGGAACCTGAAAAGGTAATATTTATGTTGGTTTTTTTTTTATTTTGACAAAGGTTTGGAAAATATAAAGTGAAAATAAGTAATGTTATCAAGCATCATTGTCCTATTAAATCTATTTCGACAAATTGTAATAGTATGTTCTTGTAGTTCGAATGTAGAAAGAGAGGCGCATATCTGTGGGAACCGAATAATGATGCCGAGGTAACAGCAGTCGGCACAGCGATTCTGGATAGCACAGGTAAGTTACATTTGATGATATATTAAAAGTACAGTAGGGTGTTCGCCTCTAGCGCGGGAGGTCGTGAACTCTTACTTCGGCCGTCACAAACCAAAGACCCCAAAATTGATATTTGCTGCTTCTAAGCCAAGCACGCGGCATCAATGAGTAAGAACAAAGACTGGTCAGCTCGGAATCAGAATAATAGTGTAAGGTGTCATATCCTTATGCGGACTCTAGTCGGTCGAGTGCAGACTGGGAAAATATTCTTATCAAATTAACATATTCTTTTCCTGAATATGCATATTAATTGTCTGCTCGATGTTAAGCAACTATCTACCGTCATCATTATCTTAATAGTTCATAGAATACAACTTAGTATAAAACGTATTGATGCTACATTTCACTAAGCGCACAGTTTTCGATAAGTTACTATGCTGGTTAGGAATCTTTTTTTAAGTTGGTAAAAAGTTTAGCGGATAGTGTATGACACATAGAACTGATTGACAACAACGTTAAACAAAATTATTTTTTTTAAAATGATATTCTTAGCAACATATGAATAAATCCTTTTTTGCAAATACATATTTATTATTTTATCTAATTGATTTGCCAAGATAACCCTTTCTGAACCAATGTATTGATCTTTTACTACGTGGAAATAGCTCCACCCTCAAAATTTATTGTTCAATTTAATTTTTCTATTACATATTAATATATATTTTCATTAAACTATATGTTCTTGACTAAAAGCGCTTCCATTTGACCTAGAGATGCATACCTGAAGTGTATGGCGTAGAAATGTGTGAGGCATTCGAATGAATTTCGGTGTTACCAAATATGACAAAGAATTTGATAAGCATATGAGGAACATATCCTTGCATAGTCGGATTTTAAATTTTTTGATTTGAATAAATGCTGTACTCCCCTGGTACTTATCTAAGAATCTGTATGTAAACAAAAAATGTCTACACATTCATTAATTGACCTTAACTTGCATGAATTATTTTCAACATTTTTGTTCGTATTTATAATTATTCATTTAGTTATCGTTTTAGTTGCTTCTTTTCTTGCTCAATTGTTGAATTCTTTATTTTTTGTATCAAACGTTGCAATAAATATATTTCAGTTTGTATTAGTTCACTTCACTCATTTGTACAAAAGTAAATTTAGTTTGTTAAATAGTTTCAACCTTCAAGTTTTGTTCACCCTTTCAATATACCTTATTCCGGACTTATATTTCTCGACAGGTGACAAATTTTGGACAGGTGCTACAGATCAAGGGGACGAACATACGGTCACTTTTGCCCTCGGTTCTGGAAATCCTTTTACTATTGCGGCTGGTGAGTTTTTGTCATACAATAATATCCTAATGAGTATCTATGACTAATGATTGAATAAAGATATATCATAACTAGTAATCCTGTGTTAGGATGCTAACACAAAAGTCACCAAAACGGCCCCAAATCATTGTTCTACGGTATCCATGATGCCACATAACCTATGTGTAAAGTTTCATTAAATTCAAAGAATTTTTATATTTTATTCATTTTTGCCGTTTCCATCATAATTATGATGAAAACCTACCTTTCATACGCAAATATTAATAAATATTTCACTACATATTTTGTGTAGTAATTTCTAGGTCTCTAAGCTGTCTATTTTACCCCTTAACACAAAAGAACAATTAACACATATACATTTCACATTTGATTTGCTGTTGAAGGAATAGACAACAGTCATAGACTTTCACGCCGGATTTTGGTACAACATTTTTTTTCAGACGAAACGCTCGTCTGGTGTACTTAATTCAAAGCCTGGTATTTTTCTTGACTTTTTACTGATTTGAAGGCTTCAGATTTAGGGCATTTAAAACAAAACATAATTTTTAGAATAGGATACCAAAAAGATACTAACCGGTTTTTGGGTGGTTTAAAATCATTACAGACAATGTTCATGTGAACAATATCAATTTGAGACTCTGAAATGGTAGGGGCACATTAATAGATATTGGTTAAATAAAGGCAATAGATGTATACCGCTGTTCAAAAGTCATAAATCGATTGACAGAAAACAAATCCGGGTTACAAACTAAAACCGAGGGAAACACATCAACTATAAGAGAAAAAAGGAACAACAGAAAAACTGGAGCGTAGAAACACCATTCTCAACGGAGTTATACATACGCAACTCTCTATTAAAAGTTAATGTTTACTTCAATGTATCTATCTTCTAACAGCAAGGAACAGTGCATGTAATTAGTAATATAAAACATTTAACCATAATTCTGTTCGTGTTCTATTCTAACTATAATTTCCCCGTAGACACAATAGATAAGTGTGGTGTATGCTCAAGATTTTATGTCTTATAATGTGGTCTACATTCGCTCTTAGTGTTTACGTTCAATATAAACATCTTTTCTCTTATACATTAAATCACAACCAAGCGAACCTTCTGAATCATACTTTTATCTAAACTTATAACAGGCAGTAATAGGTATGTGTTCCATTTTACGTCTGTTGTTGACATCCATTGTTATCTGAGGAAACAACCAAACAGTAGGTGTGAGTGTTTGCGAGAAATTTCTGTTTTGTTCTTGTCAGATGATTCTAGTTCAAAATATGATTAATTTATGTATTTGTAGATAGTGATGGTTCGAATTCTGACTGTGTGTCATATGAACCAACAACATTTATTTATAGAACATGTCCTACAAGCCGAAAAAGTGTTTGTGAAAGAGTAAGTTTAATAAGCCACACAGAGTGCTACCAGTATGTTAATTAAAGGCAACAGTAGTATACCGGTGTTCAAAGGTTATTCATCCATTGAAAGGGGAAGAATCCTGGGTTAAAAACTAAAAACGCGGGAAACACATTAACTATGAGGCAAGTAAAAACACAAAAATACTGAACTACGAGGAAAATTCAAAAAGGAAAGTTCAAAATCAAATGGCAAAATCAAAAGTTCAAACACATCAAACGATGGATAACAAGTGTCATATTCCTGACTTGGTTCAGGCATTTTCCTATGTAAAAAATGGTGGATTGGACCTGGTTTTAAAGCTAGCTAAACCTCTAACTTGTAAAACAGTCGCATATAATTCCATTAAATTGACAACGATGTGTGAATAAAACAAACAAAAAAAATAATAGGTAAAAATGTCACAAAGAGGGGTAAATATTCTAATTCGGTAGGTCACATTCGTGAAAAGGGAACGGGATTGAAGTTACGACATAAGGAACATATCCGATATCATCTGTGAAACTGATATTTCATAACGTAAACCAACTCGTGATGGCGTCCGTAAAATTTACAAAGTGATGATTTCAACTTCACCATTTGGAACTTTTGGTTTCAAAATGAAATTCACAATTGGGAAGCTGAAATCATCGCTTTTGTCGTAAAGTTTTGTTTTCAACCGACCCTCATAGTCATTTTCTAGATATAAGTCATAATTTAATGGCAAAATCAAAAGCTCAAATACATCAAACGAATGGATAACAACTGTCATATTTCTGACTTGGTACAGGCATTTTCTTATGTAGAAAATGGAGGACTGAACCCCGGTTTTATAGCTAGCTAAACCTCTCACTTGTATGAGAGTCGCATCAAATTCCATTACATTGTCAACGATGCGTGAACAAAACAAACATAATCAATAGGTAAAAATGTAAAATGTCAAACGAGCTACAGGAACACTTAAGTGAACAGAATAAAGCTGCGTACATACATAGAAACAAACTATTTGATAACAAATTGCATATTCCTGACTTGGTTAATGACATTTTAAGATAATAATAAAGGTGGGTTTAACCTGGTTAACAGGCTAGCCAACCATCCCGAAAATGTTAAAATTATCGCTCAAATGACAACACTTCGTGACAGAAATATACACGTCAAGAAAATTCAACATAAAACGACACGTCAAATGTTTTACTATTTCGTTTGTCTTAATGCGTACATGTACATTATGATATGTCAAAAAAGATATATAGTCGTAAAACAATCCAATCTAAGCAAAATATCTATCTGTGCAAAATACGCTTCCGTTATTATGTGGTTACTTAGGATTCACGTCAATGAGACGGCAACCTAATCAAAAAGAATGTCCATTGTAAGTTGACTTTACTTTAATTTTCAAATTACGATAAAATACTATCTCAGCTTTCCATGAGAATAGTACTTCGTGATCTATCTCACTCGAATTGTTAAGCCTAGTTATTGGTAGTAGATTGCCCATGCACCGATATTCTGATTTTACCCCTAAATAAACACCCCTGTCAAATTTAAACAAACATGAAGCTGGCTACTAATGGTTGCACTTTGTAAATACAGCTTTTTCTCAAACCACGCCTCTTTTGGGGAGATTTAGAATATAAAAGAAAAATTAATGTTGTTAACATACTGCTTCCCAGTTGTGCTCTCTGTGTTCCATCTCATAGACAAGAAACTTGGGAATGTTACCAGTAGATATACATGTGCATATTGTTTACATTGAAATCTGTGGTATTCCTCCAATCGAGGTAGGGGTAGTTAAGAAAATTTGTATTAGTTCAAAATCTGAAAAGTTCAGGGCATATAAACGTTAAAAATATGCCGCACAGCCCTATATTTTGACTTTGAAAAAAATTGTAGTGCATGTAGTGCACGAGTTATGAGGAAATACGTCTGACGATAGTAAAAGTCGAATTGGTTGATCGATACACTGCGCCTGTGTCTTCTCGCACTAGTGATATGTTTTCGTGGATCTATTTTTTCAAATACCAGAATTATCGTTTGATTTGTAAATTCAAAGGTTGGGTCTAAATAAATTCCTGATTCTGACAATTTGACTGAGTATAGATTATAACGGCGGCTGATGCATGCATGTCATAAACAGTTTGATTTGATTTGTCCACGCATTCGTTTTGCTCATTTTGAGGTTCATAAAATTCCTCAAGTTTTTGGGTGTTTATATTTGTATCTTCTTAATAAATTGATGACAATTGAACATAAATGAACTTCTGTTGTGCTTAATAAATAATACGAAAATATGAAGGAGCGTCGGATGTGTTGTTGTTGTTATAGAAATAAATTAATATAAACCAAGAAAATGAGTAAACACGACAGAATTATTTTGGAACGGCTTCGCTGTGCAAAATCGCATTTTTTCAAACAATTCTCCTAAAATCTGACATTAAATATCCTTTAACTTTGAACATGAAATTATCATCTATAACAAAAAAGCACACTAAATGAATTGTTATATTACTCCTCTCTGGGATTTTGTTTATTAATCCAAAACTGTCAACAAACATGACCAATTCTATCATTATATAAGTGGACCAGAATCAGCACTCCCTCCAACCCGTCTGAGATCACCCCTGGTTTTGGTAGGGTTCGTGTCGCTTAGGTAGCAAAACACAGTTCGGAAAAAAACCTTAAAATTGACACTCATAATTCTTAAACACCCTCTGTCCCTTCCTTTCTAACAAATAAGGCTCAATAGTTATTAATAGTGTTATGCATGGGCATATTTATGGAAAGAGAATCATACAATCGTGACAGTTTGTATAGTCTCCATATACTGTATGTCACGTATTGCATTTAACATAATTGTGTATGTTTGATCAAAGAGGTGATAAAGAAAATTTGTCTATTCTAAATTTTACAAAGTATTAAAAATTCAAAGTAGCGATGAAAAAAGGCAACAGTAGTATACCGCTGTTCAAAACTCATAAATCCATAGACAAAAAACTAAATCGGGGTAACAAACTTAACCGAGGGAAACACATTAAATATAAGAGAACAACTACATAACACTAAAATGTAACACACACAGAAACGGACCTAGCATCAGACAAAATCCCACGAGAATAACAAATATAACATAAAAACAAAATACATGAATTTGGGATAGACAAGTACCGTGATACGTCTTATCGCGATGAATGCAAAGAAAGTTTAATATTTTTGCGTCACAAAAGTTTATAAGACTGAAAACTCAATAATTAGCGGCTAATCAAATACACTGTTAATGTACACTGAGAGAGGGGCGGGGTCTCAAAGTATGTCATGGCGGCAAAAACTGTTATGTTAAGTTATTAGAACAAACGATGAGATTTCTTATTATGTGAATACGGGGAATTTACCCGTTTCATAGGTTCACATTATGCATTTGAGAAAGGGATGGTTTGCAAAAAAAAAAATGTTATTCCAATTTTCTTATGGTCAATTGTCTCTTAGAAGGACGCTATGAGCTCTTGTTTTCTCGCGACATCTATTACAGTTCTACCAGATCTGAAAAACTACCAAATCCCCTCACCAAAAATATCAAATGTTAATAAAAAGTTTGTTTTAAACCTTCAAAGAAACATTATTTTAAAACTGTTTTATCTTCAATTGCAAGTATTGTAGATGCTATTTTATATTTCAGAATTACTGTATTTAGCCTACGTAATGAAGAAAGATGTAGCAGCTAAAGAACTACGACAACATCCAATCAATTGTAACCAATGACTTGTTTAGGATTAAACATATTATAAAAAATATTCTAATCTCATTCTTAGAAATATAAATGTTTATATAGAAATGTGTTTTCATAGCACACTTAAATGAAGTTGCAGATAGCTGGGATTGCTTAAAGTATTGACGCAAATAGAAATAGCGATCCGATTTTTTTAGTACATCCGATTGGGACATCGACAAAATGAACAAGATTTGAGCCAATATTTCAAAATGCAAAAATTAAAGCTTGAAAATACTTAGTGTATTCCACTTTATTCATATTCTGATATACTCCTTGCCTCGTAAGTTTTGGCTTCGTGTCTCTTTTCAATGTACATTGAATGTTGAGCAACCAACACTCATTTTTCAAAATGTGTTATTCATGTCAGTTATGACCATCTTTGTTTTGTTTTTACCCAAAGCATGACAATTTATAAATGATATGGAACATTGGTTGAGTGTCTATTTTTATATTGTTGTCCAATCAGTTGATGTGTTTTAGCTTTTTGGTACTTCCATTCAATTATGGACTTCCTCAGAGTTCGGTATTTTTTATCATCATTTTGTTTAGTTGCAATCACTTTTTAACATTTGAAAGTGGAAATGCTTAATATCACTTTCAGAAAGGTGTCAAAAACAACAATAATAACAGAAAATGCAAGGCTATATACAGACAACTAAAGATTGAACTTCACCTGATCAAAACACATGTTTGCTTCATTTCTAGCTGCAAACATTTCACGCAAGTTCGAACAAGAACAAATTAACAATAAATGCAATAGGTAGGTCCAAAATGGAGGGTAAACAGGATTATAGGAAAATTTGTAATGTTACTGAAAAATATAAGTACAGAAATTAAGTCTTGCAACAGGCCACCTATGGACCCCTTATAGAGTTGTTGCAAGGGTTCATAACAGGCAGAGAAAATATCACTTTCTGTATATCAGGCATCAGATTTTACTTATATATATTCGTACCAGACAGAAAATAAATAACAAATACATCTTGTTGTACATTAGTTATTTTTTGGCACTTTTTAGCTTGCCGTTCGGTGCAAGCCAAGTTAAAGGTTGTTTTTTTACTTATACTTGTTTACTTTTTTCAAATTGTGACTTGGATGGAAAATTGTCTCTTTGGCACTCATACCACGTCTAGTTATTTCTATATGTGGACGTAAATGAACAGATCATCACAATTCTTCTAGGATGCTGAATTATTAATATAATCCTATAAGTTATGGTCAACTTCTCATTATTCCAACAATAAACACAAACAAATAAAAAAACTGCAAAAGATATTCAAAATTCAACAAAACACTTTTCTTACATTTCATATATAAATGACAAAACACAATAGTGTGTTTCAACTTCAATAAAATACTTCTTCTGTCAGTAAATAAGGTGATTAAAGTTTATAAATTAAGAAGATAGTAGGGTGTTCGCCTCTATCGCTGGAGGTCGTGAAATCTAACTTTGGCCGTGTCAAACCTAAGACCCGAAACTTGATTGTTCATGCTTCTAAGCCAAGCACGCGGCAATAATGCGTAAGAGCAAAGACTGGTCACCTCGGAATCAGAATAATAATGTAAGGTGTCATATCCTCATGCGGACTCTGGTCGGTCGAGTGCCGACTGGGAAAATATTCTTATTGAATTAACATATTCTTTTCCTGAATATTCATATTAATTGTCTGCTCGATGTTAAACAACCATCCACCATCATCATTATCTCAACAGTACATAGAATACAAGTTAGTTTAAAACGTATTGATGATACATTTAACTCAGCGCACAGTTTTCGATAAGTTACTATGCTGGTTAGGAATATTTTTTTAGTGTGTAAAAAGTTTAGCGGATAGTGTATGACACATAGAACTGATTGACAACAACGTTAAACAAAATTATTTTTTCAAAATGCTATTCTAAGAAAAATATGAATAAATCCTTTTCTGCAAATATATAAATAATATTTTATCTAATTGATTTGGCCAGATAACCCTTTCTGAACCCATTTAAGAAATATATTAACCAATGTGTTGATCTGTAACTACGTGGAAATAGCTCCAACCTCAGAATTAATTGTTCATTTTTTATTTTTTTTTTACATATTAATATATATTTTCATTAAATTCTATGCTGACTAAAAGTGCTTCCATTTGACCTAGAGATGCATACCTGAAGTGTATAGCGTAGAAATATGTGAGGCACTCGAATGGATTTCGGTGTTACCAAATATGACAAAGAATTTGATAATCATATGAGGAAAATATCCTTGCATAGTCGGATTTTAACTTTTTTGATTTGAATACATGCTGTACTCCCCTGGTACTAATCTAAAAATCTGTATGTAAACAAAATTTGTTTACGCCTACAAATCTCTTTTATTGATACTTTACACTAAAGTGAAGTCTTCACATGCCAAATTTCAAATTACTTTTTAAGGCCAATTTTCAATCAGTGTGTCCTTACATTAATTGACCTGAACTTGCTTGAATTTTCGACACTTTTGTGCGTTTTTATAATTATTCATTGAGTTATCGTTTTAGTTGCTTCTTTTCTTGCTCAGTTGTAGAATTCTTTATTTTTTGTATCAAAAGTTGCAATAAATAACTTGTTTCAGTTTTTAAAAAATCACTTCACTCATTTGTACTACAGTAAATTTACTTTTTTAAATATTTTCAATCAATCAACAAATCTTCAAGTTTTGATCACCCTTTCAATATACCTTATTCAGGACTTAACCTATATTTCTCGACAGGTGACAAATTTTGGACAGGTGCTACAGATCAATGCAACGAACAGACGGTCACTTTTGCCCTCGCTTCTGGAAATCCTTCACTATTGCGCCTTGTGAGTTTTTGTCATACAATAATATCCTAATGAGTATCTATGACTAATGATCGAATAAAGATATATCATAATAAAAATTAAAGCCTACCTTTCGTACGCAAATATAAATAAGTCGTTCACTATATATTTTGTGTAGTAATTTTGATGTCTCTAAGCTGTCTATTTTACCCCCTTAACACACAGACAAAAATAACACATATATACATCACATTTTATTTGATGCTGAAGGAATAGACAACAGTCATGGACTTTCATGCCGGATTTTGGTACAACATTTTTCAGACGAAACGCTCGTCTGGTGTACTTAATTGAAAGTCTGGTATTTTTGGAGACTATTTACTGATTTGATTTCTCAGGTTTTGGGAAATGAAAAAAAAAATCATAATTTTTAGAAAAGGATAACAAAAAAAGTACTAACCGGATTTTTGTTGGTTTAAAATTTCTTGCAGACTATTTTCGTGTGAACAATAACAATTTGAGTTTCTGAAATAGTAGGGGCAATTTGATAGAGATTGGTTTCAGAACGCAATAGTAGTATACCGCTGTTCAAAGTCATAGATCGAATGACAGAATACAAAACCGAAAGAATCACATCAACTACAAGAGAAAACAATGAAACAGCATAAACAATGAAGTGTAGAAACACCAGTTTATGGGGTTATTCCTTTACGACTCACAAATATGACAGTAAATTTTTATTTCAATGTTTATATCTTCCAACACATTTCTGTTTAGTATTGCTTTTTAACTATATTTTCCCCTACACATAATAGATATATTTGAAGTATATTTAAGATGTTATGCCTTATTATGTTGTTAATATTGTATGTACGTTGTTTTGTTAAATATTAACATATCTTCTCTTATACAATTGAATAACACCTTTTGAATCATCTAAACTTGCAACAGGAAGTATTAGTTATGTGAATCGCTTGACGTCTGTTGTCAACGGTCATGGTTTCCAAAGAAGCTGTTAAGGAACAATTTTGTATTTGTAGAGAGTAATGGTGCGAATTCGGACTGTGTGTCGTATGAACCAACCAAATTTATATTTAGATAAAATTGAGAAAGGAAATGGTGAATATGTCAAAGCGACAACCACTCGACCATAGAGCAGATAACAGCCGAAGGCAACCAATGGGTCTTCAATGTAGCGAGAATTCCCGCACCCGTAGGTGTCCTTCAGCTGGCCCCTAAAAATATGCATAATAGTACAGTGATAATGGACGTCATACTAAACTCCGAATTATACACAAGAAACTAAAATTTAAAATCATACAAGACTAACAAAGGCCAGAGGCTCCTGACCAGAGGCGCAAAATTGCAGCGGGGTTAAACATGTTTATGAGATCTCAACCCTCCCCTTGTACCTCTAGCCAATGTAGAAAAGTAAAAGAATAACAAAACGCACATTAAAGTTCAGTTCAAGAAGGTCCGAGTCCGATGTCAAAAGATGTAACAAAAGAAAAAATAGATAAAATGACAATAATACATAAATAACAACAGACTACTAGCAGTTAACTGACATGCCAGCTCCAGACCTCAATTAAACTGATTGAAAGATTATGTCTTCATCATATGAATATCAGGCACAATCCCTCCCATTAGGGTTTAGTATCATATTATCATAAAATATATGAGAAGAACATAACCCGTGTCATGCCAACAACTGTTTTTTAGAAATAAATGTGTTTAGTTCCGATGCAAAGACCCTATCAGTGAATCAATATTTCAGCCAAAATATGCAATCTTTAATGACCTGACAACAGTATCGTAACTATATCCCCTTCTTATAAGTATATTTAAAGGTTTTGTTAGTTTCTGAGGAGAATACTGACATTTTTGTGCTTTATACAGAATATTTCCATATAAAAATGGATGTGAAATACCATGTAGAACATGTCCTACAAGCAGAAAATGTGTCTGTGAAAGGGTAAGTTTAGAAAAGCCTTTAATGTGTTACCAGCCGCACGCTGTGCTAAAAAAATTATATAAAAAAAATATTTATACAATGTTTGTACTAAAATGAGTAATGCTACTACATGTGAAGCAGGATCTGCTTACCCTTATAGAACACCCGCCAGTTTCTGGTGGGGTTCTTGTTGCGCATTTATTAGTTGTATGTGTACTATTGTTTGACTGAAAGTGTTCGTTTTGGTTTTTTTTTTGTTTTTGTCATGGCGTTGTCAGTTTGTTTTCGACCTATGTGTTTTAATGTCTAATTAGAAAATCAAACAGACATGTCAGCAGCGTAAGGGTTCCGTTGATCGGGAAATGAAAATATGCATGTGATAGAATAATTATTTAGGAAAAAAATTAGTGCATTTGTAAGGTATACAGTAATTTATTAATATTTTTAAATATCTTTTATTCAAAGTAGGTTAGGCAATCCAAGATGGCGACTTAGATCCATTTAGTTTTTTTCAGTATACGGATATGGATAGTAAAGTGCACATTGCTAGAAAACAAAGAAATATCGATGACATCGCCAAATATGTTAATAAAGTAATACAAATAGACAGGAAATACTAAAAAAAATATAAAAAACATTGATTAACAAAATTTTAATCTGCTAACCGAGTCCCTGTGAGAAAAACGGGAAAAAAGGCATCCGGATATTGTCCCATCATTGGACAAAATTTTAAGTCAGATTAATCTTCCGGTTTGCGTTTTTCTTCATACTTTGAACATACATATACTACGAATAAAGTGTTTTTTAAAACTATCTGCTATCATTTTCAAGCTTACTATCCACGGCGGTCACAGAGTTTATCAAATATTATATCAATGACCACAATGGATCGCTTAGTAAACTTAGAATTGAAAGTAAATACACTTTATTTATATAGTAATGAATGTTCGTAATATACAGATAAGCGCTAAAATTATTCATGTGAACTTTTGACACCTTTCTGAAATTCTCCAGTCATTAGATCGTTTACAAAATTAATTGATTACAAAACAAAAATGTGGTATGCTTGCCATATGTTGAGAAAACTCTGCACCAGAGACAAAATTACACAGAAATTAACAACTATATATAGGTCACCTTGCGGTCTTCAACAACAAACAAAGCCAATACCGCATACTACGAAATGACTTTATTTATGTACATTAAATGAACGAAAAACTAATATGTAACACATAGACAAACGAAAACCACTGAATTACAGTCTCCTTACTTAAATTTTCAAAACATACTAAAGGTATGTTCATATTGAAATTGATAGAAAACCAAAAATTGAGAATTTTGGAAATAAAGGAGAAGGGATAAAAAAAAGAACATTTCCCTGTCCCCAATAACCTATGACACTTTTGCTGAAATTCTTCAGTCATTCAATATTTTACAAAATTCTTCCAACAACACTTTTCATACTTTAAACTATGCTCTGAATGCCCGCTATTTCGCGGGTGTGTTCTAGTTTATTTTTAAAACCGAAACCAGGCATTCTGTAATTATGAAAATCTCTGTTCTTTGGTAATTTTGCTTATGAATAGTGGTATTAATATCAACTCCTACATCATTGGCGGATCCAGGGTTGGAACCCCATTGTTTTGGTCAATTAATGCATTTGAATGGGGACATATAGTTGGAACCCCTCCCCCTTTAGCCATGAGTTGGGAACCCCGCTTTCAAGTTAAAATGGCTGGATCCGCCCCTGTTCACTTTTTGTTTTTAATATATTCAATTTGTTTCTGCAGTTCCTTTCCAATTACTATTAATGTGTTGCGTCTGAATTAAAATTGTAACATTTTATAGTGATTGGAAAGGTAGAAAAAAATCATCAAATGAGAAAATACTGAAGACACCTAGAAACAGCACCAGATCATTGTATATATTGCATCTAATAAAAAGAAACTGAGATTTTGATAGTTCCACTTCAAGGTAAAAATATTTATGTCTTGTGAAATGAAAAAAATATTGTAACACTGTAGTTAATTAAAAAAGATTCTATTACGTGTATTTCTGTATTGGCCTTGTTATTGGTCCTCGGCCAGCTTATAGCACGCGAATATCCTTGAGGGATGGGCGTTTTGTGTTTTCTTACCATTTCGTAAAATCATGATTATTTAAAGGGTTTTGAGAAGATAAAATAAGACCGAAAGTCATAACACTGAATTAAGAGTTACAGTAACGGAATATATAAACAATTTATAAAACAGTCGAAGAATTCTAATAAAAACTATATTGAACAGCCCGACAAAATGACGTTATATAACAAGACAGACATGAAACAAATATAGGTCCGAGAAAACAGTTATGATGCCTCTATTATTGTTGTTGTTACCAATTATGTAAATCAATTGTATCTGATTGTATGCCCTTGATGGGCTCTGTAATTTGGGAAATAAAAATATTCTATTCTATTCTGTAGTGAATTTATTTATAACAGAAAAAACAACAAATACCTTTAATTTTAACAAACATTAGCACGTGCTCGATTCAAAACATATTTTTCCGACGTAGTCGGTATAGTTTCGGTTTGTGCACTTTGAACTTAAGGACGCTTCACTATGGTAACAGACTACGCATGCTCTAAAATCCTTTCTGTGATTGGATAAAATGCTGTCATGGTGGGTGATTTGGTTGTGTTTGAAAAAAACGTCTCGAAAATTATATCGTGATGGAAAGCATGTGAAAAACAAAAAATATTTGAACTAGATCTTACAAAATTTATATTTGTATTAAAATAATTGTTTCTCCAATAGCTCTTTGTATCCATGACAGCTGTTTATTCGGGACAATTATATAATTTTTAATGTAAACTTTGTTGTACGAACGTAGTACTACATTACTTTTAGAACGCACCTACGCATGTGAGATTTCCACGGGGTTTTGGTGCATTTAAACAGAAAGATACTTATACTTCTACTACCAATAGTTTCTAGCTTTGTTAACCATGAATTAAGTTTTATGTAAACAGTAGTAAATGTATATTTGTTTCTTTTTATTTGCGCTAGATTTTTTGACAAATAGAAATTTTAGGTGTCATCACAATATTCTAGCTTATATATTATTGTCTTAATACATGTATACCCAGACTTAGTAAAGAATTTCTTGTAGTTACATTCAGATGGAGATTTTATTAAAGAGGTCCTGCATCATTAAGCCATTGTGCTTCAGAAGGTTATCGAAATAATAGTTTTGAACATATACTCAAATTTAAATACGTCGGATATCTTTTTTAAAGATAATTCTTGTTAAAGTGTAGTGTTTAATTTTGGGACACATCCTAATTTGTGACCTTTTCAAACTGGACCGGTACCAGATCACTAATTAATCTTAACATAAAAGTACTATAAACTGTTTAGACATTTCCATTCCATATGACTTAAGCCTGGACGGACTCATACGTGTACAAATCACGACGATAGATCATAACAAGAATGTTCACGAATAAAAACTTTCAAAAAATAAAAAAGATATATGATATACGTACTTCATGCATGTATCAAAAAAAACCGCAAAAGGTTACTGAAAAGTTAATACAATCAAACGGAAAAGTCTATAATTATTGGGATGTATTTATTTATGTCAAAAAGTAGTCAAAACACATAATAATGCTGCTGTATTACATGTACATTTTCCGTAACATAAGTCGAGCAGTATTTTTTTATTAATTGAACTCTCAGGATTTTTCAGATTTTTACATCAAGAATAAAGGGAAAAAAGAGGAAAAGAATGCCACTGTTCCTTTTTAAAGAACACTGGCTGACGTGTGAATAATAAGGTTTCCGAAATATATATATGAATATATTCTTTGTATAACGCATTCGTAACAAATATCAACGAAATCTAGAACAAGAACAACTACGCAGTCTCGTTTTTCTGTTAGGGTTATTGTTTCATCATTTAAGCTTCATCGGATAGAAATCGAATGATATCAAAACATCTGTTAACATATTTCGAGTTACATAATCTAAACGTAGAATTTATAACTGTTTGACAATTGAGATGATTTGACAGATTTAGAATTGACAGGGAAGGGTTTAATTGAATACGTAAAATGTTCTGTACTTCGGTGTTGACATGAATATCAATAATGTGGTCATTTTTATAAATTATCGGTTTACAAAACTTTGTATTTTTCGAAAACTTAGGATTTTCTTATCCCAGGCATAGATTACCTTAGCCGTATTTGGCACAACTTTTGGATCCTCAAAGCTCTTCAACTATTTACCTGTTTGGCTTTACAAATATTTTGATATGAGCGTCACTGATGAGTCTTATGTAGACGAAACGCGCGTCTGGCGTACTAAATTATAATCCTGGTACCTTTGATAACTCCTATATATACGTTACCAGGCTTTATTTAAGAATGTTATTCTAATAATTCTACAATGCTACAGCGCAGTTACTGGCATTTTGCAATAATCGAACAGAAGAGAAAAAGAGTAAATTCAGTGGTCAAACACTTTGTAATAGAAAATGGGGAGAAAGCTATATTACATGAGAACATTAGGGCATGTGAAGTGTCTTTATACAGAACATATGGAACTCATTTGTCACAAACTGGAAATCAGGTTTTCTTAAATAATATACAACAAGGGGGTGAGTCTTTCCAACGCACAACAAAATTAAATTTTCCAATGATTCATTAATGAAAATTTTGTGGAGGTGAGAACAAAAGTAAGATTTGACAGCTAACTTGGGCTCTCGTGTGGCGGTCCAGGGAGACTGGTAGTGATTGGGGGATTATTTAACTCGGTCCTTGCTCTGGGCCCGACAAGTTCTAAAATTTGCAGCTTTGGAAAATGTGGTAAGTGGTAACGGTGGGGTCTACAGATGGGTAACTTTGGGACCTCCTCCACTTCATCTTATAGAGGGGCGGTCTACACCTACGGACAGGTGGGGCACTCATAACTGGAGCATTGGTAATACGAGTGTTTTCCCCGGTCACTCCCCATGGTAGGTGGTGGTGTAACCGTTTTTAACTACCAGGGGTTTTATGACACTATGTCAACATAGGTCACCTGATAGCCATTGTGTATAGGTAATCGGTAGTCATCCTGGAGCTTCAACAAAATATTATAGAATACTCTTGCTTTTGAAAATTTGAAAATGCCTGTACCAAGTCAGAAATATGACAGTTCTTGTCTATTCGTTTTTGATGCGTTTTGTTATTTGATTTTGCCATGTGATTATGGACTTTCGGAATTAATTTTCCTCTGAGTTCAGTATTTTTGTGATTTTACTTTAATGTCACAAAGTAAAAATGTATATTCTAGTCATGAAAATGTAAATACAATTTGGTGTAATAAAATGTATGTTTAATTCCAAAGATTGTTTTTGTATAAGTTGTAAAAGTTATAAATGAAAAACAGAGGATGGAACCTCTCAACAAATGAGTATAATAGACAGAAAGCCTGTAGTATTTTATTTTGGTATTTGTGAATTACAATTAACAACAGACAAAGAAAGACAACTCTAGATTAATTTTTAATCACTTTGTGATTAAAGGAAGGACTTCAACAAAGTTAGAAAAATACATCAACAAATCTTAATCGTTGTTATTCATCTAATTGTTATTCGTTCAGCATTGATATAGGGTCTTTTTCTATGAGTATTGCAATTAAATAATAAGAGATGAAAATTTAAGAAAAGTTGGTTTATATACATGTAGCTAGCTTTATAAATTCAACTGCATTATAATAACTCTTAATATAAACTTTGTTTCAAACAAGGAGTATATCTGTAAATAAAACATTATTATATCTACAATACTGTAGGTTGTTGATAAAACCATGAATTACAATAAATATAAAAAAAACTATTCAAATAGTTTAACATGTTTCATATACGTAGACAAAAATGGTCTTGTATGATTATCCGTAACGATTAAAATAAATAACCCTTAATCTTTGAAAAAACTGTAGATTCATTTCAACCCTGGACAAATAAATTATCTCACTTCATGTTAAAATATCCGATTTATTTTATTGTTTAGATAAAGAGAAAGATGAAAAACATCAGAAAAAAAAACCAAGTGTATTGCTTTTCTCGGATGTACAAACTTGTCCAAGTTAATAACCCCAATGTCATGTCCGTCTTTCTGTCCAACAATTCTGTTGCGTGGCACTTCTCTGTCGTTTTAATTTGTTTTGGTTCTTGTTATAATTTTTTTAGACTGTATGTACAGCAAATCAAATATTTTTATCGGGTTGGGAAAAAGTCGTAAAGGTTTCATAAACATGATAAAGGTGGACATTTGTTGTAGTAAACTGAGTAAATTAAGGTTATCTTGATTTCTTTTAATTGTAATGATAGTGTAAACATTATATATAACATGTGTTAAAATTTCCAATTGTTTCAGTTGTAAAAGATATTTTATTAACTACGGCATGAGTGATTTATTTCTGATGTCATAAATGTGATAAATATTAAAAAAAAGTTTTAGACAGATAGGTTAATAATAATATATAAAGCAGAATATACCTTTTTTTCTTATTAATTTTTATTGAATACTTATTTTTTTTTAAAGTAAAGGTTATCTTGCTGAACTTTATAGGAGAAGCCCTTACTTAAAACTAGTAAGGAAGGCTCACAATCATGTTTTGCTTCGCTGAATTCCTAACATCCATTTGGATAAAAGTAAACCATGGTGCAAAAGTTAAGAATTGGTTTCTTTTTGCATTTGAGCCTTAATTTGCATGTAACAAGTTTATGCTTTTTTTCAGAATTTTTTTCAAATACAAACTTTAGTACTATAATACTTTTTTATAAATTCAATGTATAACAGACAATTTTAAGAAGACATAGGACACAAGGCACAGTGTGTTTTGATTTAATAACAGACGCATGTATATATTCTATAAACATGATAAACTAGCTATCTACTGTAAACCTGTTTTATATGTATTAACATATATCAGTCGTTTCAAAAAATGCACCTTATATCATACCATATATATATTCCATTGAATCATAAGACTACAATAAATATGATAACATTAATATCATAACATTGTAATACTTACTTATAATATATTGACTACAAATAAAGCTGCGATTTAAAAACAATAATATAAGAAGCTCATTTCCCTACACTAGGTGAGTTCTGATATTATGGCACACTTTTTGTAATATTATTTTTTATATATCTGTCACTGCCAGGTTTTATTCAATTTATGTCAAGTTTGAATCAATCATGTTTTATTCATATGTTATGATATATTCTGGATACGCTTGGCTTCGTTCATATATGATAAAATTTCTATTTTTGCTGCACCCTATCACACTGTCGTAACGTCTACCATGGACACAATTGTCAAAATTGCAGACTTTGCATGGAGGAAAACTCATATCTTCATTTTCTCGTTGTAAGACACACATTTCACCTAAGGACACCCTTGCTAATATCATCTTATTATCTGTATCTTCGTCATCGCCTAAAAGGAAAAAACAATTGCATGAAAATGGAATTATGAATTGATAAAGTAAATTTAATTACCATTCACTTATTTTTGTTGACTCGTTAGGTAAATTCATTATTTATATGGTTAGATGAGGCATAATTTTTTTTGTCTGGTAACCCGGCCAACCAACCAAGATGGCCACCATGGTTATATAACTAAAGAATTTGGGGTGAAATTCAGTTTTTGGCTTCTATCTCAAAAACCAAAGCATTTGGAGCAAATCTGACATGGGGTACATTTGTTTATCAGGTTGAGATCTATCTTCCCTGAAATCTACAGATCAATCGGACAACCTGGTGTTAAATTGCTGCCCCTGAATTGTCAATTTTAAGGAAATGTTTGTTGTTTTTGGCTATGAATATATCTTTAATATTATTATAGAGATAAACTGTAAACAGCAATAATGTCCAGCAAAGTAAGATTTACAAATAAGTCAACATGACCCAAAGAGTAAAAGAGTTTGATACAATTCTCTCCTGTAATGCCTTCATGATCGAATTGGATCCAGTACATGTCATAAATATCAAGTTTTTGCGGGTTTTTTTTGTTTGAAACAAAAAACTAATTTCACTAGTCATTTAACAGCTTTCATACAAAATACCACGTACTTGAATTTGCATCTACTAAATGCAACTTGTCTGTAAAATAAACTCCATATCCAAACTTGTCTTTTCGCATGGCAACCCCATTGACCAAGGCACTATCTACCTGTACTCTATCTGATGAAAGGCAGAACAGATATACTTCGTTTATGTTGCTTGACAACTGCTGTAGTAGGCAACTTTGCTGCCGAGCCATTGTTTTCATTTGACCACCAGAATCTGGTACTTGTTCTATGCCTGGAAAGCAGCCTCTCATTGTCGATGCCTTAAGGAAAAGTTTTGATCTTTTGAACGCGTAATCCTCCCATAAAGTCAAACTTTCGAGTCTCTCAATACGCTTTAATTCTTTGAAACTAGAATCATCACTAGAATCTTCCCAAATAGCTGCTATAGCCTTATACAGTTTATTGTCTTTGGACAATTCTACCATTCGATGAGATGCGTGATTTGATACTTTCAGATTCTTCACTGTCGTGTCAAGTGAGTATGATATCCAATTTTGAGGTAGAAAAATTTCCTTTTGACACATTTCAATACAATCCTTAACTTTTTCATCTGCAGGATCAAAACATTTATCCCGCAAAGCATGTGTCTGTTCTAAAACCTAGAAACATATTGTACTATTTTAATACTCTGGAACGATATTGTGGATTGATTATAATTAGACTGCGTTTCAATATTATGAAAGGTAGTATAATAAGATCCCCCTCCAAGGAGACATCAGATACTAGTAATTGGTAACAAATTCGATGTGAATATTGCTGTAATAGTGCATAGTCATGAAATCCTATCTATCAAACTTAAGTTATCGTTATCATTTAGAAATTTATGTTAAAAGACAATTCAAACTGCAAACTTCATAAAGCGATTTATCACTAAGTTCTGCAATTTTTCCTTAGTATCCGACGATTAATTAAAACTGTTATTATTATCAAAATACGTTAAGCATCGTTTCATTTTGATAATTAAAATATTACCTTGATGGTTCTAGTAGTACGCCTACCCCGTATCACTATAAAAACCTCCTTCAACGATGATTTCAGATTCTTCTCTACAAATTTTCGAATTCCAACACGTTGGTGTTTATATGAAGACAATGCATCGAACGCATGGTCTACCCAGAAGGGAAAGGCAATCGACTTTCTACCGTGTGTATGTGCGAACTTGAGACAATCTTCGCAGATTTCTTCTAATGTCTGCAAAATAAATCAAGAATTATATAATTTCACTAAAACAATTTTGTCTTGTGTTAACTATAGATGAAGATGTATTTTATTATAACATATCCATTGTTCATATCTATAATAGGATTACATGAACTAAAACAAACTAGCAATAATAGTCAACGTTAACTCGTCCATCTATATATTCTGGCGCACAGACTATGATTATACGCAATATCAGGCTTATAAAAAACAGATTAAAAGTCTCTGTAATATTTTTTTTTACTATTATAGTCGCACACATAAAAGAAAAAAACACTCTTATGTTAATGAACATTGTTTTACCAGGTATCTTCGATCCAGATTGAAAAGAAACAGTAGCAATCGCCAAAAAAATATGCTGATATATTTTACGGTGGGTTTTGTTTTCTTTTTGGAAAAGGGTTAATAAATAGTAAAAGTGGATTATACTCACATATGCTAGAATATCTTTAAAGGAAGCGAGTTTCATGGTAGAAAGGACTATTTGATATCACCTATCAACATGTGATCAAATATCTTATTGATATTGATAGAAATAAAATCGATATTTAGTTACACAAAAAAATTTATTGTAAAACCTATATGGTCTATACACCAAAATATTGATATCTTTCCACCACGTTTCGATTATCATAAAAATAAATTAAAAATCGAATTTTTATAACTAGAAATAGCTTATCTGGAATAACAGCTTGGCATACCAAATTATCTTTCCATCTAGAATTATCTCTCTAATCGCGTACAACCATACCGGGTAAACGAGAGTTTTCAACAAAGCAACTGAAGTCCCCGATTCTGGTAAAAACAATCAATAAAAGTTCTGATTATAAAAAAAAGAAAATGTGGTATGATTGGCAATGAGACAAATGAGACTAACGGCCGAAAAACAAATATGTAACACATAAACAAACGACAACCACTGAATTACAGCAATTGTATTACTTAACCGTCCCAAAACCACAAAAACATCGTGTTTGTCTACAAATCGTTACAGACACGCTGCTTTTCTGTGGCAATGTCTAATTTGGTATTGAAGAAACTAACTGCATCTACTTCACATAATTTGTTAACCCCTTTTGTATTTTGCACATTTGTACGGTATTCACCGGTTAGTGTTTGCACCTTGGTCACGAAAACAATGCTTTGAACGATACATATTACGCTAAACAACTTAGATATACCAACGTCACGTCCTGTACAAATTTATAACAAACGTCGAATTAATCGAACGAACCTTAACAGATCCTTGGCAAAAAACTTACCAAAACTACGCGTGCAATAATAGGAAGACCATTTGATATTCGGGGTTGGGAGGGGGGGGTGATAGGAGGATTTTAAAAATAAATAACTCAGCCTTGATAATCACAAAAAAATGGTTTGTTATGTGGTACCTTGAAAATAAATTACCTGACTTTGTTGGAAATAAATAACTTAACCATGTCAACAGGTCTTCATAAATTCATCTTTTTTCAAAAAAAATCGGGAAACACTTCCCGTTTTTAGCTCACCTGGCCTAAAAGGCCACGTGAGCTTTTCTCATCACTTGGCGTCCGTCGTCGTCGTCGTCTGTCGTCGTTAACAATTTTCAAACATCTTCTCCTCTGAAACTACGGAGTGGATTTGAATGAAACTTAGCATGATTGTTCCTTAGATTACCCTCACAAAGTGTGCTTCGATTTTTGATCCGTCAAAAAGCATGGCCGCCGTTACTTAAAATAGAACATAGGGGACAAATGCAGTTTTTGGCTTAGATCTCAAAAACGAAAGCATTTAGAGCAAATCTTACACGAGGTAAAAATGTTCATTAGGTCAGTATCTATCAGCCCTGAAATTTTCAGATGAATCAAACAACTTATTGTTCGGTTGCTGCCACTTAATTGGTAATTTTAAGGAAATTTTGCAGTTTTTGGTCATTATCTTGAATATTATTATAGATACAGTTAAACTGTTATAGCAAAAATGTTAAGCAAAGTAAGATCCACAAATAAGTCAATTTGACCAAAATTGTCAATTGACCCCTCAAGGAGTTATTGCCCTTTAAAAACTTTTTTCACAATTTTTTCATCATGTTGACTTACTTTAAAAAATCTTCTCCTTTGAAACTGCTGTATCAATTTCAACCAAACTTAGGCTAAATGAGGTTCAGAGTATCTAGTATAAATTTTATATTTTATTTCCTTGTATGTCAAAAAACATAGCTCCTATGGCTTAAATAGAACATAGGAGAAAATGAATTTTTTTTTTGCTTTTGAAGAAAATAGGACGATTCAAAGAACATTTTAAAAAAATGAAAAGCCAAAATAATCATTGATGAGAGATTTAACCAAAAAAATTAAGATGAGCGATTCAGGCTCTTGAGAGCCTCTTGTTTTTTGTGATAAAAGTATAAATATAATTTGAATATACTTGAAATGTCTGAAATTTTGTTTAATTTAACTTGAGGTATATTGTCTCAGGAAACCTTACCTCACTTTTATTTTGACAGGGCCGAAACTACATTGAGACAAATGCCTCATGTAGGAAATTTCAAAACCAAACGCTTTTCTCCATATCAAATTATGTTCACAAGAAGCAAGTTCTGTTTCCCTCAGACGTAGCCCTGGTTTGTCGGCGACCATTGTTTCTTATTTATTTGTCTTTTGTTCATTGATTGCCCTTCTGTATTCTGTTAGTGTTGCATTCCTTTTGTAGTATAGTAGTTTTGTTATGAACTTGCTCATGAGTTTAAAAAAAACTGAAGTCACAGACTTACACATGTAACTATTTGAACTAATATCATTCCTTTTTTTGCTTTATCATGCATATTGGTCTTTTTATGTTATACATTTTGATTTAAGACCAAAATATTGTCCACAAAAATTTAAAACAAAACTTGCATTTTCAGATTATGAAAGGGTCTTTGGAACACCCAGAAAGCATGATTTTGTATCATTTGTACTATAGGTTCTTGGGCCTTCAGTGGCTCCAAACACCTTCAAAAACATTCCTCGCTTTGCTCGGTGAAATATGATGTCGATACTATTGAAAGAGACGAGTTATAACCAAACGTTAATACTATGTATGTATACAAAACATGTATATGCAGTTGGGAATATGAAAAAATCATTTCTGCAGAGGATGATGATTAATTGTGATTGCTTCAATAGTGCATAAAATGAATAATCTTTCCTCTTCGTTTACAAAAATAATAAACTGATCAAAAACAAACCCCCTCTCCCAGTATATCAAATGGTCGTCCCCTAGGGAAACATAACCAAGGAAAAATTCTAAGTAGGGGAAACCCCATAATAACATATTAACGGACTGCAAAAAAATGATTTATCAGACTAGCCGTCAATCGTTCTTCCAGCTTGTCTGATCTGACGACAAGTTTGGATTAATTTGGCCCGGTAGTTTCAGAGGAGAAGATTTTTGTAAAAGATCATGGAGATTTACGAAAAATGGTTAAAAATTGACTATAAAGGGCAATTACTCCTAAAGGGGTCAACTGATCATTTTGGTCCTGTTGACTTATTTGTAAATCTTACTTTGCTGAACATTTTTGCTGTTTACAGTTTATCTCTATCCATAATAATATTCAAGATAATATCCTAAAACAGAAAATTTAAGTAAACTTAAGATTACCAATTCAGGGGCAGCAACCCAACAACGGGTTGTCCCATTCATCTTAAAATTACAGGGCTGATAGATCTTGACCAGATAAACAGTTTTACCCATTGTCAGATTTGCTCTAAATGCTTTGGTTTTTGAGTAATAACCAAAAACTGCATTTAACCTCCATGTTCTATTTTTAGCCGTGGCGGCATATTAGTTGGTTGGCCAGGTCAAAAAACACATTTTTTAAACTAGATACATCAATGATGATTGTGGCCAAGTTTGGATTAATTTGGCCCGGTTGTTTCAAAGGGGAAGATTTTTGTGAAAGATCACGGAGATTTACGAAAAAAAGGTTACATATTGACTCTAAAGGGCAATTACTCCTAATGGGGTCAACTGACCATGTTAGCAATTATTGACAAATGTTCTCGTAGTTTGCACTAAACAAAGCCTACATGTAAGGCAAATGGGAATATTGTAAAAGCAAAAGTTTAGACACTTTTAATTGGTCTACATATGAACATATGAACATATGTAGACCAGCTTATGCTGCGAATGTGTTGACGTTACGCACGGTAATGCGTTCGGATTTAAATAACGTTATTATATAATTTTAGAACAGCAACCATTTGCCTATACAAAATAGAATCACCAACATCCATATATCTACAAAAAGGCCCGGACATTTTTTTCGTATTTTAAGTTAATTCTATAAATTTGTGCACATACATTTATTTCAATGATCTCACAAATCTAACTTTTGCGTTAAAATTTGCATGTCCGGCTCAACATTTCAGATTAAATAAAATCTATTTTTCTATGTTCCGTTGTAATTTTGCACATAAAATCTGCGAAATTTAGTATATAAGCAGTTACGATACTGTTGTCAGGTCATTAAAGATTGCATATGTTGGCGTTAATATTGATTCACTTATAATGTCTTTGTATCGGAACTAAACACATTTATTAAAAAAAACAGTTGTTGGCATGACACGGGTTATGTCCTTCTCATATATGTTATGAATGTATGATACTAAACCCCTAATGGGAAGGATTGTGCCAGATATTCATATGATGAAATCATAATCTTTCAATCAGTTTAATTTAAGTCTTGAGCTGGCATGTCAGTTAACTGTTAGTAGTCTGTTGGTATTTATGTATTATTGTCATTTTGTTTATTTTCTTTGGTTACATCTTCTGACGTCAGACTCGGACTTCTCTTGAACTGAATTTTAAATGTGCGTATTGTTATGCGTTTACTTTTCTACATTGGCTAGAGGTATAGGGGAGGGTTGAGATCTCATAAAAATGTTTAACCCCGCCGCATTTTTGTGCCTGTTCCAAGTCAGGAAACTTCTGGCTTTTGTTAGTCTTGTATTATTTTAATTTCAGTTTCTTGTGTACAATTTGGAAATTTGTATGGCGTTTATCTTGAGGGTTATTCTCTTTTGTTGTGGAGGAATAATAACGTCTTGCTAGTTTAGATGCTTTATGATCGTGATATGATAGATATACGTAACAATAACGTGACGTTACATTAACAATAGTTTGCACGAAAGTACGGGAAACAATTACATATCAAAATGATAAAAAGTCTCTTGGCCTATATTCACGACATTCTGGGGGCCTCAAAATGCATAAGAAATAAAATTATTTTAAATGATAAATAATCAAAACTTTAAAGTTCTATAAATGAATCACATTGAAAGTTTTTTGTAATTTCACTTTACGTTAACTGTCCTTCACAAGAATCCTTTAACAGTTAATATAGTTCTAACGGATAGAACTTCACAATTAGTTGTGTGGTAACAAGTCTTCTAGAAGTCCGTACTTTTGCTGCTCGAATAAGTTCATTGAACTACATCACCGATGTAAACTTGTGAAGTATATTTTCCAGAGGCTCGATGATATTCTCGTAATCCGGTAAAATATTCATTAGACCAGCGTTTTGCGAAATGGTCTAATAAGAGTCCTTTTCTCTCAAATAGTTTGTTTGCTGTGATCGTATCAAGTTCTTGAATATTCGCGTTGTGTTTGTCGTTGTGCATCTCTGTGGTCGTAATAATCCTTCCGTATAAAAGATGAGATGTATCCTTGATGTGTAGAGGTTCGGTAAAATCTATCCCAGATGTGCAAAATGGTATGGTGTCTTTAACTCGATCCTTTGGTAGCGGCGGTGGTTCCCACGGTGGTTTTGAGGCATATTTATTTTCCTTAAAAGTTATGCTAGAGTTTTGAACCTCAAGCATTAGGTTTTGTACATTTTGTATGATTTCATCAGAATCCGTCTCTAATCCGCTCGACCCAATTTCCCGATTTTTCTGTAAATTGCACTCCTCGGGTTTGTGCACAACTAAAACATTCATCATTGTAGAGTTCCATTGTGTATTGTCCGTATCTGTGTTCAGCGGTCCTGATATCAAATAGCCTATTTTGGATTTAACAGCTGTTGGTCCGTCACCTCGAATAATTTCATCTTGTACTAAAGACCAGTAGTAATCTGCTCCAACGAGAAGCGAAATATTAAACTTTTCATCCTGCGTAACTGGGTGGGCAAGTTGTTATTCTTGTAAATAAGACAAGCTGTTAATGTTTACCCGTTTCTTCATATGTATCGGTGCGGCAATTTTAGGAACAATAATTACTTCCATTGAAATTCTTTCTTTTCTTTCGGTCTCAATCGATAATGTCGTTTTCTCCAGGTTGCGTACCTCACCTTCTGTCCCGCCAAATGCAGAAATTTGCATGCTTACTACACCAGTTGGTTTGATATGGAGTTTTTCTACCAGTTCTTGAGAAATAAATGAATTCTGGGCGCCTTCATCGAGTAGAATGTAAGTCATAACACTTTCATCATTGTACCATACGGGGCGCTACGGTGGTTTTCAATAAAATTTCGGTATGTGCTGTAATGGCAGAATGCATAGCGGCGCTCTTTGTTTCTGTTGTACTTTGTAGATTTCGTTGACAGGTTTTGTTACGGCTTTATTTTCATTTGAAGTGAAGTTTTCATTTAATAAATTATTACGGCATATGCTACTGTGATTTTTTTTACTGCAATTTCGGCAACTGTATTTTGACCTGCATTCTGAAACCTTGTGATTACCGAAACAGTTAAAGCAAACTCGTTTTTCCTTTACGATTTGGGTGCGGGCGTTTATATCGGTGATCTTTGTACATTCATTTGGGTGATGCGGGTTTTGACAAAACAAACACGGCCTTTTTGTCTTAACTGAACTATTGTTGTTACTATCTTTAGACCCTGTTGAAAACCATCTATTATTTGTTGTTTCTGTCACGAACGATGCGGTGGGGATAATATCGGTTTCAATAGGATTGGCGTTAGCGGACTCTTGGATACAAATTTCTTTCTTTATTGCTTTGCGTAAACTTGAAATATCCCAATCATCATTACCGTGGTCTCTAGTAATGTTTTGTCTGACAAAACATGGAAGTTTGTTGAGTATTAGGGGTATTAATAGGCTTCCGTACAATTCCTGATATCGACCCATTCCTTCTAGTTCACGTATATTACTTTCTAGTGTGTCACTGAACGATTTCAGTTCTCTAATTCCTGGCGTTGGTGCAGGCAAATTTAGCAAATTTTGCATGTATGCGTTAACTCTTTTGTGTTGTTGGCCAAATCTCTCGTGTAGAATTTGTATTGCTTGATTATAGTTTGTATTAGTCATTTGCATTCCCGAAATACACTGGCTAGCTTCTCCATAAAGTTTCGATTTTAAATAATTAAATCGTTGCGCGTCACTTAATGAAGGATTTTCATGTACAGAATTATTATAGGAATCCCAAAAGGCTGACCATTCCAGTAGATTTCCGCCGAATGTTGGCAAGTTGAGTTTCGGCAATTTATTATAATGACTTGACACTGTGGAGGTGGGCATGCTTGACTGGCTTAGGCTTGTTTGCTCTGAGTTGAAAATTATCTGGTTAGAATGTTCTTGCACGCTTGGGTTATTGCATATAAAATCTGATGCATTAGGGTTAAGAGCTGATTGATTTTTAGAATGACTTACTTCTTTCAGGATCTTCTCAATTTTCGTTATTCCAATTTGAATATCTAACTCGTATTTGTCAACTTCTTCAATTTCTTGGTCGAGGTCTTCTCCTTCTTCAATAGATTCTAGAATCTTCTCAATGAGGTCAGACAATGTCTTCTTCTTGGTTTTGATGAGCCCCATCATGGATCTGAGGTTGATAACATCTTGTTGCGGTTCTTCTGTCGGGTCTGCTTTTTTCAGTAGTTTTATTACTGCTCGTCGATGTGCGGCTCGTACTGTTTTGAGTTTCGAACTCATCTCTAGTTGTGGTTTTCGTCACGGCACCAATATCTTGAGGGTTATTCTCTTTTGTTGTGGAGGATTAATAACGTCTTGCTAGTTTAAATGCTTTATGATCATAATATGATAGATATACGTAACAATAACGTTACGTTACATTAACAATAGTGTGCGCGAAAGTACGGGAAACAATTACATAAGAAAATGATAAAAAGTCTCTTGGCCTATATTCACGACAGCGTTCATTATCACTGAACTGGTATATATTTGTTAAAGGGCTAGCTGAAGGACGCCTCCGGGTGCGGGAGTTTCTCGCTACATTGAAGACCTGTTGGTGACCTTCTGCTGTTGATTTTTTTTTTATGGTCGGGTTGTTGTCTCTTTGACACATTCCCCATTTCCATTTTCAATTTTATTCCTACTAGATTTATATTATTACATCATACCCGTATTTTGGTTTTGGTTGAAATTTGAAGGCAAACCTTCAACGAAATATTCAGGAGAGTAACCTGTCTTAATGTGTAATGAGGAAAGTTTATCAAAATTTAAGTTTTATTTTTATCCCTATAAAATAATCGAATCATTACTCAATAGAAAGTTTGAAAAAGATAAACATTTTTAAAGTTTCAAATGTGAAAAGAACTTTTTTCTTGAAGCAGAATTTTTTTTAAAACGAATGTCTAGCCATTATGTCCAAACGTAATTTTTGTCCATTCCTTAGAAGAAACATGTTGTATAAAAACAAAATGTGTATTTATAATGCAAAACTATTATATGAGTAAAATACAAACTATAAGTTAATACAAATGGCTAAATGAGTCGGGTGTTTTCACAAACATCATGACCGTTTTTCGGAAAGCATTCCCTATGTCTAGCCATTATGTCCAAGGGCGTCATTTTGACGTTATGCACATTGGCGTCTTTTATACAAATACACACTTTTTACGAACTGTTAACCCAGTTAAAATAATGGCGGGAAATTTTCATCCAATATGGTCTGCTGAATCAAAATAACACTCAGATAAGAAAAACACACACACATAAGGAATAAACCCTTTATAGAAAATAGAGGAGATGAGGGATGGGCCGTAGCCGGAGGGATAATTACTTATGGACAAATGTTTTCACGCAAATCTAAAACACCTCTATAGATTAGAAACCGATAAGAATCCAATGTATGGAATCCAAATGGTCTTATAAATTTTAAACAATTTTATAAATACGAATTTGAAAAACTAAAACCATCAGTGCTTAAAAGATAGAGAAATAGTCTGAAATTCGCATAAACATGCAGATATTGAACAAAAGTGCGTTCAATCTTAATAAAGGGCTGCGCTTAGGCGGATGATACGCCCGTTGCTCTTTTAACTTGTTTTTTATGCTTTAAATGAATTTATATGATCAACTAGAAATAGTGTGGGCCCTGTCAAATACCCCCCAATAATAAATAAAAATGCACAAAAAAATTGGCACTATTAAGGCTACCTCAAATTTAACTAAGTTTGTTTTCTTAATTTTTCATCCATACATAAAATTTTGTGAAAGTGTTAGTTATTGTCCCAAAATTGGAAAAATCCCCCTTTTTTAAGCATAAAAATTCATAACACGTAAATGTAAAATCTGAAATTTATAAAAATTGAAAGGGAGCTTACATTAATAGATATAAAACATTCACCAAAGTTTAATGGACATTGGTGAAAGCCTTTTTGAGTTATTGTCCGAAGTGTTGAAAATCCCCCCTTTTTTATGAATAAAGCCCCATAAATCCAAAACTTAAAATCTGAAATTAAAACAAAACGAAAGGGAGCTTACGTCAGTAGATATAAACAATTCACCAAAGTTTCATGGACATTGGTGAAAGCCTTTTTGAGTTATTGTCCGAAGTGTTGAAAATTCCCCCTTTTTTTATGAATAAAGCCCCATAAATCCAAAACTTAAAATCTGAAATTAAAAAAAAACGAAAGGGAGCTTACGTCAATAGATATAAACAATTCACTAAAGTTTCATGGAATTTGGTGAAGGTGTTTTTGAGTTATTGTCCCAAGTGTGGACGCCGGACAGACAGACGGACGGACGGACAACGGTATACTATAATACGTCCCGTTCCGGGCGTATAAGAATAAACCCAACATTTCAACTAAAATCATTATAAAAAGAAATATTGCTGAACTATTATATGATCGATTTTAATGTAATAAATACCATAAGTTTTTATGTTCAATTTGTCAAAAAAAATGTTCAGGCTAGATTTATCTTCTCATATTTCCCTTCTTTTGTATTAAAAGGCTGTTATGTATTCTATCCAAAATAAAATTGGAAAAATTCGCATTTGATTTCATCTCATAACATATCAGAAAATACAAGCGATCCTTACGTAATCAATTGCCTTATAAATGAGAAATGTTGAAACATTTCTTCAGCTTATGGTATTTATTTGATAAATCATTGTAAAAGTCGATCGAGTAGGTATTCCGCCTTTGATAACAAAATGTCAAAGTTAGTATATGCCGTCAAATTTGTCAATTATACATGTTACGTCTTACGACGCAATATCGTGCGTAACGTCGTTGTCCTGTCTCAATTTTGATCAGACGGCTAATAAATCAGCATATCAGAATTTAAAACAAAACAAAAAGATTACCTTTTGTCTTCTCTGTGGCACCAATGGGTTCGTTTCACTTAAACAGCAATTGTATACTCGTTCGCATTTTAACTTTCCACCTTCACAAGGAACAAGTTGACCAGCGGCAATTTTGTTACTGTACTTTTTAAAAACTTTCTCATCAAATAGTCGTTGAAATTCTAGTCCACCAATTTTGAACAAAGAGACAGACAATTCATTTGCGTTTTGATTTATCAATGGAGTTACATAATGAACAATGACATCAACCTAAAATTAATAACTACGTGTTTGTTAAACGTTCATTATTCTCTTGTCTAGAAGCTTATAGCATAATCTTGGCAAACGGTTTCGTTACAGTATCTGTAGAATAGTTCGATCAGCTAAACAAAGTTTCCTTCTTTTGCATTGGTGGAAAATACATTTTATAAATTGTTATAAATTTCAAATTGTTATTCGTGTGATTCATCTTCGTACTTTAATATGCCTTTTAACTTTTTTGATTCGAACGTTTTTGTTGACGAAACGCGCATCAGGCGTACAAAAATGTAATCCTAGTATCTATGTTTAATCTTTTTTGAATGATACACAATAGATCGTAGTGCTAATAAACATGATAAACGATCACTGATTTTCTTTCTATTGACATTGCTTTGTACTAATCTCTCATTGTCTTCAATAACAGTACAATGTTTAAAGTTGTTCTTTGTTTCCTAGAGTATTCATTTAAGAAAACAATCATACAGTATCACACGATTTTTTTGCAATTGTTGTTCAACTTTGATACTGAAATTTATGTAGATTTTCATAATTCATAAAAAAAAATCCCAATCGTAGACATGACTGTGTTTAGCTTAGATATATTGTGTTTAATTGCCATTCTAATTTGTATTTGTAAATATAAAGTATAAAAGGATATAAAACTTAAGAAATAAAATATTAATAATTTTGTTACGAACATCAAAGTTTTCAATATCTCCATGGCATAGTTTTACAGATAAATATTTCACTGAGATATCTTTAAATTTCTGTAGAACGACTGGAACTCCTGTCACTGAAAAAAGAACATGTAAACTTATCTAATATTGTTTTAATGGCACTGTATTTTTACTATTCTTTAATTGTTGTTGAGATTTTAACATGTTTAATATGATGTCGGTGCTAAGTTTTTATATTTATCACTCGAATATCGGAAATACATCAATGTACGTAATATGTTAAAATCCTCACATTTAAAACAAGTAATGTTTTAACATGTTGAACGTAATCTTATTTTTCATAGCTGACCCTAAAATCTTTTTGTCAGTCCTATGACACACCATGTTAGTATATATGGCGCATTATTTATATCATTTTATCATGTTTTACTCTACACATATTTGAGGTAGCAATCTTAATCGTTTATTCATTTATTTATGGATTGAACGCGGTAAACAATCATAAAACCATTATAGAAATGAAATTGCGTTAAATTGTACCGTCATGTAGTTTAGATAGTTTACAAGTACCTTTAAAAGTTTTAATTGCAAGATAATATTTGTAGTCATATTGAACTTCAAGTAAAAAAAAATGATTCATGTGGTGTTTTTTTTTTTAACTTTTTATAACTAAATGGCATGTATTATTTTTAAACTTCAGAAAATAAACTAAATCTTAGAGTACATGTACATGTTATACACGCGCTTACACGTGTTTACAAAGGGGACAATCGGTAAATGTAAAACACGACCATTAATAAGCTTCCACACCGATGACCGAGTGAAATGTTTTTGACGAAAGGATGATTCGTACAAAATAATTTAATCATGCAAAGAAGGCTATGTTTATGATATATGCATGCATTGGTTAAATAATTAGATTAATCTTATTTTTCACCAGTCACTCGTATATATATGTGACTTTTATGCAAACTCAGCTTATTGTTCAACAGGATGATGCAATGTGTTCCATTCTTACCTTTGATTGTACGAGCAGCCTCTTCAAATTCCTGAAAAAAGACTTTTAGCATTACTCAACTTCATCTATGATCCTTAATATATAGCTATCTTTAAAAATAGTTTAATGAAATAAATTTATTTCTATTTCTACTCACAAAGACTTGTTATTTTATTTTATGCCTTAAAGTCATAAGAAACGAGTGACCGGTAAAAAATAATGTTCTTCCAATTCTTGAACCAATGCATACAAACATCATAAACTGACTCTTCTGTGCACGAATTTATCAATTTTTCGTGTAAATTTCGTATGATCGTCATTTTTTTTTTCAATCTCTCAGTGTTGTTGTGAAAATATGGCAGGTAATTAAAGTTCGTGTTTTGAAGCCGAAGTTTAGCGATTGTCACCTGTTTGTCAACAATCGAAAAAAAATCAACAAAGACACACGGAAATTGAGAACGTGTTTAACATGTAAGTTCAGATAATAGTTTATTTTAAAGACATCCATGCGTATTGTGATCACCGGATTTGTACGAGATGGGTCACACTGAGGTCACTTTGTATACGGAAAATACGTCGGGAGAATTGCTTCCTGGAAGGAAACAATTCAAATAAAATCAACTTCTTCTAAATATAAATAAATTAAAGAATTTTCTTCGGAAAAAAGTATATGTTTATAAGTTTTATAATGAAAGCTATCCCTTGAGTACTAAAAACATCTGCATTATCTTTTTTTCGATTTGAGGTTTCTTATGACTTTGAATAAAAGCATGCGTTAATAAACATCTGTTTTACATAAAAAACCTAACAAAACAACAGTTTCTACAGTATAAAAAGGTAAGTGTCAAATTCGAAGTCCGGATAAGTTAATAAAAAAGCTTAAGAGTTCTACAAACTTGACATCCGTATTTTAAACAAACACACTTCGATACAAACAGCATTCTTTCTTCCTTACGAGTACATTTTTTTTTATCAAATGCTGTATTGCTCAGCATTTATGTATATTTTTTCTGCTAAACGAGAAATTAAAAACAAAGAATCGACACTATCCAGTAATTTTTATGATGAAAGACGTATCCTTTAAGTTCTTGTCCGCTATATCGATCATGTTCCCTAACTAAATAATTCAAAATGTGGTGACTATGTTGAACGAATTTCTCCTATCGAACTTAAGATAAAGGATACAACTGATACAGTTGAGTCTTCCCAATATAATGACTAAGATCTACAAATTACAAGAGGTGTCGGTTGAATACAAAACTTTACGACAAAAGGTGATTTCAAATTCCCGATTGTGAACTTTCTATTTCTATGTAGCAATATTCCAGCAACTTTGGCATTACCAGTATGTTTCTCACAATTGAAACGATATTCTAGGGCTTGTGTTTTCTATCATGGTTTCCTCGACAGAGAGTAGTTATACATCCGTATGAGCGTTAGAGTTTGCAATTTTGATATGAGATTTTCGGTTTTGAATTAACTTGGAGTTTTTTTTTACTATAATTTTACCTTTTCGTGCTAACAATGAGGGTATTTAACAAAGAGTTCCCAGTGGTGAAGTTGGGTTCGTCCCTTTGTTATTGTATGGATGCCATCACGAGTTGGTGACAGTTATGGAATATCCGTTTAGCATAAGAGAATGTATCTGTTCTGTTTGTCGTAACTATAACCCGTCCCGTTTTTCCGAATGTGACCACGAACTAGACTTACAAACGTATGTGTACTAACATGAGCAATATGATGGCTGTCTCGTGATGGGAAGGATTTGCTTCCCCTTTCGAAGCACCTGCGATCACCTTCGGTTTTTGTTTGCGGTTCTGAATCTGTAGATTTCTATATTGTGTCTTGTGTACAATTGTCAGTTTGGTTTTTTTCCGACGTAGTCGGTATAGTTTCGGTGTGTGCTCTTTGAACTTAAGGACGCTTAACTATGGCAACAGAATACGCATGCTCGAAAATCCTTTCTGTGATTAGAACCAACAATTTCCTGATGTCGCAATATCATTCTATTCAATCTAAATAAAATCTTCGTATATGTATATCCATTTCACATTTACCTAAAAACCAGTCACCATTAATTTGATAAAGAAAGCAGTACATAATTTTATATTGACGCAATGACTTATAACGTCCAGTGACTAATTGTTAACGAGCATTCTTTACTTTCAATTTGTATGTAAAAACTTTATTAACACGACATTACAAATGTTAAAGTCTCTAATGTTAATGAAACAACAGGTTTTTTTTTTGTCTTATTTGTGCGAAACTTTGCACAACCCCATACCATTCAAATGTCTGTTGTAAAATCAACGTTATTAGTGGTCGCAACGAATCAACGTTTACCAAAATTTCTCTGAGGGTCGGGGCATATTTCTTGCATGATGCGCTTTCTCGTATCACACTGCAAGGAGTGTGATGCGACAGAGGGATACGTAAAATGCGTCTATCAAGCATTTGGGGACAATATTACGACATTTCTATTTGCAAATCATTAGATACCTTTCAAGGTTGAGATTGTGTACACGTTGTTCATGCCAATGCATACTTATATGTGTACGTAAATTAAATTGTCTATAAACATTCTCAATATTCTCAATTCGATAGGTATGTAACGTTACAGTTATCCGTAAACAAAAAACAAAGACTAACACTAAAATTGACGTAATATAGTAATATTTTGACGCTAATCACTGACAAATAATAAAGATAATAAGATCTACCCTGCTAGACTGGCATATTTACGTTGAACTATTGAGTTTATAACACAACGGCTGATATTGTACTCATACAAATTTCATTTGACGATGTATTAGAATATTAAAAACCTCTAAATGTTTCATGCCCTATTTGACATATTTCGGAAGGGTAATAAAAACCTAACAAATAAAGGCAACAGTTATATACCGCTGTTCAAAACTCACAAATCCATGGACAAAAAACTAAATCGGGGTAACAAACTAAAACTGAGGGATACGCATTCAATTAATAGCGGAAAACAACGACACATCATTAAAATGTAACACACACAGAAACGGACTAAGCATTAGACAAAATCCTATGAGAAAACAAATATAACATCAAAACCAAATACATGAATTTGGGATAGACAAGTACCGTGACGTCTTAAAGTAGTGTGAATTCACACTCAAAATTAAGAGAAAACAAACGACACAACGGAAACACAACGTTAAAATGGAACACACACAGAAACGAACTATAATATAACAATGGCCTTATTCCTGACTT
Source organism: Mytilus trossulus (assembly GCF_036588685.1). Classification (NCBI taxonomy): domain Eukaryota; kingdom Metazoa; phylum Mollusca; class Bivalvia; order Mytilida; family Mytilidae; genus Mytilus; species Mytilus trossulus. The sequence continues at coordinate 65,906,732 of NC_086373.1, forward strand.
GGTACTGGACATTTTTAAAGGAAGAAATGGTGGTTGAACCTGGTTTTGTGGCATGCAAAACCTCCCTCTTTTATGGCCATATGAAATATAACATTAAAATGACAACACAACATTACAGGACTACAATATAAATAAAAAGGAGAACACAATTGACAAAAAACACACGAATAATAGCTTACAAAAGGTACCAAGTTTAAAATTCTAATACGCCAGAAGTGCATTTTGTCCACACAAGACTTACTAGTGACGCCCAGATACAAAAGTTTGAAAGCCGAAACAAGTACAAAGTTGAACAGCATCGAGGACCAAAAGTTAAAAAAAAGTTGTGTCAAAAACGGCCAGGGTTTTCGGTTAGGTACCAGAACATCCCTATTATTTAGAATAGTTTATACTTTTGTAAACAGTAAATGATATAAATTGACTATACAAAAGATAAACATGATAAAACTGAAGTTTTAACTAATTACAGGAAACAACAGAAATACATTACATAACCCGACAAAATGCAACACAAAACATAGACACATCCGAATAAGTCAAAACCTCAACGCAAAATGACGTCATATTTTGAAATTGTAAAAAATGACAAAAAAATGACGTCACATTTGAATTTGTCAATATACATCAAACTTATTCATTAATACACATTATTTCTTTACCTTCATAATGTCGTATTCGCGTTTGTCAATGATGATCCGTATGTCAGTCAAAGTCGTATTGTAGTTTTCTTTGATGTAATCTTTGAGGAAAAGGAACTGAGAACTCACTAAAGCGCGGATGCTTAGCTTTGATAGTTCCCCATCAGGTAAAATATAACAAGTTGGAAGTGCGATCGATGTGACTCCTTTTTTCGTTGCTTCAGTTAAACAGTTATGCAAGTAAGTTATTTGAGCCTGAAAGTATAAATGTAAAATCTACTTTAGTATTGAAGAAGAATATTTATCTATTTTTGTTGAGTGGCTTTGTACTAGCCTTCAGTAACTATGAGTACTCCAGGGTATTTTTTTCTTTCGTCTTTATGTATATATATTTTTTGTTGTTCGTCGTGCCAGACAGATGAGTGAAGCTTTTTTTCAAACGTCTTTTTTAAAGATAAGTTGGTTATGTTCCATGTATCGTCATAACATCCCTATTCCATATTTCTGCATTTTGTTCATTACATAAACTTTTGTTGAAATACTTCATCTATAATGTATAATATGAAAACCTATTAATTAACCAGTATAATCGCAATATATTAACCTTTAGCGCCAACGCATTAATACACACCAACGACTGTTCCGCGTTACGACCAACTTATTCTTTTTAAAAAAGTTCGGAAAGTTAGTTGTAATCTTATAGTTCGTTTCTGTGTGTGTTGCATTGTCATTTTGTTTTTTTATTGCATTTTCAGTTTTAGTTTGTAACCTGTATTTGATTTCTCTCAATCGATTTATGACTTTCGAACAGCGGTATACTACTTTTGTCTTTAATTTTCTTCTATTTATTAATGTGTTTCCCTCTGTTTCAGATTGTAACCCGGAATTGTTTTGTCTCAATAGACAGCCGTATACTACTGTTGCATTTAGTTATATGTGATTTTTCTTTAAAATCATCAAAGATTAATGTCGGAATAACTATGAGTGCAACTTAAACGCCCAACTTTAGTCCACACAAACTACAATTTATCATCAATATTTGAAGTTAAATTCAAGGACACGTTTTGTAATTAAAAACGTAATTATTAAGAGTGTTTTCATACTTCAATTACATAAATGTAAATAAGAATACCTGTTTGATGTTTTGGTCGTTTAATCCATCATCGAGAACATAAAGCAAAATCGATTTGCATCTCAAGTTCTCAACAGTTGCGACAACTGTAGTACCATGTTGTACTCCATTCGGATAATGTTTTGTAACCTCATCCTGCAAGGTTTTGCCAATAATTCTGCTTATGTTCTTCGAAATGTATCTCTCTGACAAATTTAATGTTGGGTTTGTTATGACAGCTACAGCTTCGACCTTTTAATTACAATACCAGATTGCATTTGAACACATTGAAATGATTCAGCTACCTTCATCGAAACACGAATGCAGAAGATTTATTTCACCAGTGTGAATATTTTTAACATTCGCATTTGAAACATTAAATAGTAAATTGGTTTATATTCTAACTTTTTTTAGTTTTAAAGACACAAAAGACTCACAGTTGATTCAGACAAGAAACCACCGTGAAAACGTGAGGTTGTGATAAGCGTAAACTTCAAAACCGTTACAAAATAAACATGTTTGCCACGACAATTTAAAATGTGAAGAAAACTTTTTAATTTGCCTACAATCATAATGGTTGTACATTTATTGGCATTCCTCAAAGCCAAATGTCTATAGTAAAGAATTTCTGTGTACCGAAATACTCAAAACGGTATGTATATTTATGGTATTTAAAATAACGGCGATATCTACCTAAATTCAACTATGCCTGAGGGAGGACGTTTGAACTATAATCCTAATTTCGTTTCAGTTTCAGGAAAGGTAAATACAGTTTTTAAAGAATTAAGATATATATTTTGACAGATATGATTCAGATGGTTAAACAAAAAATAAGTTAACTTTTCGAAACTTGCAATTATCTTGAATGTATCAACCCATTGAGACAACTATAGTAATGACTAATACAGTGTGATAATTATGATAATTTAAAAGTGTGTTGCGATATAGAAATGATAGATTCTGAAAAGCATGATAAACATCTTGCAAAGGTTTTTTTTCCAAACCATTGAAATGGGCTAACTAGTTTTTGATGAAAGGGGAGATGATGAAAGCCTATCAGTTGTTTTAAGATGAAGACAAACACAAAAGACGTTCATGACTTACATCACGGATGACAACTACTAACGAGGCTCATGTCGTCGTTTTAAATATATCTCTACCTTAACATATTTAATCCTGTATTCATCGTGACTCAAACATTTAATGTTTAAATATTACTATAGGTACTTCACAGATTTTCAAAAACACTTACATCCTCATTGAACAGGTCTCCTTCTTTGATAGATATTGTTGTTTTGTTAACTGTTAAACTACTTTTCACAATACCTGCAAAAAATTGACAAGGCTTTGTCGATTTATGCAGGGGAACATATTATGTTATTGAAGTATCCATTTGAACTCGTTACACTTTTATTTCAGTACATGATACTATCCTTTTAGATTTTATTCAGTCATAGACAAAGATATTAATACATTGCCCTGTAAAGCCTGGCAGCCGAACTAGCAACTCTATTAAGTCCTAAAACACGTGTTTAAAGTATGAACATGAATCATATTTTGCAGTACATGCATCGAAAAGACGAAACTTAATCTTTTATCAATGTTGATAGAGATTGTAAATACAAGTTCTCCTTAACAAATGGCACCGGGTTTTTTTTTATTTCAAATAAAAATATCAACGGTTAGCTAGTAATAATAGCGCTAGTATAACTTGGTCCATACACTTATATTACATTTAACATGTGTAACTATTTCATATGCTTTTTGTATCTTTTTGAATGTCATTTGACGTACTTTTTGGATATCCTGATATCGATACAATCTACTACTAACAAAAAAGTATAAATAACATAATGCTGATTTTGATTTGTAATTATGTGTTCCCAGCTTTCCGTAGAAATAACTTTTATTTTGTTCTGATAACTTTTTATGTCATTGAAGGAACGCAATTGGTTACCATGGTAAAGCAATTAAACTTTATTGCCGATTTGTTCATATATTTCTTCCGCCACTTTCTTTTTTGCTATGGAATTCGCTTTTGCTTCGCACCAAATCGATAAGATATATGGTATTCGTTATCGGAAAGGGGTGAATCATCGGAAAACAGTTTATTTGGTTAACCAAATTACACCTAGTGTATGAGAATACATCAAAATCTTAATCATATCAGCCACATTTTATATTAATATCATTTGATTTCTTATAAGACATTTTTGAAATATCTGTCATGTCATACGATTGATTAATTTATAAAATCCATTAACAAAATGCAATAAATCTTAAAGTAGCAGAATAATAGAGTATAATTTGAATTGATAAATATTTTGTCAGAACTAGGTGAAATTATAATCTTGAATACTATTTCAGTAGTACCAATAACTAAAATAAATTTAAAGCACGATTTATTGTTACCATTTATCATGATTATGATGGACATTGCACAGTTTTAAAAAATAAATAACTGTAATTAACAGTTCAATTATCAATTATCGTATATTACCTTCCAAGAACTCAAGTTTTATAGGTTTACTATTACCGATTCCTACGTCATTCGAAGCACAACATACATAACTCCCAATATCAGTCATGGAAACCGATTTTATGGTTAGCGACGGTTTATCTGGTGTACTGCCTGACATTCCTGGACTTTTTGAATTTATGGAATAGTTAGTTTCCGTCGTTTGTTTCATCCAAATCACACTGACTATATCTTGTATGGAATGAATTGTGCATTGCAGGGTTACAGACTGTCCTAGTTCTACCTTATAATTTTTAAAACGTATCTCGACAATAGGAATATCAGAATCTGCTGTTTCATCTATAAATAACAAAAGAAGTAGAATTCATATAAATTTTCTATGTTATTAAGCAATTTATGAATGTTTCTTCCCTTATTTTTGACGTTTTGTCAAATATCTGGAATCCTCTAGTGTTATCTAGATAAATATAGTGTAAATAATATGTTTGCCTGCTAACCTCTACACTTCTTTCCCAAAATTTTGATATATAGTTTAAGCGGCCAATTTTGAAAAAAAAACATAAAATCTGTGTTATTTGTTCATAGATTTGAAGAACAAAAAACGTTGCGAATTATTAATGTATTTAAAACATAGAAAGCATCCTTTCCCGCCAAATTTTCATTTGGTTATATCTCAATAACCAGAACACATACCATTCATACCGTTCACTTTTTATGTTTATTTAGGCTATTGTATTTCCGCTTTTTGCCACCAGTTTTGACAGTCATTTTTATTTTGAAACAGAGGAAAGAACAGCCTAAATTTTTGTCTTCGTTGTTTTAAATGAAGACATCTGTTTCTAGATATTATAAAAAAACCGGATTTCTATTGTTTGTTCTTATTGTGTCCTAAAACCACTGTCCCAAGTTACGGGAGGTTGGTGCCTTCAAACTAGTTTAACACGGCAACAAAAAATTTAACATTGATTATAAAAAAAAATCTAGTATGATTGTCAATGAGATACCTCTTGACAAGAGACCAAATCGTAGACAAACTAATAACTATAGGTCACCGTACGGCCTTCAACAATGAGCAAATCATATATTAAACTTATTAAAATGAGAATTCACATCAAATAATGCTTTTTTACAAGAATCACCAAAACAAAAGTGAAAGCAACAGATATAGCTGTACAGAAAATATATTGTTACAAAAACTAACTAGAAGCTCTTAAGAGCCTGTGTCGCTCATCTTGGTCTATGTGCATATTAAACAAATTACACTGATGGATTCATAACAAAATTGTGTTTTGGTGATGGTGATGTGTTTGTAGATCTTTATTTACTGAAATTCTTGCTACTTACAATTTTATCTATCTATAATTAACTTGGCCCTTTCGTTACTGAGAAAACTATTTTGTAACAATTTACATAAATTTACCAAATAAATGAAAATTGTTAAAAATTGTTTATAAAGGCAATACATCCTTAAGGGGTCAACTGACCATTTTGGTCATTTTACTTATTTGTAGATCTTACTTTGCTAAATATTATTGCTGTTTACAGCTTATCTCTATCTATAATAGTATTCAAGATAATAACCAAAAATGGTAAAATTTCTTTAAAAATTACCAATGCGGGGCCAGCAACCCGACAACTAGTTGTCCAATTTATCTGAAACTTTCAGGGCAGAAAGATATTAACTTGATAAACAATTTAACTGCATGTCAGATTTGCTTTAAATGCTTTTCAGAGTTATAAGCCAAAAATCTATATATTACCCCTATGTTATATTTTTAGCCATGGTGGCCATCTTGGTTGGTTGGCCGGGTCATTGCACACATTTTTTTAACTAGATACCCTACCAATGATTGTGGCCAAGTAAGATAAAATTTGGCCTAGTAGTTTCAGAGGAGAAGATTTTTGTAGAAGATTACAAAAATTTACGAAAAATTGGTAAAAAAAATCTATAAAGGGCAATAACTCCTTAAGGGGTCAACTAACCATTTTGGTCATGTTGACTTATTTGTATATCATACTTTGCTGCACATTATGATGCCTAAATTTTATCTCTATCTATATTAATAATTAAATTAATTACCAAAAACTGCAAAAGTTTCTTAAAATTACCAATTTAGTGGCAGCAACCCAACAACAGGTTCTCCGATTCATTGAAAATTTCAGGGCAGATCTTGACCTGATAAACAATTCTAATCCATGTCAGATGCTCCATGCTCTAAATGCTATGTACAATGTCAAGAATATGACAGTTGTTTTTCATATGTTATATGTGTTTGAGATTTTGATTTTTTACAAAGGACTTTCCGTTTTAAATTTCCCTTACAGCTCGGTATTTTCCTCGCTCTTCTTTTTTAACAAACTCTAAAAAAAAAAGGAAATGACAATGCAATTACTAACTGAAAAGCATTAAATGAGAAGACGGAAATGTATGTCAAATAAAAGACTTTCGTTTAGTCATAGTGGTAATTTTGATAAGTACTTGGGAAAAACCATTTCGCGAATACACTATGATCATACATTTACTTTATATACATAAAGTGGTATCTATGATGAGTGTATTTGCTATTTACTATCAATTCCAAGTTTTCTTTTCAGTGCGGTCACTGTTATAGTATCCCTTATATAAAGAGTCCTGTCGTATAGTTAAATTGGAGTTGATAGTAAATAGCAAATACTCGTTATTTATAGTATATGGATGTTTAACGCGAAACTTATTAAAATTAACAGATAACCAAGCAGTAACGAAATTTGGAATAAAGGAGGATTGCTAAATATAACTGATGATATCTTTCCTGCAATCCACCGGTCATAAAATCTTTTACAAAAATTCATCCTACAATAGTTTACACTACAGACTCATCAACGCTCCAAATACCGCGATTTCCCGAATGTGTTGTAGTATTATTCAATGTAATACAAACAACTCAGACTATTTAACTGTAGAACTCAATCTGAACTAATAATTTGTATTAATTTCAGTCATGAATATATCTCATCGAATTCAATATTAGAAATGAATGAACAGTTAACTAACGATTATTTTGTAGCAAGAAAACGAATACGATGTGTCTATTATTTATCACATTTTAGTTTAAATGTCATGATATTAATCACAGTTTAACATAGAAGTTGATATTATACATTTTTTTTCAAATTTCGACCCCCATTTGCCTTACGTGTATATAAATACTCGTTTATAAATAACTCTTTAACTTAATTCTAAAGTATCATAAAAGGCAAATCAAAATTACAACGGTCAACATTTAAAACATATTCAGAATATTTAATTCTTTTATTGTACAAAAATTGATTAACAAATAATTTTAAAGAAAAGCTGAATGTTCAAGGCTATATGCATACTATACTAGGAATGATAAAGATATTATATATCAAACTATTTAGAAATGTTTGTGTATTTGAAATTCGGTTGTATCCGGGAAAACTATTATCTCCAAATAACATTATCTGGTAGCTTGACAAACCTGATACAACTGTAACCACAACAGCATCGCCTCGTCCAACGCCTGCCTCGTTTTCAGCAAAACACTCATATACTCCTTCATCCGTTTGTCTAACGTTATCCAGGACCAACGATGGGTTGTCAATAGTGATTCCATTAAATCCCTTTAAGCTTTGATGTATTGTTTTTGAATTACCATCTGTGTTTTTTGTCCAATAAATTCGACTTATAGAAGATGATGATCGTACATCGCATGCAACTTCTATAGTGTTGCCGAGTTTTGAAGTACATCTTCTTTGCTTCATGGTTATAAGAGGCGAATCTTTAATAATAGTTATTGATAATAAACATAGAGATGATAATAATATAAATAAAAATATTTACGTAATTTATTAATGTAATGCTTGATTAGTAAGGATTTGGATACATTAAGACCTTATGTTGTTCACTTATACAGAGGATACTTTCAAGCAAAACTGGGTCATTTGTCTAAATGTTAGCTATTTTATGATTCTTGCAAATCTAAAGTTTGTTCGTATCTTTAACTTTAAAACCACTGTTTCATTTAAGGGAACGCTGAGTGCTCAAAAAAATGTTAATCCTAGCTACATTCATTTCTAGGGTACCAGATCCAATTCATGAGCCTGTTATTCAGTAGTTCTCATTGGTTGCTTTTTGTCATTTTGGGTATTTGTTATTTTTTTGTCCTTAATTCAGTACGTTGTCTTCCATTTGAACTGATTCAATATTTTTCATATTTAAACTTGTTATTACTTACTATACGATATTGGAATCGCTCATTGTTGAAGTATCCTTAAGATTCTGAGGAATCGTTGATTCATTTAAAACCATGCAACGCCTTATAATATGTATCAAAAGCGTATGTTTTTTTTGTTATTTTTAGATTAAAAAAAATCTATTAATTTCGAATGTGACATCAGATTTCGAATGATTGTTTTGGATCGAATAAATGTACTGTAAGAACATCTTTATATATTTATTTACATAATCATAACTCTTAAATAAACTCAAAATAGATACCAGGATTAAATTTTATATTTACGCCAGACACACGATTCGTCTACAAAACCAACCAGTCTATTTGACATCGTCGGGTGCATTCCAAGAATTACATTTAGTAAACGCACGATAACGCTGAGTGCAAATATTTAGTTAGTAACTTCAATTTTCACGTTTACTATGATTACGTTTACACGGTCAAAATGGAATTTTGTTATGCCTACCCGAGTAAACACGCATTTACTCTGTTAACGTTTAGTCAGTAGTAAACGGGTGTTTCATTTAGATTTCATAAGACAAGTGTATTTTCACGTGCACTTGATAGTAAACGCGCGTTTAGTTTCGCGTTAACTGATTGTGTAAATTATAGAATAAACTTCGTTTGCATTTGTTCTATTTTTGTTAGAACGACTTTAACCTAAATATTTTTATAAATATTTAAGAAATACTTCATTGCAGCCGTATATTTGTTTTCATTTAAAGTCATTTAAAACGAGTGACCAGTAAAAAATAATGTTATTTTAATTCTTGAACCAATGCATACAAACATTATAAACTTAGTCTTCTGTGCACAATTTTATAATTTTTTCGCATAAATTTCGTATAATCGTCAATTTTTCCTCAAACGGTCAGTTTAAAAAATATGACAGGTAATTAAAGTTCGTATTTTGAAGCCGAAAATTAACGATTGTTACCCGTTTATCAAAAATCAACAACAAAGAATGAACATTCAACAAGTGTTTAACATGTACAGTCAGATAATGGCAAATTTTAAGAAAATTCATGCATAATGTGATGACCAGATTTTTACGAGATGGGTCACACTGATGACACTTTGCATACGGAAAATATGTCGAAGAATTGCATCCTGGAAGGAAGCAATTAATATAAAGTAAACTTCTTCGAAATACTAAAACAAATTTTAAAATTTTCTTCAGAAAAAAAATATGTGTACATAAGTTTTATAATGAAAACTATCCATTGAGTTGAATATCATATGCATTATTTTTTTTAATTTGATGTTTTTTATGACTTTAACTATGTGTTGGGCATTTATATTCGATTATTTAACTCTGAGCACCAGCGAGGGTTAAGTACGAATATAAATGCCCAACCCATGGTTAAATGAAAACACCACCACGGTTGCCATGAATTATTTCAAATCTAATATGAAAATTAATAATAAATCCTACTTTGTTAGGGATCACTCTGATTCAAGCAAAACACCTTTGAAACTGACATTATCAAGATGCTTGATTTCTTGATTGACAACATATTTGTTACGTTCGGGGGACGTGTTTTCAACAGACTATCGGCATTCCAATTGGAACGAATTTTGTCCCACATCTTGCCGACTTGTTTCTGTATTATAATGACTTCATACTGAAAGCTGACTTCATACAGGAACTTCCTTGGAAGAAAGATAAGAAGTTAGCAAAATCCTTTAAATCTACGTTCCGCTATAGCCTATATAGATGATCTTCTTTCACTAAATAATTCAAAGTTTGGTGACTATGTCGAACGCATCTAACCCATTGAACTAGAGATAAAGGATACAACAGATACAGTTAAGTCAGCCTCATATCTTGACTTACATCTAAATATTGACAATTAGGGTCGATTGAAATCAAAACTTTACGACAAAGCAAATGATTTCAGCTTTCCAATTGTAAAGTTTCCATTTCTAAGTAGCAACATTCCAGCTACACCTGCATATGGGATATATATATCTCCCAATTGATACGATATTCCCGTGTTTGCATTTCCTATCATGATTTTCTTGATAGAGGGTTAGTTACTCACAAGGAAGCTATTAAATCAAGAATTCCAAATGGTGAAGTTAAAATCATCTCTTCGTTAATTTCACGGACGCCATCACGAGTTGGTTAACCGTTTTGGAATAACCGTTTCTCAAATGATATCGGATATGTTACTTACGTCAAAGCTACAATCCCCTTCCCTTTTCATAAATATGACCTACCGAATTAGACTATTTACCGGATTATCTCATAAGCAACACCCTTCCAGATCACCTGAGATCACCCCTAGTTTTTGGTGGGGTTCGTGTGATAAAAAAGAAGATGTGGTATGATTGTTAATGAGACAACTATCCACAAAAGACCAAAATGACACAAACATTAACAACTATAGGTCACCATACGGCCTTCATTAATGAGCAAAGCCAATACCACATAGTCAGCTATAAAAGGCCCCGATAAGACAATGAAAAACAATCCAAACGAGAAAACTAACGGCCTTATTTATGTACAAAAATGAGCGAAAAACAAATATGCAACACATAAACAAACGACAAACACTGACCTACAGGCTCCTGACTTGGGACAGGCCCATACATAAATAATGTGGCGGGGTTAAACATGTTAGCGGGATCCTAACCCCTAACCTGGGACAGTGGTATAACAGTACAATATAAGAACGAACTATAAAAATCAGTTGAAAAAGGCTTAACTCATCAGATAGACAAAAAATACAAGTGGACGTGACCGGGTACTTATACATCCCGACACAAAAAGACACAATGAACAGATCTGAGAGTACTCGCAGTTATCTGACAGCTAGTTTATAAATAAGTTTATTTAAAGGAGCAACAAGTTTACATGGATCATTTCTAAATTTCTTGGCAGGGTTAACAACATTTCCGTGTTGTTTATTCTTTAAATTTTCTATGTTGTGTCATGTGTACTATTGTTTGTTTGTTTGTCCTTTTCATTTATAGCCATGGCGTTGTCATTTTTGTTTTCCATTTATGAGTTTGACTGTCCCTATGGTATCTTTCTCCCCTCTTTTGCGGTCCTCTTGTCAAAGCCCTATACACATGAAACTGTTGAGCCTTTCCGTTGTATCCCCGTAAATAAAAACAGAATTGTCATATATTTTTTCTTTTATATTGTCAGAGTGTTGTCTAGTTTCATAATGTTTATTTTTTTAACAACAGAGTATGTCAAACTTTGTTTAAAAGGTCGCGGAATATTTGTTTTACTGCAAACAAATGATTATTTCCCTTTGGTTTACATAGTATTTGTTAAAAATCATTATACTTCTAGTTAGTTGATGTGAACGGTATAATAATGAATGAACTTATACACCTCTTCATGTTTTATAATTCTTACATATACAATATAAGGACAATGTAAAAAAGAAAATGCACGAGGCTGAGAAACTGGGATAGTTTTACTTAGCCCATTTCCACTTTTGTCAAATACATTAATAGTTTATATTTTTATGACATTGGCATAATGTTGTTATTGTGTGTTAATGAGATTGCGCTAAAAGTGGATATGCTGGTTGATCATAATGGGTCGTTATATTAAAATTTCAATTAATGAAAGAGGTGTAATATCATTAACTGTAAAAATTCATATGGCAATCGAAATTCACAATTGGTAATTTTGATGTACCTTATGATGTGATATGTTAGTCCTTGTATCAAAAATACGATGACTATCTGCGTTAACGCGCGTCTACTACATCCAGTTAACGTGCGTTGAATTTTAAAAATAATTAAAAAAAAAAAACGCGCCTTTCTTCTCTCACGGTAACGCGGAAGTAAACGAGAAAGTAAATTGGAGGACGCATTTTTTGCGTTAACATGGTTTTAAACGCCCGTTTACTTTTATGTGCAGTGAAATTTCGGAGTAAACGCAGAGAAGTGTATGCGATTTAATGCCGCGTAAAAGTTTACGCCCGTCAACATTAAATGCTTGGTCTGCACCCAACTGTAAATAGAGTGTTTTTTCAAATATCGAAGGAACCATATAATATTTACCTAATTGTTGTCTTACTTCATCGACCAAGTCTTTTCTATTGTAGCTGTCAAGTATGTCTATGAGATGATATATTAAATCTGGATTTTCCTTTTTGTTCCTTATAAAGCGATTTAAACATTCTTTGATTTGAGACGGTGTATTTTCTGGATACTGTTCTGAAATTTCGTCGAAATCTTCCTCTTTAACTGCTCCTAGCTTGATCATGATGTTTCGCCATTCATCCCCTAGATGTTGACTTATGCATGTAATGGTTTCTTCAGATATATCGTCTTGGCCTACATGTTTTGTGATAAAAATATTTCAGAAGAATTAGCATCAAATTCTGAACTTGTATGATCATGATTTTATAATTTTCTTAGCGATATCCGAAAAAAACATTTTTCTTCAGATCAATTATTAAGATTTATGATATATTCAACTTTTGAGAAATTTCGAGTCCTCAGTGCTCTTCAACGTCGTACTTTATTTGGACTGTTAACTTTTTTATTTGAGCCTTACTGATGTCTCCATTAAAGACCAAACCGGCATCTGATATTTCAATCCTGGTATTTATGATGTGTTAATTTGTAATGAAACGAATTATCCATCAACTCGTCATATTTCAATGCCGTGTTGTTTCACAGTAATCTGTTTTTGAAGGTTTTGTATTCAAAGTTTATAAAAACAAACAACACGAATTCAGAAGTGTTCAGTGTAGCATTCTTTACAGCAATTACAACCATGTCTTTACAAATATTGATCATTAGATACTGTTTGACAGTTCGGGGGTGCTTTTTGTTCAATATAACACCATATAATAGATTATATCTGATGGTTATAGGACTTTTGCCAACTACTATCTTCCTTGGAGAAATTTCATTTCCTTTAGAAAAGTAAATACAGTATCTTTAAAAACGTCTTAACGTGCGAAGCATTCCCGCCATTGTAGAGGAATCTTGGTTTGGACAGTTACATGTAAAAAATATTGCATTATTGTTTTTTTTTAACTCAACCTGTTCATATCTTATATAATGAATGGCTTTAAGGTTTGTGTTTATAGTTGCAGCAATATATCATTGATAAAAGTATGTATCTCTTTTCTCTTTTGGACGGAAAGATATAGCGGATACACAAGGGACATTCAAAATCCATAGGTAGAAGAATAACTTATCTAAGATATATATACATATACATTTCTAGGAATATGATTGCGTCCATGTAGATACCGTGTATAGTCGATATTAGGTTAGGTGGGATGCGGAGCTATCAATACACAGTAAGTAGTGGACTTTTTGCGAAGTTTATTTATTCAAAAGTGTTAAAAGTTCTGTTTAACTCAAACAGCTCCGCAACCCACCTAACCTAATATCGAGTATACACGGTCTCTACACTGACGCAATCAAATTATATCATGTTTGTTGATAATAAATAGTTATTGTTTACATTATTTTTTATTAGGGCAGACCAATTGAAGAAGGTTATTCAAATGGAACGCGTGAACACTTTAACGTTGAAATAAGACGATGTGTTATGATAGCAAATGAGACAATTCTAGTCTAAATTCAACAAATAAAGATAGTCGGTAAGATAGATTCGTAACATAGTGTGCTAGTGACTTTATATGATATATACGAGTCAGTCAATTCCATATGGGGTGAGAGCTTTGTGTTTCGTGTATTTTAGACTCACCAGTTAGACTTAGAATTTAAATAATGTGAATGCCATTCAAATTTTAAGCAGCTGCATTAAATGCTAGGATCTTCAATAAGTTGTGCCAAATGCGGATAAGGTAATTTTTCATTGTTAACAAGTTGGAACACTTAATTATAATGAATCAACAGCTAACTGGCAAACCAAATTATCAGACTATCTTTGATTAACCGTTTATCCTATATCGTTTGAGAGAGTAAGGTTATACTGTTAACAGTAAAATAACAAAAAGTTTGAACTCCAAGGGAATTTCAAATCTGTAAGTCCCTTATTTAGAAATTGCAAAACTCAAAAATCTATTACACAACAAACGAATGGATAATAGATGTCATATTTCCGTTTCCGACGTAGTACAGGCATTTCCTGATCTTGAAAATGGGGAATTCCTACGGTTTTTCTTTAAACTATATCAAAACATAAGAGTAGACTCATTTCTCGTAGATATTTTTTATAATCATATAACCCTTTCTCCTGAATTTTGGAACATACAAAAAACACAACAAAATATATTCCCAAGTTCTTACCATTTACTATCAAAGATATATCAATGCTAAATCCAGTCCCAGCAGAATTTTTTGCGCAGCATTTGTAGACCCCTGCATCTGTTGTTTTTGATATTTCAATTTTCAGTGAGGGATCATCTATGCTGCACCTTATTCTTTGTGTCCCGAAGCTGAGTTTTGTTATAATTTCACCATTTTTCTTAGTCCAATAAACATGTTCTACCTCTGGATATGCAGTGACAAAAACTATTAGGGACACTGGAAAGCCACATCGCACTACATAGGTTACTGCTTCTACATCTATTTTTGGTTTTTCTGACATTTAAAGAAAAACTTGCAGTGTTATAAAATCTATGTTTATTTAAATGAATTACCCCTAATAGTGTTAGTTATAATATAATGCTCATGTGCATACATTTGTATTCCCACAGATAAAAAGTCGAAGTATGGAAAGGACTTTTTGTTGGTGTGTCTTTCATTTTTGAGTTATCGGACATTGGATTGATGGTATGCAATCACTTACTGACATATTGGTACATTGTGTAAGACTGAAAATACCTACTAGGATAAGTTTGCTAAATACAGATCTACGTAAAGATAGGTTTAAGAATCGTTCATTATGTTTATTGTAGTTATTTAATGGCTTTAGACCTGGTGTTAATAGGCCAATAACAATTATTTGATATTATTAGAGTTATGTATAGTACAGTTAAGCTTATCACAGTAGAGTATTCCCATTTTGGTTGTTTGAAATGTTATATTCAAAGTGTCGTGTATGAAAAGTACTATGATCCTACTTGGAACAAGTCTACAAAAATATGTTACTGAAAAGTAGTATTAATTGCCTTGGGAAATAACTGTCAAATCTTGTCGTTAGATTTAAAAATAGTCAATGAACATTTTTGAAGAATAAAGCATGAACCATTGTTTTTCTTTTCTTTACTGTATAAATTGTTTAACAAAATATTCTTCATGAAATAAAAACTATAATAGTATTACCGTCGTATGTCGATGGTGTTGCTAGTCTGTTGTAAATTTGTTGGTCTGTTTGAGCTGTAAAGTAAGTGTGAAAACTATTCAAAACTCTTAAAAATCAATCGTTATAACCTGACAGGAATTCCTTAACTTGATAAATCGTAATTAACGGACATTAACCAAAACTTTATGTGATCAGATTTTTTCACTTTTTACTTTGGCCATTAATGGTGCAAGTTAGTCCTGATGTGCAAAACGGTCGCATTATTATTTGCTTTTTAAAGTTCTTCTATTTTTTTTCATCCTTATAATTATAATTACCTAATACTTGCATTTTTAAGAAAGTATTCACTGAATATGTGTTTTATCACCAATGACAAAATGTTTTTGTTGTTGACATCTTTGTGAACTTAACTTTTTAACTCTTTTAATTGATTTGAATCTTTGTTAGATTAGTCTGTTTATTTTTTTAATCTTTGATGTATACATGTTTAGAGAGTTTTTGCTGCTGTTTCTTTTTTTGTCACAATAACCTAAAATAGCTGTTCACGTTGACTGGTCAATTTTGTCAATATAACGGAACTATAAACAACATAATACAATAGTGAGGATTGGCCAGGTTTAACACTCACTGAGATAAAAGAGGGACGAAAGGTACCAGAGGGACAGTCAAACTCATAAATCTAAAACAAACTGACAACGCCATAAACAGACGTTAAGATGCTTTATCAAATTATCAGCATCGCCAATGAATTGGGATAAAGACATCAGGTGACTTTTCTATGAGTGCTCGCGATTAAATGACTGGTTGGATTATTTTTTAATCATACATATCAAACACTTTGGGTTCTCTGTTTTGAGATTCCTGATCTTTGACATTGAAATTGAGAAGTCAATATCCCGTTCTAAACTTTGACCTTTGTATCAACTGATTATTCTTCTTACTTTATTAAAAAATGCGAAGAGCAGTTTTGTTTTAAATCAGTGAGTTTTATATCTGGGCGTCACTGGTTTGTCTTGCGTGGACGAGGCGCGTTTTTGGCGTATTGAATTTTAATGCCTTTTGGTATCTATTAATAATGTGTTTCTTTGTCTAATATGTTCTCCTATTTATTTGTATTATAGTCCTGTAATATCATGTTGTCATTTCAATATTATATTTAACATTGCCATTAAAGTGCGAGGTTTGGCATGCCACAAAAGCAGGTTCAATCCCACATTTTTATCTTTAAAAATGTCCTGTACCAAGTCAGGAAAATGGCCATTGTTATATTATAGTTCGTTTCTGTGTGTGTAACATTTTACGTTGTATTTCCGTTGTGTCGTTTGTTTTCTCTTATATTTGAGTGTGAATTCACATTACTATAAGACGTGTCACGGTACTTTTCTATCCCAAATTCATGTATTTGGTTTTGATGTTATATTTATTATTCTCATCGGATTTTGTCTAATGCTATGTCTGTTTCTGTGTGTGTTATATTGTAATGTTGTGTCGTTGTTTTTCTCTAATATTAAATGCGTTGTCCTCGGTTTTAGTTTGTTACCCAAGTTTTGTTTTTTGTTCAGATTAACGAGTTTTGAACAGCTCTATACTACTGTTGCCTTTATTAAGCATTGAGTTATCAGTTCATGCAAAAAATAAATAAACCAAACATTCAAAACGAATTAAATTTTTCTAAGCAAATGGCAAAATCAAAACCCAATCAAATCAATCGAACGGCTAACAACTGTCATATTCCTGACTCGGTTCATGTATTTTCTAATGTAGAAAAATGTGGATTTGTCATTTCTTGAAACCTGAAAAGCTGATAATCTCCCTATTGTTTTTTCAAATAAAGAACTTAAAAAAATCAAATCATGACAATATTGAACTCCGAGGAAAATAAAAAATACGGAAAATTCCAAATCAAATGGCAAAATAAAAAGATAAAACACATGAAACGAATGAATAAGAACTGTCATATTCCTGACTTGGTACATGCATTTTCTTATGTAGGAAATGGTGGATTGAACCTTGTTTGATAGCTAGATAAACCTTTCACTTGTATGGCAGTCGCATCAAATTTCATTATGTTGACATCGATGCGTGAAAAAAACAAACAGACATATCAGATAAAACTGTTAAAAATAGGGGTAAAAAGTAAAATCACAAAAATACTGAACTCAGAGGAAAATCAATACGGAAAGTCCATAATCACATGGCAAAATCAAAAAAGAAAACGCATCAAAAACGAATAGACAAGAACTGTCATATTCCTGACTTGGTACAGGCATTTTCAAATGTAGAAAATGGTGGATTAAACCTGGTTCTATAGCTCTAACTAAAATAACAGTCTCATACGGCAGTCAACATTGTGTTATAATCTTAATCACTTAAAAAAAATATATATAACAAATCAGCACAAAAGGGCATACAAACACAGCATATTACTATTGTTTGTCTGTTTGTCTTTTTCATTTTTAGCCATGGCGTTGTCAGTTTATTTTCAATGTATAAGTTTGACTGTCCCTGTGGTATCTTTCGTCCCTCCTTTAGCAAACATTAAAAGACAAGTATTAGACAAACTCAACCTTTTGAATCGTAAGTTCATTTTAAGCGTAAAAGTCAACATGTGAGATTGAAATACTATCCACAGTGTTCTCTAAATAAACTAACAATAGGTAGATTAAAAATTGTGTTTACGTCAGACGCGCGTTTCGTCTAAAAAGACTTATCAATGGCGCTCGAATCCAAAACATTTTGGCCAAACAGCTAAGGTAATCTATTCCTGAGGTAGAAGTGTCTTAGTATTTCACTAAATCGAAAGTTTTGTAAACAGTTAATTTATAAATATGACCATATCAAAGTTAATTCTTTTTAGTACAGAAGTGTCGACTACTAGGTTGGTGATACCGTCAGGAAAGTGAAACTCCACGAGCAGTGGCATAAACCCGTTTTATTTTGCTTTTCATACTTTTAAAATGATAATATTATTATGAAATTATTTTTATTATTATTGCATAGCAATATAATATTTCCCACCGAAAGTAACCAAAAATTAGCGTACAATAAGTTCCAATATTGCACTAGTGCAATAAATCTTCAAAATTCTTGAAGTCATCAACGACAAAAATTTAGTTTAAACCAATTTTTACTTTCAAATATTATATTACTACTAGTATACAATAAAAGGGTTATTAACTGAATATTAGGAAATACCGTCCCTCGTAGAACATATAATGCACTCGCAAGCTCGTCTAATATAAAATTCTACTCGGGATAAATATTCCCCAAATTCATGTAATAACCCTATGTTATTGTTATTATTATAATTATTATTATTATTATTATTATTATTATTATTATTATTATAATTATTATTATTATTATTATTATTATTATTATTATTATTATTATTATTATTATTATCCATAGATGTGACTTTGAATCTGATAATTTATCAATTTAACTGCATTATTTGCTTTCAACATATTCCCCATTAATTAGTACTAAAATATTATCACCCTTGCATTTCGGTTGTGTTGTTGGCCTGTTGTCAAGTTCTCTGTCTTTGTGACCTAAAACATAATTATGATATATGTCATGAGTTACTAGTATCGACATAATGTGATTGGAATTGCCTCTGGCATAATCGTTAACTTTTCTAACAAATTAACTGTTCTAAAATGTGTCGAATGCTAAAATATCAATTACCTGGTGATTATAAAAGAAAAAATATTGAAAAATAAAAGCTATGTGAGTGTACTAGCAAAAACACCGAACAAGGAAAATTAAAATAAGAAAATCCATAGTCAAATGGCAAAATCAAAAGCTCAAGCTGATGTTATATTGTGAAGTTGATACGGAATAGTTACCAATAAGCTTTTGTTTTAGCCATCTGATTATCGGGACTCCGAGGTAGGGTGTTTTTAATGTCAGGATTTAAGGATTGGCCCGTTCTAGACCCGAGAATTCGTTTTGCCAATTCCAGGACGTTGGGATTAATATACGGGACCTCGGGATTTTGAGATCAGGATCCCTCCTACCCCCTCCCAAATGGTAGCTCCCTCCGACAATAAATTAAAACAAAATAAATAAGAATCCATGGACAATTACAATATGCTTATTTTCGTAGATCTTCGTATCAAATTGATTTTATTAAAACTGAATTGTCTCCACAATACTTTTTTTATTTAATGAAATACACTATGGCCTTAGTAATACACGTAACAATGTAAAAAAAAAAGGTTACGAATAATTTATAACTTTACTGTCATATTTTTTGAAGTGCAATTCAATATTTTATTGCACGATTTATACTCATGTAAAAAGTTATGGGATAAGGGGGATAATCAACCACCAGTGCATCATTCTCATGTTTAGGAACAAAGTCAAAGACACAAAGAAGAAAAAAAAAACCGTCCGATTGTACAGTCCAAAAAACACTATTCATCTGAATAAAAAATACTATATATCTGTCTAGTATCTTTCCAACCTTTATCCTGATATGTGTAGAAAGTTAACGCGTGTCTTCTATTCCGTCCGCAATTTTAGGGAAAGTAAAGTCTATATTTAGAATCATAGTTGAAACTGAAACTACACATGTATGATTTAAATACAACATGTTATTTTCGCTCTATCAAATTTGAAGTAGGTTCAGTAAGACATGGGTTAAGTTCTTCTCATATATGTTATGATGGTATGATACTAAATCCTAACGGGAAGGATTGTGCCTGATATTCATATGATGAAATCATAATCTTTCAAAAAGTTTAATTGAAGTATGGAACTGGCATGTCAGTTAACTGCTAGTAGTCTGTTGTTATTTATGTATAATTGTAATTTTGTTTATTTTCTTTGTTTAAATCTACTGACATCAGACTCGGACTTCTCTTGAATTGAATTTTAAATGTACGTATTATTATGCGTTTACTTTTCTACATTGAAAGTCGGGGGTGGGGGGTTTTGGTGTACCCCTGTCCGTCTGTCCCTCCGTCCAGCCACTTATTGGTATATATATACTTATTTGGCATAACTCCTGCTACTGTTTGATTCATATGAAGTTTTCGCTTTGCTGTCTGTTGAGTAGTTAAGTACGTACACTGCGCTTCAATAGAAACGATTCCTTTTTCAAACAATTTTATGTGACTACATGTCCATTATGTATTCCGTGTGCATTGAATGGGTTGACATGTCATAAAATGTGTCAATATTGTTGTATGGTCGATTAAAGCTTGTGTAATATGATTTTTTTAAAGAAATATGAATTCATAACTACATAAAAGTCATGGCCCGTACAAGTGTTTCTTACCATAAAACACAATTGTCATCCTTGAGGTCAAAGTTCAAGGTCACATGAAGGTAAAAAATTTAAGAAGGCACACCTACTCATGACAATACATCCACATGCCAAAGATGTAAGACCTAGGTCAAAAGGTGAAGAATTTATGGACTACATGGTTGTGTTTTTCACGAAAAATAAAACAACACGAAGTTGACATTGAGGTCACATTTGAAGGTCACACATAGGTCATCATGATGCAAGACACTTAACCCTGTAATGATTCATCCACATGCCAAATAGCTAAGGCCTAGTTAAAAAGACAGGAAAAAATGGCCATTATGTACTTATGATTTTGCTTTTATTTAATGAACCAAGTTGAGAGTGGGGCGTAATTTAATTTTTATACAAAAAATCTAACGGTTTAATTTTTAAAAAATTCTGCAAGAACAACCGACTAGTATAGCACTCCAAATGCTTAGTTTTAGGAAAAAATTAAACAACACATTTTTTTTCAAAAAAAAATCTTCTTCAAATACTAGAAGCACATCATTCACTTTTCGGGGCTGATTCTGACACCCCCTTTTCAAGTTCTGTCAAAAGTTTTAATCCGGAATAAAAGACTTACACGAAAGGGTTATCATTTAACTAATATTCAGCTATCATTATAAGCTATGCCAGCTATTATCAATTTAGGATTAAATTCTAAAAAAAATTACAAATTCAACCCTATATCCATATTTCAGAAACCTAAAATTTTGGCCGATATTAATATGTAAAAGATGCTGTATTTGAGTTGCCAAATCTTTTAAACCTATGGTTCAATTTTTTTTGAATTTTCACAAGATGTTTAAGATTGCTTAGCTTATCAATGAAACAAAATTAAGAAAAATTAAACGACAGGAATTTTTTGGGGTATAGTGTTGGGTACCCCTTAAATAGGATATCAACTTTTTACATTTGAACCTCCGCAATTATACATTAAACATAACCGTAGTAATATTAAAACCCAATACTATAGCTAACTTCGAATTACTAACTTTTGTTCGTTTTCAGTGGTATATACTGACTTAATGAAATTACCTGTTCACTCCTTTTATTGATATTCAATACATTTGCTTAAAACAGTTAAAAGACTTTATCATCATTACCTTTACTTTTCGTTCGTGGAGATTGTCTGTTTTCCATGACTTGATCTGTTACTTGAAAAGAGAAAAAAATGTTGTCAGATTTTTTTATATTTGGTTGACTCTGCTTCACTGATTACTCGTATATTGAAAGTAAACTAATAAACAATACCATTAGATCCAGCGGTTGTCGTTCTTCCTGTCTTTTTTGTTTGTTTTTTGTTAATTGTTTTTACCTAGATAAGGCTATTTGTATTCTGGTTCTGATAGATAATTATTACTATTGTACTTTGAAATATTTAACATTTGACACAATTATGCTCACTATCGGATTTGTTATAAGCATAAAAAAAGATGTTGAAAATATATCAAGATATACTGTGCGTACTTTAGTTTTTTTGCATATAAATCTTTTCTTAAAAAGTTGTAAGACTTAAGGTCATATTGGCTAACAAAACTTCTTGAATCTAGCAAAAAAAAAATGAAGCAAAGTGTCACCCATATTTACATTAAATTTGTGCATAAAGATGTGTATTCAATTTCTCAAAATACATTTAGTTAATCGTTTTCTGTGGTTGATTCCATACATTTAATATTGTTCATGTGTCCTTCATTTATTTATTTTGTTGTCTTTGAGAGTTTTGAATTATTCTATTTTCTAATTTTTTTTTCTTTATCTACTATAACACAAACCTTTTTGTATATAAAGTACTATTTGTCGACTTCTTTTTTCCCCTAAGAAATTTGACGCAAAACATGTGTAACATCCTTGATCAGTGATTGATGTAGATAGTATGATCAATGATGGATAACTGGGCTTATTGCCAGAGAAACGGGTAGATTTGTTATCTATCTCTGTTATGGCTCCATTCAAGTTTCTGGTCCACCTAATGGCCCCAACAGGCGGATTTGCATATACTATACATTCAAGGGTGACTGATTCTCCAGTTGAGACGCTATATTGGTCTTTCTTGATTGTGAGCTCTGGTGGACCTTTTGTGAGAATAATTTTATATTTTCAACTATTTACTATACGTTAGTATATATGGCATCACTAACAAAAACTGTAAACGGTTTAAAATATCCTTAAATAGATTTAATACCGTTAAGTAAAAGAAATAAGATTAATCAATATATTTGGATTTGGAAAGTTTGTTTTGATAACTTGTCTAAAGTAACAAAATAAAAAGATAATTAATGTTATTTCTAAGTAAACGAACAAATATTTCAAATTTTTAAGATTATAAATATATATGAATATGCTCTTGATTTCAGGAGTGTTTGACAAAACCTAATAAAGCAGTCATCGTAAAATAAAATTGAGAATGAAAATTGGGAACGTGTCAAATAGACAACAATCCGACCATAGAACAGACAACAGCAGAAGTTCACCAATAGGAACTCCCGCACCCGGAGGCGTCCTTTATATGCCCCTTAACAAATATCTTTACTGAACAGTGATAATGGACGCCATACTTAACTCCGAATCATACACAAGAAACTAAAATTAAAAATCATACAAGACTAACAATGGCCCAAAATGCGATGGTTAAACATGTTTTATGAGATTTCAATCCTTCCTTTATACCTCTAGCCAATGTAGAAAAGTAGTCTACTTATAAAAAATGTATATGCATGGTATGCGTTAATCTAGTCAATATACGTGAAATATGTGTGCATGTACTCAATATACGTGAAATATACGTAAATATAGTCAATATTCTTGAAATAAACGTGAATGTAGTAAAACAGGTGAATATAGTCTTGAGCAAAAGGATAAGAGTTTAGCATAGAAGTAAACGGCATAAAGGTGGAGTAAATACTATTTATGGTTTCAAAATTAAAAAAAAAGGGGGAGGAGTAACGGTTTAGGACAACCTTCTGGATGCATTTAAATAAGTTTCTCCAAAATTGCAATATATATTGTTCCATATGTTCATTGCATCTTTATATTCATGTGCGAAATAACCTATTTACTTTCAAAAGATATCAACCAAATGAAAAAATTGAAATTTTAAATAAATATCTTGTTGAACTTTAGATATTTTTTTTCTTTATTGTCAATAAAGAATAAAACATGAACTCACACATGTGCATCAGGTAATTTTACATATTCATATCCCGCGCTTGTTTGATTGCACAGTTAATATATATGTATTTATACTGCACTCGTTCTATTTGAGCAGTCAAAATGCGTTGACCGTATATTTCTATGTCATATACAGTCACTGACCTGATATCACTTTTCCTCATGAATATTTAAATAGAAATTGTCGAAATTATAGTTAATTATTCATACGACCTCTTCGACCTGTTCTTGTTTCCAATGTAAGCAACTGTGTGTTTAACAACTGAAACTTGTTTCTTTTACAATTTTTGTGAAAACATATTTCACTTATTAATATTTTTTGTTTGCAACCTCTAAATCATTATGTTTTATGTTTATTGTTGATATTTTAGTCTGGAAACAAACGAATTCGTCCACCATTGATTGCGTAATAATGTACATTTCGTCGTGTTGTATATTTCTTCGCCTGTGTGAAAAGAGGCCTTTTTAAAGGAGAATTTTTTCCCAATATTTAAATCAAATAAATAACATTAACACATTAAACAACAATTGAAAAAGTTTTTTAGATTGCAGTATAAAGACAAAAAAATTATAGTGTATTGACTTGACATATCAACGATATAAGGATTCGGCCCGAAACGGGGAAAATGCTCGGCATAGCCTTGCATTTCCCCGTTTCTAAGCCTCATCCTTATATCGTTGATATGTCAAGTCAATGCACTATTATTGTCTATATATATATATATATAGCAAATTGATAATATGATTTTACAATATCGTTAAAAGAAAGCTTGTAACTTCCTTGAAAAGATATTTATTTTAAATTTACTGTTTGTTCGTTAAAAATGCATTTGAATGTCTTGATCATCGTTTGAAAGTGCAATAACTGTAGCTTTTTCTAAAAAACAGAACAAATCAAAAGTATAGCATACCTTGTTCAAGGTACAAGCCATCCTTAAATTATCTAAGAGACTTATAACATCGTATCCCATTCTTCCTCTAGAACTTTTATAACCTGTTACATTTCTTTAGGTTAAATTACGATAATCACGGTAACATAAGATATTGTCATTTAAAATAAAGTGCGTTGGGGGGAGGGTGATTCAGAAATCGGCAATTTTATTAAGGGTAAAACTCTAACTATACGCAAGTGGAATATTAAACTAAAATCATTGACCTTTAATTTTATCAAGCAAGACAAAAATAACATGTATGCTCAAAGATTACCTTACCTGGTCTCATTGTTTCTGAAGTTGGTAGATAACTTTCATGATCTGGTGTGTTTACTTATAAAAAAATTATGTATTTTGTTTTAATATCATAGAAAATAGCAACTTTATAAATAATTGAGATAAGCTATAAAATAAATAACAACTTATAAGTTGCTTATGTAGAAACAAAATAATACTTTACGTTTGTCTCTGCCAATCAGAATTACGGAAGTGTACGAAACGTCTATGTATAATGTAGTAATTACTTAATTCTATTTTCAATTCGCTTCATTAGTAATAAAATAGAGCATTGTAGATGTAATACTTACTCATTGTCAAACAACTCAGCTTATAGTTTTAATAATATATTGGAGGTTAAATTATGTTTGATGCTTTAATTTCCATAATCTGTCTAGACTTCCTTCATATCGACTTAGTCGGTAATTTGTAAACGTATATAAACAAATAAAACGTTTACAGTATTTAAAGCCGACCAGTAATATTCCGCTCTCACTATTATTGCAAATAAATATATAAAATACCAGTACTAGTATTTCCTTAACAGTAATTTTATTGATTCTTTTCACAAGTAAAATGCAGATATATGTTTAAAAGTTAAAAGAAAATGAAAATGTAAAATCACAAAAATATTGAACTCCGAGGAAAATTCAATCGGAAAGCTCACATATAAAAAGGAAGATGTGGTATGATTGCCAATTAGACAACTATCCACATGGCAATATTAAATGTCAAAACACATAAAAAACGAATGGAAATCAACTGTCATATTCCTGACTTGGTACAGGCATTTTCAAATGTAGAAAATGGTGGATTGAACATGATTTTATATCGCTAAACCTCTCACTTGTACGACAGTCGCATCAAATTTAATAAGATTGATAATGATGCGTGAACAAAACAAACAGACACAATAGGTAAAAATGTCACAAATAAAGTTAAAAAGTCTAATTCGGTAGGTCACATTCGTAAAAAGGAAACGGGATTGTAGTTACGACATAAGGAACATAACCGATATCATCTATATAACAGATATGTAATAACGGTCAACCAACTCGTGAACCAAACTTTCTACTGAAAATCATTTACCATTAGATTTGTAACTTTCAGGATAGTGCTATCTGTTGTGTGATTTTTTTTTGTCAGACTGACCACAATAATAGTTATATTACACAACATCTTGGTTTCAATTTTCCCCTACCTTGATCAGATAGTTCTGGTGTTGCTATTTCTTTTTCATTATCTGTAAAGCAATAAAGAACAAAAATAAACACGATGTAACAAAAACGATAATTTGAAGAAAGCAATACGCCGCTGATTGATAGACAAAATACGAGAAATCATCGTGTTGCAGTGAAAAGGCTCTGATTTAAGATAATCTAAGAACTTGTAGGGTAGGGATGAAAAAAATACATCCCACAGTCGTTAGTCAAATACAGCAATTGTATTCTACAATTGTATACAAGATATCAGATACGAGAGTATTCTTTTATTTCCTTCTAGTCGTCTTTGAAAAGTCTTACACTATTATATTTAAACATGTCGACATGTTTTTGCCAGGGTAGATTCAACAATTTGAAGTTTTTGACGTGCAAATCTCCAAATGCAGACTTGAATATGCTATATAGAAGACTTAACCATGTACATGAATCCCTTATGTTCTGGACACTCGATTAATTTATAGTGACATCGGTACCGCTCGTTCATATCATATCATTTTATTGTTAAAAAGTTTGTTTAGTTTCGATAAAACTTTAAAACGTTTGTTTTTGTCCATTTGTATAATTCTTCAAACTAAAACTAGATTCCAAAATTAATTTCCGTAATTTGTTATTTTGCAAAATATTTAAAATTATAATTAATTTTACTATAAACATTATATTTCACCCCCGAATCGACTATTCATACTTTCACGGAACAACAAATCAAACCCGAGTATTCAAATATAAATGTACAAATTAGACATAACATACCCTCTATTATAAAAGCGATTACTTCATTGCTTCTGCTTTCTCCAAATGCATTTGAAGCTATACATGTATACCGACCACGATCGGATATTTTAGTAGATATTATTTCTAGTGATGGATTGTTTGGAATGCACCCTACAATTCCATGTGTGCTCATATCTATAGTTGTTATCTCTCCGTTAAGATTTTTTTCCCACCTTAAACTGGATACCGCTGGGTTTGCATGAATGGTGACTGGTATTAAGAAAGTTTCTCCAGTATGAAAGAAGTAGCAATCGGTTTCTATTTGTATAACTGGTAGACCTATAATTAATAATAAACAGGCAAAGATAGATTAACTAAATTAGAATAAACATATTCAAGGAATGACCATTAAGCTAAATATATAACATGTATGAGATTATATTAATGTATAATTGTTTGTGGTTTGCTTGTTGTTTTGTTTTGTGTTATTTTTGTTGTTTTGGGATTTTTTCTTCTTTTTTTTGTTGCCTGCTGATTAAGAATATGTTATAAAACATCAAAGTCAAATGACAATTTATGTATAATTGTTAACTATAAATTCTTAGGTCGAACGTACTATAGACTGATAATATATCTTTTCCGATTTCATCATAATGAAATTTGTATCTTTACCGCCATTATCAAAACCACATGTATTGCTTTTTTATCAAACTTCGTGTAGTAGCGATCACCTTTTTGTCAATGTATAGGCATACTCAATTATCTAATTCTGTAATTGATTGAAATTTATTTGATTTCGGTTGTTTTATTGTTATCTAATGGAAATCAGTATATTTATCAATGCGTACTGGTTGATGTTTTAGTCCAAGATACATGGTATTGGTTGTTATTGTATTTTAACAAACTGTTAGGTCTGTACTATGAGTCTTTTTTGTTGTTAGGGTTGATTAATGTATAAATTGCCTGCCATGACTGGTCGATTTTTTTTCTGCTGTTTATTGGTAGCCCTCTTCAGCTGATTAAATAGTTTGTTCTGATGCTGTGCTGCAACACCACTGTCTCTATGTTGGGTGTGCTCACAAACAGGTTTAACCCTACCACATTCTTTATAAGTCAGTTCCAAATC
This sequence comes from Mytilus trossulus, assembly GCF_036588685.1. NCBI lineage: Eukaryota > Metazoa > Mollusca > Bivalvia > Mytilida > Mytilidae > Mytilus > Mytilus trossulus. Next base: position 65,935,140 of record NC_086373.1, read on the forward strand.
ATAGAAGTTGGTTCGAGCATATTTGAGCAATGTATTGCGTGCTTAAAAATTTCTTTTTATTTTCTCTTGTAATTGCAATCAAACTAGAGAGACAAATTTTAGTAACAAAGCTTAACTATATGGTATTTTCATTTAATAATAAGTATTTTCACAATTATATATCCGCACATAAAACATTGATTAACCAGCTAGTGCTGTTAAAGCATGACAATACGAAATTTTACCGTCACTGGTAGCAAAATATTCTAAAATATATAAATATTCCTAACTTGCCGCAAAGCGATAAAAGAAAAGTGTAGTGCACGTGGGCGGTTGATGTTTTTATATATCGATTTAAACCACACTTTTGTAATACACTAAATATTACCTGTACCAGCAGATATTAATCCTTTATTACATTTGTTATCTGGTTTAGTATCTAAAACACATATTTTAAATGTTTAAGGATAAAGATTAAATTTATTTCAATACTTAAATTATACTGAGTTTAATGCATTAAATTTTATGAATATATTTCCGCAAACATTGATATCTGAATTTGTCAAAAAAGTAAAAGATATGAACAAGTGCCTTTCCAGATTTGAATATCTTATTTGCTTGGTATGTTGGGTTTTTTTTGTTGATATTTGTCTTTTATCCGATACACGGTACACGTTGCATGTGAAAATGTAACTGATGCCTGCCACTGATGCGATTCGGAAGAACAAATATTCAATGGATAATTTTTTTCAACATACAAAAAAGGCCCCTCTACTTGACGACTTGGTTATAAGCGATATCCTTTAACTCTACTTTCTGCTATATATATGATGTTCTTTCACTAAATAATTCAAAATATGGTGACTATGTGGAAAGTAAAATCACAAAAATACTGAACTCAGAGGAAAATCAATACGGAAAGTCCATAATCACATGGTAAAATTAAATAACAAAACGCATAAAAAACGAATTGACAAGAACTGTCATATTCCTGACTTGGTACAGGCATATATCGCATCGAACTAGAGATAAAGGATACTACAAATACAGTTAAGTCGGCCTCATATCTTGACATACATCTAGAAATTGACAATGAGAGTCGGTTGAAAACAAAACTTTACGTCAAAAAAAATGATTTCAGCTTTCTAATTGTAACCTTTCCATTTCTAAGTAGCAACTATCCAGTAACACCTGCATAAGGGGTATATATCTCCCAATTGATACAATAATGCCGTGCTTGCATTTCCTATCATGATTTTCTTGATAGAAGGTTACTTCTCACAAAGAACTATTAAACCAAGAGTTCAAAATAGTGAAGTTCAAATCATCCTTTCGTAAATTTTACGGACGCCATCAAGCGATGGTTGACCGTTAAGGAATAACCGTTTCACAAATGATATTGAAAATGTTCCTTACGTCTTAACTACAATCCCCTTCCCTTTCATGAATATGACCTACCACATTAAACTATTTAACGAATTTGTTATCACATAAGCAACATGACGGGTGCTACATGTGGAGCAGAATCTGCTTACCCTTCCGGAGCACCTGAGATCACCTTTAGTGTTTGGTGGGGTTCGTGTTCGTATTCCTTAGTTTTCTATGTTGTGTCGTGTGTACTATTGTTTGTCTGTTTGTTTTTTTGATTTTTAGCCAAGGCGTTGTCAATTTATTTTCGATTTATGAGTTTGACTGTCCCTTTGGTATCTTTCGTCCCTCTTTTAAAACTGTAGACATAGTCTTTCATATCATTGGAATTTAGTTAGGTTCTATCTTCATAGGAAGCACGACACAGATATATTTGACTTCACTTGATTAAATTTGAGTGAACAAATAAATAATTGTTTTGAAGCTGTATGAAAAAATATTACCAAAATTGCTTAATTATATTCATGTAATGAGCATCATTTATGAAAGCATATAAACTCTTTGGAAAAAACAATATGGATACTCTATACATTTCTAAATGTCCTTGATAAGTGAATGTAAAACATTTGTACTGATAAATACAACATATTCGGAATATGTGTTGCAATGACAATGGTAGTAAATAACCCATGTCAGGTAAAAACATGTATGACTCAATGGAGGCACTTTCTTTTAAATACCATAAAAATCAACTATTTAATACATCTTAAATAAGTATAGTGGCTGCAAAGCAACTTGTTAATGTCAATCATACTTAAGATAAGGTGCATGTGGTCATGACTTTGGTGTTATTAGAATAACAATAGCATGTACCTATACAAGTGTCATTGTCATTGTTCCCTCATCACCACCGTTCAAAATACATGCAGTTGCGCCTGTCAACTTAACAGCTCAAACGAGAAAATTCAGTACAAACTATTCTAAGTTTAATGTTATATAGATACAATGAATAAGCGTTTATTCTTTAAAAAGAACTAATAAGCACGGACGGCAAATGGTTTGTTTTTCATGAAACAAGGCGTTTCCATTGCTTCTATAACTTTAACTATTGTGTAGATATCTTTTCAAGTTTAAAGCATATTCTTAATTATGTATTCATGCGTTATCCGTTTCAACATAAGAGGTTTAATTAAAGTTCACAAGGATACGAATTTGATGAGGTCGAACTATGTACTCGCAATTGAAAAAGGTCATCTAGAGTGTATGAAATATTAACAAAAGGACAGTTACAGTTTGCTGCAGAAAATAATTTTACTCTTGAAGTTTTAAATCCACCCTTTTTTTGGTGATTTTCGTACTAGAATTTACTTTCTTAAAAAATCGTGTCTGTTATTACCAATGTTATTTCAACTGATCGGGCGGAGCTAATGTTTTAATTTGCATGTGGAAAGTCTATTTGAAGATGTGTGTGATAAGGATGATCACCGTTATAATTAATACTGATTTCTAATCACCAATCAGTGTCATCAAAGGAATTTACAAAGAATTACTAGACACTTCATTGATGAGTTTATCCTAAAATACCTATCTATAGATGGACTAGTGTATTATGAGCGAACCGGTTAAACTCCGCCCAGTCAAGTGAAATAAATCGAGTAATACGTAGGTTAAAAATTGCAGTATTCATAATGTTGTTATTGTTTGTAAAGTTTTCAATTGATATGTGTGTGCAAGAGAAGTCCTTTTCATAAACATTAGGATAACTAATTTGTGCTTTTTCGCTGAGATGTTTTAACTTTAGATACATTTCCAGTGGTTTCATGACATGTAAAACAATTACAATTTAACCAATGATAATATCACGATCAAATATAACATACTGACTGCTATATCATGTATATATGAAACAAAAATTTATGGAGGCGGCATAAATTGTATCCAATCATCTTCCCTTTTAATGTTTAAATGAGGTTAATTGATATAACTTTGTAATATTTTGCCTCTAAACAATCACATTAAAATCGTAACATTGTGATGACGTTATGGCATTATAGTTTATTTTATCATAGTTAGGCATTTGTGTAGCATTAATTCGTGATGATGTTGATGTGTAAAAGTTATTTTGTAACCATTATCACGATATGAAGTAAAGCTAACACATCAAGCCCTTTTTTATTAATATATCATTTCTATAAAAATACATTTATGCTAATTGTTCATTACCTGTATGCATGTATACTTCAAGCTCGTGTGCCCCGTCTAATTCAGAACGTCTTTTTTCTGGTCGTTTCGTTCCACCTGTATGATGAACATTTAGTTAAATAACTACCTTTTTTCGAATTGTTCAACAGAATGATGGAATCATGCATAACACTGAAAGTATTGTGATGTTTCTTTCTTGGTTGACACAAAATGTATCATTCGAGGAGAAAGACTTCAAATAGAAAAGCAATCTATTACCGTAATTGTCCTTCTACAACCATTAGTAATGCTTATAACTATGTAACTAAGAATTGCTGCACGAGAATCATATAATATTCAAAAAAACAGTTCGGAGACTTTAAATTGCTTTTAACATGAATGAAAAACAATCACTGACGACATTATCAAATACGCTTTTTAAGTAGTTTTCTCCTAATACAAGTATAGAAGAGGTGGCATAATTGCTAATTACAAACCTGTTGATATGGTTTAGAAAAAATGCTGAAAGCAGAATTATCACCTGCCTCACCTGCCTTATAAGTAAATATTCATAATTTATAAAATCTTTTAACATTTGAATTATTATCTGGTGCATTGATATATTTTTGTTTTAGCACCACGTGATAAAATGTAAGCATATTGCGTGGTATTTATCAATCGGTAAACTTCGGTCGACATGGGAGGTTCGGAATCCAACGAGTTGTGACGAACAAGTCATATTAGTAAAAATTAGAGACCTCATGATAAAAAAAAAACTATCAATAGTTTGATACATATTTAAACTTTTAAAAGTTTCATGTAGCTTTTTTCAAATGTTTGTTTCCAGACTTACTAGTATAAAATGTATAACACGTTTATAAAAAAATGCATATTATCTTCTCAATATCTTACCATTATTAGAATAACAATAGCATGTACCTATAAAAGTGTCATTGTCATTGTTCCCTCATCACCACCGTTCAAAATACATGCAGTTGCGCCTGTCAACTTAACAGCTCAAACGAGAAAATTCAGTACAAACTATTCTAAGTTTAATGTTATATAGATACAATGAATAAGCGTTGAATCTTTAAAAAGAACTAATACGCACGGACTTATGGTAAGATATTGAGAAGAAAGATATTGAGAAGATAATATCAATCTTTTTATCATGAGGTCTCTAATTTTCACTAATATGACTTGTTCGTCACAACTCGGTGGATTCCGTACCTCCCATGGTGAGAAGCGGAGTCGACCGAAGTTTACCGATTGATAAATACCTCGCAATATGCATACGTTTTATCACATGGTGTTAAAACAATAATAAAACAGATTTTTTGCAATTAAACCAAATGCTTTAACTATTTTTGGTACTACATATTTAAAAAAGCTTTGTAACTTTTGCTTATTTCTATTTAATGACATGCATTCCTTATGTTAGGTCAATAAATGGTCGTCTATCTACAATTTGTAATATATACGCTTAAAGGAGAAGGTATGATAAGGGACGTTTTTGGCCCCCTCTCCAAAGAAGCCTCTATTCGTACCATTGCTAGCCTGAGTATAGAAACTTAGAAAAAAAAATATTTGTTTATGTTCCGGTAAAAAGAAGGTTGCCAAGCAACCGTTTTCCTTATATAATATATAAGCAGATATGAATTGCTGTATCTGTACAAATAACCATATTTCCAGATAAAATGGTTGGTTGGAGAATAACTTGAAGTTACAAATGAATAGTCACTTCAATTTGAGTTTATAAGATGCTTAGCAACAACCTAACAACAGAAATTTTCCCTAGCAACGGTTAATTAAAGATGATTTTTGTCCTTTTAAGAATGCATCTAGCATTGTTTGTGTTCATATAATGGTGTTACATTATAGTACAATGTGTGAGTAATACTTATCTTTGTTTACTAGGTTAAGATTGAGCATAGCAACACAAATGTTGCTTAGCAACAGCATAAAAACTTAAATTAAAGCTAACTGCAAATGAAGTTGTCATTTTATTGTACTAATAAAAACAAATACGAAAACAGAATGCATGTTCAAGAATTACAATTGTCATAAATAAAATAAAATGTCAGTTTAATTGTAGCTCTATTGTATAAATGCTTGACAACCACGTAGCAACATAAATGGTGCATAGCAACGATTAGCAATTTATAAGATACTAGTATGTTACAGAGTTTTTAGTCACTCTCTTAACATATAACTGCGTAAAAGTTCATTAGAAGAACTTTTCATAGAGCCATTTCTCTCACAAGAACAGTTTATTGCCTAGCAACAGATTTTACTGAATACCACAAAAAAATCATTTATTGGTGAACTATCTCTTTGAAATGGTTTTGAAATATTTAAAATGCTGTTGGTGGTGTCAAACGCTTAAAATTATCAAGATGCATATTTAGTATGCGTTGTGTTACAGTAATAGCTTCAATCAAGTAATGGCCATGATCTCTGGAAACCACTGAGGACTTTATTAGGCAATATTAAAATCTTGAGTAATGGCTTTCGTTTGCTTTTTTTCATATTTGTCTTTAAAAAAATCAATATGGACCTTTTTTAACAACTTCGGCTTTGTAAAATCCTTAAACCTCAGAACAAACTGTAGAATTAACATAAATAAAACAGACTTTTTAAAATTTCAAAAAGTATAATGACCAAATCTACATGATTAAATGAAATTAGCGAGAAGCTAAATTGAAATGTTTATAAATATACTGAACTAAAGGCTGTTAGATCCCTGTGTTGCACAGCTTGGTATATTTGCATATTCAATAACGAACACTCTAAACGTTGTAGACAAGAATTTAATTTATGAAAAAAAAATTTCCGTTTTTGGACTTAGTATAACTGACCATTTAAAAATGAGAATGGAAATGGGGAATGTGTCAAAGAGACAACAACCCTACCAAAGAAAAAAACAACAGCAGAAGGTCACCAACAGGTCTTTAATCTAGCGAGAAATTCCCACACCAAGAGTCGTCCTTCAACTGGCCCTAAACAAAAATATACTAGTTCAGTGATAATGAACGCTATACTTATTTCCAAATTGTACACAAGAAACCAAAATTAAAATAATACAAGACTTTCAAAGGCCAGAGGCTCCTTACTTGGGACAGGCGCAAAAATGCGACGGGGTTAAACATGTTTGTGAGATCTCAACCCTACCCCTATACCTCTAGCCAATGAAGAAAAGTAAACGCATTACAATACGCACATTAAAATTCAGTTCAAGAGAAGTCTGAGTCTGATGTCAGATGATGTAACGAAAGAAAAGAAACAAAATGACAATTATACATAAATAACAACAGACTACTAGCAGTTAACTGACATGCCAGCTCCAGACTTCAATAAAACTGACTGAAAGATTATGATCTCATCATATGAACATCATATGTTAAGTCATGTTAGTTGCTCTTTATCTTCTTATATATTTCCTCAAAACACAAAAAGAGGGTAAATGAAATGCTCATTGACGGGATTTCTTCCCTATATTGAAGACTCATAGTCTGCTAACTATACAGGCTAAATTTTACTTGTTGATAGATCATGCCTTGCTGATCACTTTAAAATTGAAAGCGTTTATCTATCTCGTATAATTTAATGATATAAAGCAAAACACCTAAACAAATCGTCATTAAAGGGCAATAACTCCAAAAAGGAGTCGTATGACGATTTCCACTATATAGTCTTAATTTTTGCCCTGCTGATAATTTTGCGTATTTAATTTTCTATGTGTCTACAATGTATTATATTTTTCAAGAGATAAGAAACTCAAGAAATTGGCTTACATCAATATCAAAGGGCAATTACTTTTATAAGTAGTCGACAGACGATTTCAACTAGTGTATACTTATTTGTAGAACTGGCCTTGCTGATTATTTTTGTAATTTAAGGTTTCTCTTTATCTATCATAGTTTTAAGATAACAGGCAAATATATAATGAAAAAGATGGTTAAATTTGTCATTTAGGGGAACCCCTAGAAGTCGTCATTTTGACAGTTTTGACGTAAACGGACAATTGGCAGATCTCAACATCCGGAACATTTCTGCAATGTCAGATTGACTCTATTGATAACGGTTTTCAAAATAAAAGACAAAACTTGAATGTTACCCTTATCTTCTTATTAAATAGCCATATAACCAAGGCTCCGTGTTGAAGACCGTACTTTATAATGGTTTACTTTTTAAATTATTATTTGGATGGAGAGTTGTCTCATTGGCATCTTTCTATATCTATATTATGAAAGTGCAGAGGCGTTAGGTTTATATTTTACTGTTGTTTATTTTGTTTATTTTTTTAAATTATTTAATATTTAGATTATTGTCATCTTTTACTTAATATTTCGTACCTTCTCTAATATATTCCCTATCCTCGTGCGGTGAATCTGTGACAGACGCGCCTCTACGAAGACTAGAACTTGGTATCAATGGTTCATCTGTAATACATTATAACAACTTATGGGAGATGAAAGAAATGATGTCATTAAACAGGTGTTCTTAACTCATTGTAACTATAATAAGTTTATTTACAACTACTCGGTCGATGCCACTGCTGGTTGAGGTTTCTTCTCGAGGGTATCACCAGCCCAGTATTCAGCTCTTCTTTTTTCGTATATATAAATTAATTGTTTAAGAAACTTTGCATTTTTCAAAATATAAGGATTTTGTTCACCAAGGATTAGTTTAATTTTGCTGTATTTTTAACTTTTGGATTTTTTTGAAAGTGTTGCCGAATCGTTTTTGTAAACACGATTTTTGTTTTTTGTCGCACGTCTGGCGTAGAAATTTGTATTTCTGGGGGTTTTTTTTGGTTTTTTTTTAAGCAACTATATGCACTTGATTTATTTATTACACAGTTTTGATATAGAAGAAAAACCCACATGACTAAAATTAAACTACATCGTTTCTAACACAGTTCTATATTAATATTCTTTTAATGGTTCAGACAATACATGAAATAACACCATTACAAACTGAATCCATATTTCATATTTTATTTTAAAAAATATACCTGCGACATCAGCTTTTGTGACGTTGATAAATGCGTGTGACGCACAGTTCATAATTTTATTGTGTTGTACTAGTGTACAGTGTGTGGAAGGAGTCGTCGTTAATCTGTGGTTTACATGTTATAATGTACGTGTATATTCATTCACTCTGTTCTGAGTGAGCGTACGTGTGTTGTACTATATTCTTGTCATGTAATTTTGCCATTTAAGCGGTCTTTTTTAGAATTGCCATATAAGCGAGATATTTGTATAGCCATACAAACAGGTTAAACATCTCTTTTTTTAAATGTCCTGTACCAAGTCAGTAATATGGCAGTAATCAAATACAGTAATCCGTTTTTAATGTTGTAGGCGTTGTTTTTTTAGAAAGTTCAGTATTTGTGTTTTTCCGTTGTTTTCCGCAAATTGTTGATAATTATGTCACCCGATCGACAATGTCGGGTGACATATTGTTATTCCTCCGTTTCTTTGTTATGGCACCCTCAACGGAGTTGGGGTGACATATTGTTATTGTTCGTTTCTTTTTTTTCTTATTATTTTTATTATTTTTATTCTTCCACACTTTTTGTCCAAGACAGTTCTCGGAATTGGATGGACCAATCTTGATGGAACTATGCTATAATGTTGTCCACCATGTGAAGTTGTGCACCTGACTTTGGAATGTGCAAGATGGCCGCGGTTACCATGGAAACTCAAAAAATGTAAAAAAAAATAAAAAATCTAACTCCTTCGTTATAAGAGCCAACCTTATGAAACTTTTTGCAAATGTTGGTGGTGGGGCCCCGAGGTACCACCAATACTTAGAAATTCCGAAATGGCTGCCATTGCCATGGAAACAAGCGAAATGTTTAACATAGAACATTCCAGAACATTTATGTTAAATTCATTCCAGAGACATTTTATGTGAAATGATGGTATATAATTATGGTGAGAACAAATTGTAGGAGCAGGTTGACTTTGGAATTTTCAAAATGGCAGCCGTTACCATGGAAACAGCAAAAATACGAAAAACTTCAAAATGAATCAAATTTATTGAAACTTATAACAAATGTTGCTTAGCTAATGTAGACTTGACTTTTGAGTTTGGAATTTCCAAAATGGCCGCCGTTACCATGGCTACCGCTCACCTGGCAATAGGGAAAGGGTGCCATCCGCTATTGCTTGCAATCGCAAATCTAGTTATTATTATTATTCTTCCAACTATTTTGTCCGCCACTTTTCTCGGAGACGATGGAACCAATCTAAATGATAGTTGACTATAATGAGGAACAAAAAATTTCGGGTTGCAGTAGGTCTCAAAAGCATAAAAAATGGCTGCCGTTACCATGGAAACCGAACAATTGTGAAAAATTCCAGTTTTTGGTTTTGGTGAATATTTTAGAGATGCTTTAACTCAGAATCATTATATTTTAATACACTGTAGGTGGCGGCCATATACTGCATTTGGAGGATTTTGGCAATCATTGGAACTACAATGTTGCCATGGAAACTACACCAAAAATTTCAAAAATATGAAAATGCTCCAATTTTTTTGAAACTTTAGCATAACGATAAGCAACTTTGGTAGATGTGGAATTTGGCGTTGGAATTTCCAAAATGTCTGCCGTTTCCATGGAAACAAGGCAAAAATGGTCAAAACGCTTTAAAAACCTTAAAAAGTGGTATTTACTATTAGTTGAGCAGCTTACCACACAAATCATGCAAATGGTGATACAAGCATGAAACTTAGTAAGAACATGCCTTTAGGTGTATGTAATCATATTAGGGGGGTAGCCACGAAAAAAATCATCCGATCATGGCGGCCATCTTGGATTTTTGAAATGACGTCTTCACAGCGAAAAGACATCATAGTTATGGTCAGTTTTAGTTGTATTGTATCCAAAATGTTTCAAAATGGAGTAAATCATTGTTTTAAAAGATAAGGTATCACTTTCGGTAAATTATCGGTCGATAACCCACTCCTGGTTTTATGAATATCCCGAATGTGACTGTTTTATAACCAGAATAATGTCAGTTGTTATATTCCACAAATCTTTGACTAATCTTCGATTGCTACATTAGGTTCGATAGGTTATAGGCCAATAGAGGGCGCAATTTTATTCTAGTAAACCTTTTTGAGAGTGTGTGTTCTCATTGTTATAAGACGTGGCTCGGTACTTGTCTATCCGAAGTTCATATTTTTATTTACGAAGTGTTTTTTTTTGCAATTCTGATCGGATACTGATTTTAAGGAATTCTGTCCTTATTATAAACTCCTAAACTTTTTAGGTGTACTCCTCGTTCTAAAGATCAACAACACAATCTAGCTGAAAATGTGCATAAATGTTTCATTTGTGATAAAGTGTCACCTTTATCTGTCTTAAGAGAGGCAATGACAATGAAACTAAACTAACGACTAGTGGATTGTGCAACAGCTCTTCAGGATAAACAACTGTTGGCAAAGCTGAGTAGTGGTTATGTTATAGCACAAGAGATGAAGTATCACCGTCTTGTGTCGCAGATGTATATAATAGAGAGAGATCAAAGAAGAGACAAACAGAGATCAAAAGAAGTTGCACATAGGAGGAAACTATAATGAAAGAAACTGCATTAGCTGAGCTGGTCACATACATTTTTGAAACTCAAAGACTCTGAAGAGTCGGTTGTGTTTCGATAAGCAGACCTGGCAAACCTGTGCGAGGAAAGATTGGCACAGCTTGGTTCTTCTTCTGAACAGGTACATTCTACTCGACTCATCAGAGAGACGTGGGTCAACTGTTAAAGTGAGTCTAAGCTGCTTAATGCCATTATTTCAAGAACAAGCTCACTCAGTTGCTACCATAAAACATTCGATGGATAAGGTCAGGGATGTTGTGTCGTTTTTGAATCCTGGCCAAACTCCAGTGATTACAGCAGACCAACCGCTATTTGTTTTGGCAAAGCAAATTCAATGGGAATGGCCAAATGAATACGGTGAAAACAAATTCGTTGTTATTTTCGGTGGATTAACTATTGAGATGGCATGTTTTAAGGTTTTGGGTGATCTATTGCGAGATAGTGGTTGGATAGAGGCTTTATCAGAAGCAGATGTTGCATCCTCTGGGACTGCAGAATCGTTCTTGTCAAGTTCTAATACTACTAAAACTAGACTAGCACATCAAGTTACCGTATGTGTATTGTTCGATTTACTTATGTCTGCTTATGAATCTTCTATTAACGAAGATCCTAATGAATCAATAGAATTTGACAATTTTATACAATGGTGTGAAGAAAGAAAAGTAGGTAGACCTCATTTTGAGTTTTGGTATTCGGTTCTTGAATTTCAGCTGTTGGTTTTTTCGTACATTCGATCTTTACGAGAAGCGGATTTTTAGCTTTATAAACAAACGTTGTCTTCCTTGATTCCATACTTTTTTAGACTTGATCATATCAACTATGCTAGATGGCTCCCTATTCATCTTCGTGATATGGCTTCATTAGAAACAAAAACCCCAGACATATACAGAGAATTTATAAAACGGCATTTCACTGTTAAAAAATCAAATCGTGTTTTCTCAAACATGGCGATAGACGAGGCTCATGAACAGAACAACGCTTTTGTTAAAGGTGATGGTGGTGCTGTAGGGCTGACCGAGAATCCCGCTGCTTTGCGACGGCGGGTGGTGACCGGGCCAGAAATCAGTAGACTGATAAGCCAGTTCGAGGAATATTCGTCTAGAAGAAAGAACACAGATGATAGACATCATGACATTTCTATGTCTATGCAAAGAGATTTCATTGACAAAGTGAGAAGTCTTAAGACTGTCATGAATGATTATGGAAATCCATTTCTTGAGGATTCTGAAGATATTTACAAGATGGACAGTAAAGATATTGTTCAAGCAGGCACAAGGAAACTGTCACAAATTAAACAAACTGGATGCAATCAGTATGCTGACTTCAGAAACAGAATGCAGAACACGGCAAGTTTCTATGAGCCTATTAAGAAAAATAAGTTTATGTTGTTCAGTCGCCAACCAAAAAAAAGTTCATGTGAAACAGAAAACAAGCTTGACCTCGCCCGAGAAGACTGCAGTTTGTTTTCAAGGCTTTTCATATCCTGTCAAAGCAGACAATAGGATTTGGAAGAGTTTTCAGCCACGAAAATCAGAAATTTCCTCCATCTTTGTCAAGTGGAAAAATCAATATTGGCGTCAAATCACAGCTAATGGAAATCCTAGAAGCTACGGGAAATTTACCAAGAGAGGAACCTGTAACAGACATGGTAGTTGTTGATGGTGCGGCTATGGTCAATTCAAGACCACCGCGAGGAACAAACACTTTTGATGAATACGCAAAAGATGTGATTTTGCCGTACATTATCCAACTTGCTTCAAAACATGCCAGAGTAGATGTGATCTATGATATTTACATAGAAAACAGTCTTGAAGCACAAACAGGTAAAGCGAGGGGTGCTGGATCCAGGAGGAAAGTTGTCGGCACCAGTAAGTATCCGAAAGCTTGGTCAAGCTTCCTTCGAGTGGACGAAAACAAAACGGAATTGTTTTATTTCCTTGCCGACAAAATTTGCTCGATTCAATCTGACAAAATTATTTTTGTGACTAAAGGCGAAACTGTTATGACAAATTCTAATGATGACCATGATGATCTGAGTCCGTGTAATCACGAGGAAGCAGACACAAGGATATTTGTTCATATCAAAAGTGCAGCTGAAAAAAGGGTGTAAGTCATCACTGATAATCAGCTCAGACACTGATGTAGTGGTTTTGGCGGTGTCTCTTTTCAAAACACTACAAATAGAAAAACATTGGGTTGCCTTTGGAAAAGGAAATGACCTGAGATGGCTTCCGATTCACTAAATTAATCATGCCCTTGGTCCTAAATCAGAAGCTTTGTCATTTTTTCATGCTTTTACTGGATGTGACACGGTCTCCGCTTTTCATGGAAAGGGGAAGAAATCGGCATGGCAGACGTGGGAAATATTTTATGATGTAACCGAGGTTTTTGAAAGATTAAGTAAGAAACCTGAATTGGTCAGTGACGCTGATATGGAGTTGATAGAGGCATTTGTTGTGGTAATGTACGATAGGACTAAAACAACATTTGACACCAACGAATCCAGACTTGAACTGTTTGCACGCAAACAAAGACAGTATGACACCATTCCACCAACTAAAGCTGCACTGCTTGGACATACCAAACGAGCTACATACCAAGGTGGCCATGTATGGGGACAGGCAGTCATACATGATCAACATCTACCTAGTCTTGGTGATTGGGGATGGGTTAAGGAGAACGCAGATGGAATGTGGATTCCTCATTGAACACAATTAGCAGCAATTGCTGCATCTTGTCAGGAGTTACACAAATGTTGCTGCAAAAAACTTGTTCTGGTAGATGTAAGTGTTACAAAGCTGGCTTGACCTGTAGAACTTTGTGTTCATGTAGTTGTTAAAACTAAACAGAATACATCGGAAAATATCGTAGAATATTACACTGATCAATCCTCCACATGTCTAACATAATTATCGATAGACCAAACGGAAATTTTATCATATATCTATACCACTATTATTTCACTTGAGTGTACGAACTTTTTCGACCAAAACCGGAAGTGGTGCTTTTTTTTACAATTGTTGTGTGTTTGACATATTTTCATATCATTTTATTGTATTTCAAATAGTTTTCATGACATATATAGCGTTTACAATGGTTAGGACAGTTTTTCAATGTCAAAGATTGAGCAAAATGATGTCAATTTTGAATTCAAGATGGCCGCCGTGAAAACAATCGAAAACATGTTGGCTACCCCTCTAATATGATAAAGTACTACCTAATGAACGTCTATGTCAAATCCCTTGCTTGTATCACAGTTTGCATGATTTTGTCAAATTTCGGTATTAAGCCGCCCCACTATATCTTAATATGGTAGATCAAATCCATTAAAATTCTGATGGTATGTTCCCTCCCATGTACCAATGTGGTATCTGCCATTAAAATTTTGGAAAGGTCTCTGTTACCATAGAAACCAACCAAAATGTCAAAAATTTCAAAAATTTCAAAATGCTCCAAAATTAATGAAACCTAATATGATTGTTAACTGTCAGGTCTGCATGAGATTTTTGAAGTTGGAATTTCCAAAATGGCTACCGTTGCCATGGAAACTGCAGAAATGTCAAATATTTTCAAAATGCTCCAAATTTAATGAAACTTTATATTATTGTTAACCAACATGTACAAATGAGACTTTTGACTTTAGAATTTTCAAAATGGCTGCCGTTGCCATGGAAAGAGTAGAAAAATGAAACTTTTAACAATGCTCTAAATGTACTGAAAATTTACAGAAAGATATATTGCAATTCATAGATCTGCTTAATTTACTGTTAAATTGTTTTGCGATGGCTGCCGCTTAATGGCAATAAGGGAAGGGTGACATCCGCTATTGCTTGCAATGGCAATTCTAGTTTTTATTCGTTGTGGTTTGTGACCTGGATTTGTTTTTGCTTAGTCGATTGCTGACTATCAAACAGTGATATTCTACTGTTGCATGCTGGTGCGGCATAAAGCCATCATCAATCAATCAAAACTACTTTGCCTTATTTACAGTTCCAATCTATATGAAAGGCACTAAAAAGTAAAACAAAATCAATTGGATTAAGCCTAAGCTTTGCTTGATGCAGTTCGTCTCGAAAGCAAGTTTGCCAGTACTTATCATTACATATTCGACCGACTTTTAAAAAATATATACATTGCAGAAAGTAATGAAAACCATCTATAATTATAACAACGATTTTTTTTTACCTCGATTAATGCCAACGACATGTTTTAAACGCTAATGCTTTTATCGTTATATTCAAAACTAAGACGAGCATTTTTGTAGCCATTAACAGATCATCGAGATGGAGATTGTGTTAATATATTCAATCAGCCATAACCACTAGTTTTAAGTTTCATCATTCTGATCGATTCTTAGTATGCTAATTCAAGTGCCCACTTAGATCGAATTAGATAGATTGACCAACATGACCTGTATCAATTTCATTTCACATTGTTAGAACATATTGCAAACAAAATATGGAAGCTGTAACAAGTCAATCGTGCATTTTGGTAATATGTCCAATGCTAATCCAACAGTGATAAGTGATGAAGTCAGTCCTTGGCTAGAGATATATTTTTTCAATCAATTTTAACTCTTTGTCTGTATAATTAACACGTGATATTTTTTTTATCTACATGTTTCACCTGTCAACTTGAGTTTATCAAATATAATGGTAAATGTTGGTGCTTTTATTAGCTTTGCTACCCACGTACTCAAGTTGGTTTATCTGTTAATCAACAAAATGTGTTACCGCTGTCTTGGAAAAATAAAATTATTTAGTACCTGTTCCAAATCAAGAGCAAATAATTCAGTGGTTGCCGCCAGTCAATTTGTTTTTCGTTCTTTCTGTTTAGGTTGATATAAATGTAATGTTCTATCGTGTTTTGTTGGGCCTGGGCCTTTTTATGGCCTACTATACGATATGATTGTTGATTGAGTAAATCCATATGCTGATTCAAATTGCGTACATTTACGTCTTGTTCATCTTGTATTGCATTAGTAAACAAAGCTATACCTTGAGATATTTATATTTGTCCTGGTAATTCTCTATCATAAAAAGATATGTGTGTATCATGATATGAAATATAAAAAAAATGGAAACATCGTTATTGCTAGGATTACATATAAAAAAGAAGATGTGGTATGATTGCCAATGAGACAACTCTCCACAAGAGATCAAAATTACACCATAAGGCCTTCAACAATGAGCAAAGCCCATTCCGCATAATCAGCTATAAAAGGCCCCGAAATGACATTGTAAAACAATTAAAACGAAAAAACCAACGGCCTTATTTATTTAACAAAATAAACGATAAACAAATATTTAACACATAGACAAACGACAACCACTAAATTACATGTTCCTGACTTAGGACAAGGTACATACATACATAATGTGCGGGGTTAAATATGTTAGCGGGATCTCAACCCTCCCCTTAACCTGGGACAGTGGTATAACAGTACAACATAAGAACAGTTTATTTATTTCAATTTTTCCCAAAAAAATGCATATGAACTCCATTTCAAAATTAATTAGATGATCTTCATATTATAAAAAGTAACAATGTCCCACCAACACAGTCAATTATATTTGATTATGCAGTTGATAAGGTAGATATCATTACCCTAGTTTTATTTCTAAAAAATAACAGAATATGTCAATGCAAGCTTGTAGATTAACTAACTTGGAAAAAATACCTCACAAAAATTGAGTTTAAGTGACACAAGGGAAATTAGAATTCTTTAACGAGACTTGAGACAGAACATTGAATTACCTTCCACTCGTCAATTAGTTTAATTCTTTAAATGTCTTTTTAGTAGTTGCAATTCCATAATGAGAAAGATGAAAAAAGTCAACAGTGCATTTGGTTAATATGTTCATTGCTAATTCAACACCTATAAGCGATGACGTCCATACATGTGTGTCAATTTTTTACTCCAGGTTATTTTTTCAAAACTTAATTTTTCATATGTACTGTTGGTATTGAAAATATGTTTTTTTTCTGGCATTAGTTTGAGTTCCCTGAAAGATCAGTATGCCCATTAATCTCTTCACTTCTCCTCGCATTACGACCTTCTATTACCGGTTCTGTTTTACTTCTTTGTCTTTATAATTAATACGTGATATTGTTAAAAAATAATTTTATCTATATGTTTCACGGTTCCAATTTTGTTAAATATAATTGTAACCGGCCTAGTCCTAACTAACTAATTTGAATAGTGATAAATCTCGCAGAGCCACACAGACGTTATGAGGTAGTCATAATAAAATTATGAGTACATTGTCAAAGATTTTAGCATATTCAGTTTTCTTTCTATTTTGTTGTAAAAAGTACTATAAAGTCATTTAAATTAAGTATATACCTAGAATAATCGTATATTGTGTAAGTTACAAGCATATATCATCATACCTGGTGAGACGTGTATCATTTCTCTTACACTATTGAAGCAATACGGTCTGTGTGTATTATCATATTCTGAAATAATGTATTAGAATTATTCTCGTTATGTGTACCAAATTAAATTATCTTTGAATTGGTTTTGCATGCACTTTTTAAAAATTGACTGATGTAATAGCACCTGCTTGTCTATTGATACATCAAAAGTTGGAGTATGAATATTACTTTGACTGTTTATTCTGTTTTGGTGATGTTTCTTTGACGTGGCTATGTACTTACACATCTTGTTATTGCGTTTATATTGTGCTATGGAATCTCTTTTTGTACTCTTGTTTCATTCCATAATTTATAATAATTTCCTACATTTTGTAACGGCAAATTTGAATAACACAAAACAATCCGCATTTTCATGCCAGTACCGGAGTACTGCTACTTTGCTGTTGATACCCTCGGGAACTAACAGTTCACGGGGGCAGATCCAACGGGGTTTACATTAAGCCATAAAACAAACACAGAAATATTAACCAAAAGAAAGGATTAGAATAAAATTCACAAAGTAGATTGCGACGGGTGCGAGCAGAAAGGCATCTTGATATATTTCTAATTATTTATTGGTCCTATCTATTTGTGTCGTATGTTTATGAACCACTTCACTTGACTGTTTAATTGATAGCTACGCAAGCAGCAGAGAATAAAATATAATAATATGAATGTTGCAATAGGATTTTAAAAACAAAAAGTCCAAGCTCCAAAATGTTACACCATCTCTTACTTTCATGCATCATTTGTTGTAACCATATTATATGTATATGCAAGTACAGTTTATAAATACAATTGAGTCACTAAGAAAATTTAGGTTTAACAATTACAAATTAATATGAAATTTTAGCAAAAAGCAGAATATAGAAAAAAAAACGGATATTAGCGACAGTTGAACCAATTGAGATATAGACAAAGCTTGCAATTTAATACATTTCCCTGCTGAAATGAATGTATTGTCTAAGTGATAATTTATGAATGAAATAAAATTGACCAAACAGACAAACAAACGGAAAAACAAACATTTGTTGATAATTAGAGAAATTACTTCATTAAAAAGTCCAAATTATTAAAGATCAGAGTGTTTGAATTTTAATATTTACTCACCATTATGCAAAACCTTTTGCAACCATAACTGGTTTTCTGAAGCAAAAAAATGTATTATGACGTTAACACATATATATATCTAAAAATTTCTATAAACAGAATCTTTGGTGCTCAAACGCTCTGTTTTTGTATAAGTTGTTGGTCATATCAAGACTATTTTGTGAAAATTTAATTAAAAAATTATTATATAATTTGTTGTAAATTTAAACTATAAGAAATAACGTAAGTGTTGAGACAACATATTTAATAAGTACATCAATGCTACGTACTTAAATGTTTTATCTAACATATTACCGAGGCATTTCCGATTTTTTTTTCTGGCTTTATGCTAATATGTATGACTCAAATAGATATTAATTTTGGATGAAGTAATTTTTAACAGGTTATAGTATAAAAAACAACAACATGGCTCCTAGTTTAAATGTCTCTTTAAAAGAAGTTGATCATATTGGGGGGAAAATAAATACATTAATACAAACCAAGAAAACTAAAATCATAGTCATCTTGTTCATCTGTACATATTTGTCTTTGTTCTGTGAAACAAAAAACAGCAGTTACTACGAATAACATGACTGGGGTATATACAGTCAACCGTATGGATAATTATGGAGAGCATTTAATATTTGCAACAATTTGATCTATGAAAATGATTAGAATCATACATTTTGTCAGTAAATTTTAAGTTAAAATAACGTGACGGTACCCAAATTGCACCTATTTTGACAGTTTTTTCACCTACGTTTTTTTTATGATCAAGAAAAAAATGTCCATACTGTGTTTATTTTGTAGCCATATCCTTCTTGATTGTATAGGTACACCAATTTAAATTTTAACCCATATTGAGTCATTGAAAAATGGATTTGAATCAACCTCCAAACCATCCATGATTCTGTAATGAGGAGTACCCAAATTGCATCCATGCTTAAATTCACGTTGTCAAAAGTCTAATAACTGAGCTTTTGTTTAATTTCTTCAAATATTTTGAACAATTGGATATTTGTACATGCTTACTCTTCATATTTTACGAAATGGATACTTATAATATATTGTATTTGCTAATTTTAAAAAGATGACGTTTTGATGACGTCGCATGGTGACGTTTTCGTACATTTTGCTTTTTCAGTAAACAGTCCATCTGTTGATAAAAACTATGAACGTTTTGTGTATATCTAAATATGTTTACCTATGTTGAAAGATGTGCATAGTATCAAATCATAAAAATACAAATTGTTTAGTCTCTAGGAAATCTTGTTAGATTTTTGTTGCTATTTTTTTCTAAATAGGTGCAATTTGGGTACTCGGTGCAATTTGGGTACCCTTACGTTAACTATGTTAGTCTGTAGATATATATTTGAAATGATTTCTGCGGCACATTTGATCTAAGACGAGATCTTTTTATACCGTTTTTGCATTGTTCAAATCAACGCTTTATGCCTTGTTTAGTTTAGTTTAAACATATTTGTTTATAGTGGATTGGGAAACAAGTTTTACAACTTATATTAATCACTTTCCACTTTGCGGGTGCGAGTGCTGCCTTGTAGCGGCATTAACCTACTCTTTTTCGAAATCTACAAGTGTCTTTAACGTGCAAGAGATATGGCTCTCGCTTAACACGGGTCAGCCATTTATCATCCCCGTCCGACGGACTATCATCGTTTCCTCAAGACCATACTCGCAAATGGTGTCAAGGGAGAGCCGAAAACTGAGTTCCTGAAATAAGTTTGATAGAATCTTTTGAAAATAAATTGCACATTGCACATATATCACGTTTTATTTATTACTTGGTTTATTTCACTTGACTTGGCGGGGCTTAACCGGTTCGCTCATTATATACCAGTCCATCTATAGATAGGTGTTTTGGGATAAATTAATGAATGAAGTGTCCAGTTATTAGTCCCATACCATCCACTAAATTATTTTGTATATCCGTTTGGTGACACTGATAGGTGATTTTAAATCCATTATAATTATAACGGAGATCTTCTAAAAAGTAAATATATTTTCAAAAATTTTCTTATTAGAATGAAATTCAAAACAGTGTGGCTGTGGCCATTGATTGACACATTAAATGCACCCATTGACTAGGACAATTTAGGTGTACGTTTGTATGTAACGACCACTGCTCATTTTGCACTTTTAAATGAGTCTTAAACTATGGGGTCACCAATGGTTCTCAACACTTAAATAAAGTAATTCGAAAAACTAATCAGAAATAACATGATGTTTTGATTTATATCAATTATATAAATCAAATCATAAAGATTATTCCTGATTAATTTTTCGAATTGTTTTATTTTTAAAGGCGTTTAGAAACCTTTGGTGACCCAACAGTTTAAATGTCTATCGTAGGTACGTCGTGAACAGTGATCGTTACAGACAAATGTGGACGTAAATTTTCCCAGTCAATGGATGAATTTAATCTGTCAATCAATAGCCACAGCCACACTGTTTTGAATTTCATTCTAAGTCCCTCGAGATCTCAGTATATTTACTTTGAAAGAAGGTCACATTTTTCAAATTCCCATTTTAATCCATTTATTTTATCATTGTTTATTGTAGTATAATTAAGAGATAACTGTATTGTATTTGAAGCTTTAAGGACGTCCATCGGTAGTTTTACTGTCGCAAATTTAGTTTACCTGGCGACGCGGAGCGGAGACAGGTAAACGGGTATTTGGGACAGTAAAACTACCGATGGACGTCCGCAAAGCTTCAAATACAATACAGTTATCTCTATTCTAATGCAAAACAAGTTCATTATTAAATTTCAATCATTATTTCAGTGTAAAATCTTCATTAAAGAAAATTCCGCGAAAAAATGTTATCTTCTTTGGTCCCTACACTAGGTGACGTCATATTTATGCTTCCGGCGTCAAAAATAAACACCGGGCGTTTTATGGCTTCTGTGCCGCTTCAAAATGTAATAAAATTTGATAAAAAGGAGATTATTAGGCGCAACAAGTGAGTTTTTTTGTTTATTATTGTAGAAATAGCATGTCAATACATTCCGAAATTCAAAATGTCGGCTTCCCTAGTTACAGACAAGGAGATAGAGAATTTTACGCTTGCTGTCATCCAATCAGAACAATGGTTACAAAATAATTGCATTAGAATGATTTTTGTTCTTGATTAAACAATGCTAAACTTTAATTCTTTACACGAACGTTCCCGGTGGAAACAGTGTGATTTTCTCATTCTCCCAGTTACATTTTAAGCCCAACTTGAAAACCCACGATGGATATAGAGGATGTCTAAGGTTTATGTCAAGAGAGTCATAACGGTATAATGACTCTTCATGGGAAGGTGTGACGAAACTGTTTTTTCCTTAGTACGTCAAGTAGATACTTGCCAGCCTTTAGTGACTGAGCTAGTAGAAAACCACTTCTTTAGCTCAGTAGGTTAAATCGTTGTCTTGAAACATAGAGGCGACAACACAACAAGAATAATGATTAACGGTTACAAATGTATTTCGCGTAAGTTGAAAAGCAAATTAAATCTTTACCTGATGCAAAATCTATGGAGGCTCATTAAAGATGACCCCAAAACCGATTGAAGGATATTTATGTTTATATGCATTTTTAAAAAAAAATCTTACTTAGATAATTTATGCCTGGGGGATAAAAGAAAAACCTCATTGTTTCGATTGATCTTTGCATTTTACATGTTGACGAATAGTAAATTTACAGATGATGACTTGACTGGTGATACATTCGAGATCAAAACTCCAACACCAGTGTTTTAAATTTTACGTAGATAAATAAATGCGTATAATAAGAAAGCAATGAATGAGGTTGTTCAATTTGATATATACCTTTGTGTGCTTCTTTGTTACATTTTGTTTTTGTTTTTATAGTTATTAAGATGATAACACAATGTTGACAGCTGTAACCCTATTTTTGACATTGTTACCGATAGTGTCTGTTTGCTTTCTTCTCGGGTCTTTGTCAATATAATGAATTTGATGCGACTGTCATACATATGAAATTCGAGGTTTAGCTATCTTGAAAACCAGGTTCAATTCATCATTTTCTACATACGAAAATGCTTGTACAAAGTCAGGAATATGACAGTCGTTATCCACTGGTTTAATGGTTGAGCTTTTGATTTTGCTATTTAATTAGGGACTTTCTTTTTTGGATTTTTCCTCGGAGTTCAGTATTTTTGTGATTTTACTTTTTAATAAACAATCAGATATATAGCTTACCATGTCCAGTGCGATCAATACTATTAGTTTTCCTTTTTTATATTTTAAGAACGCAACTTTTGCGTTGAATTGAAAGTAATTTTGTCATTACCGCATACACATATTAAAAATCCTCACTAAATTATTTCATATATAGATGTTTGACTTTTCCCGCTTAAATCTTGTTACAAATGTCATATCACATCGTAAATTATTCGGTTTTGCTTTTCTTTTTTAACTCGAAACCATGTTATCCTATTAAAAGTTATGTCCTACTTCCTGTCGATACTATTCACTTACATTTGTCATTGCTAGTAGCATGCTTCATCAGACTGCTTATGGCGTAGTTACTATTTGAAACCTTTGTTTGGTAATAAGTTATGATCAAGTATATTTTGATAGGAAACTCAAGTGTAAGATTTATTGACAAACAGTATATCCAAAGCATAGAAATGTTTTGATAAAAAAAAATAAACAAACAGTTCGATATAGGAATATTCGGGATGATGTCTCTGGTTATTCATGTTAAAAAAATATAACAGAGGAAGATGTCAAGTATACATTATTTTGTTTTTAATTTAGTGTGTATGCATAAAACCAACTCGTTTGGTTAGTTTTATTACATTAATCAAACCAAAATGCTAACAACTTCATCCGTTTGTGTCTCTGTTGGACCACTCAATGGCATATATATCACATCTACTTAATTTGAATTGGAACAATGAAGTTGAACTCCATCAAATAGTCAGAAAGTCTACATTGATCGTTGTTGATACTAACCAAGAAAAAGACGCAGTTCATCATCATCATCATCATAATCATACAGGTCCTCGTTTACATATGTTTCATCCTTCCCTATGAACGATATTAGAAATAGTTATTAAAAATATTGTTGAAAAATACTGTCAATGGGTGATAATTTTTGGAAGGCTTTTCCTCAACACCAACTAGTTGTTCTTATGAAATTGAGATATTTAGTTCTTTGCGGGGTCAAAATTTTATGGACAGAAGGGTTATAGGTTGGAAAGCTATGTGGTTCAAAGACTTGTGCTTGCTAAACAGATTGACCAATTATACATAAGCACTATTTCTGTAAATTGGGGTCAATCTGGCTAGTGTCAAACAGTGGGAGTCGTCAATAAGTAAGCATTGAAAGTTTCCCAAATATTTATTAAACTGTCTTTAAAGTCATATGAAACGAGTGAGTGGTGAAAAATAATGTTTATCCAATTCTTGAACCAATGCATGTATATATCATAAACTTAGTCCTTTGTGCATGATTTTATCATTATTTTCGCAAATATATCATATAATCGTCAATTTTTTTTCTCTCTGTTTGTTATGATTTAACAAATATGGCTGCTCATTTAATGCCGTGTTTTGAAGCCAAGTTTTACCGATTGTCACCTTATAGTAAACGAATCACAAAAAGCATGGGTATTGAGCACGTGTTTCACATGTATAATCAGATATTTGTGTATTTCAATAACAGACCCGTGCGTATTGCGATCACCGGATTTTTACGAGGAGGGTTACGCTCGGGTAACTATGCATACGGGAAATATGTCGGCGAATTGCTTCCTGGAAGCAAGCAATTAAAAATAAGTAAACTTCATTTAAATGTGGACAAATTAAAGAATTTTACTCAGAAAAAAAGTATATGTACATAAGTTGTATAGTAAAAACTATCCATTTACTTATAAAAAACATACGTATATTTTTTTTAATTTGAGGTTTCTTATGACTTTAATGTTGAAAATCAAACGGTGGAGATCAAACAAAAAGGATGAAACATTTAAAGATTTATTAAAATAAACATTATGGAACAATAAATCCATTAGTTTCAAAAATGAAACTATGATATAAAAAAAAAACAATAGTATTTATTAAACTGATATAATTTTGGTGCCTTAAAAAAGTTTCTAATCGTGATGAATGCGATCCTTTTTAAGCATAATAATTGCTTTAGGTGACCAATGTATGTTTATTTGTTTTATGATATGGATTACCAAATTTACTTGTATCACAATTTAACTAGAAAACTTCACGCTCATTTGTTTGAATATTCAAATACGTAGAGTAGTTGGCGCATGGATACCTCAGGAAACTGATACGTTGTCGGAATCACTTTTGAATTATGTTCGTGTGCCAAATATAATCGACAATATATACTGTATATAAAAACCGACTTATGAATAATATAATCCAAATGCTTTTCAACAGATTTTAGATTTATGAATCGGTTGCTATCAATTTTCCTTATACGGAAAGCGGATTATCATGATTATGTTACTCTTTTCTGTATTTTAAAAATAACGTTTACATCGTTACTTTTTTCAGGGCAGATGGACAAATTCGACATAGCAAACACATGAAAATAAATACAAATAAGTTCAAACTGAACATAAAAACTTCAGTTTCCGTTTGAAAATACGACATCATATTCGACGAATTTGTAGAAAAATAGATTCTACTCATTTTGTAATTGTTTTTTATCATTTGAATTGATGAAAAATTATTAATAGTCAATTTATTTTTTCGTCGCACTGGTGTCACTGATTTATTTCCTTTGACTATATGAGGTTTTCAAGACGTGAACAACTACATGAACTACTTTGTAGCGTTTTCCTTAATATATATTCACCTTTATTCACAAGTTCGCCTTTGTCGATTTCAATTTCTGTATCAGAAAGCAAAAAATATATATATAGGTAGGTGAATAGATATGTTACAAACTTACTGTAACGTGAGCTTTTGTTTGTAATTCAGAACTTTGGCACCCTTGTGAGAATATGAAAGTACTCGTATGTCGTGCAAAGTCTAACGGAGATTTGTGTTGAATCGACGTTGATCCCTATCATTGTGTTCAGTCCTCAAATAATTTTTCGCAGTCACAGATTATTGATATTCTAAATATATTAATGGTTTAGATACATGTAGAGCTGTAATATATCAATCGTGTGCACTTAAAATGAGTATGATACACTCGATACCAAAAACAATCGACTTAGATTTAAGATTTATGAATCGGTTGCTATCAACTTTCCTTACACGGAAAGTGGATTATGTTACTGTTTTCTGTATTAAAATTCGTGGAATTTGTGGAAAATAAGATTGATGAAGAATGATTAATAGTCAAGTTCTATTAATTGTCGCACTGATGTCACTGATTAATTTCATTTGACTACATGAGGTTTTGAAGACGGAAACTACTCCATGTACTACTTTGGTGCGTTTTCCTGAAAGTCTTTATTAAGGTATGTCATATTGTCTTAATGGTAGTATTTAAATAGATATCCACCTTTATACACAATTTTGTCCTTGTCGAATTCAATTTCTGTACAAGAAAAAAAACAGACTAAAATATCGTTAAACGGATGTTTGTTTTGAATCGACGT
Source organism: Mytilus trossulus (assembly GCF_036588685.1). NCBI lineage: Eukaryota > Metazoa > Mollusca > Bivalvia > Mytilida > Mytilidae > Mytilus > Mytilus trossulus. The sequence goes on from NC_086373.1 coordinate 65,961,386, forward strand.
TGATCCCTATGAATGTGTCCATTCCTCAAATTTTCGCAGTCACAGATCACTCATATTTCAAATATATTTATGGTTAAGATATATGTATAGCTTAAAAAAGACAATGATATAATTATAATATTCATTGAAATAAGATATAAGATATAGCCTCAAAGAAGAGAATAATTGTATTTTTACTTTGAAAAAGTTACACAACAATAAATCATACTAACAATTGTGCAATGGGTTTCCTGAGGCTGATGAAGATATGTATGTCATGTGTTATTTTAGTATTTAAGCCCGGATATTCGGATACATTTCGCTATGAAATATCAAGAGCTAATTTTTCGTATTGTGCGCACATAACAAATGTAAAGTAGACAAGGGTGTTGTTTTCAATAAACGGTATTACCACGATACATTTGATTAAAATCTTTTATGAACAGCTTAAAAAAACATGTAACCAACTTCAATTTCATACTATGAAGTATTTTGAGTTAAAACGTGCAATGATTACTTATTGGGTTAATTTTTTGTTTACATAAATCATTTGTCACAAACTATGCGTTTACTTTTCTACATTGGTTAGATGTATAGAGGGAGGGTTAAGATCTCAAAAGCATGTTTAATCCCGCCGCATTTTTGCGCCTCTCCAAAGTCAGGAGCCTCTGGCCTATGTTAGTCTTGTATTATTTTAATTTTAGCTTCTTGTGTACAATTTGGAAATTAGTATGGCGTTCATTATCACTGAACTAGTATATATTTGTTTAGGGGCCAGCTGAAGGATGCCTCCAGGTGCGGGAATTTCTCGCTACATTGAAGACCTGTAGGTGACTTTCTGCTGTTATTTTTTATTTGGTCGGGTTGTTGTCTCTTTGACACATTCCCCATTTCCATTCTCGATTTTAACATGAAGTTAAAAAAAAGTATCAAATTCGATTATTTAAAAGAACAGTATAGAACCTGTACTGTTAGCATTTTCTGTGAAAGGGACAATGTTTGTGCATAGCCTATTCACATATATGTTTACAATGTTTACAGTAAAAATATTTTCTTTAGTTGTTGACTTGAAACGACATATAAACGAAGCATGAACACGCTATATAAAACTTATGAAAATAAAACAAATTGAAATTAACAATTCAGAATAGATTAATTAGAAAAAAATGTAAGTAAGAAGAACAAACCCGAATTTGTGTCTGTACTATTGTAATAGTCTGAAGAATTATCAAATTCTGTGAGTTTAGACATGTTCACTTGTCCTATAAAACAAGAAAAACAATGGTAACTATAAATATGGGAGAACATAAGACAATTTCGGTTAGCATAAATATTGAACTTTTAGTGTATTTGATTGATTTCATGAAGTCACTTTATTATCATTGCAGAAAAATGTTATCAAGTCCAATGCTAAACAAGTTTCAACATTATAGTAATACAGTAAAAAAAAGACATTATTGTTTCAAGCTTTTAATCAGTCATGGTAATCCCAGAAGCTATAGGTAAACCTCACCAGTATTCAACCTTTACTCAGCATTTTATTCAGCAAAAACAAGTATTTTGAGGACTGGACTGATGCTAATCCGGTTAGATATATACATTTAATATGTGTTGGTTTAGTAAATATATGTTTAATATTCACAAAACATAATTTTGTATTTTCTGTATAATTGTCTGGAAGAACACCAACTAAATATAAAACCAGTTGCTTTCTTTAAAAAAAGAAATGCAATCGTAAACCCAAATGCTTGTTTGGCATAAAGTAAATATATGTTTAATATTCACAAAACATAATTTTGTATTTTCTGTATAATTGTCTGGAAGAACACCAACTAAATATAAATCAGTTGCTTTCTTTAAAAAAAGAAATGCAATCGTAAACCCAAATGCTTGTTTGGCATTATATATTATATAATTGTTTAATAAAGATTTATTGTTTTATATAACTTTTGTTGTGCATAAGAATTAGAAACTGACATTGCCTGTTTACATAAAGTAATACCGGCTTCTAGCTCCGAAGTACGTCGGTCGTGTTAAAAAAAAAATCATGCGAGCTACCAATACGCTAGTTTGGCATTATATATTATATAATTGTTTAATAAAGATTTATTGTTTTATATAAAGGAGGGACGAAAGACACCAAAGGGACAGTCAAACTCGTAAATCTAAAACAAACTGACAACGCCATGGCTAAAAATGAAAAAGACAAACAGAAAAACAATAGTACACATGACACAACATAGAAAACTAAAGAATAAACAACACGAACCCCACCAAAAGCTAGGGGTGATCTCAGGTGCTCCGGAAGGGTAAGCAGATCCTGCTCCACATGCGGCACCCGTCGTGTTGCTTATGTGATCACAAATCCGGTAAATAGTATAATTCGGTAGGTCAAATTCATGAAAGGGAAGGGGATTGTAGTTACGACGTATTGTTTTATATAACTTTTGTTGTGCATAAGAATTAGAAACTGACATTGCCTGTTTACATAAAGTAATACCGGCTTCTAGCTCCGAAGTACGTCGGTCGTGGTAAAAAAAAAATCATGCGAGCTACCAATACGCTAGTTATTTTGATGCATTCAACCCGTCAATAATATCTGACGAGCTTAAAGCGTGTATTGGGTGTGCGTGAAGCGTACCTTAGCGTTTCCCCTAGTATTTCTACATTACCAACTGCAGGTTTGTCTATATGTGAATGTATGTCAATAGGTCTGTCACATTCACCCGTCTGTTTACATGTTTACCAGTCCGTCTATGTCCACTGGTTCGTCTACATTTTCACTAGCTTTGAAATAGCTTTCGGTTAGTGCGAGTACTTTTATTTTAGTTATTTGTGTCTATTGTTTTTATGTAAGTGATTATTGTGCACCGTACCCATATTTTTAGGGACGCGAATTGCAACTGTTATTTTACAGTTTTTCTTGCGATGTGTTGTCCTAGGTTTGTTTCATTTTGGAGGGATGAGTTTATGGCCACCACATTGTTTATGTGCCAATAAAATTGAGAATGGAAATAAGGGATGTGTCAAAGAGACAACAACCCGACCATAGAAAAAACAACAGCAGACAATGCCCATTCTAAAGCCTGGAACATGTAGTACAGTGGTTGTTGTTCATAGTTCATGTCGGTCAAGGGTTTTTTTCCGTAAATTATTTTGTTATCTATAAGGCTGTTTATTAGTTTTAATTTTAAATCTTAATGGTCGGGGCATTTACCAGCCAAGGTTTTTTTCATTGTTGGAGGCCGCTTGGTGGCCTTTCAATACTTTAATACTAACACGTCATTGTAACTCTGGTTGATACTTGTATCATTAGTGCTGGACCACGGTCGATCCTATGCTCCTTTGAGGCAGGCGGGACATTTTTGTAGATCTTGTACAGCTCAATCTAATGGGAGGAGTTCCTGTACTTCTATGTCTAGTCCCATGCTCCATTGTCGAAATGCGCATCTGGTGCAAGAAAATTGGTACCGTTAATTCTATTACTATCACTGGGTCGATGCCTCTATTGGTGGACTTTTTGTCCCCGATGGTTTCACCATCCCAGTAGCCAGTACTTTGGTACGGTCATGAAAATACGGACTTTTTTGTGTTATTAAAATTTTCTGTTACAAAATATTAGAAATTATCATAAATTAAGGAATATATCTCCCTCTGATTCCTTTCACGGATTTGGCTATACTTTTTGGACCCTTTTGATTATAGCTCTTCTTTTTTATATAAGCTTTGGATTTCAAATATATTGGCCACGAGCATCACTGAAGAGACATGTATTGTCAAAATGCGCATCTGATGCAAGAAAATTGTTACCGTTAATTTTATTTCTACCACTGGGTCGATGCCTCTGCTGGTGGACTTTTAGTCCTCGGGGTATCACCAGCCCAGTAGCCAGTACTTCGGTACTGGCATGAAAATACGGATTTTTTTGTGTTATTAAAATTTTCTGTTACAAAATATTAACGAACTTTGGCTATACTTTTTGGACCCTTTGGATTAAAGCTCTTCATCTTTAATATAAGCTTTGGATTTCAAATATTTTGGCCACTAGCATCACTGAAGAGACAGGTATTGTCGAAATGCGCATCTGGTGCAAAAAAATTGGTACCGTTAATTTTATTACTACCACTGGGTCGATGCCTCTGCTGATGGACTTTAAGTCACCGAGGGTATAACCAGCCCAGTAGCCAGTACTTCGGTACTGGCATGAAAATACGGATTTTTTTGTGTTATTAAAATTTTCTGTTCAATATTTTGGCTACGAGCATCACTGAAGAGACATGTATTGTCGAAATGCGCATCTGGTGCAAGAAAATTGGTACCGTTAATTTTATTACTACCACTAGGTCGATGCCTCTGCTGATGGACTTTTAGTCACCGAGGGTATCACAAGCATAGTAGCCAGTACTTCGGAAACGGCATGAAAATACGGATTTTTTTGTGTTATTAAAATTTTGTGTTACAAAATATTAGAAATTATTATAAATTAAGGAATGTATCTCCCTCATGCAAAGCTCTGATTCCTTCACGGATTTTGGCTATACTTTTTGGACCCTTTGGATTATGGCTCTTCATCTTTTATATAAGCTTTGGATTTCAAATATTGTGACCACGAGCATCACTGAAGAGACATGTATTGTCGAAATGCGCATCTGGTGCAAGAAAATTGGTACCGTCAACTTTATTATTACCACTGGGTCGATGTCTCTGCTGGTGGACTTTAAGTCCCCAAGGGTATCACCACCCCAGTAGCCAGTACTTCTGTACTGGCATGGAAGTTCGGATTTTTTGTGTTATTAAAATTTGCTGTTACAAAATTTTAGAAATTATAATAAATAAAGGAATGTATCTCCCTCGTGAAAAGCTGATTCCTTTCACAGATTTGGCTATACTTTTTTGATCCTTTGGATTATAGCTCTTCATCTTTTATATAAGCTTTGGATTTCAAATATTTTGGCCACGAGCATGACTGAAGAGACATGTATTGTCGAAATGCGCATCTGATATGCACCCTTACGCAATATAGTCAAAAATATTCATGAAAGATAAACTTCTAGATAATCAAAAACCCGTCCTCCTCTTCTTTTTGTATTAACGTCATGAAAGAAGATGGAAACCTTCCCTCCTTATATTGGATACCAACAATAATATACTGATATTCTAAAGTCATAAATCCATTGAGGGCAAACAAATCAAGGTTACAACTTAAAATCGAGGGAAACACATAAACTAAAAGAGGAACAGCGAAAAAACTAGAGCACAGAAGTGCAACAAAAAACCAAACAACAATGCGACATACAGAGAAACGAAGTATTAGATAACAACTGCCCTATTCCTGACTTGAAACATTACATGTTACGAAAAAATGGTGGGTTGAACTTGATTTTGTGGCATGCCAAACCTCTTCGCTTTATGACAATGATTAATATACCACTTAAATGACAAAATTGTATGATATTTTAGTCCTGGTATCTATGATGACATAACGAGAACACTGAAGACAGATAAATACATAAATAAATAATATGATAGTACATTTCGACATGTTAACCACAGAATAACAACGAATAATTAAAATTAATTAGGACAGAACATGTACATTTAATCTTATTTTTAATCTTATTTTAATTATTCAACCTGGTTTTTTGAAAGCTACTGACTAATGTTTAGATTCAAATACAAAGAAAAACATGATACTTTTTCACCAATTATATCAATAATATAGTATTTCTATCCATAGCTATCAATAAGTCGAGGAATAACCCCTTCTTGTATGATGCTGTTTATAGCACCCTATGGTCAGGTTTGCCTGAGGCAATTGAAACCTTGGTCATTTCTTAATGTATCAACGGAGAATGGGATAGTAATAGATACAAGAGAGACGAAAGATACCAAAGGGAAATTCAGGCTCTGTCAACAATAAACTAACAACGACAGGGCGAAAAAAACACAGAAAACTTAAGCCTTAGCAAACATGAACCACACTAAAATTAAAACGGATGTGAGACCATGTAATCTGAACGGGTAAGGAGATCCTCCACATGTGACACTGTAGTGTTGTTGTATAAGGACAAATCCGGCGACATTTAAATTTGATAGGTTACTATAATTGAAACATATCCGTCGTTATAAAGAATGCTCATTTCGATGCAGATGATAATCAAATACTTAAATATACCATTAAACATGTTTGTTCGGAAAATATTTAAATGATAAAAATATGTATTTATTTACCTAAAGTCATTTCAGTTCAACAAATTTTAACTATTAAAAGACATTTGGATTTCTTCCAAAATATAAACAATCATGTGTCATCAGTTGATATAATTTGAATTTTCATCACGTTATTTATTGTATTATATTATATTTGTATATAGGTATTCTCACTGAACAATAAATTTTAGTATTTAGTGAACGACCTTATTACAGATTTTTATAAGTGCTTTTATTGAAATATCTGAAAAAATTTCACTTTATATGTTGAGTTACTGTGTTTTTTTAACGACGCCTTCGAACATACTTCAATATTTACTTGCAAAATGTTTTAATTTAAACCATGACAAATGAAATGAAAATGACAAAATTTGGAAAAATTGACTGCACTTGTCCACTGGTTGTAACTTAACCAGATCAATTTGTCGATATTATGCTTTGTTTGTGTTGATCTTTAAGGAAGTTCGCTGCTCAGTTTCTAAATAAACAGCGTTCCACAACACTTGCATATATTGATAAGGGATTAATTGTGGAATCAAAAAAATATATATATAGGGGTCACTGTGCTTAGTTTTTTTTTAGATATAAGCAATTGGAATTTTGGCGGGAAAACGTTCTCTCTTGATTTTTCATAGCGTTATCAATGGCCAGTTAAAGTTCTCAAAACTATTTAAAAACAAATAAGATTTTGTAAGACTTTTACAAATTGCTTATATAATTATTCATGTAAAAGATTTATAAAAAGAAAAAAAAGGGGCCATGGGCAAAATATTTAATGCATTCGAATGGATAAAACCAGAGGATTTCGAAAATCTGAAAAATAAATCCAAAACATGACAAGCAAACACCCTTAAGAAAAAGCCTTTCTTGATAAGGTTGCAGTTTAACGTCAAAAATTGGCGCAAGCATCTTATTTGCTTTTTGTATTTATGCTTATTTGTATAGAATTCGGGCAATCGTTTGGTTAAGTGACCTCATTAAATTACGACCAAACAAGTATGCAAAAATTTCTGATTTACACAGTGTCAGTGTTTGCAATATACCCATGTTGAGAGTTTGTTAAGAAATGTTTTAGTTTCAATTTCAATTAATCCGTGTGAACACCTAAAGAATAAAATCATCAAATGTTGTTAATGCTAAGCTACAATCATTGTTATTAAGAAAACATATAGTAACGCAACTCTATAGTTTTCGTAAGTTACTTGTTTTGGTATATATATACCAGTTAAATTTGACTCGAACGGGACTATATAAAGTAAATTTTGTTTATGTATTTTGATCAGTTCAGTGGAGGAGCTTTTTCAAACTCATCAAAAATTCATCAAAAAGCTGTGTACGCCTTACATTTTGTAGAAACTACAGATATCAAATACTGGACCTTCACTGGTCTACAGATTAGAAAACCACAATTACAACTTCACCCGCATCAATTTTATAAATTATAATTTTGAAATTATCATTGTTATTCACAATAGCACCTTTCCCGCGTATGGTTTTACTTGTACATTTGATACAATGCAATGAAAGTTATTGTCAATGTTACATACAAACAATAAAGCCAAATAGTCGCAGTGTATTCTGTGAGTGCAAAACTACATCTAATTGGTATGCATATTGTTGGAGAATGAATAATAAGTACAATGATAATTAAATGATTAACATACGAAAAATTCACATACTCAATTTCTCGTCTTGTTTGCGTTAAAGCGAGAAATGAAATAACAATATACATTTACATAGATGTCAGAGTAAACCTGACAATTATTAAGTAAACCTCTGTCAGGCTGAGTCATTGTATACTTTAAACGTAACCGCGCAAGTCTTTTATTTAAACTCTAGTCTATTTGTAGGTTTAATTATCGTATTATGAGATTTGTTCAAGATTTAATACGCTTTTCACATATGATAAGTGAATTTGGGATAGGCATTTTTATAGTCAATTCACATGTCAAGTCAGGGTTGTAAACTTCTTAATTATGTTTTCCTAACTACAAAATTTGACTTAATTTAATCGTTAGTTGGACAAGTTTCAAAAAGAAAACTTCACTCCAATTTCAAAACTTGTAAATCTTTATTTTCTTGTATAACAAAACAAGAATAGTATGGGGTATCCATGACACAAAATCAGTATGTGCAGCGCAAATAAAACATAAAAGGATTTGTTACTCACCTCAAAGTCAGAGTGAAACCTTCAACCAGGAGCAAAGATATCTCACATCACTGCAAGTTCAAGACGGTCCTCAGCACTGATTGGAGCGGAAGTCTTTGTAAACTGACGATCATGCAACAACTGTGATTAATGAATTTTATAACTGTATACGAGAAAATGAGAATGTCGTTACGTTAAATGTGACCGAAAAAGGTTTACTCTGTAACTTTCTAAAAAATATATTGATAGAACAATAGAAAATTCTCATTTATATTATAATCTTTTTGTTTTTCAGAATTTTACTATTAAAATGCAAATAATTATCCGTGTAGAACTTATTAATATTATTGAAAGGCTGTATGTTTGGAATTAAATTCTGAATAAATTCCTTGAGTTCACCCTCAAAAGTTCATACCATTTCTATTTTTTCTTCGATATAGTGGATCAACGGTTGAGCTTAGTTGAAAGGAAATAATAACGCCGAAGAGAAAATCCGGCATACGCACACCTCGATCGTCCAAATTTGAATGGATTGTTTAAGTTTGCAAACCAAATATAACTGTATAAGAAGTAACAAAACTTTCTTAAAACCAAACAATATTAGCAAATGAATCGTCAGGTGTATTTTTTTCAGATTAAGATAATGCTTTTTTTTGGCAAATTTGATCTCGGTGTTTCAATTTGTTTGATTTTAAATTGTCATAAACCTTTAGTCACAGTATGCAAAATCATCTGGTGATGAAATAGCTCAAAACAGTCAACTCCATAACTGTATTGTGGTACACATATATCGTTTGAAGATTCTATATATGTTTTTTGAAAATAGTTTTAGTTTCAAAAATTACAAAAAGGGATTATAACACTTTGAAAAACATTATTCTTATATTCTTCAATTGTAAATATACAAAATACCTACCTTAATATCTTAGTTATTACATCTCAATATTCTGTAAGTCATGTACGCATGATCGGTACGATGTTACCCAAACTATCGAATATGGTATCTATGATGAGTTTAATTATATCAAACTATAGTCTCTTTCATACATTTAGATCAAATTTGCAAAAGACAAAATGCATTTTGATTTGAATGAAAATACTGGGCAATGCATGAACGTTGAAGAATTCTTAATGTGTATTAAGAGTCTGTATTTATCGTAAATTGCAAGTGAAATGGATGATCGTTCCCGATTTTTAATGAAATTTATATTTTTGGAAAAATTTTATTTACATTTTGTCTGTGGTCTCATTTTTTGCATTTAAACTGATAAGTGCTATTTGTAACAGTTTTTGATCTAATAAACCATTCAAAACTATATAATTAGATATTGATTTTACCTTCTATACGTGACACCTGATCTGAATTCGAATGAATGAATGTTATTCAGTCACACGAGGGTCTAACCCTTTTAAGAATAAAAGGGTTGTGGTGGATTTTTCTGTCTGTGCACAACTATTTTTATTGTTCCATCATACACAGCCTTGACTAAAATTGTTTTTATTCAAAAATAATTATTGGCAATTCCATTAATTTTAATTTGGAATTCACAGCAAGCTTTCGGATCAGATTTTGAAAAGCACAATTTGGTATATCTTCTTTTGAATTATCTTTAAAAAGCGATGACAATCTCTAATTTTTATTCTCAATACCAAGATATTACTTTTTTATTTCCAATATTTTTATTGTACAAGCTGGCCTTCGAAGCTATTGTGAAAGAATATACTCAACAAGTGTCAACCATAAGTTAATCTTATATTTCTATTAAAATCTTATTACTACAATTTTGCAATTATATGTTTCTGCGCTCTACCATCCAATTCCACATGTTCAATCCCAAGACCATTTTCATCGTGTTAATTAACAGTACCTTCTTACAAAAAAAATTCGAAGATTCAATTTCCTTTAACTAGGTCATTTAAAACCTTTACTTTATGGAGATATACATTGATTCCAACATCAAAAATACCGAACATGAAATCATTAAAAAGAACTTATTAGTTGATATGTGGATTATTTTTTTCAACAAACAGTCGAGAATTCAATTAGTACTTAGTGTACATCCCTACTGAACGACTTATTTATGCACACATATGAAGCAGAATAAATACCAAACCTTCTAAAATGTAAAAAGAAAAGTAAAAGAAAACGTTGTTTCCCTAATTCTTGAAATTAACTCTAAAATATATCGATGTCTCTCAATTAGTTATTTAGTGATGTGTATTATAGGATCATACAGAATGTATACGCTTTGCCACATATATTTATCTATTTCATGCATAGTTATGTTATTGACATAGATGGGCTGATATAAACAGGAATCTCTGACAAACTTGATTTAAGCTTTCGCGGGATCAACATCACGTTTTTCAGTTGTAACAAAACCTTCTGTACCATCATCTTATGGCGTTTACATATCAGTCTGTGTATTTCCTAGCTCTTTAATTTTTCTGATACTATTACTTAACATTTAGATTGTCCCAAGATGGGTTTATAACCTCAATCCTCTACCAAATAAACATTTATGTTAACTATCAGTTATATGTGTCATACAGCAAAATTTCCATGAGCATAGCAGACCCATACATTGTCTTAAAATTAATATGTGTGAAGCCTACATGAGTACAAATATTGAAGTCTTGCGTTGATATCATTACATAATCACTTTTTTTTCATTACTGATAAATTTGTCGGTTGTCCAGTCTTTGTGGCATTCGAGTAAACAGTATGTCAGTACTTTGATTGTATAATACTTGTTATACATATCATTTACATTTCATTGTATAGCAAAAAAGACAAAGACCGAGAACTAAAATCGTTCCTCAGTAAAGGACCTAAATATCGTCCCCCGTCAATTGTAATTGGAATGGTGTCGTAATATCATCCACAACTCACTCCATTCTTACTGTATGAAATTGATAAAACGGGAAAAAGCTGACAAAAAATATTTGGACTCTTTTCTTAATTCAGTGATGAAGATAGTTGATATACGTATTCAACATTTTAAAGAACATTTTACTATTTACAATAACCACAATAAACCTATTTCTCGTATCAAACATAAACTAAAAGAACTAGCCAAGGAATTTGTTTTTGTCCCGGCCCAAAAAGCTGCTAATAATATTAGTATTGTTTGACGTAATTTTACATTGAGGTTCTGAAAAAAGAAATCACCAATTCACCAACTTTCCAACTGACTCCATTTTCAGAAAACGACATCTGTAACAAACATAAACTTTTAGCTACCGCTTTACAAGCAGAGCCAAATACAATGAAAGTCCCAACTATGTATTGGCTTCCGAAGCTACACAAAACACCTAACAAATATAGATTTATTTCGTCTTCAAGTCATTGTTCAATTACTAAATTGTCTATTCTTCTTACCAGCACACTTGGTACAATTAAAAACCTGATAATAAATTGTTCAAATGAGGCGTTCGAAAATAGTGGTATGAATTACTTTTGGAGTGTCAAGAACTCGTTGGAGGTACTTGATAAATTGCATGCTTATATTGGTGATTTTGAATCTGTTCAAAGTTTGGATTTTTCTACCCTGTATACCACATTGTCTCACATTCTCATTGAGAAAAAATTCACACGCCTAATTAAATGGGCATTTAAAAAGTCAGAATGTGAATATATATGCTCAAACTCTTTTAGGTCATTTTTAGTAGCAATAAACAATAAAACAATGTCAATTGGACATACTATATATGCCGTTGAAATTTTACTAGATAACATTTTTGTTCGATTTGGTGATTCCGTATATCGTCAGATTATCGGTATTCCAATGGGGACTATCTGTGCACCACTTATTGCGAACCTGTTTTTGTATTGTTATGAGTTACAATTTATGACAAAATAAAAGCAAAGACCCATCGAAACAACATCTGATAAACAAATTTAATAATACTTTTAGATATTTGGATGATATTTTGGCTCTCAATAATGACGACTTCAGAATGTATATTAAAAATTCTTATCCTGTTGAACTTACTTTAAATAAAGCTAATACTAACAATGACCACTGCCCTTTCCTCGATCTTGATATCTATATCACTAACGAAAGCTGAATACTAAAATTTATGATAAAAGAGATGATTTTTCATTTTCTATCGTTAATTATCCATTTTTAGATGGTGACGTTCCCTTGTCACCATCTTACGGTGTTTATATATCTCAACTTGTACGATTCGCTCGTGTATGTAACAATGTTTTAGATTTTAACGAGAGAAATTTACACCAGGGTTTTCGATATCACAAACTAGTCAAAAAAATTATTAAATTTTATCATCGGTATAAGGACATCAATCGTAAATATAGCTCAACATGCAGACTTCAAATACGTTCAGGTATTTCACATCAAATTTTTTATGGAAATGTTCTTTATAAAGCACAAAGGTGTCAGTATTCACCTCAGAAACTAACAGAATCTTTGAATAGACTTATTAAGAAGGGATATAGTTACGATAAAGTTGTCAGGTCATTGAATATTGCATATTTTGGCGTTAATATTGATTCACTTATAGGGTCTTTGCATCGGAACTAAGCACATTTATTCAAAAAGCAGTTGTTGGCATGACACGGGTTATGTTCTTCTCATATATGTTATGATGGCCTTATACTAAACCCCTATCTGGAAGGATTGTGCCTGATGTTCATATGATGAAATCATAATCTTTCAGTCAGTTTTATTGAAGTCTGGAGCTGGCATGTCAGTTAACTGCTAGTAGTCTGTTGTTATTTATGTATTATTGTCATTTTGTTTATTTTCTTTGGTTACATCTTCTGACATCAGACTTATACTTCTCTTGAACTGAATTTTAATGTGCGTAGTGTTATGCGTTTACATTACTACATTGGCTGGAGGTATAGGGGGAGAGTTGAGATCTCACAAACATGTTAAACCCCGCCGCATGTTTGCGCCTGTCCCAAGTCAGGAGCCTCTGGCCTTTGTTAGTCTTTTATTATTTTAATTTTGGTTTCTTGTGTACAATTTGGAAATTAGTATGGCGTTCATTATCACTGAACTAGTATATATTTGTTTAGGGGCCAGCTGAAGGACGCCTTCGGGTGCGAGAATTTCTCGCTACATTGAAGATCTGTTGGTGACCTTCTGCTGTTGTTTTTTTTTCTTTGGTCGGGTTGTTGTCTCTTTGACACATTCCCCATTTCCATTCTCAATTTTATTAGTTATAGTTTTTAATTTTTAATTCATTTATTTTTTATTATCACTTTATGCAGTGAGGGTATTATTTGTCGTCTTAAATATGTAGTAAACCATGAAAACACTTTAAAAACAGGTATCAACTAAAAATTTACAATCATTTATTTATATACATTTTATTACGTTTTCAAACGTTTGATATTGATAGAAGATCATAAACTAGGAAAATAGTTAGCAGACCACAAACACATGCATGCAAAATGGTAATGTCCTGATAAATTGATATACACTAACTTGGTTAAGTAAAGGCAACAGTAGTATATCGTTGTTTAAAACTAATAAATTCATGGCCAAAAAACTAAATCAGGGTAAGTAGCTTTTATTGCAAGCATACGATATTATTTTATCATACCATCACGTTTACAACATCTGCATATATTTGATTTTGATTTCTTTGACTACAGTTTGCATTTATGTCTAAATAACTTGATAAATACAACAATCTACTATTATAATAAGCAGTTTCCATTCTATAGTCTATTCTATATCTAAATATGTACAGTGCTATACATAGGTTTTAGAAATTCAATTGCGTCTTTCAGAAAAATAATGTATATTGAATTATATTGTACTCGGTTGTTTACGTATATATACTAAGTTTACGAAATTTTACACAAGCACAAAGCATTAACAACTGTTTTGTCAGTTAAAAATGAATTCGAATGAATCTGATGAATAGTTTATGTAAATCGGTCCATTTAACTTGATCATATTTTAAATTTCTCACATTTTTTTATGAAATTCAAAACCATTTTCAAGTTAGTATAGATTTTTTATGTTCGAGGTTATAACTTTCTCTAAATTCGATCCTCTATGTGGGGTAAATAAATATACTACATATAGCTGAAGGACATTTGTACAACACGTTGTACGATAATATGGTGTGCTTTTTCGGGGGGGGGGGGGGGGGGGGGTTGATTCCAACGACTTGAATCACATCATCATATATCTGATGAATGATTTAAAAATAATTGATGAAAAATTTAAAAAACAAGAATGTGTCCAAAGTAAACGAACGCCACACTTGCACTTTCATTTTCTATGTTTTCAGGGGACAGTAAAATTGAGGTCAAAACTTTTTTTTTATTTTGCATTAATATGAGAAACATCATATAGGAAAAATGTAATCAACTTTATCAGAAACTCTCTTGACAAAAACCTTTAACCAAAAACTTTAACATGAAGCTGGACGAACGAACGGGCGGACACACAGACCGAGAAAGATAATGCCCATAAATGAAGCATAACAATAGGTGTGCTTGTTTGATTGCCATCGAGAAAAACAACCCTTGATCACAGAAAAAGTTTAAAGTTTACCATGTGGCCGAAAACATTGACCAAATACATGCCAGAGAGACAGATTATAGGTCTAAGTTATGACAAACATTCGATACGATTGAAAAAAGAATAACAGATAGCAACCAGCAATCAACAATAATTGTATTGCAGGTTATTGGCCTGAGACAATCATGTAAAGGATCAGGCGGCGTTACATGTTTATGAACTCTCAGCCCTCCCCAACCAGTGGTGTACTGCATTTACAACTGTTTTGTCAATTGAAATTGAATTCGAATGAATCTGATTAATAGTTTATATAAATCGTTTAATTTAACTTTGTTCATATTTAAAAATTTCTTACAATTTTTATGATATTAAAAACCATTTTCAAGTTAGTATAGAATTTTTTGTCCGAGGTTCTAACTAGTCTAAACCCGATCCTCAATGTGGGGTGAATAACTTTACTATACATAGCTATAGGACAGTTGTACAACACGATGTACGATAATATAGTGCGCTTTTTGGGGAATTTATAATAATGATTTTTTTTAAACTGCATTAGCTAAAGTGAGAAGCAATATTAATATATTAGAGAAAATAAGATTGAAATTGAGCATCTCAACTTAAGTGCTTTACATGAATTCATTGACAATGCTGTGGATTCATACGGTTTGAATCACAATACCCTTCATCATAAATTAGTTTAATCGAAAATACCTCCTTATTTCAAAGACCAGTCTGTACCAATCATTTCTTATACCTATACCAAATATATTGCAACTAAACATTTCAATTACAAACATGTTTTGCACGGTCCTACTAAAAAGCGCCCGGGGAAAAGAAAAAGCGCCCGGGGGAATAAAATAATAATATTTTATAACAATATTTTTTTTCCTTAAAAAAAATCATTGCTTGTTTTGTCCTTAATATAAATTTGGGATATGTACGATGCTACATCGAAAGTGATGTTTATATCTTTTTATAATTTAAAACTAAAACTTTGACTGTTTTAATGTCTATATATATGCTTATCAGGAATTTAATGCATAGTTTTGAATTTAAAATAACTCCTGCTTTTTATCCGCTTCATTAAACTACTGTACATGTATATTACTGCTTTTTTGCTGATTTATTACGTGTAACTCTTTTAATTTTGATTAGATAAATATTAATCTGTGAAATTTAAGTTTTTTTTTACATTTTTCATTTTAATATTGTTTTTGAAAAACATGTCTTTTGAAGTTTCACATTTTATAAATCTTCCGCATAAACTGTGATCTATTATTATCTGTCTTTCGAAATAGTATTCATATATTATTGTAAACTTTGAAAAATTCATACTTGTTTTAATAGTACTTTATTATAAATGTCTATTATCTGAATTTGCAAATTAATTGTCTAAAATTAAAAAAAAAATCGATGTACATAACTTATTTCACCGACACAAATTTATCTCTGGCCAATAAGATATCTACACATTTTCCCCGGGCGCATATTCTTTTCTCCCGGGCGCTATTTGTTATTCCCCGGGCGCTTTTTCTTTTCCCCGGGCGCTTTTTCTTCACCCAGGCGCTCCCGGGCGCATTTTAGTAGGACCCGTTTTGCAGGATCTCAGTATTGACGACTTCAAGTCTAAACCTCCCGATTGCACTTGTGCTAGTTCCCAATTCACATATTACCCGGCTGAACACGTTATTACCGGTGACCTCAACGCTTCCCTAGAAATGTGTTCTCGAAAGGTCCAAAATATCGTGAGCAGAAATCCATCAATTGGAAATACAACTTTAAAATTTCGAAGGATTCGGTCGAGGATTATGCCAGGCCATGGGCTAAGCGTGAGAAAAAAGACAGAGACACTCTTTCCGAATGGATTAAGGCAGTGAGGTCGTTGATACAGATCAGAATTAAGAAACTGAATGGGTCTATCAATGCCCATGCTACGTCAAACTTTAAAGATCCTAATGTTGCAAAACGCTTTTCCTAACTTCATGACAAATATGTTGTTGTCCCAGCAGAAAAAGCCCCAAACAACATCGTTTTTGTATGTAAAACTCATTAAATTAACTGCTTGATAAACGAATTAGGTATTGATAATTCACTTGGAAACCCAACATATACCCTCACGACACTTACCAGAGAAAATCCTGGATGATCATAGGTTTGTTCTATGTTACTTTTGGTATTTCAACCAAAGATGATGAACTAGAGCTTCCATCACTGTATTGGATACATAAACTGCATAAGTGTCCTTACAAACAACGGTATATTGCTGGGTCTTCCCAGTGTTCCACGAAATCTCTTTCTAAATTATTAACATCTATTTTATCAGCATTCAAAGAAGGGCTTAAAAGTTATTGTGAATCTGTCTATTCTACAGGTGGCGTGAATCAGATGTGAATACTTAAAAATTCCAAAGATCTTTTAGAGTACCAACAATCTAACTCTTTTTCATCTTGTAATACTATTAAAACATTTGACTTTTCTACACTTTATACAAGTATTCCACATTCCAAGCTAAATGACAAATTGAAAGAGTTGGTATTGCTTTGATACTATATATGCCCTTGAATTTTTACTAGATAACATTTTTGTTCGCTTTGGGGATTCCTTTATCGTCAGATTGTCGGAATTCCAATGGGGACTTTCTGTGCACCACTTATTGCGAACCTGTTTTTGTATTGTTATGAGTTACAATTTATGACCAAAAAAAAAAGCAAAGACCCATCGAAACAACATCTGATAAACAAATTTAATAATACTTTTAGATATTTGGATGATATTTTGGCTCTCAATAATGACGACTTCAGTATGTATATTAAAGAAATTTATCCTGTTGAACTTACTTTAAATAAAGCTAATACTAACAATGACCACTGCCCTTTCCTCAATCTTGATATCTATATCACTAACGGAAAGCTGAATACTAAAATTTATAAAAGAGATGATGTTTCATTTCCTATCGTTAATTATCCATTTTTAGATGGTGACGTTCCCTTGTCACCATCTTACGGTGTTTATATATCTCAACTTGTACGATTCGCTCGTGTATGTAACAATGTTTTAGATTTTAACGAGAGTAATTTATGTATTACTGAAAAATTATTACACCAGGGTTTTCGATATCACAAACTAGTCAAAAAATTTAATAAATTTTATCATCGGTATAAGAACATCAATCGTAAATATAGCTCAACATGCAGACTTTTTATACGTTCAAGTATTTCACATCAAATCTTTTTATGGAAATGTTCTTTATAAAGCACAAAGGTGTCAGTTTTCACCTCAGAAACTAACAGAACCTTTGAATAGACTTATTAAGAAGGGATATAGTTAAGATACTGTTGTCAGGTCATTGAAACCCCTAACAGGAAGGATTGTGCCTTATGTTCATATGATGAAATCATAATCTTTCAATCAGTTTTATTGAAGTCTGGAGCTGGCATGTCAGTTAACTGCTAGTAGTCTGTTGTTATTTATGTATAATGGTCATTTTGTTTATTTTCTTTGGTTACATCTTCTGACATCAGACTTATACTTCTCTTGAACTGAATTTTAATGTGTGTAGTGTTATGCGTTTACTTTTCTACATTGGCTGGAGGTATAGGGGAGGGTTGAGATCTCACAAACATGTTTAAATCCTGCCGCATGTTTGCGCCTGTCCCAAGTCAGGAGCCTCTGGCCTTTGTTAGTCTTGTATTATTTTAATTTTAGTTTCTTGTGTACAATTCGGAAATTAGTATGGCGTTCATTAACACTGAACTAGTATATATTTGTTTAGGGGCCAGCTGAAGGATGCCTCCGGGTGCGGGAATTTCTCGCTACATTGAAGACTTTGGTGACCTTCTGTTGTTGTTTTTTTCTTTAATCGGGTTGGTCTCTTTGACACATTTCCCATTTCCATTCTCAATTTTATTGATCAATGCCTACACTAACAAAATCTAAAATCTCCATGTCTTGTCTTAATAACGTTGCCATAGGTAATGCTTACGATTTATTAAATTTCTTCATTTTTCTCTCTATCATTATATATTTGTTTTAAGTATATCATATGTGATATTCTTTCAGTAAGTTTTGACTGTCAAGTTGAAAGTCTAGTATCACGCAGGATTCTGGCAATTTCATATGAACTTAAAAGTTTGAAACCTTACTGCTGAGAATTGAATGCTTAATAGACAAAATGTTTTTCTCTCTCTCTACTACTCTAGCTATGTTTAAAAAGTAAACATTGCTCAAACTGTATATATCCTTCTATCAATATTCTTTTTAGTAAAGCTTCCTTATAGAACTTGTATTGATAAACAGCTATGTTTTGCCAATTTGATTTTTTTTTAATAAATCGCTTGAGAAAAAGAATACTATGTAATTAAATATATTTAACAAAAACATTGTGCTATTTTCTCTTTAACTGAAAATTATGCAATGGCAGCTCAAATGTAGAATCCAAATAATTATCACAAAGTAAATGCTGTATGTTAAGAAATTATTAAAATAAATGAGCAAATCCATGCAATAATAATACTGAGGTAAAACAGCAAACCAAGTAAAATTGTTGCATGAATCATTTGATTAGAAATATATCAATTTGAGTTCTACATTTTGCCCATTGTCATTAACAAAATTAACTTCTTATGAATTATATGTTTGTATGATGTAATGATTTTCATCTGTTAGTCAATCCACTTTATCAGAGACAATCTTAGCAATACTATTTTACATTGTGTTAGTGCTTTTTATATCTAAATAATAATTTTCTTGAAAATCTCTACTCACACACAGAATTAAACTGAGATATATGATAACTTAAAATTTTCCTAGCTGGTAGCAAGATAGTGTAGAATAGTTGCTTATTTGGCTGCAAGGAATGTGATGAGAAATCACATGGTCTGTTCAATGATGTTAATAAGTCCAGCACTTCCTGCATGTAAACCAGACTCAGTGTTCTTACCTTGGGAAAAACCAAGTATCTCCATACCTCATTAATTTGTTATGGCTTAGATAACACTTAGACAATATACGTCTAGTGTCTTGAAATATGAAATTTATTTGTATGAGGCTTAGAAACGGGAAAATGCGAGGTTCTACCGAGCATTTTCCCGTTTCGTGCCGAATACAAATAAATTTCATATTTCAAGACATTATACGTATATTGTTTTTATACTGAAATCGAAAAAAAAAAATGAAAAATAAAAAAAACATGTATAACAAAAATTGTTAAAAAAAGTGTTTGGAATTTCCCTCTTGAGGTACTATTTTGGGGTATTTCCCTATGAGCGTAGTCCAGGTGGTAAGACATTGGCGTATTAAGGAATTACAAAGGGAAAATGACTTAATTAATATCATTTGATAAACATGATATATAAATAACCAATTTGAAGATATAAAAGTTTAAATTGAAAAAAGTTTGACCATTGTTAATTAACGTTGTCATGGTCGTGAGGTGATGTTGTTGATGAAATACAATAAGGAGACGGGGCTTATAGGTCAGTTGGGGTCATTGACGTATAAAGCTAACGTTTATACGTATAGCTTTATCTGTACAGTAAACTAGCTGATTGCAGTATAAATTGATATATACTGCTGGATTAGCAGTTAATTAATTTATTTCTTCCAATTCATACAGGCTGTTCAGACTCAATTCCTCGTGTCAACTTTGTATAAATAAAATCCAAACAACAATAGAACTGCAAATAATTTAATGAGATATTCATATATGTAATAAAATATCTCTTTGAACAAGATAAACAACAGCACACAAAAGTGTGTCCTAACAGCAATCAAATACTTGCTTTGCAAGTAAATAAAGTAATAATAAAAAGTGTATAAATTACAAAATTATATTAAAATAAATTAGTGTAAATATCACAGATTATCATAATATTGGAATACAAATGCAATATTAGAGAGGACGGAATAGAATAAGTGTACAACAACATTTTACCCCTTTATCATTTGTTTAAAATAAGCCAGATATTTATGAAATAAAACGTAAATGAATTGGTGTGGTATTCATTTTGCATCTATTAACTGCTAATGGTGTTTTTTTTTCTTATACAAATGAGACCTTTTCTTCTAATTATAATTTTCTTTATGTTTTCCTTTCTATATTATTTAGGATATTTCGTATGATAAAGATGGATAGGTCATTGTTTAAAACATTAATGTTCATTAAAAATTAATGCAGACCTGCCCTCAAACAGGCTTTAAATATGCATTAGTTCATCAAATTTGTTACATTTCAAAATCTTGATTAGAGTTAAACATTCAGAAGTTTTTATCTTTTCAAATTAATGCATTCTTATGACGGACTTGTTTAGAAAAAAAAATGCAAAAAAAAATCTCAATTAAAAAATAACTCAGTGGCAACAATGAAATTGTCTTTTTGTAGCATGAAATTAATCACTCATATTCTGCCAAAAAAATGTTTTAATCCAAAAACAACTGTCATAAAGGATGATATTTGTTAGAATTTTTTTTAACAATATGTGGCAGTAGAAGTATCAAATGTCTCTTTATTGTTTTAATTTGTTGCAATACTCTCTCTGAGAGACTCCTTGGTTGGTTCTTTCGTTGGTGAAGATGCTGCTGTATCTTTAGTGGACTCTTTACTCAGTGATGTATCAGATGTGTGCACTATTTTCAGCAGCCATTTGACCATTTCACCTCCGCATATCAATGCACCAAAGCTTGGGTCAAATAAGTTTTCCAAACATCTGATGTTTGTCTTACTAACCTCAAATGGAATCTGTAATTTAAATATCAGAAACTTTGTCAACTGTTTATCAAGAGAAAAGATTTTTTAACAAGTTTATTCACATAGGTTTATTTAGGGGTGATATTAAAGTGCATGGAATAGAAATACAAAAATTTATAAACAATTTTTGTTAGAAGTTTTACACTTGTAAAATTACATTACACAATCAATTTGCCAGCATCAATCTCAAATTTTAGTGTACAAAATAAAATATTTTTTCTGACAGAAAAATTACTGATTACAGTATTATTCAAGTGTGATTTGACATTGATTTATGTCCACAATCACTGTTAATTTATGTTTGTTCAATAAAACATTAAAAAATAGTTTTATCAATTGGTATGATTACGATTACTAATAATTTCAGTTATACTACTTATTTCTCTAACAAAAGCAGACTGAGAATATATCACTATTACTACGAAAGCATAAAGATATTCCACGTAATCATGCACCAAGTTAACCTTTAGGTGTAATACCACCATTGATTTTCCACTATAAGTCTTTGTTAAATTTGCACTTTTCAAAAAAATGTGCAGAATTTTTCTTTGTTTCAAATAAAGAAACACTTGGCATGAGTAAAGTTGTATCCTGTCCAGTTCTATAGAAAAAGTTTCACATAACATTTCATTGCATTTAAGAAAATAACCATCATTGGAAGTTAACCAATCAAATTTCTCCCCTTATTCTATCTGCATACAAGGTTTAGTCACCATGTAACCTCAAGATTACAAAATTTTCTATAGAAATCACAAATAAAAAATAATGGTGTTTTGAAATACCCAAGACATATGTTTATGACACAGAAATAGTTTTACTGCAATAAAATGTAGGATTAATTACCTACAACGGTCAAATTCAAGGGAATATTTATTTAGACCTACTTTCGTATGCAACCGGATGTGACGTACCATGATTTGGTGGTATTACACCTTTACTCATAACTAAACATTGACAACAATTTTATGTGGGTATTTAAAGATTTAAAGTATTTCCAAATTGAAAGTGACCGCTCAGCAGATCTTAAAACCATGAACATGGTAAAATTCAACACAATTATAACGCCAAGACCAAATATCAAAACATTGTTCAACACAGTAGCTAGAAGAATGTAAAAAAAAGCACTTAAATACTGTTTTATGAAAAAAGTATTTTCAAATAGAAAAGTTTTCTACAGCAGATCTGAAAATCATAAACAAGGAACAATGGAACATGATACATTCTCTGAATAAACTGAGAACTCCTAGATCAAATATCAAATCATTTTTAATACAGAAGCTAGTAAGATGTAATAAAACATCCATGATATTTGGTAAAAATGAAAATGCAATGAAGTTTCAAATAGAAAAATATTGCACAGGAGAATTCAAATTGATTTACAAGGAACAACTCAAAATGACAGAGTCTCAGATAAAACTGACAACTTCTATGGGTAAAAAAAACTCTAATGAAGTAATTGCCCAATAATTCTCAAAAATATTTAAAAAAGAAAAACAAAAAACTATGAATTCCACAACGCAAAATTTTATCTGGACATATAGACAATTCAATTGCAACGGAGTTATAATATATATTAGATAAAATAAGATACTGTTAGTTTAATATACATATATTTAGAACTGCTGTTAATCTACTGTATGACTGTTTTTATTGTATATATATATATATATTTAGACTGAAATCAGTAGATTTTTCTATATTTTTACTATGATACTATACATGATTATTTTTTTTTTTAATTATTACAGAAACTTTTATGCAGAAAAGACATGCACCTTTTGCCATCTAATGTAGAATAGAAACTAGGCTATCAATACTATACAGTACACCTAAACAAACATTTTAGATGACTTTCATACTTGCTGGTGTTGTGTAAAACAGGGTCTTTACTGATTATAAAAAGAAGAAAAACTTTGATCAACAGGCCATTTCTTTTAAAAAGATAAGCCAAAATTAGGGGAGATAACTCTTTAAAGATCATAAATGTGTTTTGTTATAGCAAGTTTCATCATAATTTTAAAGGGCTTGTGTAAAGCTGTAGTAAAATTATTTGTGTAAATTAGAAGCTAAGTAACATTAAATAACATGAGATTATGAAAAGGGTTGACATAAACGTTCCATGGATTTTTAAGAGTTGTGTCCATTTCATTAGGACTACTTCACTTTTTCAAATATAATAAATAAAATTTAGGGGAAATCACTTACAATCACAGATTCTGCATGGAAAATCACCAGCAAGAGTGATTATCAACTAAACCCATGTGTGTACTGTATACTGAAATATTTATACTTTTGCCCTCCTACCTGTTTTGTTATGTCGGATTGTTTTACCATCCGAGCAGAGGTAATGTCTGACCTTGAGCGTTTTGACATTAAGCTCGACCTTGTTCTTGATTTTATAGGAGTATGTGGGTAAAACTCTGGTGCAGTTTTGGGTGGTAGCTGAAATCAGCCCTAATGTGTTAATAATGTGATTTCATACATGTCTAACGGGGGTGAAAATCAAAAGTTTGTGATATGAATATTTGTTTCTCAAAATAAGCTGAAAATAATTAAGATGTTATAAAATACTTTTCATATATTGGATATCTCAATAAGCTGAAAAGGTGTGTGTCTACTAAGAAATATGGTGAAAAAACAAATATTATAAAAAAAAATTATCAAACAATAGTTCATATAATATTTTTTTTAAAATAAGCATTACAACAAACGGGAAAGACTACTTAGTGTGTTTTTAAAGCAGTGTGTGAAAGTTGGGTATGTTACAGTGCATTGTGCATTATTTTATTTTTTCTAATTATACCAAACGTGATGTATTTCTTAATAATGTGTGGGACAAATTTAAATAAATAATAAATATACTACAATATTTATTAAACTGCATTTTAACATCTAAAAATATACTATTTAAAAATTTAAAAATGATAATATAATTTGCCATGTAAAAATTATGCAAGAATATATTATCATACATTTACCTTTTTCTTAATAGACTTTTTCTGTAAGACATTATTTCATTTTGGAATAAATATGACATTACTGAACATATAATCTATTTTATTATGCCTGAACAAAATAGTTTCCTTATGTAATTTAAATCATACTTGGGTGTTGAATCTTTAGATTATTGATGGTTCCTCCAAGGAGAGTATCAAGGCTACAATCTAATTGAAGGGTGAGTTTGAAAGAAGATTGATAATTTGTTTATTGCTATTTTCATAGGCAATGTCAATGATTGATTGATTGATGGTTGCTTAATGTCCAGTTGCAAATATTTCATGCATATTCAGGACGAGAACAAGTTAACAATAAATTCAATTTTGTCATAATAGAGGCCTTTTGGGATGATGGTCAGGGAAATTCGGACTGCCACTGGAAAATGAAGGAATATTGGAAAGGGACAGAAATTTTGCCTTGCAACAGGCCACCTATGGACCAGCAACGTCAATGAAGAAGTAGACTTATGATGTCAAACATTCTCTTTCAACTTTACTCTGATATTCAATATCACTGCATTAGTGCAATAAGGAAAATTAGAGAAAAAAGATATTTATAAATCACTTAATTATAAAAAGTTAAAGACATTAAAATTTTTAAAGAATATGAGAGGGAATAATTTTTATATGAAGTTTTGGAAAGATATGCATCCTATCAAAAAGGTTAAAAATAAAATTACAACTCAAAAACTGAAAAAAAAACAAAAAAAACATGAATTTGAAATGGCCTCAAAGTCTATTTTTTTCAGTTAGAAAATGTTTATCAGGACTTCACTAGAAAAATTGAACATAGTGACAGTTAAATGTAAGAAACAGAACACCAACACTCCATTTATATACACGACAATCTATATAATACTTACATCAATAGGTAAATTACTAGGCTCTGGTTCTGATACCATTCCAAGTAGTGACATCACATCTGTGATACACTGCATCAATAAAGTCTGGGGAAAAAAAGTCATATTTCAATTATTACAGTCATAATATATATATGTATATCAAAGAAATACACATGTATTATTATTCAATGAAACAGTCATTTATATCATTTTTTTACAAATTAAATAATGTATAAAATATAGGTGAACAAGCTATTTTAAACAAATAAAAATGTCAAAAATTGCTCATTAGTATAACAGTTAGGTTCAGTAATATAGATACAATGGATAAGCATTGATTCTTGAAACAGAAACCATGAGCCTGGAGGCCGAATAATTTGTTTTTTATGAATCAACACTTATCCATTGTATCTATAACTTAAACTACTGTGTTAATGTCTTTTCAAAAATAAAGTCTATTCTTAAGTAGCAGGTCCTGTAAGTGAGTTTAATAACCAAGTTATCATGACAAACGATGCATTACAATAAATTATATATCACAATTAAATGGTTAAAACAATACAAATATAACACACCACATCTGCCCTTAAAGATCGTCATATATCAGGCATCTGAATATTATCTGTTTTGACAAAATGACATATTCGATCATATTTCTAATATACTGAGAGAGAAAATGGGGAATGTGTCATAGCCTGGGACAACAACTTGACAAAGAACATATATATATATAGTACATATATAAAGCATGTGTCCAAAATTTCTAACAAGAAGCCTTATTCTATGCACATCACGATTTTCTAGCATAGGAAGTTGCGAATAAACAGACGAAATCATACTATATTAATTTATAAAACAAAAATGGACATCTAGAATGTAAACATTTTCGTTTCACACATGTGGAATAGCCAACAATGATCCGATATTTAACGATCAAACACACTTTTATTAAACAAAATATCCACAATATCTTACAAAACAAGAAACAAAAACTACAGAAAAGGGACAACAAAAAGAATACAAGAATTAGAACCTAAACCGACAAGTTCTAACTCATTGAGCTCAACCATGCAACCTCGCGGCTACCAACTCATACTATAAAATTGCCTTTTATTGTATATATAAAGGTACAATCCCTGTGTGTTCATTGTACTGATGTATATCATATATTCATTATATAAATTAGCCAAGAGGTTTTGTCGATATGTTGATGTCAGTAACACGTAACACCATTCATTCCCAGTGAAGGCATATAGAAATTACAAAAATTAAAGGTAAGTTTTTAAAATAATTCCAATAGTGAACAGAAATCAGTTAATTGGCCAATTCAAACTTCATGAAATTGGACAGACAAAGAAAACAATTAAATATAATTTAGTGAGTCCATTTTAGTGACAGATTTAGGAAGCGTTGATTCTAGAACAAGAATGTGTCTTAAGTACATGAATGCCCCACTCGCATTATCATTTTTTATGTTCAATGGACTGTGAAATTGGGTAATAATCTAATTTGGCCTTAAAAGTAAAAAGATCAACCAATAGGGAACATGTGTACTATAAGTTTCAAGTTGATTGGACTTTAACTTCATCAAAAACTACCTTGACCAAAAACTTTAACCTGAAACTCACACTTTTAATTTCTATGTTTAGTTGACCATGAAAATGGGGTAAAATGTCTTATTTTGTTTTAAAATAAGAAAGATCATATCATAAGGAACCTGTGTATTAAGGTTGAAGTTGATTGGACTTCAGCTTCATCAAAAACTACCTTGATCAAAAACTTTAACCTGAAGTGGGACGAACGGACGGACAGACGAACAAACAGATAGACGAACGGACAGACAGACGAACAGAGGGAAGGATGCACAGACCAAAAATCATAATGCCCTCTACTATCGTAGGTGGGGCATAAAAAAATCCATGGTGAATGAATAGGCTGACGTCACCACAATCGTTTAAGCTGACACATTTCATGGTATAAATTTGTTGCTCAAATGGCAACCTTTAATTTGAAAATTTACGTAGAAGCATAAAAATGTACCTCTAATTGTTCATCTCTCTGTACTTTAGGAGACAATGCCTTTATCCTCTGTGTTTTCTTGGCCTTGGTAGAGGGCGTTGGTGATGGAGCAACTGGTTCCTTCTTCTGTTTCTCTTGAAGGGAAATTTCTCCTCTCTGACCCAATACTGCAAGCCTATTATAGAAACATTGAAAATCAACAGTATAATCAAATGTAAACATATACAATGTAAAATAAAACAAATATTGACTTTTGATGAGGTTGATACAATGATTTATCAACTTCAGAGATATGACATTCACCCTCAACCAGTGATCTCTGAGAATATCATATCTTTGGGGATGATCAATCATTGCAACAACCTCATCAAAAGTAAAAAATTGTACGATATTTGTAGCAGCAACTATGAACATAATTATTGATTTTTTTTATTTTTTGTTGTCATTGACAAATCCATATGCCATGATATAAATCTGAAATCTTAATAAGTTAAACCTTTTAAAACTGTTTATGAATGAGTTAAGAAAAAATTATCAAAAGTCTGCGCTATGGAAAATGATAAATATTAACAAAAGAATTACAGAAAATAAATAAATCAATTATTGGTTATTTACTAATCAATTCTAAAGGTATTACTTTGGATTTATTATAATTTGTAAGATACCCATTTTTGTGGATTTTTTGGGTAAAGGTAAACCATGAATTAAAATGCAAATTTCATAATCATTGGTATGCAGACTTGTGCAAAACCAACAAATCAAATACTGAAGAGACATTAATTTTCGTGGGGTTAAAATTTCGTGGTTTTGTCTCTCTGTAAGATTTCATGGGGATTTTATTTCGTGGTTTCCTTAAACTGTAAGTCGTTTTATATAAAGGTTAAATTTTCGTGGGTTTTTTAATTTCGTGGATATATTTTTTCCATGAAATAAACAAAACTAAATCCTCCACGAAAATTTCTGCTTTTACAGTATCTCTGAACTTACAAAATATCCTATCACCAAAATTGATATCCCCAAAACTATGTGAATCCCTGGGTATGACTACTAACCTGTCATGGAGATCATTGAGTTGTGCCATAGAAATCCATTGTAATCCTTGTACAGTAGGCTGTGTTGTTTTCTTAAAAAGGGCATACAGCAACAACACCCTGGAGTCAGGTCCTTTAGCATCAGGATTCATTGGGTCATTCTCTTCAAGAGATGGTTGATAAAACTGCAGTGCCACCTGTGGTTCAGTGGGTGATGTCACAGGTCTGTCACTTGGCATGTATGGTTCCATGTTAGAACCAGGAGGTGGGAGGGGCTTGCCTGGATCAGCAGTGATTGACAGTGGAATGGATGGATCCATATCTCCTGGGTTGGTCTGGTTTTGAGAATACGACCTACAAATGACTTCTAAGTCCATTTTCGGTAATGCTGGTATAGGTAAGGTCAGCATTGAAGGCGGATAAATCCCACAACAGGTGGCGCTATAAACTGACAGATTACTAGCTAAGTATGTATGTAGTCTGTTCAATCTACCAATCCATGATCCACACAGCAACATTGATCTGACAACATCATGGTTCAATGATGTGTCGTACTGAGCATGACTGATGAACCCAAGGTCAAATCCTGGTCCAAGGTCACCCAACTCTTCTGCCATATCCTCTTGCTTGTTTTTCTTGGTACTAGAAGCCGACACAGTAGCAGTGAAGCACATTCTCTGTAGAATAGTCTGATAACCTGTAAAATAGAGAACAGTTGGATTTGAAAATAATACCTAATAAATATATGATGAATGTACAAGTATTTTAAAAATAATGCAAGTTCTATCTCCAGTCTTTAGTTTTCTATGTTGTGTTTTATATACTGTCATATTGCCCTTTGCTTGGTTTTTTTTGTTCTTTCTTTCTTTTTTTTCTTCATTTTTTACAATGGCATTGTCAATCCATATTGGACTGATGAGTTTGAATATTCTTTTGGTATCTTTCGCTCTTTTCCCATTTAGCTATTGGTAGTGTGAAGGGTTTTGTAACCTTTTGAGTTAGACAATAACTGACTGGTTGGTTGTGTTTTATGCTTCATCAGCACATCAAAAAATTAATATTGAAGCAATGACATGCCATCTATCATTGTTGTGGAAAATGTAATAAAACAAAATTTATTTTTAATCTGGAACGTGAACTATTGAATTGTCCACAAGTTTGTCAGATTTTGAAAATAAGTATGCCTATACACATAAAATGCAACAGTATAAGACATTAACAAAACTGATTTCTTTGTTTTTCATATTATGATGAATATTAATTTGAGACCTAATATATGTATCCATCCCAACTCCTTTGCAGTATCCTTTGTTCTAGATACTTGTTCTTCATATGTCTCTACTTTCTTTGTTTCCTGAGCCTCTATAAGGGGAGCCAACTCTTCTTCTATTTCATCTGGAATGAGAACACGATAGAAATGAAAAACAAATCCCGGGAGAAGTAAAATAGCAAGAGATTTAAAAATGCTTGAATTAAAAATTCTTGAAATCCGGCAACTCAGTAAAAACATGTAAGCATTCCAGTTCCTTGTTTCTATCTTTTTTTAAAGAGTTCCGTTTCATTTAAATAATTGAATTTAAAGTCCTGTACTACTGACAGTCTAATTCTGATTATGTGTAAATTAAAACTAAGATAGTATAAATGAATCTTAAGGTTAATTACTATTCATCACACAAGATATTAAATATCTTATTTGAATAAATATTGTTAAAGCAGAAGATAAATAAAGCCTTTAATGTTCAGAATTTATTCCGAGATTTCATTATTTCGAATGCAACTGGATAAGTTATGCAATAAGAAATCACATTATATTATCTGATACATATATCAGTATGCAGGTTATCCTGAAATTGGATAATGTATCTTCCATTTTTTTCCATTCTTCAAAATAGTTATAATATATGCATACACACAAAAATTTCAATTTTAGTATTTGAAATCTAAATGATTTTAATTGGACGAAAACAACATTTGGCTTTATCTTTCTATCTTCTATATAAGTGGACAAAAAATGACACTTAAAATCTTACTTTTATACTTTTTCTTCTTCTTGCCCAGGGTATAGACACTGACAAGGTCAAGAGATAAAAAGTCTGGTATTTCATCCTGAGCTGTTTCTGATAGTGGCTGTGATGTTACAACTGTGTCACCAATCAATAACATTCTACTTCTCTGAGCCTGAGCCACTGCTGTGGCACACCTGATAGCCACATAGGCTGCTCTACGATGTTTCTCAGAATCGTCCATATCTTCACTTTTACCAGACTTTGCCCTGCTGCTCAAACGGTCCTTCTTGCTCTGAAAATGTCAACAGATGCACAATATAAAAAAATATAATAATACACAAAAGTTAATTGATTTTTGCTAGAAAAAAATGACAATATTATAAATGTTTAATCATTCCCTAAAAATATCTTATTTGATTGTAGCTTGCTTAATGTCTAAAGGCAAATCCAACCTTATTGGATTAAGCCTTCCATCATAAGCCAGCATTTTCCGAAGACATTTTCAAAAAGTAGAATATTATTTTCTTTTATTTTCACTTAATCTTTTTAATTTTTTTTAAATTAAGATGTTCATAAATTTCTTCATTAAAACATGATATAATTTCATTTTTCCTTTTAATTAAAAAAAAAAAAATAATAAAAATATGGTCAAATTTGCAAAGGTAAAAATTACACAATTTCTTCATTTCAATGGTCACAAGAAAGACAACCCTAGTTATAAAAGCAGCCCAAAAGTGAGGTTAGAATATAGAAATTTGTCACAATCTCCCATTTCATACTTTACATTATAGGGTTTGAACATCAGTACACTAATTCAATTTAATTTACATTCATTACAATTTTATTTGATCTGTTTTCATACACACCTTATAGGATTTAGTACTGGTGGCTTTACTTTTGACAGAGTCCATTGTCCCTGGTCTTACACTGGCTGTTTCATCCATTCCATCTTGTATAATTTCCAGTGACCCGTTAGGCTTTAGAATCACTAGTCCAACAGCAAACAAATACACTAGGGCAATTTCTAAATAGGCTTGTCTCATTAACCTGTAATATATGAGTTGTATGTGAAATAAACATAGAAATAAAACCAAGTATAATGTCTAAACCCAGTCTGACTTTCTGTTCTTTTTGTAAAGTCCTTTGTGTTAATCTGATGAGACTTACCTTTTTAATCTGATTTTTATAGTGTGTTCTTATGCCTTGCTGAAACACTATTAATTCAATTTGTCACAATTTGTCTTGGCTTGAGTTTTACAATGATAACTGACATTTCATACAAGTGAGAGGTTTAGCTAGCTATAAAACCATGTCTTATCCACCATTTTCTATATAGGGAAATGTCTGTACCAAGTCCGGAATATGATAGTTGTTATTCATTTGTTGGATGTGTTTAAGATTTTGATATTGCCATTTGATTTGAGACATTCATTTTTGAATTCAGTATATTTGTGAATTTACTTTTTTTCAGTATTTAGCATAAAATGATTTCAGTGTTGATCCTGGAGTACTAATTTTGTAGATTTCAGGAATGTATGTTAATTATATTTTTACGTTGAAAGTACAAATTTCATAGATTTCTATACATTATAAAAATAATCAAATCAAATATCAACGAAAACATTCAGTTTCCTAAATCCACACAATTCGATACCCAGGAATTGATATTTTGACGTTAATATTGATTCACTAATAGGGTCTTTGCATCAGAACTAAACACATTTATTTAAAAACCAGTTGTTGGCATGACACGGGTTATGTCCTTCTCATATATGTTATGATGGTATTACTAAACACTAAACCCGTAACGGGAAGGATTGTACCTGATATTCATATGATGAAGACATAATCTTTCAATCAGTTTAATTGAAGTCTGGAGCTGGCATGTCAGTTAACTGCTAGTAGTCTGTTGTTATTTATGTATTATTGTCATTTGGTTTATTTTCTTTAGTTACATCTACTGACAACAGACTCAGACTTCTCTTGAACTGAATTTTAATGTGCGTATTGTTATATACGTTTACTTTTCTACATTGGCTAGAGGTATAGAGCACTGCATTGAAGACCTGTTGGTGACCTTCTGCTGTTGTCTGTTCTATGGTAGGGTTGTTGTCTCTTTGACACATTCCCCATTTCCATTCTCAATTTTATATAAGGTTTTAATACTAACCCTAGATCATGGTCATTCCTGAAGGATGTCTTGATAGCCTGTAACAGAGTATCAGCAGCCTTCCTTGGTTGTACTTTACCATGCAACACCAACATTCTCTCTACTTTTCCTATTGGTAAAAAAAAAACAAAAAAAATCATTCAGTATGTTCTAAAAGATAACAGTATGTCATCAATTATTAAAATCCAATCTTCAAATCTAATGCACAATTAAAAAATTTGAGCAATATTTTGACTTTTCTTCTAAGGTTTACAATCTTTTTTAAAAATCTCACCTAAGTTGAATAATATTTCAGCCTCTAGATTGGCCTCTCTGGATACACTAGCTTGAGATAGCTCTAAAGCTGTTGTTAATACCCCTAAAACTTCTGTCCATAATACAACAGGATCTTTGTCAGTTCTACAATTCAACAAAACAATTAGTAATAAATAAGTTAATCACATTTTTTTTTCTTATTGAAAAAATATTGAAATCTTTGTGCAGATTTTTGTATGTAATATCCTGTTGTTTAATTTTCTCATCATACTGGGACTATATGTCTTTTAAACTTAAGGATGTTTCCCACATACTTGTCGTCTGCTGTAACCCTTCAGTGAGATTGTAGCCCAGAAACTCATTCTTGTTTGAAAAACTTTCAATAATTTATAACAAGAATGTACACTGATGCATAATTCACACTATAATTTGTTATGTTCAGTGGACCATATAATTGGGGTAAAAACTGTAATTTGGCATTAGAATAAGAATGATCATATCATTGGAAACATGTGTACTAAGTTTCAAGTTGATTGGACTTCAACTTCATCAAAAACTTCATTGACAGGAAAACTTTAACCTAAAAACTTTACTGGAACTTGGACAGACAAAATAAAGAATGCACAGACCCCAAAACATAATGCCCATAAATGGGGCATAAAAGTTACATATCTTACCCATTCCTGATATATTTAGCAGCATTACGAGCCATGGCATGTCCAACACGTAATTTGACCTGAGCTAAACGTAACATATGTGAAATATAAATGTTCTTCATTGGACTTATAGGTGTTGAATAGAATGATTTCTCTCCTTCAGGGTAATAGTGCTGTATCTCTTCTCCTAATGTCTCCATCTATAAAATATATATATTTATATCAAATCACATTAAAGGAATGTTTCATTTTTATTTGCTAACTACAATTGTGAGATTCTCTAATATCCTATTTTATTTCTGTATAAAATACAACTACTATGAATACACATACAATTTATGACAATGATGTAATTCATAAGACTTAATGCAACTCTACTTTCATGGCTGTAGTATTAAGTAATTATATGAATTGAATGCATCTTTTTATAATTTTATAAGGTTGAAAAAGCACTGAATGTAGGCACAATTTTATTATGCTTGGTCAGTGCTTTAACACCCCAATAAAATTATAAAAAGAAGCATTCAATCCTTAAATAGAGTAAAAATTTCAATTCAAAACTGCTCAAGCACAACTATATTTTAACAGCCACTGTCCTAAAGCAGGATTCTGAAATCTTGCTACTGCAATATATGTATCAAACGAAAGGATAAAAGAAAGATTGAAAATTGTAAAGAAACCTACCTGTTTTAGAATAAGCTGTTGAGCACTGAGGTATTGAACTAATGTTTTCTCAGTAAACAGCACACTATCATTGTCTCTCTCAGCCGCCTGTAAGTCAGTCTTCAGGACCATACATGTAACTAGCTGTTGTTGTGTTGGGATTGACAATTTTGGAACTTTGTTCAGCAACATAATAGCATCCTTTGAAAAATAAATTTAAAAAAACATCAGTAAAACAGTAGCAATTTTTTTTAAATGGTCCTAGAAGCCAATACGGATATGAAAATGTCACCTTGAACTTTGACCTCTGACCCTGAAACTATACATGTTGAAGTTCTTTTACTCTCAACAGTCCTTATATCTATTCTGCTGCAATTCAGGAGTATAATTTAAGCCTTATTTTGAATAAAAGACCTTTTCATATTATTCCTCAACCTTTCAAAGGGCATTGTTTCAAATTGACTTGGTTATTATATACTATGCAGAAATCAAGGCATAAGAAATTAAAAATGCAAAAACATGTGCAATAGAGCTGCTTTATTACTTGACTAGGATTAGTGTGTTGAGGCTCTTTATTAATCATGTTTTGAACAAATGATGGATAAGCAACATGCAAACTAATTACTTTTTTTTGGGGTTTATCATAAATTGGGGTAATTTTATTTCCTTTTTATGTATGCACATACCACCATTTACTAATGACACTTTCTTAATAATATATGTACCTCAATCAAAGATATTGTAGTTTCTTGACTCTTTCCTTCCATGATGTTAAGCAGTGCCCCCTGGTACAGAAAATCAGCCTGAACCTCTAAATCTCCACAAGCTTCAGCTTCCCCTAATCCTTCTATACAATACTGACGACAGTCTGCTAACTCTTGGAGAACTTTAGTTTCTGGATCTATAAGTTTGAATAGATCACATATTACAAAATGGTCAATTTATTAATATTTGTGAGATACCAATTTACGTTGATACCTGGGATATTTTCATATTCTCGAAAAAATAAATGGTGTTAGAAAAATTTGGACAGTTAATAATGTCAATATGTACTATGATGAGACTAGATCTAGTCGATTCTCTTCCTGATTTATCAAATCTATTTTATCTATAACTGTTAGGGTCAAATTTGAGAAAAATAATTGTATCTTTTTTTTTTAAACATTTGAACAGAACTTGTGAATAAATAAACCATCTAATCCATTCTTATTTAATCTCACCTTTGACCTCTCCAAGACCTCTAACCTCTATGAGAAGACATTTGACCAGAGCTTGTCTACAGTTGAGCCAGAGTCTAGCATCAAGCCTAGCTCTGCTTTGGAAGTTCTGGTACTGGAATAGACTGTTTTCAGGATTAGATACTGGTACATCCTTATACATATGTCTCCTCCTGCTTGTCCCATCACTCTTTAATGATGATGGCCTGGAAATCAGAAGAAAAGTTGAAACATCACTTTTCAGTTTTAAGCTGCAAACCAAGTATTAAAACACCCATTCCCTTCCATAGAAGTTCATAAAAAGTTTGATGAAAATTTTTGGTATACAATGATGTAGTATGATTTCAAACTATCAAAAAAAAGGAAAAAGTTGCGTGTAAAAATTGAGTACACCCTACAGCTCGTTATTATCAAACAGCAGACATAATATAAAATCTTTCCCTTTCATAGAAGCTAAAAAAACTTTTGATAAAAGTTTTTTATCTGATGTCTTTCAGATGGTTGGATGGAGAGAATGATGGTCAGATTCAAGTGGTCAAAAGACCTGGTTTCTCTGTTGGTGATGCAGGTGACAATCATTGCAATATAGGAAATAAATAATATAAAGAACTAGAGGTTCTAAAGAGCCTGTGTCACTCACCTTGGTCTATGTGAATATTAAACAAAGGAAGCAGATGGATTCATGACAAAATTGTGTTGTGGTGATGGTGATGTGTTTGTACATCTTACTTTACTGAACATTCTTGCTGCTTACAATTATCACTATCTATAATGAACTTTGCCCAGTAGTTTCAGTGGATAATGTTAGTAAAAATTTATAAATTTTCTGAAAATTGTTAAAAAATTGACTATAAAGGACAATAACTCCTTAGGGGCTCATTTGCCAGGTGAGCTAAAAATGAAGAGCAAAGTTTGACATATGATATTCTACATATTTATTTCAACTTAAACAAGTTGTTTTTTGTTTGCTTGGGTTCAGTGGTTACCGTCTCACTTTTTTAACCTCAAATTTCCTTTTATTGGAATAGAAACTGTACAAATAATTATCAAAAATAATATAATAACAAAGCAATGAAAGTTATTTGATTTCAATTGTTAGATGGACATGCAATATCAATATTATTTTTCTGAAAAGTTAAAATTTTCAACAACAAAAATAATAATAAATACAACAAACAGATATAAAATCTATTAACTTGTTACTTTTCAGTCTATCATTTAAACATGCAAATGTATTCTTAATATGAATACATAAAACAGTGATAAAACTAGACAAAATTAGTTTAACTGGTATAATATTTTATGCTAATCATAAAATATATCATATAAGTAAAAACAAAAATTTCAAATTCTTCATGCATGAACTGGACAATATAAGCCGTAATCTTAGAAATCTGTGACAACTTGCGTTGGGCTGAAGTAAGAATTTTTTTTAAATAATGAAACCGAAATCTCGTCAGAAGACAGAAAATTCATCATAAATACCAAAAGTATCAGTTTAAATTAAGAGAGACATATATTTAACAACAAGTTCTTATATACTGTGGATTCATTATTATTCATGGGATAGCAATGTTCATGGATTTTGAACTCAATATAAATATTCAACGATGTACAATAATTATATGGGCAGGTATGCAGACAAAAGAAACTCCACTAAATCAAATATCCTCAATCCACAAAAAAAATAAAAGAATCCACAGTAATCAACTTTAAGTCAGGTCTACGATTTCTTCGATAGGCATCTAAATTATTAAACATAGGATTATAAAGCTTTCTACTATATCTATAATGATGTGTATTATAAATATAATAATTGTGAAATATAAAAATATAAGCTCGTAAAAACTTTTACCTCTCTTGGCTACTTGCGCTTACAATCCTGTTAATGAATGTATGTAGTTATAAAGACGACCTTCACATTAAAATGGCAAGGGAGATAATCAGAGATAGAGATCAGTAGCCTGAAACCAATGAAATTGTGCAGAACTGAATTTAGTGCATGAAGGTCATGCTAAAAAAGTTATTTAAGTTCTATAAATATTTAACTCTGGACGGTTAAAGATTTGTCTTGTATTATTACAGATTTCCAACCAAGCACCAAATTGTCTACTATAAGAGTTAAAATCTGTTTCTGTTTCTGAGTAGCTAAGCTTGGAGAAAAGTTTAAGAACAGATTTTTTTTCAATCTATCAAAGTCTTTATGAAAAATTTGATTAAAAAATAAACTTATTTTGACCCAGATTCATCTTTTCACTATCCCCAATAATCCAACATATGATGGATTCTTTTGGTCTTTTTAAGCAATTAAAACTCCATGTTCTTGAATATCAATAACTGTACTTGAATAGGTTTTTCTCCTTTAAAGTATTGCAATAATTAAAGTTAAAGACTGTAGAGTAGATGGCCCAAAAGCTCAGTTGCAAGAAAAACCAATATCCTTTGAAAGTTTTATTGAGATTTATGTAGATTCATATTTATCCATAAATCCAACAATCTACACCTATCTATACAGGCTGTCCACTAACCAATCAGATTCAGTACTGTAGAAAGATTCTGATAACACTGAAGGTAATACTTCTCTGACCTCATGTTTTATCTTAAATCTAAAATAACTGCATATGTTTTATATAAATTCTTGCAATGCATGTGTATAAAAATTATACATTAAATTCTTGAAAATTACCCTTTGATTACAGACTTTCCGTTTTGAATTTTCCTGAGTATTTTTGTGATTTTAATTTTTAATACCAACTTATTCAATAAGGTAATTATATTGCTCTTATCAAATTTAAAATGGCATTGGATTCTCATCATGGAGATTTAAAATTTTATTTCTTTTTAATTCTAACATTAAAGATTCTAAATATTTTTGAATGGAACTTATTAAATTTATGGACAGGTCTTAATTCCTTGAAATAGCTGCATTTAATTTTTCATTTTAAAAATTAAGGATTTCTCCAACATTTTTATGTTTTTAATAGCTTTCTACAAACCTTGGTTGGGCAATAACTTCTTTCCTCTTTTTGAACAATCTTGATGACTTCAGTAACTTGAGAGCCGACATGACAATTCTGGCAGCCATTGCAGAATGGTGTTTCTGACAAGCTATGGCAGCTTGTTGAAGTTTACATAAAACAACTAATTCCATCTCAGCAGCAGGCAAACCTTCAAGACCTAGAAATGTATAATTCTAGTTTTATAAACGTTTTTTTAATAAAAAAAAAAAATCTGTTCTATTTGAAGCAATTTTTACACCAAGACTTTGACGACTTAATGTGTCCAGTACTTCAATTGAAATTGTCCTTGGGAGGATAAATAATTTAACAAAAGAAATATTATTCTATTTAAATTTTACCTGGAAGTTAGTTTATTCTTCTTACATATATCATAGTTATAGGCATGGAAATTTAGTTATTTAATTAAAATATGAGTAATTGCATTAGAAATAGTATTTTTCTATCCAAATTCTAAATTATATTTCAATGAAAAACATAATCTGTTTATAATTTTTCTTTATGTTCATGAATTTTAAAGCTAAATATACTATTAAAATGCAAGCACCCATTTTGAATTATTGCAACTTTCTGTTGTGCAGAAAAAAAGTATGTGTGTGGAATCTTTTCTAAACTAAAGGTAATGTTGACGTTTTGCTGAGACAGTTGTTAATTGTTGAAGATGCTATTGTCATTCTTTTTGACTTTTAGTGATATAGTTTTCTGTCTAATTGATGTATGTATACCTGAAATATATTTTTCTCTTTTCATAATAATCCATCAGATATCAATCTTTTGTGAATTTTGTGGGTAAAGGTGAACCACGAAATGAAATATCCACAAAATTCCAATGTTTCCTCAATTTAAGAAAATTAGTGCCCACATAAATTAATTGAATCCACAGTATCTGAAAAAAGAAATGTATTTACCATGTTTGTCATGTTCAGCATTTTCCTGTATCACCTCAGCAATGGTTCCTACCATCTGATCAGCTATAGCCAGTAGTGTCCCCTTGATCATTTCCTGTGTCAATGGCTTCTTACTGGCTGTAAATCTCTTGTTAGCATGCTTGTGTTGGACACTGTCAGCTTCCTCTTCTGTAAAATATCAGAAAACAATAAATAATGATTTGGTAAGGACTTCTAATTTCAATTTTCAAACATCAAAATTCAATTGACTTGACAAAACTATAAGATTTCATTTTTTATTTACACATTTAGTTAACCCATGTTCTGGAATACGTTAAAAAGGTCCATACAGAATTCAAAGGTTTTTAAATGTGAGCATCCATTACCAAAACATGTATAAATCATTATTTTATTGGTGTGGTCTTAAAAAATCCAAGTATTCAACATCCTAAAATATGTTTAAACTAAATAGCCCTACATTTGGAATTGTGTTTTGCCTATTCCATACAAACTCCATTCATGCAATCAAATAAATATTCTTGATTATCTATATTGAATGAAAAAGAATTTGAAAACTTATCACTTTTCTCTCCTAATGTTACTTTTCTTACCATCTTCTTTCTTTGGGTCATTGGACTTCCCTGATTTAGAGGTAGCTCTAGACTGAGCACTGCTTGTGGAGAGTTTAACTCCTCTACTACCCAATCCACCTTTTGACATGGTACTCATTGTATAGGGTTTAGCACCACTATCAGTTATCCTAAATAAAATAAAATTAATAATTACATGAAAATTCAACCAATATACTTTTGAACTAGTACAACATGTATGTATTATTAATGTTTCTTACAAATCAAATTAATAGAAATCCTGTTATTTCACATTTTAAACTAAAAGCAAATAAAAATATCACTTTATAAATTTCATATGTATGAAGTGCTTTTATAAGCTTACTGTTTTTTCGTTCTCTCTTTCTGTCATTTCTAGGTTACGTGGTGGAAATAAGAGAAAAGAAGCTTACATAAAATTTGGAAAATTCTATTTTAACTGATTTGATGGAAGGTGTGATTATGCCAGGTGCAAACATAAAATTGAGAATGGAAAAAGACATTTTGGTTTTTAGAACAGCTCTTGAGTTGTCTGATTGGTATTGATAAGTATATAGCTCATCTTTTCTAAAATGCTTCAAGACAATTAATTGTAGTCCATGGCCCTATGGCCATCATACTTACAATGTATCTTCTATCAGTGGAATAACATGGAGTGTCTCTGCAAGTTTGATGAACAAGTTGGCCTGGGCCAAAGATAGATGGCATGTCATGTGTGGACCGTAAAGAGTAGCCAAACTGGAAGACAGTCTTTTATCTAATACCATCTCAAGCAGCTACAAAGATTGAAAGAATTATAAGTACCGACTATTGAAAAAGTCCATACGCGATAATATAAAATTGGAATATTTGTGCGTCCATGAAAAATCTCAAATAAAACCATTATCCTCATAAAAATATCATGGAAAATGTAGAATATCATTTTAAAAACAAAATATATGTCTTACTTTGTATGGTAGAACTAAAAATCTGAACAAGAAAAGTATTTGGTGAGTGTTGCATTATTCCCATACAAGTTTGAATTGGAATTATTCATATTTGAAAAGAAAAAAAAACTAATGGTAAACATG
Organism: Mytilus trossulus; assembly: GCF_036588685.1. Taxonomy (NCBI): domain Eukaryota; kingdom Metazoa; phylum Mollusca; class Bivalvia; order Mytilida; family Mytilidae; genus Mytilus; species Mytilus trossulus. The sequence goes on from NC_086373.1 coordinate 66,002,415, forward strand.
ATGTGTTTCAATAACTTGTCCATACCTTTTGTTACAATATGTCAAACATTATACACAAAGTAATGTAAAAACTTAACATTGTAACTCAAGTCAAATTTTCTATCGTAAAAAAATTGTAGTATGCTTTTGTATCATATCTAATTGTTATCTTAATCATATTGTATTGAATTTGTAAAAACTGTAGGATAAGATATAAAATCTGAAAGTATCATAAATGCTTATTTGGACCTCAAACATCTAACAGTTATCAATAACAACGAAAGCCATAGCATGTGTCAGAAAAAAGTAAACCTTGCATAAACAAATGTGCAAACTGAAATACATGTGAGAAATCAGTATATAGTAAAAGTTTTGATATGAATTAAATGTATTATAGATCAGCTTTAATGGTTTTTATTTTATAATTCTCACCTTTAGGTTATTAGGTTCTGTGATAGGTTTACTAGTGTTATACTTCAGAGAGCTCATTTTTGATTCCACCTGTCTGAAATTACTGTCTCCAATATGTGGTAGCCTTTCTCCATGTAACAGTCTTTGCATAACAATAAATGCTTCATTAAACAAACATAACTCTGTCAGTACCCTGACCTTCAAAATCCTTCCATCAACTGACCTCTGGAGGTCACGAGATACAAATGTTGCTAAATAGGAGTATAATGTCAGAAGTGGAAGTACCTGAAAAATTAACAGCCGTTGTTTAATTATTTAACATTAATCTTCTTTTGACTGTTCCCTACATCATCTTTTCTGCCAATCAAAAATTCCTTTTAACATACCTATACTCCCCTTTTCCATAAAATCAATTACTACTGGATTTTTGCATATCTTGAGCTTATTTCAAATTGCAGTAGAATGTCTGTTTCACAAAAAATATAAACAGTGTGTCTACATTCAGATTTCTTAAAATACTTACAAACAAATTATGATTGCCTCTGGCTAATTCTTCAGTTACCCATCTCAAAGCAGCGGCAAGTTGTCTACCATCGCTTCTGAACTTCTCTGACAAAAGGTCTATTCCAGGTACTAAGTTTGTTACTTCACAACCTTCTCCTACATCATACAAGGCATAATCTCTATCAGCCCTGGGGTGGGGTAAAGATGATCTAAACAATGCCTACAATGAATAAAAAAAAATCTGTAGAATGGTAAGTACATAAAGTGACAAAAATTTTGAGATCAGGAAAAATAAAAAAATGTGTGAAGGTATACATTTTATAAATTCTGAATCCTGAAAATGACAAACCTCACATTGTCTAATTTCACTGTGATTTTCAGTAATCTAATATTAAATTTTTTAATTTTTAAAATTAGTTCTCATTGAGATTAACACTTTGGAATTCTTTTCCAGAGTGATTTACAATTATATTAAATATCACTCTAAAATCACAGGATTATTGAGTACATACCTTGAAGAAATAGCCAGATAGAAAACAGCATTCCATCCTTAATCCTAAATCTGAAGTCAGTATGTATCTGAAAATATAAATGCTCCTAAATAAATTATTTGTATTCTGGAAATTATTCTGGAATAATCCACAAGTTCAACATGATAGATATTATGATCATTATCACAAAATAGTTTTAAACTGAAAGTAGTTATTAAGAAAGAAGTGTGAGACTATAAAATGGTTGCCATTTAATTCGTAAAATGAAATAAATATTTAGAAACGATTGCCACACCAGTTAAACCCTAACCAAAGACGGTGGTTATCATAAATCATATGCATTCCCAAATTGTCTTTAATTCAGATAATTTACAGTTTGCACTATGAATTGAGTGTTTCTACATTATCAGACGACATTTGTTGATCGTTTTTTGTCTATTCTTTCGAATAATATTTGTAATTCAGTTGCAGTATCATTGACCCTCATAAATATATCCTTGTATTAGATATAAATATAGGAAAAAAGAACACTTACTGTGCTATATTAGAAGCCAGTACTCCGCCCACCATACATCCCCATAGACCACACCTCTGTAGCATGTCTCCACTGACATCTGAACTGTCTAGTAAGCTCCTCCATGTATGGATAGCATCACTTGTGTTTAATACCAAGTCAAGTGAATCAGACCAGTATTTATATGCTCCTCTGAAAAAGAAAAAAGAAATTACTGCTTGACATGTTTAATAAATGTTCAGCAATTTTTTTATATAAACATAAAAATGTACAGATTTCAATAATTTCAAATGTGAAAAAAAAGGAAAAACTACTTGTAAATCTCAAAGTAATCATGTCCAAAGCCCGTAATTTCAGCAAAAATTACCGGAGCAGAACTTAACTTTAACTTGACCTGTAACTCATCATGGTTAACTCACATACTAAAAATCAGTGCGATATTTGAAGGTGTTTAGAAAAAAAGTCTGTATTACTGTGATTTTTAACATTTTTTCAAAGTCAAAACACCGTAATTTCGCCAAAAATGAGTGGAGCAAAACGAAACTTAAACTTGATCTGTAACTCATCATGGTTAAATCACATATTAAAAATTAGCCCAATATCTGAAGGCGTTTAGAAATAAAGTCTGTATAACTGTGATTTTTCAACAAATTCTCATAGTCCAAAGCCCATAATTTTGGCAAAAATGAGTGGAGCGGAAGCAAACTTGAACTTGATCTGTAACTCATCATGGTTAACTCCTATATAAAAAATCAACCCAATATATGAAAGCATTTCGAAAAAAGGTCTGTATAACTGTGATTTTCAACGATTTTCAACAAATTCTCAAAGTCCAAAGCTCGTAATTTCCGCAAAATTAGTGGAGCGAAACCAAACATAAACTTGATCTGTAACTCATCTACCAAAAATCAGCCTAATATGAAGGCGTTTAGAAAAAAGTCTGTATAATGGTTTGTAGGGGAATTACGGAATAACATAATTACGGAATTTCGGATTTTCGGACAAGGGTAAAAAACTATATGACACCAACAACTTCGTTGCAGGGCCATAAAAATGCATGTTGATTACATATTATTTATAACATTGAATAATGTAGTTGTTTACGACTGATAACAATTTTTTTTTGTAATTTATTTTTATTTCATCTGAAAATACACCAAGTATATATTGTGATACATAATTATATAGTTAATTCATAAAAAATATTTATATTAAATTTTTCAATAACAGTCTAAAATTAAAAAGTTACTTATGCTAATTGTTCCAAATTTTCTACTCGATCATACACATCCTTTATCATTCTGGATTAGAATACCTGAATATGCTGATAAGGTTAATAATTGCATCTGCCTTCTCCTCTAGCCACATGCATCACTGCCTATACAATGATGTTGAACATGAGAGGTACCAGGAGAGGACTGATAACAATTACTGGTTAAGAATACCCCATATCTGTTTGAGATCTATGTCAAATTACATTTGAGTTTTGGGGTTCATCATATTATTCTATAGTTTAACCCAAATATTAAATTTTCATTTTTGTGAATGACCATTTATTGGAATTTAGTAAACTTGGAAAACATTACCATTGATGAAGATGTGTTTTCAGTAAGAAGTAAACATACCTAATATTACCAGCATGATACTGTAGATTTCCAAGTTCATGCATGGCTTGTGAAGCCAATCCTTTCTCTTTCTTGGCATTCAGCATGTCTGTGAATCAAAACGTAAATCCAAAGTTAATCTCTTCATTACATAAAATAGAAATGTGAATGTAAAAAAATCATATTTGCCTTTCCTATACTTTTCTTAGTTCAGTGTATCAAAATGTGTCTATACTAATACATCAACCTGGGATACTACTATCTGTACTGTATCATTTTCTTTTCATCAGGATCTTAAATTTTCATGATTTGTTTCCTTTGTCAATTAAAGTAAAAAAATATTTATTTATTTATGTACTTCATCTTTAATTAAATTGACTTTTTAACAACACTTTTCAGTCATCCTTAATATATACATATAGGAAAATGTGGTGTGAGTGCCATCTAGAATATGAGCCTTGGAATACAAAATATTGATACAATTTTAAAACATACCTATTGTTTTCTCATAAGAGGACAGGACTGTAGGCAACTGTGAACGTGGCATGCATGAGGTTTGTACATCGTCTACATATTCAAACTCATCATGGCTGATATCTGGTGGCATGGTGGGTTGAGGTCTGGCAGTGTTTGGCTGGAATTCTACTTTGGATACTTGTCTACTCAGAAAACCATCACCTGCTAAAATAACAAATAAAAAAAGATGTACTGTTTGCTAATAACTCACTGACTACGCACACACACCTTTTTTACTGCAGTGTTTGGCTGAAATTCTACTTTAGATACATGTCTACTCAGAAAAAACATCACCTGCTGAGTGCTCGAATAACAAACAAAATAACATGATGTACTGTGTGCTAAAATCTCACAGACTACACCCCCTTTAAGTCTCCAGTCAATAAAGGAGAACCTAGCTATATAGCAGGTATTGAAAATGTGTCACACAGTATAATATGACCAGATGAAGCTTGGAGTCATATTACAAGCTTTGACTTGTAGCTTCTGAGGGAAACAGAGGTAATGATAGAGGCAAAACTAAATCTTTATAACCCCTCCTGACTTGTAAACTATTGAGCAGCTTACTTTCATAAAAAATATTGATGAGATTCCATTGTAAACTTTAACTTGGGTTGTAACTGAAGATGAATATTCACTTTGAAACAATATTTTTTAAGATTAAAATTTTAATAATATTAAACGCAACCTCTTTTATGTTTTGAATACATAAATCAAGCGACTTATTTTGAACTTACAATTTAATTGCTGTCCAGCCAGATATAACATTAACAGTTTACGACTGTGCTGTAGTGCCCTACTGGTGTACTGTGACTTATCTAATACATCTCTCAATGTCTGTAGACTGTGTGGAATGTCCAGTGGTACAGATACTACTCTTTGTCCATCTTTACCTACAATGGAAACTTTTCTATAAAATGTTGAAAACTGATAACTTCAATGGTTTTTTTCTGCATATCCTTATCTTAGTTGCTCAATTTAGCTTTAAAGTGACTATACTCAGACTAGATGATTTTAGTACAATTCTGAGACTGAAATAATGACTTTATGCAGTCATTCTGTTTTCTAAAATAACTATAAATATTCAAACTTATTTGCCAAATTCGGCCTTAATTAACCCTACTGATACTAATACAGTTTTCATAAGAAATGTGAGACTGTAAGAATGAAATTTTGAAGTCCATTTTTTATTTCTGCTTTCCAAAAAAATGTAAATATTAAACTTTGTTTAAAATCTAACTTAGTTTGCTAGTATATTCTTTACAAAACATATCCACCATCATTTGGGCTATCAGAACAATAGCATGATCAATGTATTCAGTTGCAACATTTATTTTCCTCTTGCATACATTTGTACTCCATATATTCAACCAATATTTAACTAATTATTAAAGGTATAAACCTACTTGTGTAGACTCCATGTCCCATGGGATCAATCTGTGCTCCAGGAGATATTTTAGACAAGTTAGATTTGTCTATATGTGTCAGTAGCTGGGCATGTAGATAGTCCTTAGCAGTCACTATACCTCCAATTTTCTGCATTAATGACAGATAGTGTGATTGTGGTGGTCCTTCACCCTTCAAGCTCTTTATTTTCCTCTGTAGTTGTCTCTGGGCTTGTACAAGTATAGGAATAATTTGTTCACCATAACGATCACTGAAGAAGAAAATACATAGGTGAGTTCTGTTTCTGACAATCTATTTACTGGCTGGTAATTCTAAACGGTTTTGAACAAACTGAACTATTAAACTTTGTTGTGAAGCTGGTTTTTTATGAATATTTAAATCTGGTTTCAACCCTGTATTTTCTCACTATAAAACTGTTTTTTTTGTGTTTTCAAATATATATGTCATGATAAAGGCTAGTTTCAAAAAATAACAAAAAAGTGTTGTTTCCAACATGTTAATTAAATTTTTTTTCCAAACATATATGTCACAAGCAATTAAAGTTGTTTATTAAAAAATAAGCTGAGGATCAAAATTATAAAATCCTTTTTCATTTATCAGTTATCAAACTGTTATAGAGAGCATGCAATGCCCAAACTATGCAACTGTTTACTTTAAAACATTTACTTCAAAAACCATTATTCTGAAAATAAAAACCTGATGTTTTCTTTACCATTATACAGAATTGTCAACTTGCAAGAACTTCCTTCACATTATCATATGCTTAAAAAGAAACAAGTTTTCTGCTGTCATAATAATAGAATCTTAAATATCAACTTCTTAAAAAAAATCCTACTTACTTTGTGAGAGCACTAAACCTAAGGGCAATGTCTACCAACTTCTCCCACTTCTGTTCATAATACAGTAATTCTATCACACGGAGAATCAAACGCTTCACCCAACGAATGTCTAATGAACTCATATCATCCAATGGATTTTCATGCTTTAAATTAGCTCCTCCCTTCTCATTTTTAATGTCCCCTGTCCATGATTCAAAATAATCTCCCAACTTTGTTGCTTTCTTTTTTGCCTGAAATTATACATTTCGATTTACTAATTTGTCAATCTGTATTTTATTAAAAACTCTCTTTAAAAAATTAACTTAAAGTGATAGAAAACACATGAATTGACCTAATCACAAACTATAACATGGTTGAAAATGATGATTATAAGTAGCAACACACCTTAGAAAAATTAGCTTTTCCATAACAAAATGTGAATGTTAAAACCATAAACAAAATATAAATGGATGGTTTTCTGATGATATCATGAAGTTATTAAATAGGCTTTGTTTTTAGTTTGTATAGATTTTTTGTGGTAGTCGGGTAGCTTCTCTGTCTACCAAAAATCAATCTTATTGGAAGACAATACATACCGAATATATAAATTTAAATACCTTAAATGCTTGAGCTTCCAGAACATTTTGGAATTGGACCATCATATCCAGAATACTGTCTGCAGCCATGTACATTGGCATCCAGACCAGACCTCTAAGTTCGTCAATGGTCACCAGTCCTTCCTCTCCTCCAGGCTGAGAACTGACAGCTCTCAGTAAAGCTGTGTGGGCACAATTCCATAAAGCACGACAGGAATTCTGTAGTAATGTCCAATGCTGTCCTCTATGGGCTAGTACCTGCAATATTTTATGCTTGAATGATTCATCTTTTCATAGATTGTTTATATCATATACAAGTTGTATGTCAAGAAGTGACCATGATACATGTATTTCATTTAAATAGGCCACAGTTTTTTCAGATATTCATTTCTTTATTTTGTCTTAAGAGAAAATTCAGGGCCAACATTTGTTCAGTTTGAATAGTAATTCATAGATGCTTTCTTATACTTTTGTAATGTTCAATTTGGGCTGGACTCAAAATTAATTTTCATGCTGTTTTATTCTTGAGGTATCGGTACACTGATTTATATAGAACACATTTTCTGCCCTAATGAGATAGTTTCTGCTTCTCGTTTTTTGTCATTTAATTTCACTTTTTCTTCGACATAAGCAAAGTTTCAGGATAAAACAAAAATGAAACAAATGTAAATTAAAGCTCATTAACTACCAAATACTTACAATAGCTCTGTTGAAGAATGCAAATGATTTCTTCATAGATTCCAGTGTAACTTTAGTTGACAGTATCAGCGTATCAGTGTTCTTAGGCTGAACCTTAGGAGGGTCTGCATTACTGGCTTCAGATCTATATGTCCTAGGTGTGTCCTCCTGCTCTGGTGGGAAGAAGTACATTTGTGGGGGAGGAGCACCTATAAAACATAAACAGTTGTGGTTATATTTACATGCTTTAAGATTACAGAATTTTTTTCCAACCTTATTGCATTTCTAGAAAAGTTGAACTCAAAATAAGTTCTAGATTGCTCTGCATCTGACATTTTTTTTATCAGGCATTCAACCATTTAAAAACAATTTTTTACTTGTATAAGAATTAAAACGCCAGATTGCTGTTAATAAACTCTTCATAGATATACGACGTAAAACTTTGTATACGAAAGACTCATCAGCTATAATCCAAATACCGAACATAGTTGAAAAGCATTGAGAAAATTTTTACCCAGAATTTTTTTACCAATAACGGCTAAGGTAATTCATATATAAAACATAGAAATACCTGACCCAAAATTAGAATGGAAAATTTCAGTCCCAAAAACATAATATATTCACCATACATGTTTCAATTCCTTATTTATTTTCTTCCATAAATAAGTGACTCTCTGTAACATACTATTCCCCTGACAAATGAATAACAGACTAGGTTTAAACACAAACACCCATATTAAATTAATTTAAGTCTCCCAGCACCCAATAGATATTGGAACAACCCATACCAGTAGCTAGGGCAGCTGCTATTTCAATGCCAGTAGCTGTAGTCCTTGGTCTCTCATCAGCTAGGTCTAGACTTTCATATACACGGTCCTCCCTGCTGGCCTTCATTACCCTCTGTAGTTCTTTCTGATCTTTCTTAGAGAGCTCAACATTCCTGGATGGTCCCCCTTCCCAGCCAACAATAAGGGTACCAGACGTCTCAAAAGTAAACCATTCTTGGTCTAGGAAATTAGTCCTGAAAATAAAGGATAAGTTTTAATACCTTGATCAGCTAAGAAACATATTTCTTTTCAAGATGAAATTTTTTTAAGAAGCACAAAAGATTTTTTTACATTGAAATTATTTCATGCCTTTGTCTGTATCTTTTTCTCTAGAAATGCATGACTATTGTGTGTATTAGTTAAACACTGGTTTGATGCATGCTATTTCTTTAAACATTTAGCACACTTGCTTCATTGACAAATGCATGCTCATTTGGTATCATAAAACTTTGTGTCAAACAGGCATATCTGAAAATTGGTAACACACATAATAAATTTATTGAGATCTCAAATTGTTTGACTTACTTGTATAAATTACTACTGTATGCTCCCATCATCTTATCTCTGGTCTCAAGCTTGTGCAGGAAGTTGGAAAAGTGACTCAGTCCTTGTATCAATGACATCTGTAAAATAAAACAAAATTCACATTCAAACAAAATCATACATATAAACTACAATATTACATTACATATATGTTTCATATATAAAATAATACATTTTTTAATTTGCATACAAATCTAGAGACATTTGAAAATTCTGTCTTATTCCCCATTAAAATGCAAAACTTATAACTGCACATGCTTTCCATGACAAAGTTAAAAGCATCCATAGAAAAAGAAACGATTGGCTTAAAGTAGATTCAGGCTAGAACTTCTTTGTTATCTAAATTCAAAATTTACAAAAATTATATTTTCCATATAGTTACATCATATAAGTAAAACACTGTAAAATGTGTATATCTTGAAACAAAAATAAGCAAATGGAAAGTATAATTGTCGTTTGTTTTCTCTTATATTTGAGTGTGAATTCACATCACTATAAGAAGTGTGACGGTACTTTTCTATCCCAAATTCATGTATTTGGTTTTGATTAGTTTAATTAGTTTAAACATATTTATTTATAGTGGATTGGGAAACAAGTTTTGCAACTTATATTAATCCCTTTCCACTTTGCGGGTGCGAGTGCTGCCTTGTAGCGGCATTAGCCTACTCTTTTTCGAAATCTACAAGGGTGTCTTTAACGTGCAAGAGATGTGGCTCTCTCTTAACACGGGCCAGCCATTTATCGTCCCCGTCCGACGGACTATCATCGTTTCCTCAAGACCATACTCGCAAATGGTGTCAAGGGAGAGCCGAAAATTGAGTTCCTGAAATTTTCATCCCAAACGGGAATCGAACCAGGAACCTTTGTGTTAGTAGTCCGATGCACTAACCACTACACCACGGCTCTCGTATTTGGTTTTGATGTTATATTTGTTATTCTCATGGGATTTTGACTAATGCTTAGTCTGTTTCTGTGTGTGTTACATTTTAATGTTGTGTCGTTGTTCTCTTCTTATATTTAATGTGTTTCCCTTGGTTTTAGTTTGTTACCCCAATTTTGTTTTTTGTCCATAGATTTACGAGTTTTGAACAGCAGTATACTACTGTTGCCTTTATTTAGTATTTAATTGATTGATAAATTATAGGTAAGAATTCACTCTCAGCACTATTAGCTTTATCATTACATAGATTTCAGTTTTTATTGGTCGATGAAGCCAGAGTGAATGGAGAGAACCATTGACCTTTGGTGGAAAATGGACAATCCTAGTCAATTGAGATTTGCAAGGTTTGATCTCTCAGCTTCAGTTTTGAAAGGCTAATGATACAGTAGATGACCACTAGGCCACTGAGGACCCGATTTGTATTTGTTAATTACCTGACATCGCCATGGCATCTCATCCATACACCACCTCCTCAGCTTCTTCCTCTTTACTGACATCCTGAAGATTTCAGGGAAATATTTGGAGCAGGTATCAATTGCCTAAATGAAAATGCAATTGATCAAATTGGATACAATTACATACAAAAGACTTAATTTGAAAGAGGAAATTTATGATTATAATTCACAAAATGAAAATTGAAATGAACAATTTTGAGTCTCAAAAATGTTAGGTACATTTGTTGTGCTACATTTTGATCTAAAGGGGCAGAATATTTTGTCCAGAAAATATTTGAGATAATCATAAATTTCTGTAAGTTTTGATTATTAAGTATTTTGACATGAATGTATACCAATAATATACATTGTACTTTTCTCTCAACAGAAAATTCTAAATATGTGCAATTTCAAAGAACTTGTCATTGTGTGTCAGTTGTGAAATAACACATTTTTACTTGTATATGCATGTGTTACGACTGATGTCGTTGAATTGGTGTCTCTATGATTTATACTCCAAAATTCATTTTTACAGTCATTTATAACATAATTAGTGAAAATCTTTATGGTACCTTAACTTCTGCTTCTTCTTGAGCCTGTCTCAGAACATCATTGGCTATTCTAGCAGTGGATGCCATTGGCTGAAATACAAAATAACAATGTTTTATACTCTAGTAGAATTAATTTTAGCACTTAAATAAACAAATTAAGGGTTAATGCCTAAGTTTTACAATCAAATGTGTACTTGATTAAAGTATCAAATAGATTAACAACTTTTTTCCTTGCTTCAAGTCTTTGCTAAGCTTCAATAAAAAAAATCTAAATTTTCACCAAAGTTTCTTTTTAAACTCTGGTTTGCTGCCAAGTTTTTGCATTTTTCCAATAATTGTGAAAACTTATTGCAAAAGTTCTTGAGAAATAAAGTGAAAAAAGAACTTATTTCCTCTAAAAAAGCTGAAAGTTTATAGGAATCGAGAAATATTCTAATGGCCTCTGTAGGAAATATTTTTTTTTTAAGGATTTCTTAGTTATAATATTCATCTATGACATGTCATTCTAATAAGATTCCACTTACCTTGTATTTCATTCTTTTCTTAGCTTTATTAGGAGACTGTTTAGGAAGTTGTGAAGCTTTAGAGCCCGCCATCTGAGAAGCAGCTTTAGAAGTACCAGCCTGTGACACCATCTTGGACTGTTTAGATGCTGCAGTAGCTCCTGCTCCTTCCTGAAACACCAAACAAAATAATTAAGTTCCTGTTCTTCATATGGGACAATATCCCTAATATGCCTCTGATTGAGGAACACAAAAGTTGTTTGTAAACAAAAAATCTCTGAGTAGTGATATTGGACATGTTTAAATTTTTAACAAGTGACTGAGCTTAACTTTTTGTGTTGATCTGGAAAGTATAGGGCCTGACAATAAATGTGTTATAACTATGGAGTTATTTTATGTATTCTAAGTATTAGATTTTGAAAGAAATTATTATGTGAAAAAAGGGACTTTTTACCACCGCATCACGAAAGGATATTGGTATGCTAATTTACGGAAAAATGAATCACACTTTGTACCCCGAAAATTTAACCACATATGTGAAAATGTCTCAGCTTCGAAACAAGCCATCATACATAAACAAGTTTACGATATGGGCTGAGCTACAAAAGAAAACATTATAATTACCGTCTATGGAGAAACAATTACGAATATTGCCCCATACAATGAAATCCTTCATGTACTTGATGATTACTGCATGCATGCATGAGATTTACTTATAGTTAATTATTTTATTATCATATAATTATATTTTTTCATTTTATTTTTTTGCTTTATGATATTTATAATTTTTGGTCAATTTATTTGGTCTTTCATTGTTTTATCTTTTTTGAAATGTTAAAAATCGCAGTCAACCCAACTTAAATATTTGAACAAGGGGAGAAAAAAAAACCAGGTTGAAGTTTTATAATATTTAAATTATAATGTTAAATAATTACATAACAAGAGCTGTCAAAATGACAGTAAACCGGATTCTTTAACATTTATTTAAAAATAAAAAACATTTATTTGTGTTCTGGCATTTATCAATATCACAAGGACCAAAACTCCTTATAGGTAAAATTTATGATCATCAATATCTAACTTGACTTCCATGTTGTCAACAATAACAACATATAAACTAGATAGAAAATGACCCTCTAGCAGGACAAACTGTGTGCCCTTAATACATTTTTTAAACTTTCAAGAACCATAACTCCTGAACAGTAAAAGTCAAAATCGTCATTATTCAACTTGACCTTCATTTTGTTGTCAGTAACAACATATTAAAATTTTAAAAGGTTTGGTTGAACAGTTCATGAGTAAATGCACGGACATTACATTTTTTAAACTTTCAAGAACAGTAACTCCTGAACAGTAAAAGTCAAAATTGTCATTATTGAACTTGACCTTCATTTTGTTGTCAGTAACAACATATTAAAATTTTAAAAGGTTTGGTTGAACGGTTCATGAGTAAATGCACGGACACGACATTTTTTAAACTTTCAAGAACAGTAACTCCTGAACAGTAAAAGTCAAAATCGTCATTATTGAACTTGACCTTCATTTTGTTGTCAGTAACAACATATTAAAATTTTAAAAGGTTTGGTTAAATGGTTCATGAGTAAATGCACGGACACAACATTTTTTAAACTTTCAAGAACCATAACTCCTGAACAGTAAAAGTCAAAATCGTCATTATTCAACTTGACCTTCATTTTGTTGTCAGTAACAACATATTAAAATTTTAAAAGGTTTGGTTGAACGGTTCATGAGTAAATGCACGGACATAACATTTTTTAAACTTTCAAGAACAGTAACTCCTGAACAGTAAAAGTCAAAATTGTCATTATTGAACTTGACCTTCATTTTGTTGTCAGTAACAACATATTAAAATTTTAAAAGGTTTGGTTGAACGGTTCATGAGTAAATGCACGGACACGACATTTTTTAAACTTTCAAGAACAGTAACTCCTGAACAGTAAAAGTCAAAATCGTCATTATTGAACTTGACCTTCATTTTGTTGTCAGTAACAACATATTAAAATTTTAAAAGGTTTGGTTAAATGGTTCATGAGTAAATGCACGGACACAACATTTTTTAAACTTTCAAGAACCATAACTCCTGAACAGTAAAAGTCAAAATCGTCATTATTCAACTTGACCTTCATTTTGTTGTCAGTAACAACATATTAAAATTTTAAAAGGTTTGGTTGAACGGTTCATGAGTAAATGCACGGACAAAACATTTTTTCAACTTTCAAGCCCGTAACTCCTGAATGGTAAAAGTCAAAATCGTCATTATTGAACTTGACCTTCATTTTGTTGTCAGTAAAGACATATTAAAATTTTTAAAGGTTTGGTTGAACGGTTCATGAGTAAATGCACATACAACATTTGGTGGATGCCAGCCCAGCAGCCCGACCGCCAGACTGACCCGCTGTACATCCCCAATTCAATAACCAACATTTTTGTCACAAAAATCTGGTTAAAAATTGTCTTTCTTGATTAGGTCAACAGTAAATGTAAGGACTGTTCAGGTTACCAAAACTACATATATAATGTCATCTGGCTTGATACTGAAGAATCAATTTGTAAATATATAATCATTTTATGAACTAATACCATTAATTCTATCGATTTATGCACCAAAAACAAAAATTCAGTTATTCTTCCACAAAACTTGCTTCCTGACTTTTTGAAAATTGCAATTTCAAGTAAACAAAGAATAATTTTCAAATTGTTTTTTTCAATAGACGTTTTTTGGTCATTAACAATCTTTAATAGAAATAGATATTGTTAGGTTTTTACACATATAACACATCCAAACAAATGACCCATAAGCAAATGATTTTTTTGCAACACATAAAGACGGGATTTGCCCAAATGACTCTTAAAACAATCAGTATTGCAAGAATTAAAATCATATTATCTTTTATGTATTACTAAGGATGTCTTTTTTGTATTAATATAAACTGCACAACATTGTTAAAATATTCATTTTGCCAAACTACAATAAATGTCACATAAAAACACTCATTACATTCAGATTTCTAGAAAAGTTAGGTATTATTTTCTACACTTTCCCTCTAATCCATAATTAGTCTAAAAGTAAGACAATTCACTCATATTAATATCATAAATAATATTGAAAACATTTGATTTCAACTGTAGAAAACATTTCTCCAAAAAGAATCTTCATAGAAGCAAGCTAAAGAGAAAGTAGACAGAATATTTACTGACAATAAAGTCAGGCTCTGTATAACTGCAGCTCAATTTTAGCCCTACCTGTCTTTGAAGAATTGCCTCCCTTTTATTTATTTTTTATTAAATTTCTGTTTCTTACTAATTATTAGGAAGTGCAACCTAACACTTCTCAGATATGTTTAAGAAATATTACAATGTATTGAGTTTATTTTTACAAAAAAAATGAAGTTTGTTGTAATAAAAAAAAATCCTGACAAGGTTGACATTTTTTCCACAGAAATATTTAACTATGTTTTTTCATGTCTTTAAAATTTTTAGATTGCACCTGTAAATAATAAATAAGAAACTATATTTAACTATTTTTCAAAGGGAGATAACTCTTTATACAGTGATAGAGCTTCTAAACATGTCTAACTGCAGATATACAGAACTTGAAAATAACAGCTACAAATACATTGACATATATATATATACCTGTGGCAAAAACTTGACAAGAAATAAAATTGAAAAAATTAATAATAAAAACTGCCTCATTTCAAATTCCTTAAATTTAAAACTATTCTGTCTTTCAAATTAAAAAAAAAGCTATATGTTTTAAACTACAAATGTATATATTTATATAACTGACCCATGGAGATCCACATACTATTAATATTTAAAGGCAACTAATTGTCTTTATCATTCTCAAAAGAGATGGTGTTTTTGAAGACAAAATAACAAGTATTTTTTATCATTTACCTAATAAAATAAATTGCAAAATTGAAAGTAAATAATATATAACTAAAGATTTCTAATACGGTTGAAGCTTAACTTCAACCCTTTAACCCCTGTAAAACATACCTTTTCTTTGCTATATTCTGCCATAGCTACAGCAAACCTTTTAGGGTCCTCCTGTGATCCTGTTTGTCCTTGTTGTTTTATCCCAAGGTAATGTTCATTTCTCCTAAATTGTTAAATTTTACCAGAAATATAAACACTTCATATATTTAAACATTCCACTCAAACCTAAACATCCACATCCACATAGATAAAATATCACTTTCCTGAACAAAGCCTGTAAACTTCTACATGAAATAATGTTATAAGTAATGCTACCCTTTTAATCATGTATGATCTTCTAATTTCCAGGTTTAGAATCTTAAGAACTGATGGTAATTTCTTTGTGCATACTCAAAATGAAAATTAAATCATATCATTAGTTGAATTCCCATTGATAAGGAAATTTCAATCAAAATAAAAAAGTTTTGGATGTTCACTAAATAAAAGACAATATTACCCGGTGTCATATGGTATTTTGAACCCCATGGTAAAATAACCCCAGGGTCAAAATACCGCTATGGTAAATTGAACCCCCCCCCATGGTAAATTGAACCCCCCTGTATGAAAAATTGAACCCCCATGGTAAATTGAACCCCCCTGTTTTTTTCATTTTAGATGATTAATAAAACGTTTAACATTATATAAAAGCTAATCAAATATTAAAAATCATTTATACAAGAAGGGGAGGTAAATTTTCAATGATTGGTTAAAAGAAAAATATTTGCTTGGTATAAGTGCTCTGAAGTCTTAACCAACAAAATTTCATTAAAAAAACTTCTTAAAGCATTAAAACTAGACCATGTAGCTTGGACACTATAATTCTTTGAAATTTAAAATATTTATATAGAATGGTAGACTTTTAAGTTTAAATTCTCCATGGTAAAAAAGGGGGAGGGGGTCAAATTACCATGGCTCACTTGATTTTAAAAAGTAAAATTTTCAAAACATCTTTTCAAACTAATAAAATAAATACAAACTACTGATTGGAGTATAATAAATATGTTATGGAGTTACAGTAGCAAGATATTTTAACATGAAAGGTCTTTAGATGTATAGTAGGGGGTTCAATATACCATGGTACAATAACATGGCTAAGTAAAATTTTCAAAGTATCTTTTCCAGCATGTGAAATACAAACAAACTACTTATTGAAGTATTAAAACTATGTTGAGGAGTTAGAAAAACTTGGATTTTTGAAAATCAAGGTCTATAGAAGGTCAAAATACCATGAAATTTTTTTATCTTCAAGATATCTTTTTCAGCATGTTAAAAGCATACAAACTACTTGTTGTAGTATTTTTACTATGTTAAGGATTAAGAATAGCTGGAATTTTTGAAATTGAATGTCTATGGTAGGGGGTTCAATATACCGCAGGGGGGTCAAAATACCATGGCTAAGTAAAATTTTCAAAATATTTTTTCCAGCATGTTAAATGCATACAAACTACTTATTGGAGTATTTTTACTATGTTAAGGATTAAGAATAGCTGGAATTTTTGAAATTGAATGTCTATGGTAGGGGGTTCAATATATACCGCAGGGGGGTCATAATACCATGGCTAAGTAAAATTTTCAAAATATCTTTGCCAGTTTGTTAAATACATACAAACTACTTATTGAAGTATTATAATTATGTTAAGGAGTTAGAATAGCTTGGGTTTTTGAAATTCAAGGTCTATAGTAGGGGGTTCAATATACCATGGTAGGAGGGGGGGGTGGTCAAAATACCATGAAAATATTTTTTCTTCAAGATATCTTTTCCAGCAAGCATGTTAAATGCATACAAACTACTTATTGAAGTATTATTATATTGTTACTATGTTAAGGATTAAGAATAGCTGGAATTTTTGAAACTCAAGGTCTATGGTAGGGGGTTCAATATACTACAGGGGGGCAAAATACCATGGCTAAGTAAAATTTTCAAAATATCTTTTCCAGCATGTTGAATACATACAAACTCCTTAACATAGTTATAATATTCAAACAAGTAGTTTGTATGTATTTAACATACTGGAAAAGATATTTTGAAAAGAAAAAAATATTCCATGGTATATTGACCCCCTGAGGTTGTTGAACCCCCTACCATAGACCCCAAAGTTCAAAACTTCTTGCTATTCTAACTCCTTAACATAGTTATAATACTCCAACAAGTAGTTTGTATGTATTTAACATACTGGAAAAGATATTTTGAAAATTTTACTTACCCATGGTATTTTGACCCCCCTGTGGTATATTGAACCCCCTACCATAGACTTTAAATTTCAAAAATTCTTGCTATCCTAACTCCTTTACATAGTAATAATACTCCAAATAGTAGTTTGTATGTATTTAAAATTCTTGAAAAGATATTAGGAAAAAAAATAATTTCCATGGTATTTTGACCCCCCTGCGGTATATTGAACCCCCTACTATAGACCTTAAATTTCAAAAATTCTAGCTATTCAAACTCCTTAACATAGTTATAATATTCCTACAAGTAGTTTGTGTGTATTTATTATACTGGAAAAGATATTTTGAAAATTTTACTTAGCCATGGTATTTTGAACCCCCTGCGGTATATTGAGCCCCCTACCATAGACCTTAAATTTCAAAAAATTTTGCAATTCTAACTCCTTGACATAGTTATAATACTCCATTAAGAAGTTTGTATGTATTTAAAATGCTGGAAAAAATGTTTTGAAAAAAAATAATTTCCATGGTATATTGACCCCCCTGCGGTATATTGAACCCCCTTCTATAGACCTTAAATTTCAAAAATTCTAGCTATTCTAACTCCTTAACATAATTATAATACTTCAATAAGTAGTTTGTATGCATTAAACATCCTGGAAAAAATGTTTTGAAAAAAATAATTTCCATGGTATTTAGACCCCCCTGGGGTATATTGAACCCCCTACTAAACCTTAAATTTAAAAAAAAACTAGCTATATAAACTCCTTATCATAATTATAATACTCCAATAAGTAGTTTGTATGTATTTAACAAACTGGCAAAGATATTTTGAAAATTTTACTTAGCCATGGTATTTTGACCCCCCTGCGGTATATTGAACCCCCTACCATAGACCTTGAATTTCAAAAATTCAAGCTATTCTAACTCCTTAACATAGTAATAATACTCCAAATTGTAATTTGTATGTATTCAACATGCTGGAAAAGATATTTTGAAAATTTTACTTAGCCATGGTAATTTGGCTCCCCTGCAATATATTGAACCCCCTACTATAGACCTTGAATTTCAAAAATCCAAGCTATTCTAACTCCTTAGCATAGTTATAATACTCCAATAAGAAGTTTATATGTATTTAGCATACTGGAAAAGATATTTTGCAAAATTTTAAATAGCCATGGTATTTTGACCCCCCTGCGGTATATTGAACCCCCTACTCATAACCTCTAATTAAAAAAAAAAAAAAAGCCAATAAATTGTAAATTAGATTATCTGCAATACTATTTCTCAAAAACAGGGGGTTCAATATACTGCAGAGGGGTTCAAAATACCATATGTGAAAAATGACCCCGGGGTCAAAATACCATGCGGTATAATGACCCCGGGGTCATTTTACCACATGGTATTTTGACCCCGGGTTCACCACATGGTATTTTGACCCCGGGTTCCCCGGGGTCATTTTACCACATGGTATTTTGACCCCGGGTTCAATTTTTAGGGGGTTCAAAATACCATGGCTAAGTAAAATTTTCAAAATATCTTTGCCAGTTTGTTAAATACATACAAACTACTTATTGAAGTATTATAATTATGTTAAGGAGTTAGAATAGCTTGGGTTTTTGAAATTCAAGGTCTATAGTAGGGGGTTCAATATACCATGGTAGGGGGGGGGGGTCAAAATACCATGAAAATATTTTTTCTTCAAGATATCTTTTCCAGCAAGCATGTTAAATGCATACAAACTACTTATTGAAGTATAATATATTATTACTATGTTAAGGATTAAGAATAGCTGGAATTTTTGAAACTCAAGGTCTATGGTAGGGGGTTCAATATACTACAGGGGGGCAAAATACCATGGCTAAGTAAAATTTTCAAAATATCTTTTCCAGCATGTTGAATACATACAAACTCCTTAACATAGTTATAATATTCAAACAAGTAGTTTGTATGTATTTAACATACTGGAAAAGATATTTTGAAAAGAAAAAAATATTCCATGGTATATTGACCCCCTGAGGTTGTTGAACCCCCTACCATAGACCCCAAAGTTCAAAACTTCTTGCTATTCTAACTCCTTAACATAGTTATAATACTCCAACAAGTAGTTTGTATGTATTTAACATACTGGAAAAGATATTTTGAAAATTTTACTTACCCATGGTATTTTGACCCCCCTGTGGTATATTGAACCCCCTACCATAGACTTTAAATTTCAAAAATTCTTGCTATCCTAACTCCTTTACATAGTAATAATACTCCAAATAGTAGTTTGTATGTATTTAAAATTCTTGAAAAGATATTAGGAAAAAAAATAATTTCCATGGTATTTTGACCCCCCTGCGGTATATTGAACCCCCTACTATAGACCTTAAATTTCAAAAATTCTAGCTATTCAAACTCCTTAACATAGTTATAATCTTCCTACAAGTAGTTTGTGTGAATTTATTATACTGGAAAAGATATTTTGAAAATTTTACTTAGCCATGGTATTTTGAACCCCCTGCGGTATATTGAACCCCCTACCATAGACCTTAAATTTCAAAAATGTTTGCAATTCTAACTCCTTGACATAGTTATAATACTCCATTAAGAAGTTTGTATGTATTTAAAATGCTGGAAAAAATGTTTTGAAAAAAAATAATTTCCATGGTATATTGACCCCCCTGCGGTATATTGAACCCCCTTCTATAGACCTTAAATTTCAAAAATTCTAGCTATTCTAACTCCTTAACATAATTATAATACTTCAATAAGTAGTTTGTATGCATTAAACATCCTGGAAAAAATGTTTTGAAAAAATTAATTTCCATGGTATTTAGACCCCCCTGCGGTATATTGAACCCCCTACTAAACCTTAAATTTTAAAAAAAACTAGCTATTCAAACTCCTTATCATAATTATAATACTCCAATAAGTAGTTTGTATGTATTTAACAAACTGGCAAAGATATTTTGAAAATTTTACTTAGCCATGGTATTTTGACCCCCCTGCGGTATATTGAACCCCCTACCATAGACCTTGAATTTCAAAAATTTAAACTATTCTAACTCCTTAACATAGTAATAATACTCCAAATTGTAATTTGTATGTATTCAACATGCTGGAAAAGATATTTTGAAAATTTTACTTAGCCATGGTAATTTGGCTCCCCTGCAATATATTGAACCCCCTACTATAGACCTTGAATTTCAAAAATCCAAGCTATTCTAACTCCTTAGCATAGTTATAATACTCCAATAAGTAGTTTATATGTATTTAGCATACTGGAAAAGATATTTTGCAAAATTTTAAATAGCCATGGTATTTTGACCCCCCTGCGGTATATTGAACCCCCTACTCATAACCTCTAATTAAAAAAAAAATAAAAGCCAATAAATTGTAAATTAGATTATCTGCAATACTATTTCTCAAAAACAGGGGGTTCAATATACTGCAGAGGGGTTCAAAATACCATATGTGAAAAATGACCCCGGGGTCAAAATACCATGCGGTATAATGACCCCGGGGTCATTTTACCACATGGTATTTTGACCCTGGGTTCAATTTTTAGGGGGTTCAAAATACCATATGACACCGGTATTCATTACATTTCAAAACAGTGAGTTATGTCTTCTAATTTTTGATGTGGTCAACTGTAAAATATCATTAAATTGCTGCTGTTGAAGCCTTGGAGAAGATCTTTTTTGTAGCAGTAGTAGATTCTATTTGCATGATAAATGAGGTTTGAGGTAAGTATTGATTATATAGCAACCAAATATCGAAAGTAAAATAATCTAACTTCTTAATGTCAGTATACCTTGTGAGAGAATTAGTAGTTTCTTCACACCAATCTACAAGTTGAGTATACAATCCTTCTGTTAATGCTTTCTGAGCAACTTGTACA
This sequence comes from Mytilus trossulus, assembly GCF_036588685.1. Taxonomy (NCBI): domain Eukaryota; kingdom Metazoa; phylum Mollusca; class Bivalvia; order Mytilida; family Mytilidae; genus Mytilus; species Mytilus trossulus. The sequence goes on from NC_086373.1 coordinate 66,023,788, forward strand.
AAGTATTCTAAATACTTTGGTCGCTTCCTGAATTTCACAACTAAAATAGAAAAGTAAACAGAGTGGATACAAGTAGGCAATAGAAAAAAGCATCTGTCAAAAAGCTAGGTATTCCATATTTGGAGATTCAAAAACATTAATCATTTAAAAAGGGATTTCTTTTATTTCCAGACTGTTATATTAGGATTATCATATTGTACTAAAATAATTAATATTCAAAATTTTCCATGGATTACATTTTTGAAAACTTTTGATTTAGACACCTAGAATGTAGTTAACAAATATTTCAATAAAATTTAAGATATTAAAATTCTATATGATGGCTTAATCAAAACATAAAGTGTAGACTAGCATTTTTTACTTTTAATTTTTTTTATAGAGCTCTGGAACAATTGTTGTCTATTTTCTTTTCAACAAAGTATTTTCACTCCATAAATGTTTTAAACACTATAATTACCTTCTCTGTAAGCCAATTTACTTGGCAGGTAAGCAATGTAGGCATGTAAGACAACAGGATCTTCAAAGCCAGTCAATTCATGTTCATAATGTGCTGCAAAAATAATAAAAACTTTCATGAACCCTCAATTGTGATATGTAGAACCCCACAAATTGATGTGTTTTAAGCAATATCTCATCCCCACATCAACAAATGGAAATTTTTAATGACCTTGACTGGCTATACAGTCCTTGCACGGTCGGTCACCTCTCCTTGAGAATTTTATTCAAAATGCTTTATGCCACAGTAATATCTATGGTTTGTGGATGTAGATATGGGCTTCATCCCTAAATCAATCATGCATGTAAGTAGTCACATAATTCAAGATGGTCATTTTTGTTTTAAGTTATTAAAAACCTGTAGCGTTTTATTCTATTCTTTCTTCCTCTACATATTGTTGCTTTTATCTTATCCTATGACGTTCACAAAACTTTCCACCTTATGTTATTTTCTACTGTAAAAACTTTTAATTTGTAGAATTTTACAAGTATTTGTTTTTTTTAATTCATTTTAATGTGCTAGATGGTTGAAGTAATGTACTATGACTACTGAACTAATATATATTTGTTTAGGGGCCAGCTGAAGAACGCCTCCGGGTGCGGGAATTTCTCGCTACATTGAAGACCTGTTAGTGACCTTCTGCTGTAGTTTTTTTCTATGGTTTAGTTGTTGTCTCTTTGACACATTCCCCATTTCCATTCTCATTTTTATTACTATCAGTAAACATTATTGTTGAAAGAACATGTTTACAAGAAAACTTGTTGATTAATAACAAATGAACAAACATTAAATTATCAGAAGGCATGCTGGAACTCAATGATATTTGTCTTTATTTATTGCTGAATGTATGTACTTATATGGTAAAGACCTTTCCTCTGAATACAAATTTCAATTCTTCATATAATAATTGCTAGCTGTTAAAAATTGAAAATTAACAATGAAACATCTTAATTTGAAATCTTAAGCTAAGATTAGAATAATTTGCATTTTCGTTTTTACAGATGATGCCACAATTTAAAAAGAAAAATGTTTCTTGCAAGTAAATTTGTTAACAGAGTGAGGATCTTTTGTAGAAAAATATGAGAAAAAAATGAAACAATTTAATTTCAACTTGAAAACATACCCTCTTCAACAAAAACCACTGAAAACATAAAATATTCAAATTGTTTCTCAAATAGGAAGGTTTTACCTATAAACATAACCTAACTGCACTGGTTAATTTATCAAAAAAAGTTTAAAACGGTACATTTCTAAAACTTCATGTCTTAAAAAATTAAAATCACCTCATTACTTAAATCAGATCTAATCTAAATTAACACATATGATTTTTCTATGTCAATCTTAAATAGCATATATAATGAAAACACTGATTGTTATCAACACATATCATGAAAAAAAGATATAATTTAACACATATTACGAAAACACATATCTAAAATGAATGCATATCATGAAAAACACATATTTGGTATATGAAAAACTTAATTTATGGTTTAAATAGATTATTATATTTACTGTTAAATCTCACAAAAACTTCTATTCTATAAACTTACACAATTGAAAAAAAAAAACAATTTTGTATATTGCATGCTTTAATAAATCAACAAATGAATTATAATTTTAAAAACAACAGAACATACCCTCTGTTTCATACTCAGCTAAAATATACATTAAACAGTTGTAATATGGCAAATACACACTCAGAAATCTTTCAATTTCATTTAACTTAATAGCAATTGAAGACTGAAAGTGCATACATAAGCAAGAATGTGTCCCCAAAACACAGATGTCCCACTCACATTATTATTTTCTATGTTCAGTGGACCGTGAAATTGGGGTCAAAACTCTTATTTGGCAGTAAAATAAGAAAGATCATATCATACGGAACATGTGTACTAGTTTCAAGTTGATTGAACTTCTTCAACTTCATCAAAAACTACCATGACCAAAAACTTTAACATGAAGCGATACAAACAGAATGTACGGACGCACGGACCAACAAACAGACAGACGTACAGACCAGAAAACATAATGCCCCTCTACTATCGTAGGTGGGGCATAAAAATCTCAAATAAGTTAACACACTGGAAAAGTTGTTTAGTAAAAACTATGTGAACAAGATGTCATTATTTGAGGTGCCATGCAATGTTGTTTCTGCTGAAAAAATCAAATGGTTACGGCATCAAAAATCAAACAACAAAATAAAAATATTGCTATTAAATGCACCAATTTCAAAGGACATACAAGTCAGCTAAAACATCACAGAGCTACTCAACCATAATAAACCTGATGAAATCCACTTACTCTGTTTAGAAAGGCTATACATATGAGCGACAAGAGCCTTTAGTTCCTCGTTCATGACTGAATCTTGGTCATCCTTGCCAGCCCCAGGGGCCTTCTTCATCTTTTTCTTCATCTTAGCCAGAGGAGCAGATTCCGCTTCATTGTCCCCAATAGACTGGTCAATTGGTCTATCTTTATCTGGACTATCTGGCTGTTCTTTCTGGTCCTTGTTCTTTCTATCCTTCTTCTCATCTTCAGTTACTTCTAAAGCAAGTAGTTTCTTTCCAGCTTCATTAAAGTTGTTGGCTAAACCTTTTTGTCCCCATGACCTCAATACCTATAAAAAGATAATACTTGTACTGTGGATTAATGTATTTTCAAGTGTACCAATTTTTTGTGGATTGGGGTAAACTTTTACCTTCTTGGATATTTTATTATGTTGTTTTGAAATTTAATGCATATATTCCTATATAGAAAATTTGTAATTTGTTGAGCATTTAAATAGGTGGCATCCCTGTAACCTATAAAAATCTTACACATGTTTAATCTGATTCTTTAAAATAGTTTCTATTAGAGCATGAAATTCTTGCGGTTAAGAATAATGCATTGAAAAGAAATCCTATTTATGCATGTTAAACCTACAAAAGTGTTGCCAAGCAATCTGAGACAACTAACATTAAGATTTTTTGTGAGTAATAGGTTTTCGTAGGGGATTTTAGAGAACATTACACTCTGATGTCTGTAATTCGACAATGTTAGCACTGTTAGAAGTTCTTCATAAAAAATATCTCATTATTTTCCAAAATCTTACCTTGGCCATGTGATATGTGATGCAGGCTGTCATGTGATGTAAACTATCAGCTATATTCTGTTGTCTCTTTTGACGCAAACCAGTAGGTATTTCTTGAAGTACAGCATGGCATCTTTGAAGTACCTGTGAAAAAAATTAACTGCATGACAATTTTATTGACTATAAATGATCACAAATGAGGAGGAGGAAATATTCATTTGTTTATCAAAACTTCAAAAACATTCTATCATGAAAAAAAAAGTAAAATCACAAAAATACTGAACTCAGAGGAAAATCAATTTGGAAAGTCCATAATCACATGGCAAAATCAAAAAACAAAACGCATCAAAAACGAATGGACAAGAACTGTCATATTCCTGACTTGGTACAGGCATTTTCAAATGTAGAAAATGGTGGATTAAACCTGGTTCTATAGCGCTAACCCTCTCACTTTAATAACAGTCTCATCAAATTCCGCTACATTTACATGATGCGTTAAATAAACAGTCACAATTAATAAAATAGTCAAAATATGGGTACATCAGTCATCATCGTATAACAATTTTAAAAGGAACAATTTAACAGGACACAAAAACATCTACTATCTACGAACACATGGATTGATTTGAGTGTCTGAGGTCAGAAAATTATATACGTCACATAAATTTGTCGTTCAATGTGCAAAAGCCCTCCAAAGTTTGATAACTGAGCCTTAAAAATTGAACTGCCTTTCCAATAAATTATTTAAGAAATAAATAGTGTGCTGTACGAGTAGACTACAAATTCTAGTTCTGTTAGATAATTCAGATAAATTTGTAATAAGATTGATCAAAATCAAGTGAAAAATTTTCAGAACATTAGAAATTACAAAATGTTTACATGTCTAAATCCTCAATACCCAAATAAAAAAAAAAGAATCCTGATCAATTGCACTTGCTGGAGACAGAAAACATGCATATATTTTGGCCTAAGATTAAACAAGTATCTGACCTGGATTACAGCCACTGACGGTATCTTGTAGAATATTAGAGGAGCTAGCAGTCCATAACACTGTACAACACCTTGTAGAGCTAAGTTTGCTTCATTCAGCCATCCAGCCATTTCTATAGCTACAATCATTTTCTCACACTCCTTTAGTCTTCTCAACTGAAAGAAAGAAATCAGGTTTAAAATTGTGATATGGAAGTTGTATGCTAACTTCTGTCAACTTTATTAGAAGTAGGTGAATATTTTCTGTTGAAATATTAATAACTTCCTTTTTTGCTGTATTCTAAAATTTTGCAATGATCATTTTGTGTGATAACTTTTCATATCACTGTACTCAAGTGATATGAGATTTTTCATTTTGAGTGCAAACTTATAACATCATGAGCCAGTGTCATTGGCATAGTTTGTGACAGTGATAAACAGGTTATCAATGGTCTTTAAGACTATTGATAAAAAAATGTATCATGATAAAGCCATGTCAAATGGCAATCAAAGAGCAGATTGCTCTGAGGGATACGATTGCCATTGTTTTCATTGACACATGTATACATGTAGCTGGATAACATTATTTTCAAAACTAATTTAACTGCACATGTAAAATGTAATTTATGTAATCTGAATAGTTACAAAATAGCCAATCCAGTTTAAAAGTGTATGAACAATGTATTTAGGCCTATTGTGTTTTATTTTTGTACTATCAATTCCAAGTTTACTTTCCACTGAGACTCAAAGTGAGAGAAGTATTTCACTTCGTATCTTATCACCTATTTTCCTACATTAATTCTAGGAGGAACCCCATTCCTAACTCTTTAAATATTTAATTTCCTTTGGGTCAGTGATCATGACTCCTTTCCGTACATATTCTTCTGTTTAAATTGTGATCGTTTTTAATATAATACCATATTTATCGACATATCAAGTTAATTTTTCTCAAGGTGTTGTTTTGATTGAGAATTCATGGAAGTGACTTCCGTAAGGGAGACAACTCGAAACAATAATATGGAAGACTCCATTTCGCCTGAAGGGGTTTTCAAGTGAAACCTTTACGATGTGAGCTACATTAATTTAAATGATGCATATGATTTAAAATTATGCAACAACAATAACCCTCAATAGCAGACATACATAGAAAGGATCCCATGAGTTATAAATTAATCAATTAAGTGGGGAATCCAGAGCAACCATTTAATCTAATACCCCTTGAAGTCAAGAAAACTATATGCATGCACATAATTACCTAAACAAACCCTGTAGTAAGAACGTATATTAAACCTAAATGGTTCTCTATTTCTATATGGAAGTACAATATCAAATATCAGTTTAATAACGGTGACATACAAGTAAAACTCCTCTTCAGTTCTTTTATGACAGAAATAGATTTATCGGAATTCAGATAAATCTCGCATTTTTATCACAACTGGGGAATTCTCTCCGACGTTCTTCTAAATTTATAAAAACACTAAATACTGCTTAATTCTGATTTTCCGTGTTGTTGAAAACACACATATAAGTAAAGGGATATATCAAACATGAAGATTATGAAAAGGAAATTATAGGAAAGTTGTTTAATTTCAATCCATTTGTTTGTTTTTACCTTTTAAACCAAGACAATCATAAGAATCTGAGATGGTCCTTAATATTTAGAATAAAACGGTTGACGTGAGGGCATTATCCTGAGCCAATGGTATAAGTCTATAGATTGCTTAAAAGCAATCGTATCCCAAAAACAAATAGCTAGATTTTTTTTTTTTAATTTCATAACATTAATTTCAAAATTTCAAAATCTATTTTATAAAATATAATATTTATTTAAAGATTTATTTGTGTACAAGGGTGTGTGGGTATTTGTCCATGAGACTGCAACCTAACAACAAAATATCCAAATATTTATTATGCCAAATTTTAGAATAATACAGATCTATATTACTTACTTGTCCTTTCAGTAAAGGTCCTCGATCATTGATGACATCACAGAAAAGTTGTCCCTCTCTGACAGCTATATCTACATTGATGAAGATACTGGTCAGGAACTGTCGTAACAATACAGGAGAAGTCAGGCATACTACTTTCTGGTTTAATCTGAAATAACAGAAAATTACAATGATTCAGTGTCTTAGTGTCCATGATGGATATTCAGCTGTAAATATGTCATTCTTCTTAAAACACATTGTTTTACAGAGTGGAAGATATGTCCATTTGTAAGCTCAATTTGGTATTCCCATTTCTTGTTTAAACTAAAACAAGAACTTTAAGTTTAATAATTTTTAATAGGCACGTCTCTATATTTGATGATCATGTGTTGTTACTTTGCTCTCCAAATAATGTAGCCCCACAGCTCCTTTTCATTCATTTGGGGGAAAAAATAAGTTAAATGATACTTACTTCATCAGATCTATAGCAAAGGCTCCCTCTGACTGTGTATTGTAGGTCACTTTCTGTGGTTCTGGAGGCTCAGCAATGAAATGGTCCCATAAAACATTACAGGCCTGTTTAGCTATGTCATAACATCCAACCTGGTAGGCAATCTAAAATACAAATTGTATGTATATTAAAGTGGGTTTTTTTTCAAAATCTTATAGATGCATTTATTATTGCAAATCTTTCATTTTAATATTATTGAAACATCATTTATAAACCTAATAGAATTTCTTGGATAATTTTAAAAACTTTTTACTCTTGAAAAGTATTCTGTAGTATATGTAATATTAAATCCATCAAGATAATTTCTGATTTCTCATTACCACAAATAACAAATATACACATTTTCTCACATGAAAGTCAAAGTCATATGAATGAGAAAAAAATCTACTTATAAATTTAAATGTAAATTATATCATAAATTTCATTCTGTTATGGTTGTCACTTAACAGTCAGAGCTCAGACATAAACAAGTCTAATTTTGTTTTTGACTTAAATAAGTCGAAACATGTATTTATTATAAAAATGTAGTTTCAATTTTAGACTTATCTAAGTCAGAAAATGACAGACTTGTTTAGGTCTATTTATGTTGGTGAAAAAACTTAATGTTACTTTGTGGCCAAACTACACCACCTATGACAGCAAAAACCTGTATGAGAGTTCACAAGGACTTGAGCTATCTATATTTAATTATCTAATTAAACATCCTTACTAAACACAGATGTTTTTACCTCATTAAGTGTGATTCCAGGTGGTTGCATTGTAAGGTTAATTAACATTATCTCCGATTTTTTAGACTCTCAATCATATTTTTCTTTTGAAGGCAAAGCATTGGCTTTCAATGTTGTCATTATTTGATTTAGATGCATGACCTCCTTATAAATATGCGTGGGTCTTGAAGTTAACCAATTTTGATCACTCATGGACTTGTAGGAGTCGATATTTGCAACTTTTTGTATCTGGTCAATTATTTCTTGTTTAACAAAATTAGACTTATTCAAGTCGTATTTTGTCTTACATTAAAGGGAGACAAATCCTAAAACTTACAAATTTAGACCTCTATGAGTCAAAAGCAGATTCAGACTTATTTATGTCTGAGCTCTGACTGCTTAAGTTATTGAAGATTCACTTCCAAAAATTTGCAATAGAACTTATTTTAGAAACATCCTTTTCAATAAGGATGGCAAATCTTAATTGAGTCAGTATAAAACATTCTTTTTTTGTACAATTATCTAAAATATAATTGCAGTCACTTACCTGGCTAAGGAAAGCCCAAGTAATCAGTACAGGTAAGGGACTTGATGCTAAGATTGGTTTAGAGCTATCTCCTATCCCTCCTCCTATGACCTGAAAACTTAATGAAGTAACTTACCTGACTAAGGAAAGCCCAAGTCATCAGTACAGGTAGGGGACTTGATGCTAAGATTGGTTTAGAGCTATCTCCTATCCCTCCTCCTATGACCTGAAAACTTAATGAAGTAACTTACCTGACTAAGGAAAGCCCAAGTCATCAGTACAGGTAGGGGACTTGATGCTAAGATTGGTTTAGAGCTATCTCCTATCCCTCCTCCTATGACCTGAAAACTTAATGAAGTAACTTACCTGACTAAGGAAAGCCCAAGTCATCAGAACAGGTAGTGGACTTGATGCTAAGATTGGTTTAGAGCTATCTCCTATACCACCTCTTATGACCTGAAAACTTAATGAAGTAACTTACCTGACTAAGGAAAGCCCAGGTCATCAGTACAGGTAGTGGACTTGATGCTAAGATTGGTTTAGAGCTATCTCCTATACCACCTCCTATGATCTGTCCATCACCATTATAAGCTGCTACGGCAAAAACATACTTCTCATCTGGTTTCAAACCTGATACTCTTAGCTCTGATTGGTTGCTTGGCACCTAATAAAGATGAAAAATACTGTTAGATGATGCAGAAACTGGTGATTATCAAAAATAACTTAGTGATGAATTATAACTTTGGTAAATAATGTGCATATATAAGATTTTACATACATATATCAGCTATAAATAAAAACATTTTTCACCTGATCAACTTTTGTCTTTAAAATTTATCAAAATCACAAACATGAATTTGAAGTTGTATTTATTGCGAATCCTATCATAGTTTTCAACAGATTCACCTGCAAGTTACCTGTCCATTTAAACTTTTGTAAGTTCTATTGTCCAAACTAACAAATACAACACCTTTTGTTCTCTGTTTAGTTTATTCAATGGGACATTTAAATTTCTTGCAAGAGAAATCTATCAGTCACTGATTAATTTACCTGAACAAAAAATTGAACTGTCAATGATGGAAATACATGTACAAATTTGTAATTATAAAACTGCATGTGATGTTGTATTTATTCAATCAATATCACATTTTCAATTTATTTGATATAAACACTGATTTCAAAATTAAAAGTTGATTTCTGATCAAATTTCAACCTTTTTCCCATTAAAATTTGCTATTTTTTAGTCTGTTCATAAATAAAAACTTAAAATGATAATGTTTAAATAAAGGTCTTCATAAATGTATTCTTCATAACTGAAGAACCATGAAAAACATGCAGATTCTTTGAAACATAAATGCATGCAGTACTTAAAACTAGAGGCTCTAAAGAGCCTGTGTCGCTCACCTTGGTCTATGTGCATATTAAACAAAGGACACAAATGGATTCATGACAAAATTGTCTTTTGGTGATGGTGATGTGTTTGAAGTTCTTACTTTACTGAACGATTTTGCTTCTTACAATTATATCTATCATGAACTTTGCCCATTAGTAACAGAGAACTATATTTGGTAAAAATTTACATAAATTTACCAAATTAATGAAAATTGTTAAAAATTGACTATAAAGGGCAATAACTCCTTAATGGGTCAATTGACCATTTAGGTCATGTTGACTTATTTGTAGATCTTACTTTGCTGAACATTATTGCTGTTTACAGTTTATCACTATCTTTAATAGTATTCAAGATAACCAAAAACGGCAAAATTTCTTTAAAAATTACCAATTGGAGGGCAGCAACCCAACAACCAGTTGTCCAATTCATCTGAAAAATTCAGGGCAGATAGATATTGACTTGATTAACAATTTAACTTCTTGTCAGATTTGCTCTAGATGCTTTGGTTTCATAGTTATAAGCAAACTAGAGGCTCCAAAGAGCCTGTGTCGCTCACCTTGGTCTATGTGAATTATAAACAAAGGAAGCAGATGGATTCATGACAAAATTGTGTTTTGGTGATGGTGATGTGTTTGTAAATCTTACTTTACTAGTCTTGCTGCTTACATTTATCTCTATCTATAATGAACTTGGCCCAGTAGTTTCAGTGGAAAATGTTAATAAAAAATTTACAAATTTTATGAAAATTGTTAAAAATTGACTATAAAGGACAATAACTCCTTAGGGGGTCAATTGACCATTTCGGTCATGTTGACTTATTTGTAAATCTTACTTTGCTGAACATAATTGCTGTTTACAGTTTATCTCTATCTATAATAAAATTTAAGATAATAACCAAAAACAGCAAAATTTCCTTAAAATTACCGATTCAGGGGCAGCAACCCAACAATGGGTTGTCAGATTCATCTGAAAATTATAGGGCAGATAGATCTTGATCTGTTAATAATTATACCCCGTGTTGGATTTGCTCTAAATGCTTTGGTTTTTGAGTTATAAGCCAAAAACTGCATTTTACCCCTATGTTCTATTTTTAGCTGTGGCGGCCATCTTGATTTGATAGTCTGGTCACCGGACACATTTTTTAAACTAGATACCCCAAAGATGATTATTGCCAAGTCTGGATTAATTTGGCCTAGTAGTTTCAGAGGAGAAGATTTTTGTAAAAGATAACTAAGATTTACGAAAAATGGTTAAAAATTGACTATAAAGGGCAATAACTCCTAAACGGGTCAACTGACCATTTCGGTCATGTTGACTTATTTGTAAATCCTACTTTGCTAAAAATTATTGCTGTTTACAGTTTATCTCTATCTATAATAATATTCAAGATAATAACCAAAAACTGCAAAATTTCCACAAAATTACCAATTCAGGGGCAGCAACCCAACAACGGGTTGACCGATTCATCTGAAAATTTCAGGGCAGATAGATCTTGACCTGATAAACATTTTTACCCCTGTCTGATTTGCTCTAAATGCTTTGGTTTTTGAGTTATAAGCCAAAAACTGCATTTTACCCCTATGTTCTATTTTTAGCCGTGGCGGCCATCTTGGTTGGTTGACCGGGTCAAGCCACACATTTTTTAAACTAGATACCCGAAGGATGATTGTGGCCAAGTTTCGTTAAATTTGGCCCAGTAGTTTCAGAGGAGAAGATTTTTGTAAAAGTTAACGATGACGGACGACGCCAAGTGATGAGAAAAGCTCACTTGGCCCTTCGGGCCAGGTGAGCTAAAAAATCAGAAAATTCAACTTTTTATTATAAAATCAGTGCTTATTTTGAACAGATTGAATATATATTATTGACATTGAATAAATACTGTATCACACGCAGTTTATGTGAGTTTATACATGTATTTCAATCAACAAAGAAGATATTTTTTTGGTCAGGCAAATTAATCAATGAGTGATAGATTTCTCCTAGAAGAAATTTAAATGTCCAAGTGAATAAACTACAAATAGAACAATAGCTATTGTATTGATTCAATGGGACAGGTATTAAACTTGCAAAAGTTTAAATACCTTGGTAAAGAGCAGACGACTCTGTGGAAAACTTTCATTTGGTTCGCTATAAGTGTGTCTTCTAAAATAGTCAAAAGAACACGGCAAAATACTGATTAGTCTGTGTGTAATTATTCACAACTTGGTTAGACTCCAAAAACTATGAAATTTATCAAGCTCATTACCAAAATAAGAGAATTAACAAAATCCTGATTTTAAAGTACAAAAGAAAAATTTAAATATCTATCTCTATTTCATTTTTCAATTTTTTCTTTTTAGACTTACAGATTCTCCAGTTCCTGGCAAGAAATAATCATTGAGCCTCACTTTCACATTACTTCCAGATGATGACCTTGCAAACAACTTGTACCATGAAACCTGAATTAAACAATATAACATATTTCAAAATTAAGTATCATGAAAATTAAAACATATAATCACAAAATAAGAGCAAATATTAAATTTTTACACTATTGTTAAACTTTCTGAACATCTTCTATCGGTAAAGCCTCGTAACAAATTTTTGTTTTCTGGTTTATTGTTTTAAGCATAAAACAGGCTGTTTCACTTTTTGTCATGCAGGGCCTTTCATAAAATACTATTCCGTATGGATTTGTCTCATTTTAAAGGCAATTTCATAATCAGTGAAACCTTTCAAATAAAACTGTTAAATTGGACACAGGAAATACTTACTTTTGGTTTGTGTGTATTGTTTGTTAGATTCAGATAAATTGATTGTTGTGTTTAAACTTTCAGTACAAATATTTCATGAATATTCTCAACAAAGGTAAAATTCAGAATAAACTGAACATTTTTTTTATATAAATAAGGCAGTTAGTTTTCTCGTTTGAATTGTTTTACATTGTCTTATCTTGGCATTTTATAGCTTACTATGCGGTATGGGCTTTGCTCATTGTTGAAGGCCGTACTGTGACCTATAGTTGTTAATGTTTGTGTCATTTTGGTCTTTTGTGGATAGTTGTCTCATTGGCAATCATACCACATCTTCTTTTTTATAGTGTCAAGAAAATAAGTTATAGGTGTAAAATTCAACATACCTGTTGTCCATCCTCAGATTTGAAAGGTGAAGGTTTAAATATCATCATGGTATCTGTTCTACACAGAAGTATAGGTGCTGTTGGTACTTTGGTAGGTTTAGGATCAGTAACTACAGCATTATTGACTGTGAATATCATTTTCTCCTCAGTCTGAGCTTTCTGTATACATGCTACGGCATCCTGTATAGTGAGATTGTAAAATCATTAAAAACAAAAACAAAATGTGTAATGATATTTATTATCTAAGCCATTAACACTATGTTTTGGTCAATTTTGAATTTAAGGTCAATGATTGATAAGAAAGACTTAACAAAAATATTGTTCTTCTTTACATTCTTACATCTTTGTGAATAAACTTTAAACATTTTCATCTTGAACTATTATATTTAATATACGGGGGAGGGGAAGGACCCTTATTGGTCATACTCCTTTTAGTATTGAAAGTTTAATATTTTTCATAATGGTCCACATATTCTATTTTTCTTCAAATTCATAACATGCATAAGGAACATGTTCTTTTAACATGGAAACATTAGGTATGACAACCCTTTCATTTTTCCTTTATTTAGACTGCCACAATAGCAAAATCTAAGAACAGAACAGACTTTTGATAAAGAAACAAAATTTAAATCAATCAAAACCTATAAACCAACCAAATCACATTTTGTTTATCAGCTGGAAATAGGCAAAAAAGTTGGCAATTTTAAGAATCTCATTTCCAAACTTTCCAATTTTTCTACTTTCATAACTCATTTAAAGTCAAGATGTTTTGTTTCAACTGTAAGCAGTTTTAAAGAAAAAATTAGCAATACAAGCAAACACATAATCATAGCTTCCTACCACTATTTTCTTCTGCATGGAAGATAAATATAAAAGTTAATTGATCTTGTATATATTTTACCTCTAGAAGTTTTTTCTGTTCTTTTGTATATCCTACACCATCACTCAGTAACAGTGACCTCTGCATCAGCAGGAGAGATTTAGATAACTGGTTTCTATTACATCTGGTTAACAGTTCTTCATAGTTCTCTACATAACTACTCATCATTTCTCCACCCTCTCCCTAAAATAAAAACATTTCTCCATTGGATATTTTTTTTATTAGTAAAGTTTCATTTGACTTTTACTTCTTTGAGAATGTACAAATCTGAAGCAAGTCCAGTAAAAATGCAATACCAAAAATCTTAAATTGTTGTATGGTACAATTTTCAATCTATTTTTAAAAAAAATCATAAAAAATTTAAGCAAGCTGCCTTCAAATAATAAAACGAGTCATTAACATACATGAAATTATAGGTTTACCTGTTGTAGCAAAATTTGCAATATTCTAGGTCTGTTTGATTTGTCTTCTCTTTTCTCCTACCCAATAAATAATTACCCTCTTTTCCACATCATCAGATATAATTGGTTTCTACAAATATTGACTTACATATTCCATTTTGGAACAGGTTCTCCTTTTAAATGGCTGATTACTCTTAGGTGCTGGTTCAGGGGCCAGACTGGTCAGTTTAATGCTGACCCTATGATACATCAAGATGAGTTCCAAATGGAGATCTTTAATTGTATTCCATACTGCCATGGCAGAGCCTCTCATACTCTCTGGTATCAAGTCCATTTTGCTGGCTTGAGCATCCTCGTCTTTTGCTTCGGTCATTGTGGTTGGTTCCCTTGTTCTTGGTCCTGGCGCTTCCTCTTCTTTCGTATCTGTTATTTTTGTATTCTCTCTTGTCTGAGGGTCTGGTGTGAAAACATCTTCATTCAAATCCTTAAAACAAAAACATTTGTTTTTCTTTGACATGCATTTTTATTACAGTGACTTCAAGCCCCAAAATTCCTAAGTGTTTTGAATATGCATGAAATATTTGCCACTGAATTTTCAACAGAGCACAATCAAGCCAATAAACAAAACTCATCCGATAAGCCAGGTATTTTTTATTTAATTTTGAATCAAAGTTTAAGAAGGTCCATACCTTAATACTAAGGTCAACTAATTTGAGACAATAAATACCCTTTTGTTATAAAAGTTTTTGTTTGTCTAAAAAAAAAAAGATATAAATCACAGCCCTACCACCTAAAAAGATATTTTCTCATAATTTTATCATTAAGTATAAGAATATAGAGGTTTTGAATCCAAATATCTTTAGATGAAAGATTCTTAAACTGGAGCTATTTTGGCATAAAATGCAAGAAATATAAAACTAAAACTAAAAGGAAAAACAAAAACAAAAATCAAAAATTCTATAAATACTGATGAGACATGGCAAGTGAATGTTTGAATGCTTTTATGATAGATTTATAATACTTTTTTTTCTAAACATTTTAAGGAGTCAAAATATTTCAATATTTTATTAAAATTGAGCCTGAAAAGTCACACAAGTTTTCATAAGTGAAAACTGAAAATGTTGTCTGCTTCAAATGTTTAAATCTGGTTTTAAATTCTGTCTCTTAAGTTTTACGTCCACACATAAGAAGTTAATCTTTGACATAATATGGTGCATGAATTGAACAAGACTTTGTTATAACAGTAACAGAACTTAATCACATTCAAGTTCTGTCTAATTTGTTATAAACATTATACCACCACATATTAAGAACGAACCAACACAAAACAGGTATAACTTCATTGTACCTTTGTTAGAACATATATGGTTAAAAATAACAAAATAAAGTTAAAAACAAATTTCCAAACATGTAAACGTTTTCAATAACATCTTGTTATTACACATGTTAAGCAATTCAAAAATATTTGTTTAGCTTCACTCTTACTAATTAAATTTTCAAAACATAAAATATCTATACTTATTTTTTCATCCAAAAAAGAGGTTAAGAATTGAAAGGTTTTCAATTAGTATTTTCCACCATCAGATATTTGAAGCAATTTCAAAATTTTGTTGTAATTTTCTCAAATAAAATTTACTTCCTGTGGAAAGTGTTCATAAACTAGAAATTTCGTTTCTTTGGCCTCTGATGTAAAATGTGTAATAATCACTGGAGTTAAACCCATAAGTTGGAAGAAGGCAGTTAATTCTCCAGAATAAAGACCTGTTAGAGGATTTGTCTATTCTGTTAAGGGGAAGTCACTCCATACTCACTAGAGAACTGGCATTACTGCCAGCTATACTTTGTATTTCTATATCGTCCCTAATCATAGTGGGACATTTTTCCATTTCAGTGTCAAGCTATTAATAATATCATATACATATTTTGAACTGTATCAGAAAAGTTACAAATAATCAGTTTAATATCTTATGATTATATTCACAAATAGCAGTGTTGTATTTTCCTTAGGGTACAATTTTTCCAATACATTTTTGAATTGAATTTAATACTGTTACTTTTATAGAAAGTAATGCATGCATTTATTCATGTGAATTTTGATTAACATGAATAATAGACAAGTTAACCAGATTAATTACTATGCATTCTGAAAATCCTGCATTCCTATATTAAAGAATTCCAAATTTTCAAAACACAGGTTGTAACTATTGCAAAACCTTCCCCATTAACCATGATGCCATTTTCTCTGCAAACAAAAATTGTCTTAATTGATGTCAATCAACAGTTTTTATGCAGAATTGGAGCCTGGGCATCATTTAAGAGCGGAGGTGCAAACAACACATAGACCTCTATGATAAACTATAGAATCTTGTGTTGCTTCTTTCACATAGCTTTTCATAAAATTAGTGATTTAATATCAAAAGCATAAAAAATACCTTAGCCCATGACACATCAGCTATGCTTGTGCCATCTTGCTTAGCACTAGCTTTTCTGGCATATGCAACATTCTGTAATCCTAACTCTAGTATGTCGCGAGCCTGGAGGAGCTGGTTACGTGGATTCATGTTGATCATTGACATAGATAACATGGATGTTCGACTGACCAAAAGCTGACTGCCATCTGTAGGCTGGGTGTCAGAAAATGATGACTCCTTAATTCCACCAGGATCACCTGAAAAAAAACATATCTAACCTTTAGGATGAGATTAATAATGGTTGACTTAACAATGCTTAATATGAAATTCATATTTACAACATAAAAATTCATGTGCTTACCCATTCTTCTTCTAGATTGTTGAATCTATTTAGATTAAGCAAAACTGTAAAACATGTTGCAGTTAAATAGCCTTTTACTATAAATTCAGATATTTTTGTGTGCATTTATCATTGTCAAAAATTATGTTTAAAAAGGAACTTTCAATTCACTTAAATAAAACAAACCTTCATCAATATTAGCACTACTCTCTAGTACCAGAGCCAATCTAAGAACAACCTCAGCAGTAAGTGCAGGGTCCACACTACTAATACCACACCAACACAAAGCCTTGTGTACAACATCCAGTAGAAACACCCATTTACTAGGGTTTTCCATTTTAGTCAGGTACTTAGGGTTGTCACTAGAACCTGTCTGGTGTTTCTGGAATACATTCTTTGTCTTATTCCAGAGAATCAGGGCAGCATCTACGATAATGTCTACTTCAATTCCAGAAGGCTGAAAAGGTCCATTGATCACAGACAGAAGACACTCGGCTGCAAGTATCATTTCATCATTGACATTCATTGACCTTGAAGATGGTACTTGCTGTGTAATCCCTGTGCCAGTTCCACCAAATGCACTTTCATGATCTTTAAATGAGTGACTGGTGTCCTTGGTTTCTCTATCTTTGCTTGTATCTTTATCATCTTCAACAATTGATGTTACTGTTCGCTTGTGACGTCTACTTGGGTTTAATTTCTCAAATGCTAGGAGCAGTTCTAAAGCTTTTTCATCCCAGGAATATTTTTCCTCACCTATTAGCTGTTGGAAATATTATGAGATAATTAGCTTTGAAGAGAAATGCACTGATTTACTTACATGACTTAGCATATTGTGTTTATGATTTTTGAAACTAATGCTTTGGATTCACCATAATTAGTGTGGACTAACAAATTTGCAATTTTCAGTAAACTTGTGGAAAATTGCTTGAAGTCATTTATTAAAAGATTTTGCTTTGAATGCCACACAAAAGTATGTGAGAGTTTCAAATAATAGATTCCAACTGTGTATTTTTGAAAATTTTACTCTGGATTCATTTTTCATGGTTATGGTTATCAATTTTTGAGATTTCGTTGGTAAAGGTTTACTATGAATTTAAAAGTTCAACGAAATATAATTGTTTTTAAAAGTTTGTTAGCAAACTCAAGGAAAACCAAGAAATAAAAAATCCAAGTCAAATATGTGTTCATAAAAACCGTTACACATAAAAAAAAAATCGTCAGTGTATACAAGAATCTTAAACATGAAAATAATAAAAGTAATCTGGACATCTTACCCTTAGATATCCCAAGACACTTTCAATCAATGCATCAAATACATCCCACTGCTCGAAACAGAAGGCCATCTTGACAAGTTTTATAGCCCCATCAATAGTAGCTCCATCCTCTCCTTTAGTAGCCATTGCTATCAATGACCTATCTGACACTACTCCGGCTAACGCTGGGAGGTGATAGGGACTCTGTGGTTTTATTGAGGCTCCTCTCAATCCACCACCTCCTGCTAAGATCTCTTGTCCAGACATAAATAATTCAGCATATACATCAAGGATTTCTACTTCTCTATCAGCAGCTGGTGGGGATGTTAGTAAGATACGACGATTTGTATCATTCAGGGATTCTAGAATGCACAGAAACTGGGAAGCACTTCCTTCAAACATATCAGCTAATAATCTCTCAGTTGGTGTTCTAGGCCATGGCATGTTTTTTGCCTCTACCAAGTTAGCTCTGGTCTTTGGTCTCAACCATTCTTTTGGTTTTCTTCTTGTTTCATACACAGACCGTTTGAATACCATAACTGCCATCTGAATTTCAAAATTTTGGATTTTATTTTAATAACCAAAAATTCCTTATAAAACAAGATAGAAAATAATGTGCTTGGTCACTTACATGTGCATTTGCAGAGTGAAAGGGTTTTTAAGGGATTTTTTTTGGCTACACTTTCTGAGGTCTTGAAATAAAAGTGACTTTCTCTTAACTGCTGACATGTCTGTCTTATTCAATCACTTTTCTTTTTTGATGGTTTTAGCTTTTTAAATCATGGACAGCAGTCTGGGGTTCATATATACAATAGATTGACCAATTACCTTACACAATTTGTACATGTATACACTATGAAGCAAAGTTTTGCCTAAAACAATATCAAAGAAATTCTACTTTCCTAAAATAAATAATTACTCACCTTAACTGTGGCATGTCTGAAGGATTCTGCTGAATCAGCACTTTCAGATGCACTGCTTAAACTTTCTAATTTGTTCAATTCATTGATTTTGGCTAATCCTCTTCTTGCAAATGCCTAAAATGAAAGTGTATATGTTAATATCCTCATTAAAGTATTCTATTAGGTTCCTAAAGCCTAGAGTTAATACTCACCTGGCAGAAATATACCATTTAAAAACAACTATGATCTGTTTGAAATAATTTTAGTTAAATTCCTCAGAAACTATTAAATACATATATCATAAATTTCAAGTTTTTCAGAGATTTTTCCAGCTGAAAATTGTAAATCTCTGTTGGAACTTGGTACAAAGTATCTATTGAAAATGCATGTTAGAAGAAAAATCCAACTTTCAAACTCAGACTGAAGAGCTTAATACAAATTTCTACTAAGGCCTATGCAAAATAGTTAATCTACACTTATTTTAAGAAGAATTCAGTCAAGGGTTATAACTTAAATACCTCAGCATGATGTGATGCTTTACAATCAAAATAAGACTGGCAAACAGCTGTGTAAAGTGTTGATCTCCATGGTAAATATTTGACAGACAGCAGTGGGACAGACGTCTCCATACACATACATGCCCATAACAGGAATTCTAAAACCTGAAATTAATAAAACAACACTACATTTGTACTTTAAAACCATGCATGAATATTTGAGAAATGTAAATTTAAAGAACATATTTTTCATATAATGTCTTATACTCCATGGATCATCTTCAAAACGGTACCAGTATCTTTAAATAAACCCACAATAACATCTTTTTACAAGATATCTTGTGGCCTGGGCTGTTGCTCATTTCTGATAATAACGAAGCTCTAAATAATGCTATTTTGGGATTTTGAAGTTTGGCCGAAAAAAAGTAAGCTAAATTCCAGAATATAAGTACTGAACCGATTAATTTAATTACTGTCTTATGAACATCACTATTTGATTGATTTATACTTTTTTATTTTTAAAATCAATGGACTAAAAGACTTTTTTTTATTGAATTGTTGAAAATCAGATTCACCTATGTGAATACACAATAGTTAATTCAATGCCATGCACTGTATCTTTGCTAGTTTTATACTTACCCTAGCTGAATGACCAAGGGACATCAGATGTCTAGATATACTGTAAATATGGATGGTACCTAAAGAATACAAAGTGTTAGAAAATGAAAACAAAATAACTCCTCAGTTACTTTTTATTAATGGATTGATATTAAAAAGAACAATATTCAAGAATCCATCCAGGTGCTAACTTGCTCATGTTGGTCCAGTTGAAATAATTTGCTCTAACTTTTGAGTATTTCGTACATTGTTTTACAATTCTGACTTTTGTTAAGCTGGAAACACAATTATAATAATCTAACTATTTAAATTGTTTGGTGTTTACGGAAAACAGAGTAATAGATTTTACATAAAAAATCTTTATTATTGAAATTCAAACAAGAAGTCGGGGAAAAAAGGGGTTAGAATATGGCAAATGTTGGGGTTTTTTTTAACCCTTAGTAATAACGAGTATTCTATAATAAAGAAAAAGCTGAACATTATCATTACAACATCACTTACCATTGTAAACAAGCCAACATAAAGATTCCTTTGGCAATACAACCTGCATCACAAGTCTAAGAAAAGACAGTATATGTACACATTTGTCTGTTGACTGTGTATTTTGAAGTTTGGGATCAACCATACGAACTGTTTGGTACATGCTGATACTTTTCCCCATTAATGCTCGAAACTGAAAAAGTAAAAGTAGAAATTTAAAAATAGTAAATTCTCTTGAAACAAACAAATCAGATTATCAATTTATGATAAATCAACCTTTCTAAGTTAAAAATCAATTAAAATTTATGCCTTTAGAATGAAAAATTTTAACCAAAATTTGTCAGTACTAAACTCTTTGATTGGAACATATTCAAATGAATTATTTTAAGTCCTCTGACAGTTATGGAATAAACATGTCTGATCTAATAACAGTATTTAAAACTTTTCAATTCAAAAAGGGGTTTGTTTCAGACATATTTACCTACAAATAAAATAATGCAATGTCTTTCCACATGTAAATGTTTAAAATTTCTTCTAAAAACATTTTCAACTTAAAATCAATGCTGTGTAAAACAAATATCCCTTTTTTAAGACAACAATTGAGAAATGGAATAAAATCCTGAGATTTTGCTGTAACCATTAGTTGGTAATTAAAGAAAACACTGATTTTTGCTTGTCTTAAGCTTCATGCAGATTTTTTGTTAATATATAAATAAACTAATTAGAAAATATCAGGCCTAAATTTCTTTTCATGTTTATATGTCTTTTTTATTTTGCAGGATTATTTGTCTTGGAGTATGGAATGACAGTCTGCCAAAATGTACATGCATGAGTAAAGGTTTTTATTTTTCACTTGTTACTGCATAATTATGTAGTTAGTTGATTGATAATACAATTTGAACACACAAATAAACATGCATTTGAAATCTACCTACAATTATAGTAACACAATTTAAACATGCATGTTATTTTATTAATTCATTTCATGTTATTTATATCTTCTTTTTTAAATGACATTTGAAATATGAATACAATCTGTGGCAATCTTTTTCAAAAATATTTTTATTAAACATTAAATATGCACAACAAACATGTATCATGCAGATTAAAAGTTTCTGGTGAAAATGAGTTGTCTCCCATTTTGACTAGATTGAAGAAAAAAAACATAATTTAATTATCAGCAAGTTGAATATTTATCAAATAACTTTATGTTGAATATAAAATTTACTTTAAACTTAATTTGTGTGAGTATCGTGTATAGCATGCATCTTAAGATGACAGTTATCAAAAATTTAAACATTTATAAGAGGAGACAACTCTGTTTTACACCTGTTTAAAGATAAGTTTACTTTGAATTGTTTAACATACAGTATCAAAGCTTTACGTTAAAATTATACATAAATTTACCTGCTTAACAAAAAATTCCCTTTTCTGTAGAAAAGTTAAAATTACTGCTACACATTCAGATTCAAATTGTAAAAATATTTCTATATGATAATTTTTTTTTTTATAGTCGTAGAAAATTAATTAATTGATGTTTGTGGTAGATCAATCTCTAATTTTCTCTGTTGTTTTTTGTTGACTGTTCTTTAGTCATGTTGTTTTCTATCTTTCTTAGATTTATCTTTGTTTACTCCCCTTTTTTTTAATATTTATGGTTGGAACCCTTCAAAATGAGTTAATTCTATTTTAATTCAGATCAATTTACATCTACGGTAATGAACTATTACTTAAAGTTCCAACTCCTGTACCAATGGTAGAAAATAATAGTTCCTTATGATGATATATCTCTTTCAGTCTGCATGTTTGTCCAAATGTTATACAGTTTATCCAAATTATTTGCACTATCAATAACTACCATAGTATTTTATCAAACATATATCTAGTTGTCTCTCAGAAAACAATTAATTATCTACTAAAATTTCAAAAATAACAAACAACAAACCTATTTCTTGTTTACATAATATAATTTGCTTGCAATAGGAGCTTGATTTTTGGTTTAATTGAGTATTGTACATTCTCTTTTCAGTATTAAAATGTTTTTTGGGGTTTTTTTCAGACTTACTGTCAATCCAGCATTCTCACTATCAAAACCTTCTGGAAAAAATGTCATTCTAAATATATCAACATCAGTAATCTC
Organism: Mytilus trossulus; assembly: GCF_036588685.1. Lineage (NCBI taxonomy): Eukaryota > Metazoa > Mollusca > Bivalvia > Mytilida > Mytilidae > Mytilus > Mytilus trossulus. Next base: position 66,046,434 of record NC_086373.1, read on the forward strand.
TTCCACATTGATGTTACCAAAATGTAAAAGATATCTGTCATAACACTGCCATAATGCTAAACTGTATTCCTAAAATATAAAATTCATAAATATAATAAATTGTTAATAGCAGGTTTCTCACTAAGACGTGTACACAAGTCCTGTACTCTGGGTTGTAAATCTTGAATCAGTACTCAGAAAACAAAATTTGTGCTTGAAACACCAAATACAATAAGATCTTTTGAAGAACTGTTGGTGACCTTCTGCTGTTGTCTGCTCTATGGTCGGGTTGTTGTCTCTTTGGCACATTCCCCATTTCCATTTTCAATTTTATTTTGATTGGTTGATCTTTTAGCTTTATTATATGGATAACAGCTTGTGGAAATAAAATAGGACACTGTTCTACCAGTTCTAAACTGATGAGGGGAAATCAGTAATCAATATAATTATTTTCAGAAAATATAAAGAACTCTAAATACCCGAACAGTCATCAGAAAATCGCCCATTTGCAGCAATTTTTCCTGGTAGTAAATCTCTGGTAGCTTTGGTTCATATTTGTTCCACAATTCAAACAGGGTGTCTGACCTAAAAGAAAAAAACAATTTAGAAAACATTCAAATATATTTTTTTTTAAAAGCTGTTTCGATTAAAGTACAGTGACCAGGTGACAGGTGGCATTCATTTAACAGAAGTTTTCTCACAATGTAAATACAGTGTAATAGACAAATCCCAACATAAAACTTGTTAATTGTTAAATCGTAGAATTAATTCCGATTTTTTTATACGAAATAAAAAATTATAATTGGCCATACCCATTACACAGACAGATCCCTTCTAGTGGTTATTATCTTATTCTTCATTTTCAACAACTGATTAGAATAGAGGTAACAAATAACAATTCAATAATATTCAAATATTAAGCTCTTCAATGTACTCAACATGTTACATGTTTATCTTACCATAGATCTACCAGTTAATATTTATATAAACAAAAAATTGAAAATTGGCATGCACACAAATTTTTTTTAATTTTTTTGTTAGCTTGCACAATTTATTTTTTGTTAACTTCTTTTACAAGTATGAAACGTGTGCAAATGCAAACATATGTATAGCCAGATGTAAAATATAACCTAGTTTCTTTTCACCATCTAATTTTTTGAGAAAGACATAGATTAGATAGATAAGACGACTTACAACTTAACAGGTTGGGCACAACCCACCAAATGGGGAACTGTTCCCCAAATGAGTAACAATCCCACATTTGAGTAATCATTTGGTAGTGCTACAGGTAAAAAACTAAATTTTCTTTAAACAAGTCTTTTTTATTCAAATGGCACATATTCATGAAAAATACAGCAAATTTTTCAAAAGATGGTTATCCCTATCTTGATTTTTTTAGAAGATATAAGCCTGTTAAAAAGTTAGAAAATTTTATTATTTTTGGAAGAAGTTGTTCCATTTTCTATAAATTTGTGCCATTTTAACTAAAAAGACCCATTTTTAGAAAATTTTGTTTTTAGCACTATAAAATGATTACTCAAATGAGGGATTGTTACTCATTTCAGGAATAGTCCCCCATTTGGTGGGTTGTCCCCAACCTGCTCAAAAGTGGTACATGTATCAGCATGATCAGATCAGTTGCCTTTAGTTCATTCATCCTTAGTTTATTTATCAAAATTTATCAATGGTAATTAGGTTTTAATATACATCATGTACATACATGTATGCAGATATTTATTGATAAATTTACTTTCTCAAATATATATTATGTTCAAGTTTTTAAAAAAAAGCTAGCGTATGTTGCATTATGTGACAGTCAAAATGGTATGATCATGATGATAGAAGCAAGTCAACTCTTACCCCCAAAAGTAAAGGTGTACCAACATAAACTCATACCACTATGAAGTCATCCCATTAAAAATATAATCAAATTCAATGTATAAATGTTTTATATATAGCTCGAAAAAAACCTTTCAAAACAATATAAATATTGAATTATCTCATTGAATAAAATTCATTTAAGAAACAATTATGACTACCAAAATCTATTCAATGTTACTTAAATTTGTAATGAATTATATTACATGTATGGTATGAATTCACTGTGGTACGACTTAGCAGTGGACAAGTTTGCATTGGTACAGGTTTGTTTTTAGCAGCCAAGTTGACATTGGTAAGAGTTTGCAATGAGGGGGATAGGACCTTTATCAGGACTCTGGGATCAGGTGTTTTTAAGCTCGGGATTTCAGGATTCACCCTTGAGGGATCCGGGAATTCTTTTTTTCGGATTTGGGACCTCGGGATTTCGTATTTTTAAACCCCGGTATATCAGGATTACGTGTTTTTAAACCGGGATTTCAGGATCAGGACCCCTCTTATCTCCCCTCTGCAATGGTACGATAATTATTATTTGGAATGATGATTCGTGAGGTGGGGGAAGTGTTACGGGATTGCTTCCCTTAGTTGCCGCAAGTGGTTGAGCTAATGAAGTACTTCTTCAGCTTAGTCCATTTACATACTGCTTTGTAACAAAGTGGTATTGGTGGATACATGCAATTTTGTAATGAAAATCATGCTCTCCATTTACAAATGCAAGGGGAAGCACCTGCTAGTGCTAATTGCATATCTATGCCTATGGATGGCAATTTACATTATTAAATTTCTTATACTAACGCTCTAGAAGAAGGTTCGTCTGCAGGCTTTTTGTAGCCAGGGCTATTTCGTTTACGCATATAACCCATAAACTTTTTGATTTCTTGGTCCAGCGACTGGAAAACTGGATTTGTTTTGTCCTTGCTGTAGAAAGAACTTGGTTGACCCCTGTTTATAGAGGCAACCGCAGCACTCTTCAACAGTGCGGCCATTTCGCAGTTATAATTATTATTATTCTGTTCAAGTGAGAATTGTCATTTGATGTTTATGTTTTTAAAAGTTTACGCCGCCATTTTCCACGCCATGCAGTCGCTATGGAATTAAGGGGAAGTAACTCTGATCACAAAACTTTAATTTTCCCGCCATTAAATTTTTTAGCTAAAAATATCTTACCGATTTAATAGTGAACAAAATTTATAGTGTCAAATTATCGTAATTTCGGTATTTATTTTTGAATATTGACTTCTGGTAGTAGCGTTACAGATTAGCCAATAATATGAAACGTTTGACGAGAAAAATATTAAAAACCTGATTTCAACTTTGAAGCCGACGGATACATTTTAAACTGATACATAAACTTAAGGTTTTTTTTTTATCGTTTGGTAAAAAATGAAGACCCTTTTATCACAATTGATAAGTATATAACACATATTTTTATACTTCTCTATCTTTATGCCTGCTATTTTTCTATATTCTTAATTAAGTTCATATTTTATCTAGACTATCATAGAAAAAAACTTCTTTTTTACCATTAAATTGTTGCTGTTTTCCAATTCTTTATTTTTCAGTCCATTTCAGATCGATCACTACTTTTATTTTCAATAGCCCGTGTGATCTATTCTATAAACCACTTATAGATATGATACTGTATGGCTGAAAGTTTATCCGTCGTCACAATTTAAACCAACTTACTCATATCTCATACCTGCTTAGTTTTTTACATTCATTCTGTACAGATTGATACTTCAAGATGTTTTGGGAAAACACTTTTTATTTATTAGTCGAAATTGTCTTTAAGGTAGCCGCAAGTACTCTTTTATCGGTATTATGTGTGGATGTGTGTGTGTTTTTTTGTTTTTGTTTTTGTTTTGTTTGGGCACTGTTGGTCTTTTTTTGGGGGGGGGGGGGCGGGGTCACATATCGAGTTAGCTTGTAGTGTTTCGTTCCAATCATTTGCGTTCAGTTATTTGCAACAGATTGTTAGAGTGTGAGCGCTCACAGCCACGTTTAACCGGCCGAATGCTGCATGTGTCAATCATTAGTCAGGAGCCTGTAACTTAACGCGGTTGTCGTCGGTTATAATTTCTTTCTTATATATTTTTCGTACATTGACAATTTGTAACGTATAAACTAGACCGTTATATTTCTCAATAAATAGTTCTATATTTTTCATGTCGGTGCCTTTTACAGCTACTATATTTCAGTAATTTAAAAATCTATTCTATCAAATTATTTCTAACGTGTAAAGACGGACATGAAAGCCTACAACTACAACTAGATGCGCAACGTCACAATATGACGAGAACGTTCCCATGGGACTACTAAGTGATCTACGTTATCTTCGTGCATCCAAAGTAAGTATTTATAAGCTTGTATTTTTCTTTACTTCTGTACTAAGAGAAAAAAATCTAACTTGGTGGACTGTATACTATGAAGCATATACTAGTAATCAAAATAGAAAACTAATAGCATACATTTAGTGTGTGTAGTTGGATTCTGTATTTTCAGCAATTTAAATTTCTCTCTCGTGATTAAACCAGAATTCGCTTGTTGAACGAAATTATAAGGAGTCTGAATGATATAATAATACATAAAATCCTTTTTTTACCATTTCACTCGTATCAGATATGATTTTATCATTTTATACAAACGACATTTTTGGTGTTAGATATTGAACGTTGACCTCCTTTATCATCTTCTTCTTTTTCTTCTTCTCATTATTCTGACCGTGTAGCTAATCGATCTTAGAGATGAAATGCACTGTCTCTACTGTGCAGGACTGTCCTATTTAGAGTCTCTCTATTTAAAATTCTCATAAACCATTTGTGAAGGCTGAACCATTGTCAATTAATTGCGGTTCACTCTGAAAGCAGATATTGTTTGCTTTTTTTTATGTATATACATGTAAATAAATTTCGAGAATAGTTCAAAATAACATTTCTCGAGTTTGACTGTTTATACTTCGTATGTAAAAGAAAATATGAGGCGTATGCGCCAAGATACAACAATATATAACAATTCAACAACCAAAATTATGAGAGAGAAAACCTATACTAATAGACGAAAAGAAGTCCGTCCACATACGGTCTCCATTAATTGGCAAGTGAATTGTTAGTCAATATCTTAAAAAAAACGAAAATACCACGTTGCAAATTTAATGCGTCATAAACACTTTTCTGGATTTATCTTTATTAGGAACGCTAAAAGCCGAATATTTGAAAGCCATGGATGCATAAAACCAAAACAGTTCAAAAGCTTTATAACCAAAAATGATCTGAAATATTTGCCAAATCGTTCTAAGCCAATGAACATTGTACTGTGTGTAAATAAAATGGTTGCTTTTATCCCTCATTATTTTTTCTTAGTAACACAGATGAGTGTTTAAAGCATTTGTCATGACAGAAACAGCAATGGGCTGATGATATGTCCTAAGCTTTTAGAATGACCGGTGGTAAGGAGACGGGGTTTAAAGATGTCAATATTGTAAAACCCAATTCCACGGCTACACAAAACACCCAGCAGGCAGAAATTGAAGAACCCTTAGCTGGAAGTTCAAATGTTCAACAGAGTCCTACAGGCAGGAGTCCGGAACACATGATAGATCATTGGAAAAGTTTTCTTGCAGTTTCCTCAAAAGAACCCTCCAAGAATCTTCAACAAAACATCTCTCCTAAAACACAAACATCACAGCTATCGGATATATCACAGTCACAACACAATAAAGACCAACAATATAATTACAGCAATGTAGGAACAATCATATCACTACCAAACAATACAGTACAATTTCAAAAATCAGAAACAAGTCCGGTTAATATCGTCACATCTCACGAAAACCGGACTTTAACCGTAGATCCAAAACAATATGGTAATCCTGACTATCAAGTTCATACTGCTGGAAAATTTCAAAATCATGATATAAATACCCGACACCAGTCAATAACGTTTGCCAACAGTTCGTCGCAACCAGAGAGCAATGTTTCTTCCCCTGAACACAGATTAGTAATAGCTGAAAATATAGAACAATCAGTAGTTCCAACAAAGAAAACAAAAAGTAATGTTAACTGGAATATGGAAAAATTAGTACAAAACGATGCTGATATGTCAACTGAAAAGAACAAAATACTTACAAATCTTCATAACAACGAAAGCAAACTACATCAAGGTATACTGAAGTCAACACAGCCAGCCAAGGAACAACACAATCGTTCCTATTTTTATGGAAGCCAAGGAGGTCAGCAAATTTCTGAACCAGAAAAACGGGTAAATCTTATGTTCAAACAACCAGCACAGCAACATGATATGAATACATCAGTACAGGATCAACGAAATCTGCAAAAAACGAACTACCAAAGTCCACCATTCACGCTAGCAACTCCACAAAACATCCATCAAATGCAACTGCAATCACAATACCTTTATTCTGCACATCAACCTAGTCAGACTCACGGTCAACAGCCTCCTAACCATGAAAATAACTATCCAAATTTACAAGTTAACCAAGAACAATATACACCACACAATCCTTTTCAACAACCAAAATATCTACCTAACTTGCCTAATCAACAGCCACATAACCCACCAAGCATTGTCAATCAACATAATCAATATCCACCGAACACTTCTAACCAAACGTTACAATACCAATCTAACTTGCCTAATCAACAACTACAATACCAACATAACTTGCCTAATCAACAACTACAATACCAAACGGACACGACTAATCAACATCCTCAGTATTCACCAAACACACCTTATCAACAAGTGCAATATTCACCAAACATGGCTAATCAACAGTTGATGTGTTCACCAATTACGGCTAATCAACAGCTACAAAATACACCAACGAACACCGCGTATCAACATCTACAACATGCTCCAACAAACACGGCTAATCAACAGCTACAGCATGCACCACAGAACACGGATAATCAACAGCTACAACATGCACCACAGAACACGGGTAATCAACAGCTACAACATGCACCACAGAACACGGGTAATCAACAGCTACAACATGCAACACCGAAACACACCGCTTATCAAAAGCTACATTCACCACCGAACACGGCTAATCAGAAGCTTCAACATTCACCAACGAACACGGTTAATCAACAGCTACAACATGCACCACCGAACACGGGTAATCAACAGCTACAAAATGCACAACCGAAACAAACCGCTTATCAAAAGCTACAACATGCACCACCGAAAACGGCTAATCAACAGCCTCAATATTCACAAAATACCGCTAATCAACAACTACAGTATTCACCAAACACGGGTAATCAACAACTACAACACACATCAATGCACATGGCTAATCAACAACCACCGTATTCACCAAACACTGCTTATCAACAGCTATCAAATACGCTTAAAAAACAACCACCGTATTCACCAAACACGGCTGATCAATCACAACTGTATTCATCGAATATTACTAGTCAACAACTACTGTATTCACCGGCAAAAGTCGAACAACAGCTACCATATCCTGAAAACATAAGCAGTCAACAGTTTGGATTTCACGAACAATATCCACCAAACAAAGCTAATGAGGAACAAGTCTCGCAGCTCAAACACGAAAGTTTCAACAAGAATATTGCTGATCAACAGGATTTCCAACAGTCAGGACAGAAACATGAAAGTTTTAATACTGACCAACCGCTCACACAAGATAATCATCACCAGCAGGTTGCAAAGATTGAGAGAGGACAACACGGACAAAATCGTATTGAAATACATCATTCTAATCTAAATATGCAACCAACTGCTCAGCAGATACAAAACCAACAGACTCAAGTTCAAAAAAGTTCCCTAGTAAGTCAGGAACTTCAGCATACACAAACACAAAATGGAAGTCTATATGCTCATGCAGCTCTTTCGCCGTTTACAAAACAGACAAGGAGTACAGGTGGGACTGTTGAAGCTGAAAATCAACATGCCGGACAAAGGTCAACGATATTAGATGTAAAAGTGACAGACGATCATAAGAAAGAGAAAATACAATCCCAGAAGAGAAAGATTCAATCAAAGCATACAACGAAAGACAGCATACAAAAGATAGAACTGGATTTTATTGCTTCGCCACCTGTACTATTTACTCCTGAATATCTTATGTTGAAAATACCCAAACAAGAGACAACAAATGCAAAAGCAGTGAGTAATGAGATACATAAAAGGAGAGGGCAGTCTCCTGTCGATGGTTCCGAGAGTTTAGAAGCCGGGCCTGTGAAGAAGCTGAAGTTAGAGGAGGTTAGAATAAGCACTGCGAATATAGATCAGTATCCAGAAAGCGGTGAGTAATATAATAGTAATTCAGGAATATGCATCATGATAATAAATGTAATGTGGCGTTTTACACACAATTTTTAAACATGTGTTGGAATCCTTTTAATCGTTTTTTTTTTAACGCAAAGGAACATTATTAATCGCATCATACTTTCCGGCCTTGGCTGCATGCATGAATACGTGTAGCAATTCATTAATAAAACGTACACGTTATGCTGAAATCCAGTGGTATATACACATAAAGCTGCTATCAAGGACATGTAAAAATCGGAATATTCTATTTTTTTTTGTATTAAAACATATACAAATAAAAAAAAGGTGTGTAACTAATTTGTATCAAGTGAAAGTGCTTGTTTGATCTTAATTTTACTTCTACATGTTGCTTTATACACGATTTTGAATATACTATATATGGTGAAGTATTTATTGAAAAGAAGTAGTATTGATAGCTGACTCCTAACAGAGAACATTATTTAGTTCATAATTTTGTTTTTAAATTCTAATTATAGAAGAATTCAGACGAAGTGTCCAAATAAACAAAAGAGGGTTTAAAAAATATTTATTATCAAAGTATGAAGAGGATAAAAGAATGATAGCACATTCTAAAACTAAAATACAGTGTGAGAAAACCGGTCCTCCACCAAATAAAGATTCTGTTTTGCATGCAACGTCAAATATACCATTGAAAAGGACATACGCATCATGTGACCTTGCACCAAAAGGCCCGACACCAGACTGCGTTGGCAATAGCATAAATGAACATTTCGCAATGTCAGTAGCAAACAAAGAGAATACTAAAATATCAAGAAACGACATTAATGTAATGTTTGACAAAGAAAAGAACACAGAATCATCAAAACTATGTAACGAGCAGTCCTCCGTTTTAGAACCGATTTTGTCAGACCTAGAAAACACTTCAACTTCTTTTCCTACAGAAAATGGAAGTGAAATATCATTGAACCAAATCAGGTTAGATCTGGCAATGTCATCTGACAGTTCAGTGGCTTCAGATCATGAAAAAAGTTTCAAAAATGACAATGCTTCACAAGGTAGGATACGTAGTGATCCATGTAGTGAAATCGCCGATTGCGCAGATTCCGGACATCTACTAGGACATGAAGATATTTCTACAAATTCACGTGATAAGAATAACCATACATCGTCAAAACCGGTTACTGTGATATCGACATTCTTCAGCCAAATAACCAATCAAACGATTTTGAAATCATTTAACCAAGGCAGAAACGTTGGATTTTTAATAGATTTTAATCCGCGGCGATTTGGTATTGTTGAACACGAAGACCATCATGAACAAAATTTTAATGCGATTCCTGCCAAGCCTACATTCAGCTACAGAAAAATGACAGAAAATCAGCGTTGGAACAATCTTTTGGCAGTCCGCAACACAGCACAAAAATTTACTCAGACAGTTTAATAATTTTCCTCATATAAATGATGTATTTTGAATAAAAATGTACAATAAACAAAAAAACACAATGTTAATGACCACGTACACTTCTCGATGGAATACTTGTAAAGTCGGAGACGGCGTAGGTAGCTTTTGTTTCTTAAAAAACTTAATGTCTAGGGGTTTGATGAAAATATAAAATATACGATTCATATGTTTCAACAAGGAGATGTTAAACTTAAAGTAAAATATTCCTCAGACAGTATCTGAAAATGAGAGTACCCTAAGAGTCACTTAAATAAATTAAACACACAAAACAAAACAAGCCCTTTTTGTACTAACCACACAACACCACACTGGATCAATATCTCACTATTGCCACTTTGATGTGGAAGGAATATACAGTTGTTGAAGAAAAAAAGCCGGCGAATTCCGTGCTTACATCACGTGAATACAATGGATCAGGCTAGAAGACTTAGGGCACATACAACCAGGGCTTATATATACGAAAACACCTATTTTATAGATATCTTTATAGAACTGCTGCAGTTTTAAACGCTAAATGAGTTGATAATTATATGCTTAACGTCCAGTGTCACATATTTCATGCTTATTTCGCAATAGAGCGACACTAAAACAGATGAGTTGATTGGCGTTTTACGTTCAGTGCCCTATATTTCATGCATATTCAGGACACTTAAAATGACGGGTGGGTTGGTGTTAAACGTTCAGTAGCAAAACAAATACCACATTGACGATGATGACATTCAATTACTAGTATTATAATTTGCTTCATAAAGCTTCTATTTCCCTAGAAATGAAGAAATGCCTTATCAGAGACACATAATACATTGTATTATTATAGCTCTCTGACTTTATGAAGCAACTGACAATTGTAAAATGTCATATGTTACTGTCCACGAATTCGTCTACTAAAATGTGTGATTTCATATTGAAACCTTTGTTATAAAACAACTTGACCTATTGCTTATAGTTTTTCAAGGTCAGAGGAAGCATGCCAGGCAGACATGAACAGCTTTCAATTCTTCATTACAACAAAAAACAATTTACCTGTTGCTCATAGTGTAAGAAAAACAGACCAATAAAAACCCCAACCAAAACACTGAGCAATGATGAGTAGCAACAATGAACCATGAAAATGATGTTAAGGTCAAATAAAATCTGTAAGACTAACATGTACATTCTAAAATATGTCCATACCCCAAATATAGTTGACCTATTGATATAGTATTAGAAAAACGGACCAAAAACAAAAAAAAACAAACACTGAGCAATGAACCATGGAAATGAGGTCAAGGTCGCAAACAAAACAGGCAAGACTGACATGTACATCATAAAATATTTCCATACACCAAATATAGTTGACCTATTGCATAGAGTATTAGAAAACAGACCCAAACTCAAAAACTTAACTTTGACCACTGAAACTTGAAATTGATGTCAAGGTCAGATGACACCTGCCAACTAGACATGTACATCCTACAATCATTCCAAACACCAAATATAGTAGTCCTATTGCATACATGAAAAACAGACCAAAATTCAACTAGAGGCTCTAATAGAGCCTGTGTCGCTCAACTTGGTCTATGTGCATATTAAACAAAGGACACAGATGGATTCATGACAAAATTGTGTTTTAGTGATGGTTATGTGTCTGTAGATCTTACTTTATTGAACATTATTGCTGCTAACAATTATCTCTATCTATAATGAACTTGGCCGGCCCAGTAGTTACAGTGGAAAATGATTGTAAAAATTTACAAATATTATGAAAATTGTTAAAAAATGACTATAACATGTATAAAGGACTATAACTCCTTAGGGTGCCAATTGACCATTTTGGTCATGTTGACTTATTTTCAGGTCTTACCTTGTTGTACATTATTGTTTTTGGTTTGGTTAAGTTTGTCTTAGTAGTTTCAGAGAAGATTTTTGTAAAAGATTACAAAAATTTAGGAAAATGGTTAAAAATTAACTGTAAAGGGCAATTACTCCTTATAATAATAATAATAATCTTTATTTCAAGAGGGTATGCTCAATTAGTACAAACACTATTCTCCCTTGAGGCCCTCACACTCCACTCACAATGCAATTCACACAATTTCTTCATAACAAAGAAAAACATTAGAAAACATAAATCAAAGTTGATACATAGTCATTTAAATAGTTCCTGGATTTTCAAGTAAAAACTTAAAGCAGTTTGTTTTAAAAGTATTTATGTTTGACATGTGTCTTAGTGCTTCTGGTAGTTTATTCCATAAAGTTGGGCCAGAATATGAAAAAGATCTTCTAAATGTGTTTGTTCTTGCCTTTGGTATATTAAGTAATTGGGTAGTATTTGATCTAAGTTGCATTCCATTTTTATTTGAAACATAGGAGATTTTGTTAGACAAATATTCTGGAACAGATCCATATAAACATCTATGAACATATAAGGCCTTGTGGTAAATCACACGATCAGTAAATCGAAGCCATGATAACTTTTTAAACATTGTATTAGATGGGGTATCATAAGGAAGTTCAAGAATAATTCTAGCTGCTCGTTTTTGAAGTTTATCTAATCTATTTGTATTTTGGTCACTGGTGTTTCCCCAAATTGTACAACAGTAATCCAAAATAGGGAGAAAATAACCATTAAAGTATAACTTTCGTGTTTCAATGGGTAGGGATTTCTTTATCCTAGACAAAAGATTTAGCCTTGTACTGATTTTTGTGCACAAAGTGTCAATTTGGGCTGTCCACTCAAGATTTTCATCAATAAAAACCCCAAGGAGCTTTTCACAATTAACATCTCTAATGTGTGAGTTACCAACACTCAAATTTAGAACATGGTCTGTTTTTGCTAGTTTCTGTCTAGAACCAATAACCATAGATGTAGTTTTTGTTGGATTTATATACATCTTATTTCCCTTACACCATTCTTCAATTCTTTCTAAATCATTTGTAATGCTGTCCTGGATGGTATTGAGACTACGACCTGTGCAGTGAATGGTAGTATCATCTGCATAGAGGTCTGCTTGAGATGAGGTTATATGAAGGGGCAAATCATTAATGAACAATAAAAATAAAAGGGGGCCTAATATGGAGCCCTGAGGTACTCCAGTTTTTATTTCTAGTGCCCTTGACTTAATTGTCCCATTTTCCACTTGTTGGAATCTATGAGATAGATATGATTTAAACCAGTTACATGATAAATTTGAAATTTTGTAGCACTTCAGTTTTTGAAGAAGGATAACGTGATCTACCAGATCAAATGCTTTTTTAAAATCTAGGAAGATAATACCTATAATTTCTCCATCATCAATTGCTTTCAACCACTGATCAATAAGTTTTAGTAAAGCAGTATGACAAGAGTGGTAGCTTCTAAATCCAGACTGACTTGCATGAAGGAGCTTATATTTTAATAGGTATCGGTATAGGTGTTTGCAGACATGCTTTTCAAAAATCTTTGACATAGTAGGCAAAATAGATATTGGTCTATAGTTGTCGACAGTATCTTTAGGACCCTTTTTATGGCTTGGCATGACACGGGCATTTTTAAGCTCAGAAGGAAATATACCAGCAGTGATACTCCTATTTATAATATAAGCTATTGACGGTGAAATAACTTCTGATGATAATTTAAGTATGCGAGGACTTATCTGATCAATGCCTGTAGCTTTTGCATCATTTAAATTGCTAAGGCAGTCCTTAACTTCTGCAACTGTTATCAAGGGGATGTAAAACCAAGTATCTTGAGGTACTTTTGCTGCTACCTCCTCATAAATCTTGTTACTATCAAATTTGTATGATTGAGATGTTGATAGGCTATCTTTTGGGGCAATATTTATAAAATGTTTGTTAAAAGCATCAACTATATGCTGAGTTTCTGTGATAACACCATTGTGTGTCTTAAGTTGGGATGGAAAAGGAGAGCTTTTTGTTTGGTTGAGCCCCTTGACATATTTCCATAATTCTTTTGGATTTTTAGCCTGTTCAATGGATGTTTTATAAAATTTGTTTTTTGCATTATCTATAAGTGATTTGCTTTTGTTCCTCCAGAACCTGTATCTGTCTAAATCATGCTTTTTATGGTAGTAATCCCTGTTTTGTCTGGCAGTTAATATTTCAGGGGTTAACCATTCTGGCCTTTGAACATTTTTGACTCGCTTTGTTTTTATTGGAGCATGCTTATTTAAAACATTATTGAAAAGAGAATACCAGATATTTAAAGCTTTGTCTGTGTCATGTTCTTCTATCACATTATTAAAAGGTTTACATTGAAGTTCCTTTATAAAATTCTCTTCATTAAACTTTTTAAAACACCTATAAGTTATGATCTTGTGGCTAGAATCAGGTATTTCTTTAACATTTGTTTTTCTTGTAAGGCACACTGGGTAATGGTCACTTAATGCCAAATAAGGAACATATGTTTCAATTATATTATCAGACTTATTTGTATAGATATGGTCAATGATCTTTTTACTTTTATCTGTTACTCTTGTTGGATTATCAATAAGTTGTGTAAGACCATGGCACTGTATCATATGGGACCATTTGTTGTTACTACATCCTTGAGCATAGTCAATATTTATATCACCCATAATAATAATTTCTAAATCTAAGCTTGATGCTTTACTTATTTCTAATTCAAAAGCATCTATCCAGTCTACTTTCATATCTGGTGGTCTGTAAACTGAACACAAAAGAATAGGTTTTGTGGATGGAAAATTGATCTGAAGCCAAATTGATTCAACATTACCAATCTCTAAGTCTTTTCTCCTTTCATATGCCATTAAGTTGTTTATATAAACTAATACCCCACCCCCTGTTTTGTCTTGGGTTTCATGTCTATCTTTTCTTATTGTGTCATAACCATTTACTTCAATTAAATTATCACCTAATTCTGGATTTAAGAATGTTTCACATAGACCCAAAATGTGTAAACTTTTCTTTTCATTAAGGGTGAGTCTTATTTCCTCAATTTTTGGCAATATGTGCTGAACATTGAGATTAGCTATTTTTAATCCCCTTTTTTGAAGACCGAATGAATTAAGCAATTTAGGATCATTAGTGTGTTTGCATTCACTTTGCAGTCCACTTCCTTTCTCACCAACTATTTCACTCTTATTTGCATTGACACATGCATTAGCCTCAGGGAGAACTTCCATATTGGTAATAACACATACAGAGGATTTAGAACATGTTTCATTAATGTCAATTAAAAGATTATCATAATCACAAGCACATGCCACTTTGTTACATTCATGACAGATATTACTTAACACCTCAAACCTTGTAAATGTTTTTACAGTAATTTCGGCTTCCTTATCTTTGCCACATCCCTAATTGTTTTTGGAATTTTTTAATTTATGTCCCAGATAACCACATTTATAACACTCAATTTTATGTCCAAAGTTACAGTTTCTAGTACTATGTCCACCTTCTCCACAGTTAAAACACTTGTTGCTTCTGCTGTTATTTTGCTTCTGTTTTAGGATTGGAATATAACTATTATAAATTTTCAGAAGTTTAGCTGTTCCAAAGTCCGTCAAGTGTATTCCATCATACCAAAATAGTTTTCGTCTATTCACTCCAAATTCTTTTTCTGTTTTGATTTGAACGGCATCATAGTTTTCACATGTTTGTTTTATTATTTTGTTTATATCCGCCACATCACAATCTATCCTTGGTGTTGCTTCTGCTATGAAAACTTTTGTGTCTTGTGACCTATCATGAATATTCATAACAATTTCCTTTAAATCCTCTTGAACGGAAACCAGATCTCTCTTTTGACTGGCATCATTTCCACCTGCTTGTATTATGATCTCGCTGCAGTTTTCAATGTTGATATTTTGCAGTTTGGTTCTAATATCCCTAAAATTTGCACCTCGGTTTGTTGAGACTTTAATACTACGATCCAATCCTCTCAAATTAATTCTTTGCAGGATAGAACTGCCAATTATAATTTTGTTCTTTATTCCATTTTCATCTGTACCTTTTGAAGTTCGGACCGATTGACTTGGTACTGATTAACTTGCTGTTGAGGACTTTTGATTCTGTTAACATTTTGTGCTTCCTCAATTGTATGCTCAGTTTGCACTGATATTTCATGCCTACTCATCATAATTAAGTCTTTGTTAGGCTTTTCTATTTCTGTTTGAGTTGATGAGTCTCTCATTTCATTTGAGCACTGAATTTGCTTATCAATAAGAGTTGGGGTGTTTATATTAGCTTTCTCCATAAGAGTTGAAACCAGTTCTTTTAATTGATCTATTTCCGATCTTAACATTAGTTCCAAAGACTGCTTAGCACAGGGTGTTGATGTCAGTTGAAAAGCAGCACTAGGATTCAATTTGTTGTTTTCTACTTCAGATTCATTAAAAGAACTTGTAGCTGACACCATATCTGAGTGTTCACTTATGTCGAACTCTAAATGTTTCATTTCTGTTTGGGAACTTTCCAATTTGAGCTCTTGAGTATTATTGTCTTTTGGTTGAGATGCAGCTTCAAACATCTCAGTGTTTTCATTTACTTTTTCAATCAACATTTTTGCAATGTTGTTGAAATAAGTGTCAATCCACTGTTTGCAACCTTTTCCTTGGACATGAAAAGTACATGTTTGTTTGTATATATGAAGAACTGTCTTCTGTCCATTTATAAAGGTGTTAAATACAAAACCATTATTTTCCCTGTCTTCAAAAAGTGTTTGGTCAAAACTTGTGAATAGAATATTTTGGAAAATATTGAAGATTGCATGAGCTTTAAATGTAATGACATATGAGCATGATCTGTCTGTACAATCTCTAAAGTCATAGTACTCACAATCTTTTGTGTATTCATTAACTTCCTCCAGATTAAATCCACTAAAATCTCCAATAAATGATGAAATGTTTTGGAAAAATGATGTAGTTATATCCATGTTTACTTAATGTTATTAATTTAAATCATGATTTGATCCTTAATATCAATAGTAAAAGCACTTGTACTGGAGCTCTAAAACACTTGTACTGGAGCTCTAAAACACATCAGCAATGTCACAATGTCTCTGAATCACAATCACAAATTGATAACACATGATGTTGCATTGGAATGTATTTTGTGTATATCAGTTAAGGCGTCAACTGATCATTTTGGTCATGTTGACTTATTTGTAGATCTTACTTTGCTGAACACTATTGCTGTATAATTTTATCTCTATCTATAATATTATTCAAAAAGCTAAAAACTTCACTTTGACCACTGAACCATGAAAATTTGTTCAAGGTCAGATTATACCTGCCAGCAAGTCATGTACACCTTACAATAATTTCATACACCAATATAGTAGACCTATTGCATAGGGTGTAAGATAAGCATACCAAAACACAAAAACTTAACTCTCACCACTGAACTATGAAAATGGGGTCAAGGTCAGATGATACCTGCCATTTGGAAATGTACACTTACAGTCCTTCCATACACCGAATGTATTAGACTTATTGCTTATAGTATCTGAGATATGGACTTTATCACCAAAACTAAACCTTGTTCACTGATCTATGAAAATAGATTGAGGTGAAGTGAAAACTGTCTGACAGGCACAAGGATCTTGCAAGGTAAGCACATACCAGATATACTTATCCTATTACTAATAATAAGAGAGGAATTAACATTACAAAAAATATTAAGTTTTTTTCAAGTGGCCACTGACCCATTAAAATGAGGTCAAGGACAATGGACATGTGACAGACGGAAACTTGGTAACATGAGGCATCTTTATACAAATTATGAGGCATCCAGGTCTTCCACCTTCTAAAGTAAAAAGCTTTTAAGAAGTTAGATAAGCCATCCCTTTGTCGAGCTTTCTGTGACAAATGTCGCAGGCTCGACAAAAATGACAAAATCCTCATATTAAATGCATGCAATAATTTCTGAATTTACAGCAATCAAAAGTTAGCAAACACCACAGCGGACATGTTGATGAATCCACCCTTGCCAATTTAAACAAGACCACGACACCTAGGTAAATAACCGTTCAGCTAGACAGATAAAACTTTAAACATTTCTATAGACACAAATGTATTTCTTGAATAACCAGCAGAAACCTAGAAACTGAACTTAATGTTGACGATTTAAGCATTTCAAGAAGTCAAAGGTCAGGCGACTCCTGTCTGGTTATCAGGTTCACCTTATATGTTCACCTTATAAAAGTTACTATGAAATTGTCCTCAGCATTGATACTGATCAAGAAAATTTTACTTTGAACCATGAAAATATGGATTAAGTCAAGTGACTCCTGTCAGACAGACATGCACCTTACAATGAGTCTTGACATCCAATATTGCTGACCTATTACTTAAAGTAGCACAGTCAGTCAAGACTTTCAAGGATTCAATGATGAAACTGGATTAAATTCTGAAAATTTGGGGGTATGGGGTTCTATATGCTAATAAAACCCATGGCAGTACTTTCCAGTATGTTTGTTTTGACCATGCCCGTTTTGGAGGTGTTACATCTTACAAAGACTATCTGACTTATTGTGCAAAGATTCTACGGACACCAATACTAGGGGCCATCTTAAACTCGCAGTGAGGTGAAAGATTTTTTTAACCTTGTTGAAGGCCTTATTGTGACTTTTTCTTATACTTAATGGTACAGTTACAACTTAAAGCAAATAAAACACTTGATTTATAAAATAACAAATCTAAAACTTCAATAAATTTATTAAATATAATTATTATATCTTTACATAATTCTAAAAATTCTTTAAACAAACATGCCCCCTTTTTTTTTTTAATAAAGAACAATCAACGAACAACAGTCTAACTATTCACAAACTTTAAGTAAAATATCACAGATTCTAATACTAAAGAAAATTCAAAGGCGACCATTTTCTTACAAGAGGTCTTTTTTATAAGCCCCATTATAAACTGTTAGCTAAAGAAAGGAAAATTGCTCAGGTGTCTCTAAAAACTTTCATTTGCTAAAATCATTCCTGAACAATTTAAATTTCTAGTTACTGTGGATTTATTTTGGTGGGTACCAATTTTCGCAATAAATTTGCATTTTCTTCAATATCTAATTTCTTGGTTCAGCTGAAGTCTGCATACAAGCATTTATAAAATTTGATAACATTTAATTTCGTGGTTCCAACAAAATCCACAAAAATTGGTATCCCAAAAATAAAATGAATCCCTAGTATCAGTTCTTACAAAGGCTTTAATGAATTGTACCACTTTCAAGATAAATGACTTTTTTTGAGATCAGCATTATACAACCACTTCATTTCAACATATACAAAAGTATACATAAATAAGGCAATAAGTAGACACAGTATTGTTCTTGACCTAGTAATGTTCAAGCTATAATACCTGTATAATGTAATAGGAATAAGAATTGACAAAGTAATCATTGAGTATTAATCAGCAATTTGTATATTTTCTCTTTGATCTTGCAACAAATTTTGAAATCCTTGAAAAAAGTATGCTATCACATGACATATCAGCTTGCTTAATATTCTTGCTGATAAAGTCCGTATATAAAAAAAGAAAGATGCAATTATTCTACATATATATATTCAATGTATTAAGAGTGTGTATCAACATGATGATACACTATACTACGTATATGATACAGCTGCAAAAGTTGCCATCAATTAAAACTGATTAACAAATAACTAGACTTTGGTTT
Organism: Mytilus trossulus; assembly: GCF_036588685.1. NCBI lineage: Eukaryota > Metazoa > Mollusca > Bivalvia > Mytilida > Mytilidae > Mytilus > Mytilus trossulus. Next base: position 66,065,662 of record NC_086373.1, read on the forward strand.
TACGGGACAAATAATCACACAATCTGTATACTATATGTAATTTTGACTTAGAATACTCATTGTTTTTTTTTAAATAAAAATTATACAAATACTTTTGTATATTATTGTAAAATAGGCCTCAACACACTAAACATCTTATCTCTAACAGGATGGCTTACTAAGAATAGCCTGTAAAATCCACTTTAAAAGTGGTACTTCTGATAATCTTTGCTTCATTTGACTTCGAAGAAGCACATGATGAAGTAAGGAAATAATAGCTTTAATTCAGTAAAAAGTAACACACAATCTGATAAAAAATAGAGATCCTGTGTTCACTTTCTGTTCTGGTGTTAACCCAATCAGCCAAGCAAAGTCTAGCCTTCACATTTTTAAAAGTTAGTTTCATTTGGAAAAAAAAGATGATTCTGAAAATTCTCTTCAACAGAATGTCAGATTTTTATAAGTAAAGCGGGGATACAGCATGAGTACTTTTGGAACTAACATTTTTCAATATTAGTTCCATCTTATACAGAAAGACATACAGTATTCAACATTCAAATAATATTTTGAAGTATATGAAAACTTTCCACTAATTCATTTTTCTACACTAAACTACATCAATTAAAACAAATTAAAAACTTAAACAAATAAATTAACAAAATAAACAAAACATATATATATTAATGACTGAAGCACCATACAAGCTTTAAATAAATAAATGGCACAATATCTAATATCACAATATGCTCTTTTTCAACAAAGTACAAAGACTCAATTTCCATTTTAGTACCAATAGAATTTGGATGTCTTGAAAACATATACTCCCACTCTTAAGGAGGCAAGGACTTAAATATTTGCCAATTAAATTAAGTAATTTTAACTACAACTATGAGCTATATCATTCTTATAATGGCATCCTAAAACTATTGAATATATTTTGGTTTAAGCATAATTTCTTATCACATCTAATTTTGTTGGGAGTTAGACAAAAGCTGCTTGGAATAAAAGACCCTTGTTTATCCAAACACTATTTAGAAATTTCATGCACCAGTAGTAAAAATTGTCTGTTCTAAGATGCACATGTTTTTATGAAAATATTCTATTGCTTTTATTCAATATTTTAATTAATTTGTAACTTTCATTGCAAAAACAACATAACTGTGGATTCATTTATTTTCATGGGTATCAATTTTTGTGGATTGAGGAAAACTTGGCTGTTTGTGAATATTTGATTTTGTGATTTAGCAATTGCTGTAAACTAAGCTTATTTAAAATTTGTAATTCAATTCATTTGGTGCACCTGTACCCATGAAACCTGCAAAAATTGGTATCCATCAAATATTAACTAATGAATCCACAGTATTTGTTTTGCATAGCACTATGATTAATTAATTTAAAGCAACAATATTCACCTTTTTGTCTTCAATTGGAGATCATCAGGAAGAATACAATCATTTAATTATTTTTAAGGATGTTTGCTTGTCATGTTTGGGAATTTTTGTCATTTTTTTTGGAATCTTCTGGTTTTATCAATTTGAATGCATTAAACTAATTTGCCCATTGACCCCCATTTACTCTTTATAAATCTTTTACATGTATAATTATAAGCCATCTGTAAATTCTTGTAAAATCTTTGTTATTTTTTAATAATATAATTTTGGATGTTACACGTCTTCTGATTGGCTGACGTTATTTTGTTATGAGCCTCTAAACATAATTTAGTCATGTGACCATGACGTCATCAACTTTTTTTCATGGTTTTCTACGGGTTAAAATGGAATTTAGAATTAAATTATAAGAAATGACTGTAATATTTTTTCTGTCTATTCGAAATAACATAAAAAATGTGGTGCACACTGTTAAATAACCCTCTACGCCCATTATTCAGTGTGCACCAAATTTTTTATGTTATTGCTTCATAGACAGAAAAAATATTACAGTCATTCCTTAAATAATTTTTGATTTTGAGAATTTTGATAAAGTTATGAAAAATCAAGAGAGAACATTTTCTTGACAAAATTTCAATGGCTAATATCTCGAAAACAAGCACATTGACCTATATTATGCTTGTGCTCTTTTGGTTCTTTAATAACCCCCTATCAATGTATACTGGTGTCCTAAAAAGCTTGTCCCTTTAAAACTGAGTAGCGAACCTCCTTAAAAGCCATAAAAACCTATGGGGACTTTTGTCCTAGATGCCCTGTTGTTACTGGAGCTTAACACTAACTTTTTTGGATCATTGCCAAAACCTGATATACTATAAAACGGTTATATATATATTACACATACAATACTAAAACAAAAGGATTAAGAAGTTGTTTGAGCCAAATATTTTTTCAAGTATTAATAAAGTGACTTATGTAAACAGTTTTCAACAATTTTGAGAGTATCTATGAAGTATTTTGAATCATAACAAAATTTGATTAATGTAACATGTATAAAATGTCTAACAAATATGACAATGACACAGTTTTAAACTTTTGGAGCACTTCTATCATTAGTGGTTGCTTTCTTCAATCTCATTCCATGTCTGATATCTCCTAAAAGAGCACTTCTTTCATTGGAAGCTGCAGGAGCATTCACTGCTGGTGGAGGAGGTGGACCTTTAGCAGGTGGTGGAGGTGGAGCTAATAATGGAGGGGGTGGAGCTTTAGGTGGAGGCGGAGCTACTGGAGCAGGTGGTGCTTTTGTGGGCTGAGCTGAAGACTTGGATAAAGATTTTGAAGATGAGTACATTTTAGCTTCTTTGGAACTTTTTTCTATTGATGTTGTTTTTCGTAAGGAAGACTTTCTGAAAGTATAAATTAAATGCATTATATATAAACAGATATGAAAATTTGCAGAAGTTAAACTCTTTTGCAAAAATCTGTACTCTCTCTTTACAGGAGAAATTAAAGAACCTGCTTATTATGGATTATTCTATTGTTTTGCTTTTAGTCTGTTAGGTACTGGTTTGTCGTCTCAATTTATTTATTACTCATATCTTTTTTTATTCATACTCATAGTTACTGAATTATTTCAATACATCTTAGGCTTTTAACTTTTAGCACAGGTCTGATTAAAAACATGTCTAGATGAATAGCTTCAACATGTTGAAACAACTTTTGTATGTTCAGTTAAAAATCAGTCAAAATGAGTATGACTGACACTCAAAATTTCTAAATTGCAATAAAACCTCTAAGATTAATCCTCATAATTGTTTTAAAAAACTAAATTTGATGGTTTCCTAATGTTAAGGTGGTACCTAACACTACAGGGAGATAACTCCGTAAAATCAGCTAAACGTTTTAATTACGTTGTGTTGTAAAAGGAATATTCTAATGCAATTTGGATGTAACAATTTTTTTCATTGGCTAAAAGTTGCCGTCAAATCCACAGTTGATTAGGCGTAACTAAGGCGGGACCAGCCATTTTGGATTGGTGAATCAACAAATGTTCGATTACTACTATATAATCGAAAATAAAACAACACCTACCTCGAATTCGCCGTTTTAATGTAATTTTATTCAATTTGAAGCGTACAGGTAACGTAATAACCTCCAGTTTGCAAGTTTTCATTTGAATGACATCACGTTTAGCCATGACGTCTTTGTGCCAAAATCATTCAAGAAGTTTCGCGGATTTTTTTTATTTCACATATTTAGACATTTTTTCAAGTTTTATCGGATTTTTTCTTTTTGTAATGCATTAGAATCAGAATAACAGTACTGTAGTTGAAGAGTTGCCACCGTCAATTTTGATTTGACGGTCGCAAATCTCCGTTTTACTGTCTCCCCTACGCATCGCCAGTAAAACTGCATTTGCGACCGTCAAATCTACAATTGACGGTCGCAAATCTCCGTTTTACTGTCTCCCCTACGCATCGCCAGTAAAACTGCATTTGCGACCGTCAAATCTACAATTGACGGTGGCAACTCTTCAACTACAGTACTGTTATTCCTTAATTAAGCTTCTCAATGATCAAAATGAGTGTTTGTCAAACTGCTATATAACCAGTGTAACTTTTCTGATAAAACGGTTGGTTCAAATCTTTTGAAATTTTTATATTTTTGTCAAAGGGTCAAAGTAAATACTTTGTATAAATTTCAAGAAAATTAAACGAGCCAAATTAATTTTAGTTAAAGTGTTGGGTACCACCTTAATTTTGCAATGCTAATTATACAAAAAAAATATTAGAGTGACCACATATATTTACTTTGATAGCTGTCTGCCTTTCTTTACTGTTTTCAGTAATGACTTCATTGGTTGTGAGTAGCTGATCTACAAATATGAATAAAACAAATTTATTTCAAAGAACTGTGAGTGAGTGTGTCACACTAATAACATGTATAAGCCAGAGTGGCTCAGAATTCAAATATCAAATTTGTACAAAATGTTCTTTGATCTTTATGACAACTGAATAATAACTTATGATGATCACTGAACCTGAATTAAAATATTAAATTGTAACAGAAAAAAACAAAAATCGAAAATAATTATTATTCACCATTAACATGATGATTATAATGTCATGAAATACCAAATGTTTTATCAAATATTTTGTAAAACAAAAATAAATGTCATTTTAACTGACTGGTATTTTGTCATGGACAAATCATAACCAAAAGTTATAATAACTAAGACTTACAGGTGCTGGATTAAATTTGGCAAGCTCTAATAATTTTTCATGACAAAAGAAGTCTAACTCAGAAATCTGAAAGATAAAAAAAAAATGATTCTTTGTGAGCATGCTCACATACCACACAATATCACATTGTCACTGGATAAACAAATCTCAACAGATTCATATCTCTACAAATGTCAACTGGTAAAATTTTTCTTTTTTCTTATGCACATTGACATGTTATGTCCTCATTTTAACGACCAGTTTCATGAAATTCTGTTGAGTGGTTTCAGAGGAGTTGCGATTACAAACTGTTGCAGTAGTAAATTCAGGCCAACATTCTTAGTTCAAAGGGCATATATAACTCTTAGAAAAAAAACTGAATCATAATTTCCTGTCGATACGCCCATCTACATAGTATGCTTTTATTATCTACAAAGTTTCGTGATATTCTGTTGTGTGGTTTCAGAGGAGTTGCATTAATATATTTAAAGGGCATAACTCCTAGAAAAAAATTGAATCATAATTTCCTGTTAATATGCACATCTTCATAGTATGCCCTTATTATCTAAAAAGCTTCATGAAATTCTGTGGTGTGGTTTTAGAGAGTTGAGATGAAACTGTTGCACTAGTATAATGAGCCAAATAAATTCAAAGAGGCATAACTCCTTGAAAAAAATTGAATCATAATTTCCTGTTGATATTCACATCTACATAGTATGTTTTTATTATCTATTAAGTTTCATGAAATTCTGTTATGCGGTTTCAGAGGACTTGCAATGAGAAGAATAGGACTGACAAACAGACAGATCATAAACATGAGTTTGAACATAAGTAGCATATTGTTTTGTTTAAATCATAAACCAGAAGAATTTGTTTATACTACAAGATTATCATTTTTTATTTTCAGTGGACCATGAAATTGAGTTCAAAATTCTAATTTGGCTTTAAAATTAGAATTTTGAAACCGTAAAGAACATGTGTACTAAGTTTCAAGTTAATAAGACTACAAATCTACCAAAAACTACCTTGGTCAAAAACTTAAACCTGAAACCAGACAGACGAACAAACGGAAGAATGAACAGATGCAAATACCAAAAACATAATGCCCATAAATTGGGCATAAAAATCATCATTTTTTTTAAAGCATCTTTAGATTTATTGTTGCATGACAGAGGAGTGAAATTACAGATTTTCATTTACATGATTTAATTTGTGTGGGAAACAAGGGTATTTCATTGCAACCAATGTGATAATATTATTCTTTTTTTTAGCAAAAGAGTTAACTTTACCATTGCTTCAATTACAAAGGATTTAATACACTTTTCAAACCATATTGTTAGATTTGTAATGAATGTACATTTTAATTTGTGTTGCTCAGTTTTCAGTTTTGTATACTGTTTTTTGTCATTTTGTCTTTCACTATTTTTGCCAATGTGTTGTCAGTTTATTTTGGACATTAGTTTGAATTTCCCTTTGGTATCTTGTGGATCCCTTGTCTCTTTTATTACACTGAGTTTTAAATAGTTATAATAATTACCTTAAATTAGCATACAGCATGACAAGAAAGAGTTTTTTCTTAAAGTAACATACGTACCTCTTTGATTGATGGATATTTTCCACTACTATTTTCAAATATATAATTTAAAACCTGAAATTAAAATAAAGAACTTAATAGGTCATCTACATATAACACAACTGATTTCTCCTAAGGAACAATGAATTAAAAATGTTTTTACAATTAAATATCAATACAATAGAAAAGAAAGCTGTGAAATATAGCTTTATTTCTTAGCTTTATTTCTTAGCTACAATAGCAAAACAATCGTAAATATTGCAAATATTGCAAATAACATAAAGCTTGTGAATATAAAAAAAGCCTTCCTAAAAAGTTGCAGCATAATACAAGAGTACTGAGATGGTATGGGATTCAAAGAAAAGTGGATGCAACATTTGACTCTTAACAAATTTAAGATTCATATTTGAAGAATTACAGCAATGTAGTTTTCACCTTTAAATGGGGGATTCAACTGTGGCAAACAGATATTAACTGCATGGTAATTAGAATCAAGAAGTGACACTTACAACTCTTCAACTTCAATGCATTATAAAAAGAAATAGTGATAAGTATTAAAAGAAGCGTTTAAATCTAAATAAGACAGATTTCCATGAAATTTCATGAAGTATTTGGTGCATTACATCATGGCAAAATATTTCATCATACAAGTGAGGTTTAAAACAATTTGATTGTAAAAATTGGTCAATCTGTTGATTATGGCAAGTTTGCATGGCTGCTTCATGTCATGCTAATTTTGAATTTGACTTTAAATAGTAGCCTTTAAAACATGACACCCAAGAGAGCCTGATTCTGACTTGCTTGCCTGTGTAAATTTTACAAACAGCAAATTTTGCTGATAATGTTTGCTGTTTACATTTTCAAGATAAAGATCAAAGGACAAGTAGAACACAAAAGATATTCATTTAGTTACGTTAATTAGGCAAAGACCAACAAAGCATGTAACATTCTTTTTTTAAAAGCCAGCTTTTAAAGGCAATAACTCATAAAAGGGATCAATTGACCATCTCAGCAGCTTCACCCTCTTTAGTTCTATTTTGAGTAACAGTGGCCATTTAATTTGTTGGACAATATACATTGATGAATAGTCATCCTTACAAATTATTGCAATAACGAACATATGTCCGGAAATCTAGACCACCTTTTCATTTTAATTCTTTCGTAGGAAATTATTAATCTCAAATTTTTCAATCGTTTAGTACACTTTTAGCCTTATCAGTCCTTTAAATATTTGCATGTTAAAAACTCAAGTTTGAATGTATTGTTTGACCTTGTTGTCAATATACCTGCAAATGTTATCTTATAATGACGAAGTAAAATATATTTTAAATCACTCATATAAACTGAATACATACAAAAATGGCGTTTTCACAGTCAATAGGGAAAGCACAGACTCCAGCTCTGTGTCAGTTCTGTGAAGAATCACAAGAAATTAAGTGGAAGTGTATAAACTGTGAACTATTTCTTTGTCAACTATGCTGTTCAAAGATACATAGTAAAATCAAGGCATCTATGGAACATGAAATTATAAATGTAAAAGATTTTGAAATGGTAGATTTTGCCACTTCAATGCGGAAAGTTGACCTTGAAAACATGGTATGTACAATCCATGACAAACAGAAATGTTTTGTTTTCTGTAAAGACTGCAGTGTGCCGTCTTGTTCTAAATGTTTAATGGAGACTCATAAATTGCATGACTATAAAGACCTTGATGAAGAGTATAAAGAAATATTCTCTGAAATGGAAGAACTAATAAAACAATTTGAAGCCAATCTAAAATTCATTAGTAATGAAAAGAAATACTTGCAAGAAAAGCTTTCTGATGGTGATGACAATTTCAAAGAAACAAGGGATTTAATTCTGCAAACAGAGAAAAAAATGAAAGACTTTATTTCAAAACATGCTAAAGACCTATTACAAGAACTTGAGGCAAAATGGAAGCAAACTGAAAATATCATAAAAAGAGAACTTTCAGCCATCACAAAAAATGAAGAGGAGATTAAGACCAGGAAGAAAAATCTATACCAAGCTCTGCAGTCTCATCAAGCCATTGACATTTTCTCTACAAGTAAAACTTTAGAAAAGTTATTGCCACATTATTCAGTTAAAAAAATCAAAGAAAATAAAACAAAGTTTATTCCCACAAATATGGAAGTGAAAAAAGGAAGTCAGTCAGTGTTAGGCGACATTTATACAATTCTGGACTTGGAATTAATAAACACTTATCCGAGTGATCTTGAAAATGTGACAAACATAGTATTCTGCAGTGACAAAACAGCAGCTATAGGAAGCCTCAATAGTTCAAAAATACAAAATAAAATTTGAAACTAATACATGTAATATCAAAGTAGAAACAGAAATTCAGATAGAGGTTAACGATATGGCAAAATTTATCGATAATGAAATACTTGTGGCAACAGGACAAAGTGGCCTTACACTATATACCAAAGATGGACAATTTACCACATTTAAGTCATTTTCCCACTTAAAAACTGCAAGTGTTCATGTAACTAAAGACAGTAAAATAGTAGTTGGTTTGGTGGAATATACTCTCGATATATTTAGAATTGCAAAAGAAAGTCACAGAAAAGTTGTAATTATGAACCTGGATGGTGACATACAACATACAATTGAATATAACAGGGACAATCAGAGACTGTTAACATGTCCTTATAGAATCAATAGTTTAAAAGATAGGATAGTAGTTGAAGATATTATGAACAAGAAACGGGAGGGGAGGGTTGTAATGTTTGATTATGGGGGACAACTCCATTGGACCTACAATGGATGTAATAGAATCATTTCTGATCAGGTTAAGTTTTACCCAAGAGATGTGTCAATAACCTCTACAGCAATGATTTTAATTTCTGACCAAATCAATCATGCAATACATGTAACAACTCCTGCTGGGGAGGTTATTGTATGTTATGATGTAAAAGTCTTAGGTATAGAGTTACCTTTCAGTCTTGATATTGACAATAATGAAGTTTTATGTATTGGATGTGACACATGGGAGGAAGACAAAATTAGAAAGGCCAAGATCATCTGTGTTAAACTAACTTGAGGACGTTTGCTGCTCAGTTTCAAAATAAATAGTTTCCCATAACACTAGTATATATTGATAGGGGATTAATTGAGGAATCAAAAAAGCATATGGATAGTCAGTGATCTTGACACAAATGTAGATAAACTCATCAAAGATACCAGGACTAAATGTTGTGTATAGGCCAGACACGCGTTTTGTCTACAAAACACTCATCAGTGACGCTCGAATCAAAATAAGGTAAAAGGCCAAATAAAAGTATGAAGTTGAAGAGCAGTGAGGACCAAAATTCCTAAATAGTTTTGCCAAATACAGCTAAGGTAATCTATGCCCGAGGTAGAAAAGCCTTAGTAGTTTATCAAATAAAGGAATATCTCAGCAGTTTTAGTTCATTGGTGCACTTTGAAGGCCAGTTTGAGCTAAAACATTTTGCATCTATTGTTTCTATATCCGTAGAATGTCTGTAAACATTGAATAATTCATTTTTTGACTGAATCCACTGATTGAATCATTGTTTCAATCTATTCACCTTGTCATTCAACTAACATCTGATGTTAAAAGAAAGAAAATTTCGAAAACACAGGCAAAAATGTTCCATTCAGATTAAAATTAACTATAGGTGTCTGTACATTGCCAATGCTCCCATTTGTAGCCTAAGTGGTAATTCATATGACAGGCAAGGTGTATCAGGGAGATAACAATATGAAACTGAGAAATTAAATTTTGGGAAAAGATAGAAAAACCTGAATGACAAATGTTGATTAAAGAAAATTGAATGGCCAACCCAAGTGGCAAAAATAAGACAAATATCAAATTAATTTGTTTGGTGTATGTTTTCTTGTTTTGTTAATATTTGGTTTTGGTCGAGTTAATTGATATTTCATATTGTGTCTTTCTATTTTGTAATGTTAAACTACTGTTTCAGGTTAGGTTGAAAGTTGTCGCCTGTTAAAAGCCTTCAAAATACTGCATTTGTTTGCACCTGTCTTAAGTCAGGAACCTGCTGATCAATGGTTGTGGTATGTTGATAGGGTTCATATGTTCACAAGGAAGTTATGAAACCAAGAGTTGCAAGTGGTACCCAGTGAAGATGAAATCATCCCTTTGTAAATTTTACAGACGCTATCACGAGTTGAGTGACTGTTATGGAATATCCCTCTTATAGATGATAGGTAGCAGATATGTTTCGTAATGTTATAACTACAATCCTGCCCTTTTTCCCTGAATTTGACCAACAAAATTGATTTTTTTGCCCAGTTGTTACTTACATGAGCAACACAACGGATGCCACATGTGGTGCAACATCTGCTTATACTCGTGCCAGTTGAGTGACTGTTAAAAGTCTTGGTATCCAGTATTTGTTTGCAAGTCAAACATTGTTTGTTTCTGCAACCCTTGCAAGAGCCCATAGATGAAGAGCCTTCTTGAGAGGATAAATCAGCTCTCACCAGCAAATCTTTAAGGCTTTTGGGCCTATGGAAAGCCAGTACAGATGGCTCGGGAAAGATCTTGGATAGTTTAGAATGTTTTTCGATCTCTTTCCAATTTTCCCGGATTAGGTGAGATAAGTTGTCAAATTTTCTTATATATATAACTCGTCTAAACATCAACCCAACAATGTTAGATCTGTAAATGTGCTTTCGCAAATTTTTGGTTCTTCCCTCGATTCAATATATATATTTATATTGTTAGTCAAATGCGTTTTGTTTAAATATGCTTTTTCACTATTTTGGTCTTTTGGAAAATGTTGTTTGTGCTGTTTTTAGACCCTTCTACAACGAAATTTGTTTTGCATGCACACATATCAAAATTTCGGTTTTTATCCAACGCAATCATAGGTTTGAACGTAGTTCTCAATTTAGACTCGTTTATATTTTTTCGTTTGGGCTTGTATCATATTTTCCCTCCGGTTTATAAGATCCTTTCATCCTATAATGACTCTCAAAATTCAAGAGTTTATCTAAAAATCAGGGTACTTTTTATATGGCCTTCCTAATACCGTTTCGATCCCTAACATCACTAAAAAGACATTTATTGTCGAAATCTAGATCTGGTGTACTAAAATTATTGACACCTCATGTTTGTGGCAAAAGATCTTGGCCACAAGTTTATTGTTTTCTGTTTAGTATTAAATATTAAGATCCATTTTGTTACATCTTGTGATCAATTTTATTTGGCAATCGCCAATGGCAGTCAGCAGGGTTATAGAACATCAGTTGTTCGACCTGTTAGTCAAATGCGTTTTGTTAATACATGTATATACTTTTTCACTTTTTTGGTCTTTTGGAAAATGTTGTTTGTGCTGTTTTTAGACCTTTCTAAAACGAAATATGTTTTGCATGTACACGTATAAAAATTGCGGTTTTTATCCAATGCAATCATAGGTTTGAACGTAGTTTTCAATTTAGACTCGTTTATATATTATATAAAGACCACTATAATAAATGTTTTTGTGTATAGAAATCAATAAATATATAAAGATCACTATAATAAATCATAACATACCGGAAATGTTGGATTTATTAGTAATCTATATATATATATATATATACAACTCATCTAAACATCAACCCAACAATGTTAGATCTGTAAATTTGCTTTTGCAAATTTTTGGTTCTTTCCTCGCTGGGATTTGAACCCATGCTACTGTAATATCGTGACACCAAATTGCCTGCACTGCAGCCGCCGTCCCGCTAGACCACACAACCACTTTGGCTCTACAAAAATTAGAGCTTTCGCTGGCCGTGTGTTACCTTTTCACGTGGATTTTAATCTAGCAGTGTAATGCAGTACATGATATATAAGGCATGCAGTGTTTCAATGAATAATAACAATATCTTATAAATAATATTAATTCAAAATTGCATTTACATTATTATTGCACATGTAAAATGCCCTTCTCAGGATTGGCACCCTGCCAGTTTGAAATCCAAGCTGGTTCATGTGTAGTTGATGGACCATTTTTATCCCAAGATAAACTTTTCAAACTGCTAAAATTCCTGTGGAACCAGTCCAAGAAAATTTATAACATTTGGCCTATAAGTTTCAGAAATGAAGATTTTATCAGAAGTTTATGACAACAGGCTGTCCATGACGAAAAGTGATGACAATATATAATAGGTCACATATCCTTTTATGACAGGTGAGCTAAATTCTTCTAAAACAGAATATCTTTCCTTACAAAAGAGAAATTCTCAAATTTTGTAACCTCAATTGCTACATTCGACCTCCTTACATACTTAAAACTTTTGTCTGCAAATATTTGGTTGAAATTACACAATGGTTCACTACACATAAACTTTATAAAAAATTACTAAAATATTGAATGACAAAAACTTTTTATAGGTAGACCAGGTAAATGTATTGTATGACTTTGATATCAATTTTCCTGTAAAAATTGTCTTTAACATCACACAGAAAATAATATTTTTAAATCACTTAGTCACTGAATACGTATAACAATTGCTTTTTATCAGTCAATAGGGAAGACACAGACCCCATCTGTTTGTCAGTTCTGTGAAGAATCCCAAGAGATAAAGTGGACATGTACTATAAACTGTGAACTATTTCTATGTCAAGTATGCTGTTCAAAGATTCATAATAAAATCAAAGCATACATGGAACATGATATTATAAATTTAAAAGATTTTGAAAAGGAGGATTTTGCCACTTCAGTACGTAAAGTTGATCTTGAAAACTTAGTATGTACAATCCATGACAAACACAAGTGTTTTGTTTTCTGTAGGGATTGCAAAGAGCCCTCTTGTTCCAAATGTTTAATTGAGACTCATAAATTGCATGACTATAAAGACCTTGACGTTGAATATATAGGAATAATCTCTGAAATGAAGGAACAAATAAAACGATTCGAAGCCAAACTTAAAATTTTTAGTTATGGAAAGGAACTACTACAGAAAAAGCTTTCTGATGCTGCTAACAATTTTAAGGAAACAAGGAACTTAATTCTGAAAACTGAGAAAGAAATGAAAGAGGTCATTTCAAAAAATGCAAAAGACCTCTTACAAGAACTTGAAGCAAAATGGAAACCATTAGAAAATATCATCAAAACAGAACTTCTGACAACCACAAGGAACATAGAGAAGATGGAAACCGAGAAGAATAATATGTACCAAGCATTGCAGTCTCATCAAGCCATAGACATTTTCTTTACAAGCAAAACTTTAGATAAGTCATTGCCACAATATTCACATAAAAAAATCAAAATAAATAAAACAAATTTTATTCCCGCAAATATGGAAGTGAAAAAAGGAGGCCAGTCAGTGTTGGGTGATATTTATACAATTCTGGACTTGGAACTTATAAACACTTATCATAGTAACGTTGAAAATGTAACAAACATAGTATTCTGCAGTGACAAAACAGCATTTATAGGAAGTGCCATTGGTAAAAAAATACAAAAAATAATATTTGAAACTGAAAATATCAAAGTAGAAAGAGAAATTAAAACAGAAGTATATGATATGGCCTTGATTAAGGACCATGATATGCTTGTGTCAACTGGAAAAAGTGATCTTTTAATATATACCAAAGATGGACAATTTACCACATTTAAGTCTTTTCCCACCTTTATTACTGTAAGTGTTCATGTTACTAAAGACAAAAAGATAATAGTAGGGTTAATAGAAGATAGTCCTGATGGATTACTTATTACAAAAGATAGTCACAGAAAAGTTGTTATTATGAACCAGGATGGGGACATACAACATACTATTGAATATGATAGGAACAATCAGAGATTGTTAACATTTCCTAATCGAGTTAAAAGTTTCAATAATAAGATAGTAGTTGTAGATATTATGAACAAGGAATGGGAGGGTAAGGTAGTAATGTTTGATTATGGGGGACAACTCCATTGGACCTACAATGGATGTAATTGCATCATTTCTGATCAGGTTAAGTTTTACCCAACAGATGTGGCAATAACCTCGACAGCAATGATTTTAGTTTCTGACCAATACAATTATGCTTTACATGTATTAAGTCCTGCTGGAGAGCTAATTGTATGTAAAGATGTAAAAGTTTTGGGCATAAAATTACCTATCAGTCTTGCTATTGACAATAATGAAGTTTTATGGATTGGATGTAACACATGGACAACAGATGAAATTAAAAAAGCTAAGATAATTTGTGTTAAACTAAGTTAAGGATGTACTTAACTCAGGTTTAGAAATTTTTGTCAGTTTTAGATGTCTTGATTTGTAATAGGGCCTGGTGAGTTAAAAATGTTAATCAGTCATCTCAGCTAGTGTAAGAAAAGGGTTTATCATTCAAGTTTTTTATAAGCCATATTAGTGTTAGAACAGTTATTTATTTGTCATATATATCAGCACTAGAAACATGTTTATTTATCATTAGTCACATAACAAGTAATGTTAGTGTTAAAAAACCGTTTATTAGCCATGTTAGTGGTAGAAAAGAGTTTAATGGTCGTGTTAGTGTTAAAAAAATTTGTAAGGGTTCCGCGGAACCCAGTGTCTCGCCTACTTTTGCTGTAAATCACAGGCTAAACAAAAATGAGGAAAAAAATCAATAAAAATATTCCTCTTGATACTATCTTATGATTGTAAGAAGCTTCTGTCCAAGTTTGGTAAAAATCTAGAATAATTGATGAATCTAATAAATGTTTTGAAAACTTTAACTGCAGACTGTATGTAATGTTCACTGGAAGAAAATCGAAGTCCATTTAAAAGTAAAATACAGAAAAAATGGAGTTGTCTTTTTACAAAATTTACTTCTGGATACTATCTAATGATCATAAATAAGCTTTTGTCCAAGTTTAGTACAAACCCAGGATAGTTTAAGAAAGTTATTAAAATTTTAAAAACTTTTACCACAGAGTGAATGTAATGTTTCCCCGACAAAAAAACTAAGTCCATTTATAAGTAAAATACAGAAAAAATAGAATTTTATTTTTACAAAATTTACTTCTGGATACTATCTTATGATCATAAACAAGCTTCTGACCAAGTTTGGTAGAAATCCAGTATAGTTTAAGAAAGTTATTAAAATTTCAAAAACTTTAACCACAGAGTGAATATTTGTGGACGCCGCCGACGACGACGGAAAGTAGGATCGCTTAGTCTCGCTTTTTTCGACTAAAGTCGAAGGCTCGACAAAAAGGATATAGTCATGTGGGTGTTAGAAGTCAATTTAAAAGTAAAATATGGAAAAAAATAGAATTTTATTTTTACCAAATTTACTTATGATCATAAAGATAAGATAAGATAAATGTATTTGATTAAAGTGTTACGTATTGAAACTAGGTGCAATGGATTGTTTCAGTTTGGTAAGGTCTTTTGAGTCTTGCACTGGTCATTAAAAGCAATAAAACTCAACCATCAATTTAACCTTTAATTCAAATAAATTTTATGTATTATGATAAATACAAAAAACAAGCGAAAACTTTGGAATATGTTTGCACTGCGTTTATAACAAAAAATTAAGGTTATAACTGTCACTTCTGTCAACATGAACATGTCTTGAGTGGATCCATCTCATAGAACAGCATTAACCATTTTTTGGAGTTTCATTTATTCCTTGTGATACCTAAAAATATAATTTTAATCATAAAATATTCTTTAAATCATGTCCTTACCACAATTACGGTAAGAAACTAGTGTTGCTTACGATTACCGGTAAACCAGACTTTTATTCAATTTTGATAGATTTGATATAAATTTATATTGAAATCATTAAATAGTTATGTTTTCTTTTAAAATGTCGTGTTAATTAATTTGACAGATGATTGTCCAGTATATTGATTGCTATTCTTAATCCAAAAAAATAAAATTCATTACAACTTGTCTCTTCGCTCGGGGCAAGATCATAAGGGAACATAATTTGTATACATTTACTTCATTATTTCATTTTTGTTCAGACCTAAATCTGAATTTGAATCATTTCAAATTGAAACATTACACATTATTTTCAGAGAAAAGAAGTAAATGAAAGAATCATCGGTTTCAGACATTTAAAATTCTGGGAGATCAAGATTTTTTTCCAATCTGAAGTTAGTACAAACGCCGTAGTTCATATGGTGTATTTGATTATTAAAAGTCAAATTTCACCAGGAATCTTCACAGACAAGCCTTATAATACCAAAGAACAAACTTCAATTCATCATATTAAAAAAAACGTATTTCATGTCTGACTTTGACACTGACACTCATACCACATCTTCTTATATCAATATGTAGGGTACTATAGATAAAGCCTTCAAACATCATCTTAAACTACCGGTTAGCTGGTTAATCAGTCGAACAATTATCCGAGTAACCAGTTAGACAAAAGTGAACGATTTGACAACACTATTAAAAACTTTAGTGGGGTTATGCATGTTAACTTGGTACTTATTTTAAGGGGAAAACTTGCGCAATCAAAAGTAATCTGTTAAATCACAAATGAACCCCTACAGAAAAAAAAGTTGAGGGCCAGTTGATGACCATGTGGCAGACAGTTGAGGGCTAGCTGTTTTAAGCAAAATGGTTGAGGGCTAGGTGTTGAGCATCTTAGCTCAACTCAAACCTGGCCAAGCACTGTATGTTGGATAGATGTCGCTCAACTGGCCCTCAACTGAAGCTGGCCTTTAAGTTGAGGAAAAGTTGAGCAATTGATCTTTGATTTTCATATAGTTGAGCAAAAGTTGAGCTTTCAGACTTTGAAATTATTGTAGTTGAGCAAAAGTTGAGCATTCAGACTTTGAATTTTTTGTAGTTGAGGAAAAGTTGAGCGTTCAGACTTTGAAATTTTTGTAGTTGAGGAAAAGTTTAGCGTTCAGACTTTGATCTTTTTTTATAGTTGAGCAAAAGTTGAGCAATTAGAAATATGACCTGGTGATATAAATGTTATGTGCCATCTGTTTTATATGTCTTTAGTGCAAATGGACAGGAAGTATATTATAAATGTACACAAAAGTTTGAGGCAAAATTAAAGGAAGCACATGTTTTCAATTTTATACATTTTTTTTGTATTTTAACTTAACTACATCTTTGACATAAAGATAAAAAACAAACAGTATTTCTTTTATTATAGAACATATAAAATATTTAAGATTTAGGTAATTAACAATTATTAGTAGGGGTAAATCTCAAAGTGATCACACTGTCACAATACCCAAAAGAACCTCAAACATTTAAAATTTGAACTGGGTTTGAGCATGCACATGGCAAGCAAAGATGTCTTCTAACTATCATGAATAAAATATAACTTTTACAATGAAAGTAGAAAAGTGCAGTGTATTCTTCTGATGACATGACTCTTGGATTTAGGAAGATTGATGTTTAAACACATATTCTGGAAACATCTGTTGGTAAGTTCATTGGATTAGATTTTATTACCACCATTTTGAAAAAGTGTATAATTATGCTCTTTTAGGTTAAAATAGTGATATTTATAGTGTTTTCTTTATAAACTTAAAAGAGTGAAGAAAAAAATTAAACAATATATTTATGCATTAATTTATATTTTGTCAAAATGTGTAAGACAGGAGACATGTTTGTTTTATTATTAAGACAATTTGTTTTAGAAAGTATAACTAATAAAATAAGAATATTCTAATATGAATTTGGTATAAAACTAGAGATCTATTTTTGTTTGCTAGATAAATTCTAAAAAGCAAGGATATAGCATTTATGTAGTCTGTTGTGAGATAAGATCTTTCAGCAGTATTTTGGCTATAAAAATACACAAATACACAATTTAAATATGTTTTTCTACAATGTGTAGTCATCAGTTTGCAATCACCACATAATGCTCAACTTTTTAAGACCTAGCCCTCAACTTTTAATGACCTGGCCCTCATCTTTTGGCCACCTAGCCCTCAACTTTTAATGACCTGGCCCTCAACTGTTAGCTAGGTAGCCCTCAACTCTAATTGCTCAACTGTTAGACACCTAGCCCTCAACTATGATATTTTCTCAACGTTGCTCAACTCATTTGCATAAAGTTGAGCATTGATAAGTTGAGGGCTACCTAATTTGCATGGCAAAAATCCAGCTATCCCTCAACTGGCCCTCAACTATTTGCTCAACTGATGGCCAGCTAGCCCTCAACTGTCCCTCAACTGTTAGCTCAACTGGCGGCTAGTTGAGCAATGCAGTTAGCCTAGTGATCATTTTTTCTGTATGGGAAAATGTTTATTTGGAATGCCTGAATTCTAACAAAATATTATTTCCTCTTCAAAATCCTGGATTCACAATTGGTGTTTTAAACTGAAGAATACATTTCAACTCATTTCTGTGCTGTATGTACTAGTCCCAAGAAACTAGTGCATGACGTTTAAAGATTGTTCCAGTCTTTGTCTTGAATATTTGATTTTCATAACCTTGTATATAAATGTCATCATGGGTATTGTCCATGTTTTTAGATCTTCGTTTTGATATGTAGTTTGTTATAAAGATACAGTTTTAAAATTTTTTACTGATCTATGTTTCATATGCAACCATTTCACAGATCTTAAATTTTATAACCAAGTTACTGTATTAGTTATTAGTTATCAGTATAATACATTATACAGCTTGTCTTGTTTTACACAATCATATTATAAGTGTAAATCTACTATATAGTAGGTATTTTCATTATGTTATTATGTTAAACTAAAGGACCCTGTGCACAATCAAAATGGTGGTATCTAATTCAGTGTACTTACCAAAAGATATGCTCCTAAATCCAACAGTCAATGCAAGTCATCAGAAAATAAATCTGCACTTTTAATGTCAAGAACTATTTGGAACTATTTCATCTTCATCCAATATAAACTACATTTTGTTCAGGAGAGAAGACATCTTTGCTTGTTGCCTGTATATCCATTGCAAGTTCAAATTCTAAATGTGTTGGTGGTTGTATATAAGGAGTTATAAATCTGATTTCTTTGAAAAATGCCCCAATTGAATAATGTTTATAGTTTCCTATATCTTGAATATTTTATATAAATTGTATATCATAATAAAAAATTATCTATTTATTGTTTATCTGTATCAGTGTATGTTTTAGTAATAATAATAATTGAACAAAAATGTATAAATCCATGTTCTACCCTACATTTGTCCTCACACTGAATGTTCATGTCATTTCCTGTCCAGTTCACAAAGATTAATGAAATGCAGATGGCAGTGGGCCGGTCTTTACATTTCTTTGACATGTTTAATTGATGATAAAGAATTAATGCATGAAAATAATTTGTGTATACATTTTTTCCATGATAAAGTCATCATTCAACACTCTTTCCATCACAAAAATATTCTAAGTCAAGATTCCATCCTCTTTTCCATTTTGAACATTATTTAAGTCCACTTTCCATCTACAAAGTTTTATTAGTCTACTTTCCATCCCAAAAGTATTTTTTCCATGGAATTCCATGGACAGTTGTCCATCTTATCAAGAAAAAGGATGGAATAAGTTACACATATAAGTTTTCCATCAGTGATAGAATATTTTTCCATTTAATTCCATGGAAAAAAAACAAATTTCCATTATTTTCCATCATTTTATCATGGAAAAAGTAGAGCTGCATGGAAAATCTAGGGATGGGCTATTATATGAAGTTTGTAGATCATAAATGATGCTTATCTTTGTAGATAGTCATTGATCATTCCCATACATATTTTTGCTGAGCTAATAAAAGAATATCTGATCAATATTCAATAAATGTTTAACTCTTTCATGTCATCTGGAGCAAAGAGCCAGTGTGAGCTAAAATACTGTTTTTGGCATCAATTATTTATGTCCTAGATGTCGTTCAGCTGTAATCCAAACTTGATCCATATCATCCTAGTCAATCATCAAATGTTGATGTTACATAAACTAGAAGCTCTCACATTTGATGCTACATAAACTAGAACTAGAGGCTCTCAAGATCCTGTGTCGCTCACCTGTATCTACTTGGTGTTTTGGAATTCATGTAAAACAAGGTTTAAATCACAATAAATTGTATTAGTTACCCTAATAATGATTGAGGCACTGGTTTATTTGGCCCAGTAGTTGAATTAAGAGCAGGTCATCCCACTAGACTCACAATAGTTATGGAGTCTAAAGAACCCTTATCATTATCTAAATTAGTTTTCAAGTTGTGACCATTTGAATTTGTTTTTTTACAATTTTCCCTTCGACTTCTATAGTAAATCCCTATGTTCTATTTTAAGCCATGGTGGCCATGTTAGTTGATTGGCAGTCATAGGATATATTATTGAATTAAGATACCAATTGAAAATTGTCGATAAGTTTAATTGGACCTGTATATTCAGTGGTGGATCCATAAATTTTCATAAGAGGAGACCCACTGACTGCCTAAGAGGGGGCCAGCTCCAGTCATGCTTCAGTGATTTCCTCATAGAAAATGTCAATGGAGGTCCAGTGGAATATCAGTGGATTCCACTGGATTCCAGTGACTCATTGGAATTCCACTAGTTAATCATATAAAACTAAAAATTCCAGTCAAATTCAATTAGTGATTCTTCTGGAATGACATTGCAATAATGACAATGGAAAATTTTACCACTGTAATTCCAATGGAATACTATATACATTTTTCCTTGATTTAAATATATACATGCATTTATAACTATTTTCATGCAATTAAACATGTTAAAATACCTTGGAAAACCAAGTGTACATAAAAAAAGCTCATGAGTAGTTTGATAATTGAGTGATGATAAACAATGAAAAAAAAAACCTGGAGTGCACTTTAAAAGATTGTTTCCAAAAATTGAAGCAAGGTTGCATGATTTATCATTACAATACTGATGGTCATTAAATGTTTTTGATAGAAAAAAAGTACTGACATTAAATTCTAATAGCTATTATCAGTACAATTCATTTGTACCTAGTCCAAATAATTATGATGCCTTGAAAGGCTATTTAATTGTTGTTTAGACACCTTCTGTAGCAACATGCAAAGCCAAACAATTATATTGCCATTCTGTTGAAAAAAGTTTTTAATGCAACTCAAGTGTGTAGCATGATATGAAAAATGATCACAAAGGAAAATGCACAAAATAGCGATAACAATATTTAACATGTTCAAGAATGTGACCAACCGGAATTAGACTATTTACCAATCACATAAGCAACACAACAGGTGCCACATGTGGAGCAGGATCTACTTACCCTTCCGGAGCACCTGAGATCACCCCTAGTTTTTGATGGGGTTCGTGTTGTTATTCTTTAGTTTTCTATTTTGTGTCATGTGTACTATTGTTTGTCTGTTTGTCTTTTATATTTTTAGCCATGCGTTGTCAGTTTATTTTAGATTTGAGTTTGACTGTCCCTTTGGTATCTTGCGTCCCTCTTCAATAAAAAACCAAAAACTGCAAAACTTTCTTAAAATTACCAATTCAGGAGCAGCAACTCAACAACAGGTGTCTAATTCATCTAGAATTTACAGACAATGACAAAAACAAAGGGCTCTGGGCGCCAAGTGATGAGAAAAGCTAACATGACCTTTCAACAAAATAATAATAAAACTATAATT
The DNA here is from genome assembly GCF_036588685.1 of Mytilus trossulus. Classification (NCBI taxonomy): domain Eukaryota; kingdom Metazoa; phylum Mollusca; class Bivalvia; order Mytilida; family Mytilidae; genus Mytilus; species Mytilus trossulus. Next base: position 66,087,350 of record NC_086373.1, read on the forward strand.
TGCTAAAAAAAGATCAACTGGGTTCGGCTTTGAGTCATATGATCAACTGTTCATTTGTGTGATTCTGGGAAGATTGGATTTACTTAAAAGCAGTTTTACTTAGCAACATTGGTCATGCTAGTTGATGGATCAAAATCTACAGATGTAATTTTCAAGTTACATTCAGGTGTAGTTCAATAAAATTTTGCCAAATAGATTCATATTTTCAGAGAAAATTATGTTTTGAAATTATGAAGACTGGTAGATCATGCTAACAAGTGATATATTTCGATCATATGACCTTTTAGATCATATAAACTAAACAACAATTTCTGTCCTTATTAAGTGCACTTTTCAAATGTGTAATTTTAAATGCTAAATATGTAGACCTCTTTTTAAATATTTGAATGACAAAAGCTTTCAAAGTCTCTATAAAGTCATGTACATGTATTGTTTGACATTGTTGTAATTTTTTTTTACAAATTAGAAGTAGGAAATATTTTAAAATCACCTATAGAGTAACTGAATAAAAACACTAGCGGCTGTCAAGTGCCTAAATTGCTAACCTGTTATTTTTTCTGCTTAAATCTTTCATCCATGATTATTTATGCTTTTCAATATATATTAATGAGTGGGTTAAACATGCCATTCAAAGTGTCATGCATCTGTCATATTTTCTTCAAAGGCAAATAAATGCAACTTACCCACATATGTTCTATTTTAGCCAAAAACAAGGGGTGATCTCAGGTGCCTAAGGCAATTTCAGTAAAGATTTTGTTCTAATGCAATAGAACAATGTAGTTTATTCACATAATAGATCATCTTAGTTGATAGTTAGTTATCATTACACAGTAATCAAGTGTAATTCATGTTATAAAGAAATATCTCTACATTATCAGTTAATTCTTAGTTACTGGTGCTGGGCAGGGGCCAGTATATGCTTAAAGGCCATCATCTTGCATCCATTGTTCATGTCCTCTGTCTCACCAGGAGTAAGTTTGGTAAGGTTTACAATCAATCCCCAATATAAAGTCCATGATATCAGGATAAAAGAGGTTTCATATAGATGAATATTTACTTATAATTACATTAGATGGATGTTTCATTATAATACTTTATTCTGATTGGCTAACTGCACATCACATGTTATTCTTTAAGCAATTGCATATACTCAATAAAATTTTCATTCATGATAACACGACGTCACAAAATAAAGTGCACAGGTTAATTAAATAACAAGAGACTGTCACAACGACAGCAAACCGGATTTATTAACATTTATTTGTGTCCTGGCAATATCACAAGAACCATTACTGATGATTGGTGAAAGTGAAAATCGTCAATATCAAATTTGACCTCTATTTTGTCATCAGTATCAACATATAAAAATTTGAAAAGCTTTGGTTGAACGGTTCATGAGAAAATGCAAGGACACGACTGGAAACACCATTTTTTCAATCTTTCAAGAACCATAACTCCTGAACGGTAAAAGTCAAAATCGTCATTATTGAACTTGACCTCCATTAAGTCATCAGTAATAACATATTAAAATTTGGGAAGCTTTGGTAGAACAGTTCATGCGTAAATGCACGGACACGACTGGAAACGCCATTTTACGATATTTCAAGAACCATAACTACTGAACTGTAAAAGTCAAAATCATCATTTTTAAACTTGACCTCTATTTTGTCATCAGTAGCAACATATTAGAATTTGAAAAGCTTTGGTTGAATGGTTCATGAGAAAATGCACGGACAAGACTGGAAACACCATTTTTCAATCTTTCAAGAACCATAACTCCTGAACGGTAAAAGTCAAAATCGTCATTATTGAACTTGACCTCCATTTTGTCACCAGTAACAACATATTAAAATTTGGGAAGCTTTGGTAGAACAGTTCATGCGTAAATGCACGGACACGACTGGAAACACCATTTTTCAATCTTTCAAGAACCATAACTCCTGAACGGTAAAAGAAAAATCGCCATTATTGAACTTGACCTTCATTTAGTTGTCACTTACAACATATTAAAATTTTAAAAGTTTTGGTTGAACGGTTCATGAGTTAATGCACGGACAACATTCGATTGCCGCCCGCCCGCCGAGCATCCCCAAATCAATAACCGACATTTTTGTCACCAAAATCCGGTTAAAAACTTGATAAAAATGGTGTTTTCAGGATTTTAACTAAAAAATTATAAGTATTGAATGCTTCTTTTTGTAACTTCATAGGGTTGTAAAAGCGTTGACTGTGCGTACATTTTAAGGGTGAAGCGCTTCCACGCTTCATACAAAATGTACTTCAGTCAACGCTTTTACACCCCAATAAAGTTACAAAAAGAAGCATTCAATTCTTAAGTAGAATGTGAAAAATGAATTATTTTGTATTGCTTTTCTAATCATGCTTTAACATTTACACTAGGAAAAGGCCTAAATTGGATCATTAAAGTTTACGTTGATGACCAAAAAAGTCAAGCTGACAAGTGATTGCAATCACTCACTAAAAACTTTTATGTCATAACAGCTATAGGTATAAACTTTTGAAAAAACTGAGTTATTCTATTTCTCTTCTTTTCTTAGAGATCTTCTCAATAATTCAATCTCAAATTTATGCTACATATTTGTATACCCCTTTTCATTTTAAATCTTTTGTTTGCTAGCACTGTCCTAAAACTATTAAATGATTAACTACACATTTAATTTTATCTGCCCTTTACCTTAAACATTTATATGATAAAAACTATTGAAGCATATATATATTTATCATGTCATGTGATTGTATTGTATGACCTTGTTATCATTTTACCTGTAAAAATCTTACAATAAGGAAATAATTATATATCACCCCATAGTCATTCAATACCTAAAAAATGGCGTTTTCCCAGTCAATAGGGAAAGCACAGACTCCAGCTTTGTGTCAGTTCTGTGAAGAATCACCAGACATTAAGTGGAAGTGTATAAACTGTGACCTATTCTTATGTCAAAGGTGCTGTTCAAAGATACATAGTAAAATCAAGGCATCTATGCAACATGAAACTATAAATTTAAAAGATTTTGAAAAGAAGGATTTTGTTTCTTCAGTACGTAAAGTTGACCTTGAAAACATGGAATGTACAATCCATCCCAAACAGAAATGTTTTGTTTTCTGTAAGGACTGCAGTGAGCCCTCTTGTTCCAAATGTTTAATGGAGACTCATAAATTGCATGACTACAAAGCCATCGAAGAAGAGTATAAAGAAATAACCTCTGATATGGAGGAACTAATAAAACAATTTGAAGCTAATCTTAAACTCCTCAGAAATGAAAAGGAACATCTAAAGAAGAAGCTATCTGATGGTGGTGACAATTTCAAAGAAACAAGGGATTTAATTTTGCAAACTGAGAAAGAAATGAAAGAGGTCATTTCTAAACGTGCCAAAGAACTTTTACAAGAACTTGGAGCAAGATGGAGTTTATCCTCAAATGTTATCAAAATGGAAATTTCAGCCATCACAAAGAATGAGGAGGAGATGGGAACAAAGAACAATAACCTATACCAAGTACTGCAGTCTCATCAAGCCAGAGACATTTTCTCTGCAAGTAAAACTTTAGATACATCATTTCCATGTTACTCACTGACAGTAAAAGAAATCATAACAAATAAAACAAAATTCATTCCAACAAATATGGAAGTGAAAAAAAAATATCAGTTAATGTTGGGTGACATATATACAATTCCAGTCTTGAAGGTGATAAACACTTATCACAGTGATGTTGAAAATGTGACAAACCTTGTATTCTGTAGTGACAATACAGCATTTATAGGAAACAATGCAATTAAAAAAATTCAAAAGATAAATTTTGAAACTCAAAGTATCAAAATAGAAAGAGAAATTAAAACAGATGTAACTGATATGGTGTTGATTAAGGACCAAGATATACTTGTTTCAACTGGAAAAAGTGATCTCAAAATATATACTAAAGATGGACAATTAACTTCATTTAAGTCATTTTCTCCCCTTAAAACTGTTTGTGTTCATGTAACTAAAGACAATCATGTAATAGTTGGTTTAGTTGAATCTAGTTCTGATGGATTAATCATTACAAAAGCAAGTCACAGAAAAGTTGTTATTATGAACCTGGATGGGGACATACAACATACAATTGAATATAACAGGGACAATCAGAGACTGTTAACATGTCCTTATAGAATCAATAGTTTAAATGATAGTATAGTAGTTGTAGATATTATTAACAAGGAATGGGAGGGGAGGGTAGTAATGTTTGATTATGGGGGACAACTCCATTGGACCTACAATGGATGTAATAATATCATTTCTGATCAGGTTAAGTTTTATCCAGGAGATGTGGCAATAACCTCTTCAGCAATGATTTTAATTTCTGAACAGGGTAATCATGCAATACATATATTAAATCCTGCTGGAGAATTTATTGTATGTAAGGATGTTAAGGCCTTAGGAATAGAATTACCTATAAGTCTCAATATTGATAACAATGAAGTGTTATGGATTGGATGCAACACATGGGAAACAGACAAAAATAAAAATGCTAAGATAGTATGTGTTAAACTAACTTAATTTGGAAGTTTCTGTCACATAATACATCAAACATATTAACAGTAAAATATTCACATATTTGTATTTATCTGAAAAGGCAAATCTATGTTTTGATCTCTAAATATTTACAATACACAGTATAGTCCAGTCAATCCAGCATACATTTGACCCTAACCTGAAAGTAATTGCAAAGGAAGATTTTTAAGTTTTAATCTTTAGCATTATACCCCAAATATACACAGAAAAAGTCCCATCAAATCTTACTTGAGGAAGACTAAAACAAGAATGTGTCCCCAGTACACAAATGCCCCAATCGCACTATCATTTTCCATGTTCAAAGCAATGGACCGTGACATTGGGGTAAAAACTCTAATTTGGCATTAAAACTAGAAAGATCATATCATAGGGAACATGTGTATCAAGTTTGAAGTCGATTGGACTTCAACTTCATCAAAAACTACCTTGACCAAAAACTTTAACCTGAAGCGGGACAGACAGACGGACGGACGAACGGACACACAGACCAGAAAACATAATGCCCCCCTACTATCGTAGGTGGGGCATAAAAATCACCTATGGAGATTTGCATTGAAAAGAGAGACAAAATTACAACTTTACCGATTCTATTCATCAGGATGAATTTTGATTTTTTAGTGGTTTTTAAAGTTTTAACACACAACTCTATAGGTGTTTTCATATCTTTTATCAAGCTATAAATTAATCTAGATTTCCTATTTCCTTAGTTGAGGGGGAATATTACTATTTTTTGAATTTTTCAACATGTCAAGGTAGAGAATCTCAAATTTAATAAAAATAATAAAGCATGTATTCTTCTTTTTGAGGTTGACAGATTCGTTAGATTATAGTTTCTTTAGACTTTGTAAGACTTTGAAAAATATAATATACAAATATAAACAATACCAAACTTTCACATTTTTTTTCAAAATGGTCAAAAAGCTTCAAATATGCAATTTCTTTAATTACAAATGCACACACAAAAAAAACTACCCATAACACTTTAGTTTTGTACATTTCATGAGCAAAAGATAATATAATTTAGTCAAATACAAAGTACCATACTTTACATATATTTCAAGAAAACCAACCAAAAACTGACCAAAAAGAATGATTATTTGCGGAGTTATCTTCCCTTCCATTGTTAATAGGAAATTAAAAATGCTGATTATGAGTTTTTCTCAAGTTAGATTTTATGGGACTTTTTTCTGTGTATATTAAGGGCATAATGCTAAAGATAAGAACTAAAACATTTTCTGTTGCAATTAGTTTGAGGTTAAATCTTAGTTTGACTGAACTAATAGAGGACCCTTGATTATAGTATTTCAATTTCTTTGAATTGTCTCCACTATGTCAATTGTATTAAATAATCCTGAAATTAGGTATTATATACCAGAAAAGTTCATGACCTGGGATTATTAGAATGTGATCTCTGAGTGTAGGTTTTAAGCAGAGGCCAATGTAGGTGGGAGCAATGTGCCTGGGACCCCCACCCCTTTTTGGGGAAAGTTTTGTTGATTATATAGAGAATCAGTTAAGTACACTGAGTAGGGAATGTTTTAGATGTAATTATTTTCATAGAACAATGTAGTTTGTAGTTTAATCATGTTCATTTGGTTGGCTAAGTTAGGGATCATCATGTAATTAATGAAATAAAGGAATTTATCAACAATTTTGAGTTCATTCATCCAACGGTCCAGTTATAGCTCTAAAGTGCCATCCTTTGCTTTCATAGTTCCTGTCTGTCATTTGTCAGTCAATTTAAAAAAAAAAACATTTTTGACTGAAACTGACAATTGTAAGGTGTATCCTGGAGAAAACAAGATGAAACTGAGAAATTCATCATGCACTTGTTGAACTAGAAATATTGAACAAAGAAAATTGAAATTCAAACAGCTGTGGCAATATTTGATGATGGGTTAAATCCATAGTTACAATTTTCAAACTCGATTTACGACTCTCATCATAGTGTCATGACTGAGGATTCAGGTAAAATTTTGCATAGTAGTTTCATCAAAGATTCTTTTTTAAAAAGTGAACGATTACAAAGGGAGGATGACAAATGATAACAATAAAACACATGGCCTATTAGTCCAGGTTGGATAGAAAAAAAAAACTCATCATTGAACTATATTGCAGTTTAAGTATCGATGAAAATACAGTGACAAAATATTTTAATGTGTACACTTACAAAGGACATAAAAATTTTAAGTGCCGTCTAGAATAATAAATTGGGATAATGCATGCTTATAAACCTATACAATTCAACTTTCATTTTCCTTATAAGTGACATAATGAAACTGAAGTTAAAAGGTACATATGCATTTGGTAATTTATTACTGGAGACTCATAAACATAAGACTTTTCAATTTTTTCATCTCCTTTAAATTAAAACTTCTACTATAATAGAGCTGTATTTTTTTTAATCCCCATGTGCAGCAATCATTTTGAGACCAGCCCCTGCTACATTTGCCAAAAATTTATTGATGTGTCCCATTATAATTTTCCAACGGGGACAAAATGACCCAATTATTTATTACTTTGCATAAAGTAATACTTATGTAACAATGAGTGCCAAGTCAAAAACAAACCAAACAAACATTGTTGATCAATTTGCAGTAATTGTGGTTTGCTGTTTAAAAGCGTAACATGTCTCCATTGCTTACACTATATTAGAAAATTAACAAATCAATAAGAAATAAAAAATTTCTACAAACTCTGATCTAAGAAAATCTTAAATTAACAATGACATGATAGTATTCGAAAAAAAAATTACAGAACAATTACTGAAGCATCCAACTTAAGACAAAAGTGCAGAAGCTTAATTTATTTCTTTGCATATAGTATTACTTATGTAACATTATCTATAAATATCTCAACTAGTCTAATTATCATTGAATTCATGTTGGAAGTCTAGGATATGGAAGTTTTACAACATGCATCAAATAAAGTAAACATCATTAATGTTTTATGAAAATGTGGTCACTGTCAGTTGGTTCATGCCAGACAGACAAGTATAAACCTAAAAATCATTCCATACACAAAATAAAGTGATCCTATTGTTAATATTACCTGAGAAACAGAACAGACCAAAAAATTGATCAATGATATTCATTGATATCAAGCAATTTATAAAATTGAGAATGGAAATGAGGAATATGTCAAAGAGACAACAACCAAATCAAAGAGCAGACAACAGCCAAAGACCACCAATGGGTCTCCAAAGCAGCATAAAAAGCTTGCCCCTAGAGTTGCTAGAAGATTTTAACTTACATTTACAGCTTCAGGATTTTTGCACTCAGACAAGTCTACTGGTGTTGGGTGAGCTGTCAGTAGTTGTTTACCAGTACACATCTCATAAAACAAATGACCTGAAATACCATGTAAAATCTAATAATTGGGACAATATCCCTAATGCACCTTGAAATGAGGAACTCAAAAGTCACATGTTAAGAAAAAATCTCTGCTAGGTTATTGGACATGTTTCTATTTTTTACAAATGACTGAGCTTAACCATTTGTGGTGATAAGAAAGAAGAGGAACATAGAATAAATGTGTAAAATCTATGGAGCTATTAATGTGTTCAAAGAACTTAGTGTGTTAAAAAGGGTATTTTTTACCACAAAGAGCTGCATCACGAAAGGATGTTTGGGGTATGCTAATTTACAGAAAAAGTAACCTCACTTCGCACCCAGAATATTTAACCACATATGTGACCAGATGCTCTGCAGAGCTGCTTATAAGGACCGCAGAGGTTGAACCCTGAACGGTTGGGGCAAGTATGGACACAACATTCAAGCTGGATTCAGCTCTAAATTTAGATTGTGATTAAATAGTTGACACAGCATAGGTTTCTGACACAGAATGAATGTGGTCTAATGAACTTATTTTTTTTGTTTCGTCTTTGAGCAATTCACTATGCTGTTGAATATTAATTAAAAAAAAATTCACGTCCCCCTTTCCTGATCTCAATTCAAATTTCTAATGGCCCCAATAACTACTCATTTAAATACATAATAAAATATTAAAATGTAAAAAGTACTGAATGGTAGAGATTGTTTTAATTTATCAGTTGGTAGTAAAAGTGAATATACATAGTACATTGTATAAAACAATTATTTAAGTTGATTCAACTGCTATTCTGGACAAAGAAAGATAACTAAAATTTTCAAAGAATATTGAAATTTTTTTGCTATTGCACAATACAAAATGTATAGTGCAATTACATATTTCTTGCCATTGCGTATTACTGTGCAATTGAAAATACTTGCCATTGCCCAATGATGTGCAATTGAAGATTTCTTGCTATTACGCAATACTGTGTAATTGAAAATTTCTTGCTATTGCACAATACTGTGCAATTGAAGATTTCTTGCTATTGCTGAATACTATGCAATTGAAAATTTCTTGCTATTGCACAATACTTAATATGATAACTTTGGATCCTGATTTGGACCAACTTAAAAACTGGACCAATAATGAAAAATCTAAGTACATTTTTAGATTTAGCATATCAAAGAACCCCAAGGATTTAATTTTTGTTCCCTTTGGACCTTAATGTAGACCAGTTTGAAAATGGGACCAAAAATTAAGAATCTACATACACAGTTAGATTCGGCAAATCAAAGGACCCCAATTATTTAATTTTTGATGACATCAAACAAAGTTTAACTTTGGACCCTTTGGGCCCCTTATTCCTAAACTGTTGGGACCAAAACTCCCAAAATCAATCCCAACCTTCTTTTTATGGTCATAAACCTTGTGTTTAAATTTCATTGATTTCTACTTACTAATATTTAAGTTATTGTGCGAAAACCAAGAATAATGCTTATTTGGGCCCTTTTGTTTACCCCTAATTCCTAAATTGTAGGAACCAAAACTTCCAAAATCAATCCCAACATTTCTTTTGTGGTCATTAACCTTATGTTAAAATTTCATAGATTTCTATTTACTTAAACTAATGTTATAGTGCAAAACCAAGAAAATGCTTATTTGGGCCTTTTTTGGCCCCTAATTCCTAAAATATTGGGACCAAAACTCCCAAAACCAATCCCAACCTTCCTTTTGTGGTCATAAACCTTGTGTTAAAATTTCATAGATTTCTATTTTCTTTTACTTAAGTTAGAGTGCGAAAACTAAAAGTATTCAGATGCCACAGACGATGACGACGCAAACGAGATAGCAATATACGACGAAAAAAATTTCAATTGTGGTCGTATAAAAATGTCATAGCTTCAAAACGAGCTATCATACATATCCAAGTTTACGATATGGACTGAGCTACAGGAAAAAATCATTACCACTACTGCCTATGTAAAACAATTAAAAGTATTGACCCAATTACAAATCTTCAAATGATTGACAATTGAAGGTTCTATACCTACAAGTTCACACTTTTTTTTTCATTTTTGTTTCAATGAACTAATATGTTGGTTTTTTTTTTAAATAGTGGAGAAAAATTGTTTAATCTAAAGGTCACTCAAGGGATTAGGAGAAAGTTTGGCTTACACTGATTTCAAATCAACACATGTTTTTAAATCTTTTTATCAAATATGGGAGATAATCTGCTTCTTTTGAATTAATCAAAAGATAGCTAACTTAACACTGATTCCAAAATTATGAGGTTTCTATATTATAATTTACTAAAAAAAGGAAACAATTTCCAGTTTAGAACAATTTGTCTGCTTACAATACACTGATTCCAAAACTACACACACTTTTGCTTGAAATAAGGGAGACAATTGGTTATAAAACAAATTTTCAGGTGTCATATGACAGCCTACATTAGTAATTACACAAAATTCAAAAACAAATGTTTTTTTAATTTCTTTTATTTGATAAGGGAGATAATTTGTTATTCCTGGTTTACTGAATGTCACTTCTAGTGTTACATCATTGGTTGCTTTATGTTGATTCCAAAAATATATGGTAAAATATAAAACTAATAATGGAAATGGGGATTATTTCAAAGAGATAACGACCAGAGCAAAGAGCAATTTTCTCAGTCTCATACAAAGTATTTAGATTTGATGTTGTCAGTTTATTTTAGACAGTTTGAAAGTTCCTCTGATATCTTCATATGCCTCTCTTTTTTGTGTACTTTTCTAACACCGTATATATATTTATTGTACATTTTCTATGGATGACTATGCTCGGTATACTATAGAAAAGTTAATTTTGCAACACTGTGGTGTCGGGTAAAACACTATATATGAATATCAATTCTAACATACTTACCAAAACAGACACTGTCTATGGCATCTATTTGTTTACTAATTTTTTTCTGTATGAGTGGATACAGTTTTGATGTATATCCTAGGAATGAATTCTCTATGGCAGCCAACCTACAGATAACACTAAAATTATGTAAAAAGTTTATATTACTACATTAATCAAGCAACCTATGCCTGACATTTGTTATCTGAGCACAATTTGATTCCTTAAGACTAAACTTGTAACAAAAGGCAATCATGGTAATCAGTTGGCATCATATGAACATTGATTAGCATATCAACAGTATTATACTTGACTTTTGATACAATTTCGATATACTGACATAAACTGTCAGATTGACAGTTCATCATTAGAAGTGTGCAAAATTAGCATACTTATATCTGCCTTAGAATCTTTATTTGTGTAAAATTTCTTTGTCAAAAACTTTTACTTTTGTTTTTACAAGCCACATTTTTCATATACATGTACCAGATGTTGACTTGACACTAATAAAACATGGAACAGAAATAGATACGTAAAATCTGTGTTTAGGTAGCTCTTTTCTCCTTATTACTTCAAGAAAATACTTCATTAAAATGAACATTATATAAAGGTATCAATGATTATTTAAGCAAAGTAACTACTGCATCACTAGCCTGTCAACACTGAGGTTGAGAGTTTGAAACCCTGTCGTCTGGCAGGTGCACTCAACTCCAATCTTGATTGACTAGGATTGTCAGTTTTTTCTACTGAAGGGAGGTTGTTCTCTCCTGACACTCAAGTTCATTCACCAAAAAAACTGATCATCATGAAAAAGCACAATAGTATTGATGGTGGTGTTAGACACTAATCAAACAATACAATTAATGTCCGAAATCAAAATTGAATAATCTATTAAATTAATACCAACAGTCAAATAATGTCTTTGCTACATTGATATTTGGTCAAAATTAAATACTGTAACTCACGTGCAACATCCATCAGATATCATAACATTACTAGAGGTTAAATGCCCATGTGTTGGAAACCCTTTGCTGTCTAAATACAGTAATGCCTAAAAAAATATCATGACATTTTTTATAAAGTAATTTGTATATTTTTATTTGACACTTTATATATATTAATTCCTTTCTGTATTTAAAATATAATGCAGTATTATAGATAAAAATATTTCTTTGGTTAAATTAAATTAAACAAAGGTCAATTTACTATTTCAATTTTTTTTTTAATCCTTTAGTTAAAAGAATTGAAGAGTTTTTATCTTATTGAAAGGCCCTTATCATGCCTACAGTTGTACAAAATCAGATTCAAAATACATTTTTACCTCTAAAATCTGTCTCCCAAAAAGTTTAACTTGAGTATTTATTAATCCTTTGGTTTTGTGGAAATATTTATCTTGGTAACTTCCTGAATAGCGTTTCTGAAAGTGATAAAAATGGAAATTAAAAATTTACAAAATGAAATAAATTCAAAGTAACAAGATGTGATTAGATGTGAGCTTTTGCATCATTCATATACCTTAACTTTTGTTAGACTGAAACAAAAGGTATCTTTTAAAACTTACTGGTATACTGGTTTAATATTTAACACAAGATTTAGGATGTTTGCTACTTTGTTGCTGTAAAAATTCCCTTGCAACTTCCTAGGCTGATATATTACGGTGGTCAGCTTTTTAATGGAGTAAACCAATTGTACACATACTTTATCACAATTTTCTATAAAAAAAATGGCAATCCTTGTCAATTTTAATCAGTGTCAAACACACCTCACCATGAAAGGATTTCATACTTAAAACCTCAGGGTACATAGGCTAGAGTTCATTGTAAATGCTCTTCTTGTGGCGTTTTTCAATTGTTCACCGAAACTAACATGATTCAGAGAAAATTGTTCTCAATACTGTCAATTTGGTCTTTAAAACTTTTCCAACATGCAGAAAAGTTATTATTTTCAGAATTTTAATAGTCCTGCTGAGGCAAGAAAGTGCAATGCATAAAACCAACATTTACAATTCATCATACTATCTGAAAGAATCAGAAACAAGGTATACAATTTTACCTGGAAAATATAATCTTTAAGTGACCCTCTGCTTGCTACAGGCTGAACAACAACAACAAGCTTCTGGTCTATTACAAAATCTATATCTGTTGTCGGGAAAACATACGGATGCTGGAAAAATTAAACAACAATATCTGAATTAAGCAATAAATAATGATTAGAAAATCTGTTTTAATATTCTGACAAAAAGATTAGTTGCCACATCTTTTTCAATGTAAAAAAAAGATGATGTGGTATGATTACCAATGAGACAAAAAAAATACCAAATTTCTTTTAATATAAAAACAAGAATATGTACTTAGATTGCGAACAGGTTAACAAATATCCACCAAGTTTCATATGGCTTAGATTTAAGCAAATTTAGGTCCCTCAACAGCCAAGTTATGCAACAAAATGTGCAATATCTAATTCTACAATAGATTTACAGTTAAAAATTAGCCTCTTAGTGAACAAAAACATTACAATTCATATAAATAAAATAAGAAATAGTTTACTTTTAATATTGAAAACAATTCTTTTAATGTTCTTCTTGTTGATGAACTGAATGGTATAGGTATGTTAGAACACAGTTGTGTTATTGTCAGAACATTTTCTTTATTCATGCTGTCTTTGACACTAAACCAATGTCGACCAAATCTAGAACCTGAAAAACAAGAAGATAATTACAATTAACTCACTGTGCAAAAACTTATTTACCCAAAAAAATACGGTCAATAAAAAATTATTGCAATATTTTTAATGCAAATAATGTGTCTTGGTGATTATCAGAATAATAGAAACTAACATTCTAATAATTGAAACATTGACCTGTATGCAGATTTTTAAGAAGTCTCAATTGTTAAACTAACATTTTTGTCCATTCAGGAAAAATCACAATTAAAATACATGCAATGATTTCTGAACTTACATTCTATCATGACATTCTTCAAATACTTTTTTGAGTACACATCCGTGGTAAAATATGAATATATTGTTTAGGCTGTTCAGATCTTACTCCTGTGTCATAAATATTTTTATGAATGAGCTAACTGTCATCATAGAACGATGACGTAAAAATATAAGCATTTAAGGGAAAATGCATGCTAGGGAAACCGAAAATCATCACAACAAGGACACATGAACAAACAATACTAAAATGTGTTATTTAAGCCATATATTGTATATGTCGTGTACAAGTTGCAATTTTGTACAGGTTATAACATGTACAACAAGAATGTGTCCAAAGTACATGAATGCCCCACTCACACTATCATTTTCCATGTTCAATGGACCATGAATTGGATAAAAAATATAATAAGGCATTAAAATTAGAAAGATAATATCATAAGGAACATGTGTACTAAGTTTCAAGTTGATTGGACTTCAACTTCATCAAAAACTACCTTGACCAAAAACTTTAACCTGAAACATGCACTTTCATTTTCCATGTTCAGTGGACCGTTAAATTGGGGTCAAAAGTTTAATTTGGTTTAAAAATTAGAAAGATCATATCATAAGGAACATGTGTACTAAGTTTCAAGTTGATTGGACTTCAACTTCATCAAAAACTACCTTGACCAAAAACTTTAACCTGAAGCGGGACAGACGGAGGGACGAACGGACAGACAGACAGACAGACGAACGGACGCAGAGACCAGAAAACATAATGCCCCTCTACTATCGTAGGTGGGGCATAAAAATATTAAGTTCCTGTCAATAAAAGGTATAGATCTAAGCTTATCACAGGACATGTGTCCCTGTTATTGCCATGTGAGTTCCTGTCTCCTGTAGTTAAAAATGAGGTGCCTTTTGAATGATCACTGGTTATTCATTTAAAGGTTAAAGTTTATGCCACATCCACTCTCATTTATAAGATGATCACAATACAAGCAACATAAAACTTGAGACTTACCAATATTTTCCATTCTTTGGACGGAATCATATTGTGGATTAGATCTCATATAAAACTGACAACTCATCCATGCTTCATCTACAATTCAAAATAAAATATTATCTTTCAATGTCTATAACTAAAGCATTTAGCTATCTATTATAGGAAAGAATATTTTTTGCTAAAAACAACTTTCTTTGGAAGGAACAAATCTCCAGAAGTCTTATATCTAATATCTAAGTAACATTTACAATATTTCATAATTCATACAGCTTTTCTCTAGGGAAAGTTTTTCAATAGCTTGCTCAGCAACCCCATTTTTTTTCCAATATTTGTTTTTTCAAACTACATATCCAATACAGTATTGTCAAAATATTTTCCAAATTCTCATTGTTTCTACTACATTTTTCAAAGACAAAAGTTTGACATTTGTTCAATACATTTCTTATAAAAAAAAAAAAATCCAAAGACATATCTACTGCGCCAAGAATTCTCATTCATCCAATGCTTGTGATTCAAGTTCACGAACAAAGCATCTTTTGCTATAATTTTGCTATATCAAAATTTTCCATTGAAAAAGACTTTTAAAATATTATTTTTAATTGTCAAATAAATTATAAAACCTTTACATCTATTTCATCTAAAATTTCTAACGATAAAAAATCTTACCTCTCAAAATGTTTTCCTGCTGAGTTTTTTCAAATCTGATTTTCTGTGGTAGTGACTGTTCATCCCTCAAAGCTGTGTAGTCAAAGCGACGACATCGTCTATTATGAGAAAAACGTATTTTTCATATTAAAGGTCAGATTCTTTTGTCTATATCTAATTTTTATATGTGATGTACTTTGATATACAAGTACTTTTCTAAAACGATATTGAAATGAAAGCAACACGAGTGTTACTAGTATAGCATCAGAGTTCATCTTGATTTGTTTTTTTTTTAATTTTTGGGGCACATTTCACATGTTTCACAAAACATATTTGACTAAAGTAGATCGTAAGTACTAAAATGTTCATAACTTACTATTAGTATTTTGTCTTGTAATATTTTTTACGCATGAGTTAGCTTGCCACTCATGCTAAAAAAAAATACAAGACAAAAGACTTAGTGAGTCCTGAACATTTCATAAAATCTGTGTAACTTTTTGTGATTATTGTTAGTATTTTTGTCTTCTTTTTTTACATAGAAATTAGTTGCCCCAGCTGTATTTTATCACTGTTTCCCTTAAAAATATAGTAAATAAGTGTATCTTTAAAATAACACTTAATACATTTCATGGGGGTATAATATCCAAATTAATGGTATTACCTTACAGGTTTTATACATATATTTATGATTATTTTTTTTACATGTCAAAATATTGTTAAATCAAATTATGATATTGTAGATAATGCCTTGATCATTTCCCCAAACTTTGAAAAGTAATTGACATTTCACAGAATTTTCCTGTAACTTTTCTAATTTTTGTAATGATGGTGCCCATGTTTGATTGTAGTCATAGCAGTTTGGACTCTTTAAAAGGATGGCAATGAAAAATACACCATACCTGCATCTGGTACACATGCAATAAATAATAATAACTACAGCAATCAATAGGACTACACCAGCTACTATTGGAACCTGTAAATAATTTTAAATGATTAAAACAACTATAGACATAATAGACAATCCAAAATTCAAGAATTGGATAAGCATATCCTTTTTCCCCAATCACTCGTTTCATATGACTTAAAAGTTTTATCAGTCCTCCCACTGTCTATATCACTCTGCTCAGCTCCTAATAAAATTGTGAATTACCAAAAAAAAATGTATGGCTTTGTGAAGTCAAATACATTGATTCTGCCTTAAAAGATCTTTGACCAGGACATATCAGCGACATCATCATGTTTGAATTTCAACCAACATTAATAAGTTTGACCTGAAGTTATCAAGGCATATCTTCTGGTTGTAAAATATGAGCTGCTTGACACAATATGTAAAGTCTGTTTTATCTGTGTCAAAATCTTTAATTGTTTACATAGGCGGTTATGGTAATCTTTTTTCCTGTAGCTCAGTCCATATCGTAAACTTGGATATGTATGTATGATAGCTCGTTTCAAAGCTGTGACGTTTTCACATATGTGGTTAAATTTTCGGGGTACGAAGTGAGATCACTTTTTCTGTAAATTAGCATACACCGAACATCCTTTTGTAATGCAGCTCCTTGTGGTAAAATATCCCCTTTTAAGGTAGCAATAAACAGTTAGGAAAAAATACTAAAATTTGCCCTTATGAATTTTACCATTCCCTTTTCATTGCTTTCTTGCAATATCAAGCTTACTGTTTGTGTCATATATGGGCATATGTATGTAATCAGAATCTTCCATAGATTTTATTTCCAGTATATAAAATGGTAAAATATAATTTCTTTTTGGTGTATCTATGGCAACAATCTGCATGTATTTGTTATAAAATATTGCAAAAAGGGGGGGAAAGATGTCACATATTTCCCCAAAATTTGACTTAAAGTAGAATTTCAATTGCTTGAAGTAATACCTATTCTGAAACTGTGTACATATATCATTCAGCAGATCCAATGAAAATCATATGTCTTTCATCTCATTTTTTTGTAAAAATGCATCAAAAACTTCGTGTAGAAAAAGAGTGTTTGTAAACAGTACATTAATTTCTGGACCGATGGACGGTCTAGCTATGAAAATACGGATTGTCAAACAGAAAACAGCCCATAAAACATGTAAAAAATAATCTTGATGCTCTTATAAACCACCTTTGAAGGCTAAATTAGCACTCATCTGTCTAAAAATGAATTTTATTACACAATAACTTTCCTATTTGAAAAATCCACAGGGGCCATAATGCGAAACTAAACTCCTAACTGTGTATTGCTACCTTAACACAATTAGTTCTTTGAAAATTTAATACTTTGAACACATTTAATAGCTCCATAGTTTTTACACATTTATTCTATGTTCCTCTACTTTTCTAATCACCACAAATAGTTAAGTTCAGTCATTTGTAAATAATAGAAACATGTCCAATATCACTACAGAGATTTTTTCTTTACACGTGACTTTTGAGTTCCTCATTTCGAGGCACATTAGGGATGTTGTCCCATCTCGTTCGCTGATCTCACTCGACAAAATGCGTCATATTGCAATTGTGATTCATAGCTGATATTTTACAATACCAATATGGACCATAATTTGGTATTCTGCCTGTGGTTTCTTTTGGTATCCTTTTTTATAAGTTCTAAAACTTTAACTTTTATTCTGTGGGTTGTGTTGGTGTTAGAATAGTATTAATGGAACAATTGAGTTTTTCAAGAAAAAATTAATACATTTTGATTCACCATTTACGTGACAGGAAAACAAACAGGAAACCAATCTTTATTTTCTTTATTTTGCACAATATATTTCAAAAGACATAAATGAACACAATTACAAGTGTTACTTGCTTCATGTTAATATTTAAAATGTATTTTCAATGTTTAATTAAAGTATTTTTTAAATGCGACAGGAAACCATAAGAAACCAAAAGCATTTTTCAAGTTTTATTTTATTGCAAAATCTGCTTAAAATAATCTGAACAGTATACTTTTTCTTAAAATCCATCTTTAATGTAACAGTATTATAAAACTCCTAAATACAAAATGAAATATGTGCTTGTTTTGAAAACAATTAGTAAATTTATTCAGAAATTTCCACCGTTTCTTCATTGATACAGGATACCATAATCGTTGTATCTTGATGTTTAAGCCAAAAAAATGTATTTATATTTGGTTTTGAAATTCTAGTTATATACAATTTATTCCAAATCATTGGCAATGTAAAATTCTTTAACTCCAGTAAAGAAAAAAACTTTTAACTTGGAAATCTTTAAAATAGGCACCATGTGATATTTGTGACCTGTACACCATCTACATGGTTTCCACATTTTAACCTACTTTAGTGGGCTAAAATCAATAAAGTACTTCCTTTCAAGTCATGCATGGTAAAAGTTTACTTCTCCTTTGACAAGTTTATTGCGTTTCTGATAAGTGTTTGCAGAACATGAATAAAAAAAAATAATTAAAAATTGTGAAAAGATACCAACTTTGTACATTCCAAGTGTAACAATATATTAACATGTATTTATTATTAAATTATATTTATTCACCTAAAATATCCAGTAAAATTTACTGCTGAAGTAAAATCAATCCAACGAGCATTGGTACAATGATAAGAGACGTAATTTCGATTAAATTTTCCAAGGACTCTTTACATCGTTATCGGGAAACGAAGTGTGTTCTAACGTCTGTCAAATCTGAAATCGATTTTGTCAAGTCATTGGGCATTTATTTTCACACAGGATCGTATGTAACATTATGCACATAGGAAAAATAATAGACCCCCGGCGCAATCTCTTTGAAAATTGTATTTTCCTCTTTTAAACAAGACGAAACAAGTCTACAGATTATGTTTGCTAACATCCCGTTGGAAACAAAAACGATGTTTAGACCTAGTATTTCGTAAATCCGGCGGTAATGGCGTGATCACATGTTAGTCACATGTTTCAAGTATGACTGGAAATGAATAGACAAACAATTTTAATTAAAAAAAAGGAAATAACTGGACTTCTGTTTCGTGTGAAATGTAACGCATAACGATAACGTCATTTTCTAACTTAATTATTACGAAAAACAGAACTATCTAGAATGTAAATCCTCTCTGATTTACCTGTTTGAACATCTCCCAACAGTTCATATTTGCATATTGTTATAAAGAATTCTATTACAACAAAGCAGATTACATCATCTAAAATTTGCGTTACGAAATCAGACTCCAAAGTTACACCACTGTTCTTACACCTGCTACAGAAATACTTATAATTCTCAGCATTTTCTTCTGACTATTCTTATTGGTCGATGTTCTTTATTATTTGAAAGCAAAAGTTACGAATTTGCCGGTGACGATTATCTATAAATCAGTCAGCGTTATGCAGTTCGGAAGCAATAAGTAACGCGAGAAACGACACAAAAATACGGTCGTATAATCTTTGAAATTTGTTAATTTCAAATTTTTTTCTGGGGAAGAGTAGCATACACTTGTATGTTGATAAAAATCAAGGCTTTTTTATATGTACTTACAACTTTTCTTACAGTAATACACATTTTTATCACTTTTCTATAGTTATAGGAAACGAGCCCAATAGCAAATTATGGTCCATATGCAGACAACCTGCTAATTGGTACAAATCGACTTGCAGACAACATACTAATCTGATGATACATATCTATGCACAGGAGTTTGAAATCCTAGCAATAACGGTGAAAAAATATGCCAAACTCAAGTATCACAGTAGAAGTTTGAAATCCTAGCAATAACTGTGTAAAAATATGCCAAACTCAACTAACACAGTAGAGCTTCTCTCGAAGAGCACGAGAGAAGCTCTATTGTGATAGTCGAGTTTGGCATATCTTTAGAGCTCGAGAGAAGCTCTACTGTGATAGTCGAGTTTGGCATAACTTTAGAGCTCGAGAGAAGATCTACTGTGATAGTCTAGTTTGGCATATTTTTACACGGTTCGTTATTGCTAGCATTTCAAACTCCTCTGATCTATGAAACATGTGCACACATAATGGTCATTTATCTATTCTTGGAACTGAATGGTGGTTTATTCCTCGAATAATGATCAATATTAATTATTATTCGTGTTCTTGCCTCTTGGATATATAGGCTATTATAGCTGTCTCATTGATGTTATTACTCATATCTCCTGTTGTTGTAAAATATGTGAATTTTATGGGATTAATCCTTTTAAATGCCATGAATGTTAACTACTCTAGTTGGAAAATAAGTATTTGAATGCCGATTTGCCCTGTTTTAGGACTTCGGCTTCGGTCAGTTCGGAAGTTCAGTTTCGTTCATGAACAACCTTTTTCTTTGTTTTTCTCATGTCTTAAACAAATTGTGGTTCGTTTTTATGGATTTGAATGAATCTATTATTTACCCAGACATTATCCTCTAAGAAAGTTCTAAATGACATTTCTTCAATTCAGCAGTAACATCATTTAAACTTTGAGATCTTGCACCGTGTGCTAATCGTTCAAGGGAGATCATATGACAGACGACGGAAGTTTACACGGGGGACAACTCAAATTTTCCAAATTGACTTTTGGCGGGAAAATAGATTAATAATTTTAAAATTAGAAAAAAGTCAGTTCAGTTCAAAGTACCTGTACTTTGTCCACTGCGACAGTAAATAGCTAAATATTCTTTTATTAATGAAAGGTAGAAATTCTGGCATCTGAACAGTATATAACTCTATTATATGATCGAATTAATCCATCCCTAATAATTATCGATGCAAGACGTAACGGCCATACGAGGTATATAATATACACGGTTCCTGATACAATCACCGTAACTATCACCGTGGTCTGTGCGCATGCGCAAGAAACGCCCACCGAATTTCCTACTTTCATTTTTGAAAAATCTTCTATTTGGAGATAGATTTGTACGCATCTATTTACATTTTATCTGCGAAAGAAAATACACTTGCTCAGTTGCTGAAGTGGCTCTCTTTCTCGTCCTTAAGAGCACACATAACTTCTAAAACGTAAAAAAAAAAACATGTGAAAGGTATGAAAAAAAATGCATTGTAACAATGAAAACATACATCATCTTTAAATGCAAAATAACATTTAAAAGGAAAGGAGGCTCCCCCCCCCCTTTTTCCTTTTCCAACTACAAAATGTGATCTGGTTCAAAAGAGCCGGACAATTAATACTTTTCATGTGTATATGTCAGGTCAGTGTTCATAGGAGGTGGCCGAAATGTTTTCTTGCGGAGTCCAGAAAGTTTTAAAAAGATTGTTATGGATCGTGCATGTAAGAGGGGGATAGGACCTTTATCAAGGGTCTCATTGGGGTGTTCCGATCCCGGATCCCGCTTACTGTTTTATCAGATTCCTGTATCCTGCTTACACTATATACGTAAGCAATTCTCATTTTTTTGTCATTTCCCTGGTCCCGCAAGACCTCATTTCCCGTTTTCATGACACAATAATTTGACTTTCACGTGTCATGCTTACAAATGAATTGGCAATCCCATGTCACGCTTAGACATCAATGAGACCCACTATATCGGGACTCCAAGATCAGGTGTTTTTCGGGATTGACTATTTAGGGATCCAGGATTTTTTTTTTTGAATTTCGGGATGTCGGGATGTCAGGATTTAAATTCGGAATCTCAGGATTTCATGTTTTTAAGCCCAAGATTTTGGGATCAGGACTCTTCCTATCCCCGGTCATGTATGAGGGCGATACTTGTAATCCTGGGAAATCTTGGTACTTCTGTCTTAATGAATAACCGTAAAAAAAAATTGCCAAATGACAATTCTAACAGTAATCACCACTCTATTCATCTATCAACACACTGTATATATTTATCACCATTCAGTATTAATCATCATTCTGTATTAATCACCACTTTGTACAACACAATATAACTATCACCATGCTATATATTTATCACCATTCTGTATTAATCACCACTTTGTACAACACTGTATACATCTATCACCATGCTATATATTTATCACCACTCTATAAATCTATCAACATGCTGTATATATCTAAAACCACAGTATATATTTATCACCACTTTGTACGACACTGTATATATACCTAACACCAACAGTGTTTAATTTAGATCTTTCTGTATATATTTTTCATTATTGAGCACAATATATATCTATCACCATCTACAATATCTATCACCTAACTTTATCTCTCCATCACCATACTTTATCTCTCTATCACCATACTTAATATATATACCACTTCAGATATATATATATATGTTTACATGCTGTTGTGTTTTTTTGTTTTTTTTTTGTTTTTTTTGTTTTTATTTTGGTCGGGTTGTTGTCTCTTTGACACATTCCCCATTTCCATTCTCAATTTTATTACATGCACACGTATAAAATTGTGGTTTTTATCCATCACAATCATAGGTTTGAACGTAGTTTTCAATTTAGACTTGTTTATATAATTTGCGAAAGCAAATTTACAGATCTAACATTGTTTGGATGATGTTTAGACGAGTTGTATATATATATATATATATATATATCCACTAACTATCCACTAACTATATATCTATGTCCTTACTATACATCTATCACATCACGTAATCTATCACTACACTTTATATCACCAATCACCACTTTATATTAATATCACCACACTGAATATATATATATCACCAATTTATAAATCTATGACTGCTTTATAATTCAATCAACACACTATATATAACTAAAACCACTGTATATAAGTATCACTGTTCTGTATAAATATCAATTTGTACAATACTGTATAAATTAACCACCAAAAGATGTTTATATTTGTATCTCTCTGAATTTCTTTCCATACTATAGACCTCAACTGCCTCCCTTTATATGCTTATGGCTTCACTGTTTATATTCATCGCCTTGCTAGATATCTTTTAGGTAGCTTCACATATCTCTTCCCACAATTCATATATCTATCACCTAACATTATACACCAATCACCCCACTTTATATATCTATCACCTCACTGTTGTCTTTCACCATACTATATATATATGCATCACCACTCTTTATAAAGCTGTCACCACATTTTATATCTAGCACCACACCTTATTTATCTATCATATCACAGTTTTACCTATCATCTCTCTTTATATTTGTATCACCATACTGAATATATCTAGCACCTCTCTCTATATATATGACTTTTCTACATTCTTGTAATCATGCACATGTTCTATGTACATGAAAATAGGAATATGGTATAATGAATGTTGGTCAAACAACCTTATTGAATACATTTATGTATCCTTTAGTAACACATTTTTATAGTGACTATTTTAACACATGAAATTTCATTTTTATCATACCACACACTGCATATCTATTGCTACAGTCTCTTTATCTATTACCATACTCTCAATATCTATTACTACATCCCTTTGTGTATTACCACATTATAAACACCTATCTCATGGTATATATCAATCACTACACTCTTTAATTATCATCATACTGTTTATATCTAAAACTTAATTGATGACCTGAGTAAATATTTAACACCCCAATTGATACATCTTTCACCTTTCTTCATATATCTATCATCTTACTTGATACATTTATCACCTCACTTTATATATTTAGCACTTCACTATAGCTATATATATTGATATCCTAACTATATATACATATATATATCAATCACATCACTTTATTTATATATCTATCACCTCACTTTATATATCTATCACCTAACTTTACATATTTTCCCCTTAACTTTAAACATCTGTCACCACAATGTATATCTATCACCACACCTTGTATATATATCACCACACTTTGTATATTTATCACCTCATTTTATATATCCATCACCACGATTTTCATATCTATCATCACACTTAATATATCTATCATCACACTTAATGTATCTATAATCACTCTTAATATATTTATCACCTCACTATATACATCTATCACCACACTGTTCATATGTCACAACACTATATATCTATCACCACACTTTGTATACCTATCATCACCCTATATACATCTATCACCACACTGTTCTTATGTCAAAACACTATATATCTATCACCACACTTTGTATACCTATCATCACCCTATATACATCTATCACCACACTGTTCTTATGTCAAAACACTATATATCTATCACCACACTTTGTATATCTATCACCACCCTATATACATCTATCACCACACTGTTCTTATGTCAAAACACTATATATCTATCACCAGACTTTGTATATCTATCACCACCCTATATACATCTATCACCACACTGTTCTTATGTCAAAACACTATATATCTATCACCACACTTTGTATACCTATCATCACCCTATATACATCTATCACCACACTGTTCTTATGTCAAAACACTATATATCTATCACCACACTTTGTATATCTATCACCACCCTATATACATCTATCACCACACTGTTCTTATGTCAAAACACTATATATCTATCAACACACTTTGTTTATCTATCACCACCCAATATACATCTATCACCACACTGTTCATTTGTAACAACACTTTATATAACTATCACCACACTCTAAATATCTATCACTACACTTAACATATCTTTCACCACACTTTATATATCTATCACCACACTTTATATATATCCATCACCACACTATTCATATGTCAAAACACTTTATGTATCTATCACCAAATTAAATACATCTATCACCACAGTGTTCATATGTCATAACACTTTATGTATCTATCACCTCTTTTTATTTTTCCATCAACACAATTTTTATATCTATCATCACACTTAATATATCTATCATTAAACTTAATATATTTATCACCTCACTAAATACATCTATCACCACACTTTGGATATCTATCACCACCCTATATACATCTATCATCACACTGTTCATATTAAACAACACTTTATATAACCATCACCACACTCTAAATATCTATCACCACACTTAATTTATCTATCACCACACTTTGCATATCTATCACCACACTATTCATATGTCAAAAACACTTTATGTATCAATCACCAAATTATATACATCTATCACCTTACTATTCATATGTAAACTAACTTTATGTATCTATCATCACATTTTGTATACAGTCTCTTTATCTATTACCATATTCTCAATATCTATCAATAGGTCCCTTTGTGTATAACCACATTATAAACACGTATCAACTTACTATCAGCTGACGGTATATATCAATCACTACACTCTATAATTATCATCATACTGTTTATATCTAGACCTTAATTGATATATCAATGACCTGAGTAAATACTTAACACCCCAATTGATACATCTTTCACCTTTCTTCATATATCTATCATCTTACTTGATACATTTATCACTTCACTTTATATATTTAGCACTTTACTATAGCTATATATATTGATGTCCTCACTGTATATACATATATATATCTATCACCTCACTTTATATATCTATCATCACACTTAATATATCTATCATTATATTTATCCTCACACTTAATATATCTATCATCACACTTAATATATCTATCCTCACACTTGATATATTTATCACCTCACCATTTACATCTATCACCACACTGTTCATATATCACAACACTATACATCTATCACCACACTTTGTATATCTATCACCACCCTATATACATCTATCACCACACTGTTCTTATGTTACAACACTATATATCTATCACCACACTTTGTTTATCTATCACCACCCAATAAACATCTATCACCACACTGTTCATATGTAACAACACTTTATATAACTATCACCACACTATAAATATCTATCACTACACTAAATATATCTATCACCACACTTTATATATCTATCACCACACTTTATATATCTATCACCCCACTTTATATATCTATCACCACACTATTCATATGTCAAAACACTTTATGTATCTATCACCACACTTTGTATATCTATCACCACCCTATATACATCTATCACCACACTGTTCATATGTAACAACACTTTATATAACTATCACCATACTCTAAATATCTATCACTACACTTAATATATCTATCACCACGCTTTATATATATATCACCACACTATTCATATGTCAAAACACTTTATGTATCTATCACCACACTTTGTATATCTATCACCACCCTATATACATCTATCACCACACTGTTCTTATGTTACAACACTATATATCTATCACCACACTTTGTTTATCTATCACCACCCAATAAACATCTATCACCACACTGTTCATATGTAACAACACTTTATATAACTATCACCACCCTCTAAATATCTATCACTACTCTTAATATATCTATCACCACACTTTATATATCTATCACCCCACTTTATATATCTATCACCACACTATTCATATGTCAAAACACTTTATGTATCTATCACCACACTTTGTATATCTATCACCACCCTATATACATCTATCACCACACTGTTCTTATCTTACAACACTATATATCTATCACCACCCAATAAACATCTATCACTACACTGTTCATATGTAACAACACTTTATATAACTATCACCACACTCTAAATATCTATCACTACACTTAATATATCTATCACCACACTTTATATATCTATCACCCCACTTTATATATCTATCACCACACTATTCATATGTCAAAACACTTTATGTATCTATCATCACACTTTGTATATCTATCACCACCCTATATACATCTATCACCACACTGTTCTTATGTTACAACACTATATATCTATCACCACACTTTGTTTATCTATCACCACCCAATAAACATCTATCACCACACTGTTCATATGTAACAACACTTTATATAACTATCACCACACTCTAAATATCTATCACTACATATGATATATCTATCACCACACTTTATATATCTATCACCACACTTT
Organism: Mytilus trossulus; assembly: GCF_036588685.1. Classification (NCBI taxonomy): domain Eukaryota; kingdom Metazoa; phylum Mollusca; class Bivalvia; order Mytilida; family Mytilidae; genus Mytilus; species Mytilus trossulus. Next base: position 66,114,510 of record NC_086373.1, read on the forward strand.
ATATATCTATCACCACACTATTCATATGTCAAAACACTTTATGTATCTATCACCACACTTTGTATATCTATCACCACCCTATATACATCTATCACCACACTGTTCTTATGTTACAACACTATATATCTATCACCACCCAATAAACATCTATCACCACACTGTTCATATGTAACAACACTTTATATAACTATCACCACACTCTAAATATCTATCACTACACTTAATATATCTATCACCACACTTTATATATTTATCACCCCACTTTATATATCTATCACCACACTATTCATATGTCAAAACACTTTATTTACTATCACCACACTTTGTATATCTATCACCACCCTATATACATCTATCACCACACTGTTCTTATGTTACAACACTGTATATCTATCACCACACTTTGTTTATCTATCACCACCCAATAAACATCTATCACCACACTGTTCATATGTAACAACACTTTATATAACTATCACCATACTCTAAATATCTATCACTACACTTAATATATCTATCACCACACTTTATATATCTATCACCACACTATTCATATGTCAAAACACTTTATGTATCTATCACCACACTTTGTATATCTATCACCACCCTATATACATCTATCACCACACTGTTCTTATGTTACAACACTATATATCTATCACCACACTTTGTTTATCTATCACCACCCAATAAACATCTATCACCACACTGTTCATATGTAACAACACTTTATATAACTATCACCACACTCTAAATATCTATCACTACATATGATATATCTATCACCACACTTTATATATCTATCACCACACTTTATATATCTATCACCACACTATTCATATGTCAAAACACTTTATGTATCTATCACCACACTTTGTATATCTATCACCACCCTATATACATCTATCACCACACTGTTCTTATGTTACAACACTATATATCTATCACCACCCAATAAACATCTATCACCACACTGTTCATATGTAACAACACTTTATATAACTATCACCACACTCTAAATATCTATCACTACACTTAATATATCTATCACCACACTTTATATATCTATCACCACACTATTCATATGTCAAAACACTTTATGTATCTATCACCACACTTTGTATATCTATCACTCCACTTTTTATATCTATCACCACACTATTCATATGTCAAAACACTTTATGTATCTATCACCACACTTTGTATATCTATCACCACCCTATATACATCTATCACCACTCTGTTCTTATGTTACAACACTATATATCTATCACCACACTTTGTTTATCTATCACCACCCAATAAACATCTATCACCACACTGTTCATATGTAACAACACTTTATATAACTATCACCACACTCTAAATATCTATCACTACACTTAATATATCTATCACCACGCTTTATATATCTATCACCACACTATTCATATGTCAAAACACTTTATGTATCTTTCCCACACTTTGTATATCTATCACCACCCTATATACATCTATCACCACACTGTTCTTATGTTACAACACTGTATATCTATCACCACACTTTTTTTTATCTATCACCACCCTATATACATCTATCACCACACTGTTCTTATGTTACAACACTATATATCTATCACCACACTTTGTTTATCTATCACCACCCAATAAACATCTATCACCACACTGTTCATATGTAACAACACTTTATATAACTATCACCACACTCTAAATATCTATCACTACTCTTAATATATCTATCACCACACTTTATATATCTATAACCCCACTTTATATATCTATCACCCCACTTTATATATCTATCACCCAACTTTATATATCTATCACCACACTATTCATATGTCAAAACACTTTATGTATCTATCACCACACTTTGTATATCTATCACCACCCTATATACTTCTATCACCACACTGTTCTTATATTACAACACTATACATCTATCACCTTACTTTATTTATCAATCACCTCACTTAATATATAAATCACCACACTCTCTATAATTATCCCATAATCATTGTATCTTTCCCCACAATCTCTATGTATATCACAACATTATAAACACCTATCATTTTACTTTATTTATCAATCTCCTCAGTTTATACATGTTATACATCAATCACCACACTCTCTTTGTTTATCCCCGTATTCTATATCCACCTCAAAGTCTATGTTTATCTGCACATAATAAACACCTATCACCTTACTTTATTTATCAATCACCTCACTTTATATATCAATCACCATATTCTCTATATCTATCTCCATGATCTTTGTATCTACCCCCACAATTTCTATGTATATCACAACATTATAAACAGCTATCACTTTTCTTTATGTAACAATCACCACACTTTCTTTGTTTATCCCTATATTCTATATGTACCCTGAAAGTCTATGTGTATCTGCACATAATAAAAACCTATGACATTACTTTATTTATCAATCACCTCACTTTATATATCAATCACCACATTCTCTATATCTATCCCCATGAATTCTGTATCTATCCCCCACAATCTCTATGTATATCACTACACTATATACACCTGTGCCTTTAGTTAAAATACCAATCACCTCACTTTGTAAATCAATCATTTCATTTTATATGTATCACCTCACTCAAAATATCTATCACCTCACTGTTTATATTTTCACCTCAATTTGTATATTATGTCTATCACACCACTGGGTATATCTCTCAAAGCCCTATTTATACCAATTTCAAAGTGGATATGAGCATAATAATAATCCACTTTTCTGTACAGAAATCTGTTTATGTGTTTTTAGATTTTAAAATAAAAATTACTCAATGTGACACCTATCATTGTTATTTTTTTTCAGAAAAGGGAAACTAGATATTTGAGAGATAGAAAATAGAAGAAAAGGAAAAGGTAATCTTCATTGATATTGATAGTATTATACATATGAATGTAAAGAGTTAATTAGCAATCAAACAATCCTGGTTGAAATGAAATAATTGAAAAAAAATGTTTTTTAAAGAATAACTTCTCCAAAATGTCATGCAATATTTTATGTAAATATCATGTCAGGTAACTTTTCAATAAAAGTAGCAAATATGGTATACTAACTGTGGGTCAATGATTCTAACATTCAAGATGAGTAAACCTTATAAATATATTGCTTCAGTGTTATTGTACTTGTAGCATTGTCTACATAATACATCTGCTGGAACACACATAATGTACATACCACCACATATTATGTATCTACTACAATACATGATATAATTATGGCCACATATAATATAGCTACCGCCACACATAATCAACCACCACACTATTTTGTTGATCACCACACTGTTTGTCTATCAACTCACTGTGTTTATATATCACCGCACTATGTTTGTCTATCATCTCACTATTGCCTATCACCACACTATTGTCTATCATCACACTATGTATGTCTATCACCACACTTTGTTTGTCTATCACCACACTGTGTTTGTCTATCACCACACTATGTTTGTATATCACATGTTTGTCTATCACCATACTATGTATATATAGCACCACACTTTGTTTGTCTATCACCACACTATGTTTGTCTATCACCACACTATGTTTATTTATCATTACAGTATGTTTGTCTATCACCACACTATGTTTGTCAATCACCACACTATGTTTGTCTATCACCTTACTAATGTCTATTACCACAATGTGTTTATCTATCACCACACTATGTTTGTCTATCACCACACTATGTTTGTCTATCACCACATTATGTTTGTCTATCACCTCACTATTGTCTTTCACCACTGTGTGTATATCTATCACCACACTATGTTTGTCAATCACCACACTTTGTTTGTCTATTACCTCACTATTGTCTATCAATACACTGTATATCTATCACCACACTATGTTTGTCTATCACAACACTGTTTTTGTCTATCACCACACTGTATATCTATCACCACGCTATGTTTGTCTATCACAACACTGTGTTTGTCAATCCCCACACTATTGTATATCAGCATACTGTGTTTGTCTATCACCACACTATGTTTGTCTATCACCACACTGTGTTCATAAATTACCACACTATGTTTGTCTATCACCACACTACACTATATACACCTGTGTCTTTAGTTAAAATACCAATCACCTCACTTTGTAAATCAATCATTTCATTTTATATGTATCACCTCACTCAAAATATCTATCACCTCACTGTTTATATTTTCACCTCAATTTGTCTATCACACCACTGGGTATATCTCTCAAAGCACCCTATTTATACCAATTTCAAAGTGGATATGAGCATAATAATAATAATCCACTTTTCTGTACAGAAATCTGTTTATGTGTTTTTAGATTTTAAACTAAAAATTACTCAATGTGACACCTATCATTGTTATTTTTTTTCAGAAAAAGGAAACTAGATATTTGAGAGATAGAAAATAGAAGAAAAGGAAAAGGTAATCTTCATTTTTATTTATTTGTCTATCACCACACTATGTTTGTCTATTACTTTAGTATGTTTGTCTATCACAACACTTTATATTTTAATCATCACAGTTTACATATTCACCAACACATTCTTATTACCAATACTAGATAAAAAGAAATAGTTATGATTAAGCCTTGTTTTCTCCCTATATTGACATTTCATAAAAAAGGTAAATCATGGTTCTTGGAAATGCATTTCTAATGAAAAAAAATGATTTGAACTTTTCATTTAAATGATTGATCTCACAAATGAATTGTATTTCTGCATTACAAATTTTACAATTTGATACAATCTGGGGATTATTTTCTGTCTTTGCATTGATGAAACACTTCTATTTATTCTCAGATGGAAAATAAATGTCAACTGTTTGAGACATTTAAATTCTGTATTGTATTAGACTAATTATTTATTCAACTGAACCATATATTATTTTGTAGGTTAATCAAGATTTAGTGCTGGCCACACAATTAAGAAAGAATAAGAACAAGAATGTCTTTACAGAATAGGGGAGACTATTTTACTGCACTTAGATTTGTGTTTTTGTTATAATTAACTGATATTGTAATTTGTCCTTGGATAAAATATCTGCAATGTGGAGGACAACTGAACTGTGTTCTTATATATTGAAGACCTACAATGATTTAAAATGCATGAACTTTATACTACTGGAAAATGGTTATCATTAAAGTAACAAACACAGAATTAATTTACATGTATAAAATGTTATCTGAAAGGTGAAAGGTGAAAGTAAACAGATTGCTGGATGTTTGAATACAAATCTAAGCAGTTGTATTGTGTAGTTAAGAATATATTTACGTTGTTTATGCATTTATATATTGGAATATTTAGAATTGTACAATATGTTTAATTTTCTGAAACCTTCGTTCTATGCTATGTAGGTTTGATTTTCATGAAATAAAAAGTTCTAAAATTTAATTATTACTTTAACTTAATATCAATGTGATTATTTTCCAGCAACAATTGCTATATGATTGCTTTTCTATATATATAATGAAATTCTTCATCACTTTATTGACAAGAACTAAATATTGTGTCTATGATGATAATAAGAAATTGTAAACAGTCTTATGATAGGGAGACTTGGAATATCTTGAAATGGTTGTATATTAAACTCATGAAATAGAGTTATTGGTTTCCGAAATTTTTCAGATTATTCCGGAGGGAACATCTACAATCTTTTATGCACATTTTATATATTACCGACTGTAAGACATACATAGGTACTTTAGTCAGGGTGGAATATCCAAAAGACACTTACATAGTAGGGTGTATTATTGATATTTGAGCGGGAACATCAACAATGCATCATACACAGTTCTATGGTATTTTTCTAACTGCAGGAGAGATATATATATAGGTACACTATTATGGATGATATTCTCCATGAAAATTTATTCAGTAGCTGTAAGTGTCGAACTAAGATGACATCTACAATGCTTCATACACATTTGATATTTTACTAACTGTAAGGGATATATAGGTTTATTAGTAAGGATGACATTTTTCCAAGAACATTTATACAGTAGGCTGCAAGTGTTGATATTTAAGAGGGGAAATCTACAATCCTTCATACACATTTTGTATTTTACCGACTGCATGACATATAACAAATGACAGAAATATGAAATATTTCCAGGAAAATTATAAAGCTGTGGTTTGTGCTCATAGTTGAAGTCCGTACTGTGACCTTTAGTTGTTAATTTCTGTGTCCATTTGGTTTCTTGTGGAGAGTTGTCTCATTGGCAATCATACCATATCTTCTTTTTTGTCGAGCCTGCAACTTTTGTTGCAGAAAGCTCGACATAGGGATAGTGATATGGCGGCGCCTGCGGCGGCGGTTTAAGCTAACTTCTTAAAAGGTTTATATTTTAGAAGGTGATAGACCTGGATGCTTCATACTTTGTATATAGATGCCTCATGTTAGGAAGTTTCCGTCAGTCACATGTCCTATGTCCTTGATCTCATTTTTATGGTTCAGTGACCACTTGAATAAAAAGTTCAAAATTTTTGTAATGTTGAATTCTCTCGTATTATAAATAATAGGATAACTGTATTTGGTATGTGCTTACCTTGAAAGGTCCTCATCCCTGTCAGGCAGTTTTCACTTGACCTCGACCTCATTTCATGGATCAGTGAACAAGGTTAAGTTTTGGTGGTCAAGTCCATATCTCAGATATAATAAGCAATAGGGCTAGTATATTTGGTGTATGGAAGGACTGTAAGGTGTACATGTCCAACTGGCAGATGTCATCTGACCTTGAACTCATTTTTATGGTTCAGCGGTTATAGTTAAGTTTTGTGTGTTGGTCTGTTTTGATAACTAATTTCTCATACTTTATGCAATAGGTCTACTATATTTGTTGTATGGAATGATTGTAAGGTGTACAGGTCTAGCGGGCAGAAGTCATCTGACCTTGACCTCATTTTCATGGTTCAGTGGTCAAAGTTAAGTTTTTAAGTTTTTGTCTTTTTATCTAATATTATATGCCAAAGGTCAACTTTATTTGGTGTATGGAAATATATTATGATCTATATGTCAGTCCCGCAGGTTTTATTTGACCCTGACCTCAATATCACGGTTCATTGCACAATGTTAAATTTTTGTGTTTTGGTCTATTTTTCTTAAACTATAAGTAATAGGTCAACTATATTTGTTGTAAGGAAGCATTGCTAGCTGTACATGTCTGCCTGGCATGGTTCATCTGACCTTGACCTCATTTTCATGGTTCATTGGTCTTTGTTTTACTTAGGACTATCAACATAATACCAATGATTAGTAACGAAGACGAGATATATCAGTGTGTGCACTCTTTTTTATTACTAGGAGGATGTAAGTGGTGATATTTGACAAGGAACATCTACAATCCTTCATAAATAGATATAAGAAGCTGCGATATGAGACAACTCTCCATCTAATTAACAAGTGGTAAAAGTAACCAATTATAACATTTATAAACCAAAGTTCTGTCTTCAACACAGAGTTTTGGCTCACACCGAACAGCAAGCTATATAGGGCCCCCAAATCATTAGTGTGAACCATATAAACAGGACCACAAACGATCTTATTTAAATGAAAAAAACGTGAAACACTTATGAACCACGTCAACAAACAACAACCACTGAACATCAGGTACCTCATTATGACAGGCGAAAAAAACAAATGCAGTGGAATTTAATGTTTTGATACCAAGGTACCAAGCTGAACCCTTAAATGAACGATAGTGTGACATCACAACATATAAAACCTCACTAAAAAATATGAATTAAAATCGGTTAACTTAATCAAAGGACATATTACCACAAACGTGAATATATACACTGAACGAATGAGTTTGATATATGCCACAATGATAATTCAAAATCATTAAAATAAGGGATTATATGTTAAACAATTTCACAAGGATAAGCACAACCTTTATTGTAAAGGTACACATTTGGGAGTTTACCGACTTCAGGAGCTATATAGCTACTTAGGTATAATTGAAATCTATCAATGTACATTTATACAGTAGGCAGTATGTGCTTGAATTCGAGAAACAACACCTACAATCCTTTGTGTACATTGATATAATAAAAATTGCAAGATTATGGTTAGAATTTGTGAATCTGCACAAACTATCGTATCGTTTATGTTTGCACCACCACAAAACGTAAATCGTTAGTTCTTTATCTGTGTCTTTATCTTCAAGTTGTTTTTGTTTTTACTTTTGTGGGACATGCGCTTCATCATATCTGCTCATTATTTTACTCATTGTAATGATCACCATCTGCTCCAAAACTCCTAACCGAAATGTAATAATCTTTTGGCATAATGTTTACTCTCTAATGTTGTAGTGCAATTTATATGCTAGTAGATTTTTGGGTCAGAACTGTATGTGGGTTTCTTTGCCGAAGCATGAACGTATTTTGCAATAGGTTTATTTGAGAGATACACATTGTTAAGGATTTTTATAGTGAAAAGGATTTTGCGGTTTATACAAATTCTTGCCAATTTTTATCCACAAACTCTAAAAATCCTTTATTACAATGATTTATACCTTCTTATAATCTTAACCATATTATATGATATTTTACACCTAATTTTCTAAAACCATATATTACAATAAATTAAACTTTCTCATGATCTTAACCATATAATCTTTTAGCATCTCATTTTTTATCAGATTTGTTATAGCGTATACTTTACACTTGGAGATACAGTAATATTCCCGTGAAAAGCCAGAATTTAACAGGCACGCAAGCTCAAAATATAATTGTAGTTATCTTTAAGGCAAATTCGTTTTGGCATTACTTGAAAAAAATCTGTAAGCACTTAATCTGGTTAAACTTGGATGTATTTTTTTCTAGTTATCTTACTTAAACCACATTTTCTTATATAAAAATGATTTATAAACATTAACAATTTAAAATGCATGCAGTAGGACATATCTTTTGATAAAAGACAACTTATAATTGCAAGTCTCTTAAAACACACAACAGCAATAAACTATTTAACAATTTTAAAATATTATACACTGAATGGGCACTTTACACGAAACATGCGTCATAGGACTTTGAACACATATACAGCAATCCCAAAATAAACCTGTATTCACTGTTAATAAAATATCTCAATTATTTTATAAATATAAGGTTAAATCTTTGGTAGTTAATATACAATTTCACGAAAGGCTGTTCTCTCACTCGCATTGATAAAAATGAACAAAGGCATTGTCTTCAAAATAACCGATTTTGCTTCAATTTTATTCGCTGTTTCAGACTGTTTTCCTTATTTTCAAAATAGCAGACAAACTTGGTCCAAGTTGAGGAGTAACTTTTAATCAATTATGCGACAGTTATATCAAGTGTCCATAAAGCACTTAACACTTTTTCAACATGGTATTGAAAAGTCCAACATTATAGGTGTAAATCATATTTTAACTGGTGTTTTCACATCAAACTTTAAGATCAACGGGTTATAGTTTATAAAGTATCATCACTCATCAAAACATTTAAGCAATTAAAATATTTTCTTCATTCCATTGTAAAATATGTTATAAATCTGAACATCGGACAGACGCTAAAGTAGTTTTTAGTCAAACAAATGTGTTAATGCTACGTCCATTTCTATAATTACTGAATAACTGAATGCAAACCAATAGAAAAATATATCGAAAACTTCTTCACATCTTGTATCTTGTATGTAGTATTAACAAATATAAGTATTTCTTCAATCATTCTAAACCACCCACGGAAAAAGATATGTTTAGTGAAGATTTTTTGTGTGGTTTGTGTTGCTAAGTCTTTATGTGCTTTAATGCTGATGTTTGTGTTTATCATTTGGTCTTTTTCTTTTTTATCCCTGATGTTGTCACTTTATTTTCGACTTCTCAGTTTGTAAGTCCCTTTTATATCGATCGACTTTCTAAAGCTCAACTTTTTGGAGGTTTTAAATAACTGCATCTCCTGTATGTTCCCTTCAAATCGATTGATGGTTGTGACTTCTTGATTTGCGTACTTCATTTCTATTTCAATGGTTAAAGGTTTTTTAAAATAGCCAGTTGTTATCAGCAACTAATAGCATGTCCTCTTCGGTCAGGAAAATGATGAATATGGCACATATACTTATAAAGACCCATGATGATATCATGTTAGCTATATATTTTCTCCATGAAAACTGTATATTAATGTTTGGCAAATAAAGTTAAAACGCATGACTGTAGTTTTTTCATATTTTTCCACATTGTTCTTAGATTTGTTCGTGTGTTGTTGTGAACAAAAGTGTATTATCAAAAGATAGTAACGACCGTGTAGATTCCATTCCCTACAAAACGTTAAAAATATCTACTGGTACCTTCATGATATTTTTTGCTTTAAATAATTAAGATTTTATTCTCTCAATGTTAGTATGAAGAGATCAATTCTTTCGGCTTATGTCTTTCGGGATTTGATATTTCACCTTATAATAAATTGCCAACTATTATCAAAATCATGAGATAACGTCTTTTGAGTAACAAACAAGTTTCAGCTAATCAACTGTGTAAACTCTTTAATAGTTTCAGTACATACAAACAAACAAAATACTCAGAATCACGGCTGATACAAGCTGGTTCTCAGAATCCAGAACAATACCAACTGCCTATACCTCATACCATCTCATAACCATAAACAAAACATATACATAGATAAAGGAAGATGTGGTGTGAGTGCCAATGAGACAACTCTCCATCCAAATAACAGTTTAAAAATTAAACCATTATAGGTTAAAGTACGGCCTTCAACACGGAGCCTTGGCTCACACCGAACAACAAGCTATAAAGGGCCCCAAAATAACTAGTGTGTAAAACCATTCAAACGGGAAAACCAACGGTCTAATCTATATAAACAAAACGAGAAACGAGAAACACGTATATATTACATAAACAAACGACAACTACTGTACATCAGATTCCTGACTTAGGACAGGTGCAAACATTTGCAGCGGGATTAAACGTTTTAATGGGCCCAAACCTTCTCCCTTTTTCTGAAACAATAGCATAACATCACAACATATAAAAACATGCGATAAAATATCAATTAGCAGACTTAACTCAATCAAAAAACGTATGATTACACAAAGAACGAATAAATTTGATCTGCGATATCTGAATACAAATGCACAGTTAATTAAATATTAGAGACAAACAGTCATGACCAAAAGGCTATCAAACAAATTCAAACACACTGAGAAATATTTAACCAATCAATGTTCACTTTAGAAAAAAACCGGTTTTTTATAATCTTGGAGTTTATACAAATGTTGTAAGAATAAGTGAAAAGTTGAAGATATTACAAATAATCAAAGCTTGTATACAGCCAAGATCCATATAAATAAACAGGTCGAATTAACAAGAAAATACGATTTGAGAGTACTCGCAGTTACTGACAGCTAGTTAAAAGCCAAAACCAATTAATAGTAAAAAATCATGCATCAGACTGTATATGGGAATCACAGACAATAAAAAAAAAACTGTAGATGTATCTTACAACCACCGAAATACAAAGACTGTTTTTAGAACCACAGACTATTTACATTCAGATTACTTTTCAGAACCACAGACAATACATTCAGACTGTGAAGGAGAACCACAGACAAGACACACTAACGTACCTAACAATTAGACAATTCATTAAGAACACATGCAATACATATAGGTTTAAGTGGATTAACGACCCACCTTTTATGTAAGTTTGTTTACACATTGTTGTCAATATAATGGAATTTTATACACCTGAGAGGTTAAGCTAGCTATAAAACCAGGTTAAAGCCACCAGTTTCTACATCGGAAAATGTCTGTACCCTTTCAGTAAAAAGACAGGTGGTATACCAAATATGTCTGTGTTTTTTTCAAACATCGTTATATATAAATGGAATTTGATTTGAGTCATACAAGCGCTATAAAGCCAGGTTAAATCCACCATTTTTTGCATTTAAGAATGCAGGTACAAAGTCAGGAATATAACAGTTGCTGTTTATTCATTTGATGTATTTTATCATTTGATTTTGCCATTTGATCAGGAACTTTCCGTTTCTGCTTTTCCTAGGAGCTCTGTAATTTTGTTATTTTGTTATTTTACTTCATACAAATAAAGCATATTCTTTTTGCTGTGCATGTTCTTATTTTGTGTCATGGAAGAATACCCATATCATGTGTTATTCTAATACATGAAGAAAATCTAGAAGTAATCTTTCAACTGAACATTATTTCACACATGCTTAAAATTAAACACTTGAAATGTGGTATGATTATCAGGAAGATAACTATCCAATGGAGACTTTCAAAAATGGCAAAACACATACCATATTGTATAATTTAGTTCAAAGGAGAAAACCAGCCATGTCATTAGTGTAGAAAACTTGGGGTCAACACATTCAGAAAGTGAGTAGGTTAAAATCAATCCAGTTTAGTCTGGTGTAAAATCATTCTGTAATTGCCAAAAGTGCATTTGATATAAAACACGTGTAAGGCAATTTGCTATAAAATATACATTTCCAAGGGACATTACTCCTGGGGAAAAAGTGAATTAATTGAAATGAATTTCAAACTAACCCCAATTATTGCCAAGATAAACCTTCAATATGAATTTCGTAGCAATCCTATGAATGATGTAGATTTGAAAAAGCTTTCCATGCAATTTTTCATATGATTTATATATCCAATGGGAATAACTCCATCAATAATAATTGTTTGGCACTGATTATGAATCCCCTATAAAATGAATTATAAACACTAACTTAACTAGGAGCTACATTCAGTTTAAAGGTAATCAAGTATAAAGGCATATTAAAACTGCTTCTGAAATTTCTAGTTGTTACAGATACACACGTTAGAAAAATGGTTAAAAAAAGATATGCATTTTTCACTTTACTCGGAGTATCCCATGTTGGCAAAGAACCCCAAGCATGAGAAGGAGAAATGACATAAAGTATCTAAAAACATAATATAACATGATTTATTCTATGTAGTTCTTTAATACTAATTGAATATAACTAAAACACAAATCTAAGTGCAGTAAAAATAGTCTCCTCTGTTCTGTAGACATTCTTGTCTCTCATGCTTTCTTAACTGTGTGGTAGGCACTAAATCTTGTTTAACCTAAAAAAAAAATAACGATATGGTTCAGTTGACCAAAAAATTATTCCAAAACAATACAAAATTTAAAAGCTTCAAACAGTTGTTATTGGCTTTATATCTGAGGACAAATAGGATATTTCACCATTGCAATGGCAGAATCCCAAGATAGTATCAAAATGTAAAACTTATAATGCAGAAATTCAATTCACTTGTGAGAGCAATCATTTAAATGAAAAGTTCAAATCATTTTTTTCTTGGGTAATTACTTTCCTTTGATTTACAACTGTGATGATTAAAAGAAAAAGTGTTGTGATAGACAAACATAGTGTGGTGATAGACAAACATAGTGTGGTGAGAGACAATAGTGTGGTGATATACAAACATAGTGTGGTGATAGATATACAGACTGTGAGGACAGATTTATACATGGTGGTAATTGATTATGTGTGGCAGTAGATATATTATATGTGGTCATAATTATATATTATGTATGGCAGTAGATACATAATGTGTGGTGGTATATACATTATGTGTGTGCCAGCAGATGTATTATGTCGACAATGTACAATAACACCGAAATAATATATTTATTAGGTTTACTCATCATGAATGTTAGAATCATTGACCGACAGTTAGTATACCATATTTGATGCTTTTATTGAAAAGACACCTAACATGATATTTACATATAATATTGCATAATATGTTGAAGCAGTTATTCTTTAAACACATTTCTTTCAAATCATTTCATTTCAACCAGGATTGTTTCATGCTAATCCACTTTCAAATTGGTAAAAATAGGGATTTAAGAGATATACCCAGTGGTGTGATAGACATAATATATAAATTGAGGTGAAAATCTAAAGAGTAAGGTGATAGATATTTTGAGTGAGGTGAAACATATAAAATGAGGTGATTGATTTACAAGGTGAGGTGATTGGTATTTTTAGTAAGGTGATAGGGTATATTGTGTGGAGATGTACATAGAGAATTTTGGGGTAGATATAGGGTTAATTGGGATAGATATAGGGAGTGTGTGGTCATTGATAATTCATGTGAGGTGAAAGTATGTAAAGTAAGGTGATATGTGTTTATAATGTGGACATAAACAAAGGTACTGTGTTGATAAATATGGATAGCATGGGCATAGATATAGAATGTGTGTGGTGATTGATATATAAAGTGAGGTGATGGATAAAAAAAAGTAAGGTGATATGTGTTTATGATGTGGTTATAAACATGGAGACTGCGGGGAGAGATGTTGAGAGTATGGGGATAGATATAGAGAGTGTGTGGTGATTGATATATGAAGTGAGGTGATGGATAAATAAAGTAAGGTGATATGTGTTTATTATGTGCAGATATACATAGAGAGGTTTGAGGTAGATATCGAGAGTATGGGGATATATATAGAGAGGGTGTGGTGATTGATATATAAAGTATGGTGATTGAATAATAAAGTAAGGTGATAGGTGTTTAATATGTGGAGATATACATAGAGACTTTTGGGGTAGATATAGAGAGTGTGTGGTCATTGATAATTTATGGTAGGTGAAAGTATGTAAAGTAAGGTGATAGGTCTTTATAATGTGGTCATAAACATAGAGACTGTTGGGATAGAAATGGAGAGTATAAGGATAGATATAGATATTGTGTGGTGATTGATATATAAAGTGAGGTGATGGATAAAAAAGGTAAGGTGATAGGTGTTTGTAATGTGGTCATACACATAGAGACTGTGGGGAAAAGATATCTAGAGTATGGGCATAAATAAAGAGTGTGTGTGGTGAGTGACATAGAGAATGTGGTGATAGACACAGAGATGATGGGGATAATTATAGAGAGTGTGGTGATTGATATATAAAGTGAGGTGATTGATAAATAAAGTAAGGTGATAGGTGTTTAATTTGTGGAAATATACAGACTTTTGGGGCAGATATAGAGAGTGGGGGATAGATATAGAGAGTGTGTGTGGTGATTGATTTATAAAGTGAGGTGATTGATTTATAAAATGAGGTGATTGATAAATTAAGTAAGGTGATAGGTTTTTATTAAGTGGAAATATACAGAAAGACATTCGGGTGGATATAGAGAGTATGGGGATAGATATAGAGAGTGTGTGGTGATTGATGAATAAGCTGAGGTGATAGGTGGTTAATATGTGGAGATATACAGACAGACCTAAGGGGTAGATATAGTGATTATGGGGATAGATTACAGAGTGTGGTGATTGATACATAAAGAAAGGTGATGGATAAATAAAGTAAGTTGATAGGTGTTTATAATGTGGTCGTAAACATAGAGACTGTGGGGATAGATATCTAGAGTATGGGCATAGATAAACAGACTGCGTGGTGAGTGACATAGAGAATGTGATGATAGACACAGAGATAATGAGGATAATTATAAAGAGTGTGGTGATTGATATATAAAGTGAGGTGATTGATAAATAAAGTAAGGTGATAGGTGTTTAATTTGTGGAAATATACAGACTTTTGGGGCAGATATAGAGAGTGGGGGATAGATATAGAGAGTGTGTGTGGTGATTGATTTATAAAGTGAGGTGATTGATTTATAAAATGAGGTGATTGATAAATAAAGTAAGATGATAGGTGTTTATTAAGTGGAGATATACAGAAAGACATTTGGGGTGTATATAGAGAGTATGAGGATAGATATAGAGAGTGTGGTGATTGATATATAAAGTGAGGTGATTGATAAATAAAGTAAGGGTGTAGCTTCTGTATAATGCGGAGATATACATGGAAACTGTTATGATATACATAATGACTGTTGGCATAGGTATGAAGAGTGTAGTGATAGATAATCATAGTATGAGGATAGCTATTGAGACTGTTGAGATAGATATGGAGAGTGTGGTGATGAATACAGCGACTGCAGCAATGGAGGAATTTATCAACCACCACACTGTATATATCTTTTAATGAGTATCATTTTTTATAAAAAATACTTTACCATCATCACTATTGCTGAGTGCTGCTTGGTTGTAAATCATTTAACTATTTTTGTTATTTCATTTATCTTTTCTTCAATTTTCACCAATGACCTGTAAATCCCTGGAAAATCTTGTTTGGTATTTCTGTCAGAAGAACACAAATATAAATAATCAATTTTATAATTGCTACATGATAAGTGTACAATCTTATACAAACATATCTAAGTGGACATTGCATATCTGCATATCTCCTTCCACTGTAAATTATACAATAACCAGTCCATTTCTCTCACGTATAGAAGATACAACAATAGTATACCGTCTAGTGAAAAACAGATAACGAATGATGATAGATGTCATTGTTGTGTTACTATAAATATGATAAGATGGTGATAAATAGATATAGATTGGTGATAAGTGTGGACTTAGTTATAGTTGGGTTATGTGTATATACAGTAGTAAGATATATACAGTGTGATGATATATAAACAAAAAGATGATATATATATACATACTGTGTGGTGACATATATCAATGGTGTTGTGATTGATTTAAACAGTGTAGTGAGTTAATAGATACATATGTGCAGGGGATACATATATAAAAAAATATATATAAAATGTGATGAAAAAAAATCAACAGTGAGGTCAATAAGATATTTTCAGGGAGGTCATACATATATAAAATGAGGAGATAGATATATAAATTAAGGTGAGAGATATAAAAATTGTGGTGACAGATACACAGTGTGGTGATATATGTATAAAATTAGGTGATAGAGATATAAAATGTAGTAATATATGTAGAGTGTGGTGATAGATATATTAAATAAGGTGATAGATATATGAAATGAGGTATAACTTACATAAAATGAGGAGATAGATATACAAATTAAGGTGATAGATATATAGAGTGAGGTGATAGATACATAAAGTGCAGTGATACATGTTTAAAGTGAGGTGATAGATGAATAAAGTGATGTGATTGATATGTATGTACATATATATAGCGAGGTCATAGCTTATAGTGAAGTGATAAATATATATAGTAAGATTAGAGAAATAAATAGTTTGGTTATAGATAAATAGTGAAGTAATAGATATAAATAGTTTGGTTATAGATAAGTGTCTGGTGGAAAGAACATTTACAATGATGTCATCAAGATATTTTCAGAGAGGTGACAGAGGAGGGACTACATATATAAAGTGAAAAGGAAGAAAAATATTGACAGTCAGGCCAATAAGATATTAGCAATGAGGTGATGCATCAATAAAATGAGGACATTGATATATAAAGTGAGGTAATATATATATATAAAGGTTGGTTTAAATTATAGTTGTGTCTTAGATTTAAAAAGTGAGGTGATACAAATGTATAGTGAAGTAAAATATACATAAAGTAAGGTGATCAATGTATAAATTGAAGAGATAATCAAAGCATGGTACCAGATGTTCGGTGTGGTGACAGATATATTAAGTGTGGTGATAGATACATAAAGTGTTGTGACCTATCACCAGTTAGGTGATAAATGTATATAGTGAGGTGAAAGATATATAAAGTGTGGTGATAGATACATAAAGTGTGGTGATAGATATATAAAGTGTTGTGACATATGATCAGATAGGTGATAGATATATAAAGTGTGGTAATAGATACATAAAGTGTGTTGACATATGATCAGATAGGTGATAGATATATAAAGTGAGGTAATAGATACATAAAGTGTGTTGACATATGATCAGATAGGTGATAGATATATAAAGTGAGGTAATAGATACATAAAGTGTGGTGACATATGATCAGTTAGATGATAAATGTATATATTGAGGTGATAGATATATAAAGTGTAGTGATAGATATATAAAGTGTGGTGATAGATATATAAAGTATGGTGATAGATATATAAAGTGTGGTGATAGATACATAACGATTTGTGACATGTGAGTAGTTATGTAATAGATGTATATAATGAGTTGATAGATATATAAAGTGTGGTGATAGATATATTAAGTGTGGTGATAGATATATAAAGTGTGGTGATAGATACATAAAGTGTGGTGACATATGATCAGTTAGATAATAAATGTATATATTGAGGTGATAGATATATAAAGTGTGGTGATAGATATATAAAGTGTGGTGATAGATATATAAAGTGTGGTGATTGATATATAAAGTGTAGTGATAGATACATTAAGTGTGGTGACATATGATTAGTTAGGTGATAGAAGTATAAAGTGTGGTTATAGATACATACAGTGTGGTGATATATGATGAGTTAGGTGAAAGATATATAAAGTGTGGTGATAGATATATAAAGTGTTGTGACATATGATCAGATAGGTGATAGATATATAAAGTGTGGTAATAGATACATAAAGTGTGTTGACATATGATCAGATAGGTGATAGATATATAAAGTGAGGTAATAGATACATAAAGTGTGGTGACATATGATGAGTTAGGTGATAGCTATATAAAGTGTGGTGATAGATACATAAAGTGTGGTGATAGATACATAAAGTGTGGTGATAGATATATAAAGTGAGGTAATAGATACATAAAGTGTGGTGACATATGATGAGTTAGGTGATAGCTATATAAAGTGTGGTGATAGATACATAAAGTGTGGTGATAGATATGTAAAGTGTGGTGATAGATACATAAGGTGTGGTGACATATGATTAGTTAGGTGATAGAAGTATAAAGTGTGGTTATAGATACATACAGTGTGGTGATATATGATGAGTTAGGTGAAAGATATATAAAGTGTGGTGATAGATACATAAAGTGTGGTGATAGATATATAAAGTGTTGTGACATATGATCAGATAGGTGATAGATATATAAAGTGTGGTAATAGATACATAAAGTGTGTTGACATATGATCAGATAGGTGATAGATATATAAAGTGAGGTAATAGATACATAAAGTGTGGTGACATATGATGAGTTAGGTGATAGCTATATAAAGTGTGGTGATAGATACATAAAGTGTGGTGATAGATATATAAAGTGTGGTAATAGATACATAAAGTGTGGTGACATATGATTAGTAAGGTGATAGAAGTATATAGTGAGGTGATAGATATACAAAATGTGGTAATAAATACATAAAGTGTGGTGCATATGATTAGTTAGGTGATAGATGTATATAGTGAGGTGATAGATATATAAAGTGTGGTGATAGATATATAAAGTGTGGTGATAGATACATAAAGTGTGGTGACATATGATTAGTTAGGTGATAGAAGTATAAAGTGTGGTTATAGATACATACAGTGTGGTGACATATGATGAGTTAGGTGATAGATATATAAAGTGTGGTGATAGATACATAAAGTGTGGTGATAGGTATATAAAGTGTTGTGACATATGATCAGATAGGTGATAGATACATAAAGTGTGGTAATAGATACATAAAGTGTGGTGACATATGATCAGATAGGTGATAGATATATAAAGTGAGGTAATAGATACATAAAGTTTGGTGACATATGATGAGTTAGGTGATATATATATAAAGTGTGGTGATAGATACATTAAGTGTGGTGATAGATATATAAAGTGTGGTAATAGATACATACAGTGTGGTGACATATGATTAGTTAGGTGATAGAAGTATATAGTGAGGTGATAGATATACAAAGTGTGGTAATAGATACATAAAGTGTGGTGCATATGATTAATTAGGTGATAGAAGTATATAGTGAGGTGATAGATATACAAAGTGTGGTGATAGATACATAAAGTGTTGTGAATTATGATTAGTTGGGTGATAGATGTATAAAGTGTGGTTATAGATACATAAAGTGTGGTGACACATGATCAGTTAGGTAATAGATGTATAGTGAGGAGATAGATACATAAAGTGTGGTGATATATGATCAGTTAAATGAAAGATGTATAAAGTTAGGTGATAGATATATAAAGTGTGGTGATAGATATATAAATTGTGGTGATAGATATATAAAGTGTGGTGATAGATTTATAAAAGGTGATGATAGATGTATATAGTGTGGTAATAGATACATAACATGAAGTGATAGATACATAAATTGTGGTGACATATGATCAGGTAGATGATAGATGTATATAGTGAGGTGATAGATATATAAAGTGTGATGATAGATATATAAGGTGTGGTGATAGATCTGTAAAGTGTGGTGATAGATATATAAAGTGTTTTGATAGAAATACAAAGTGTGTTGACAGATATACAGTGTGGTGACAGATGTATAAAGTGATAAATGCATTAAGTTATGTGATAAATACATAAAGTTATTGGATAGATATATAAAATGAGGTGAGATATATATATATATATATATAGAGAGAGAGAGAGAGAGTTAGGACATTAATATATATAGCTATAGTGAAGTGCTAAATATATAAAAAGTGAGGTGATAAATGAAAGGGCAAGGTGTTATATGTATCAAGTAAGGTTATAAACGTATCAAGTAAGGTTACAGATATATAAAGAAAGGTGTTAGATGTATTATTTGTTGAGTTACAAATATAGTCCCCTCAAAGATATATCAATAGAGGTTTACATATAAACAGTGAGATTATAAATATATAGTGTGAGGTGATTGATATATAAGGCAAGATGATGGGTATTTAAAGTAAGTAATAGGTGTATATGATGTGGTGGTATATATAGATACTGTGGGGATATATATAGAGAGTATGGTGATTGTTATAGAGTGTGGTGATTGATATATAATGTGAGGTTAAAGGTATCTTAAGTAAGTTGATAGGTGAGGCATAAGGAGATATACATAGAGACTTTTGGGATAGATATAGAGAGTATAAGTATAGATAAGTATAGATATAGAGAGTGTGATTGTGATGATTGATATATTAATTGAGGTGATAGGTATTTAAACTTAGGTGATAGGTGTATGTTATGTGGTGATATACAGACTGTTGGGATAGCTATAGAGAGTATAGGTATAGATATAGGGAGTGGTGGTTGATATGTGAGGTGATAGGTATATATAATGTGGTGATACACATAGAGACTGTAGGGGTAGATAAAGACAGTATGATGATAATTATAGAGTGTGGTTATTGATATATACCATGAGCTGATAGTAAGGTGATAGGTGTTTATAATGTGGTAATATACAAATACATTCATCATAGATACCAGGACTAAATTTTGTATAGTATATATGCCAGACACAAGTTTCGTCTACAAAAGACTCATCAGTGACGCTCGAATCCAAAAAAGTTTAAAAGGCTGAATAAAGTAACAGACTGAAGCGATAGATATTGAGAGTATGGTAATAGATATAGAGACTGTAGCGATAGATATGCAGTGCGGTATGATAAAAATGAAATTTCATGTGTTAAAATAATCACTATATAAATTTGTTACTAAAGGATATATACATGTATTCAATAAGGATGTTTGACCAACATTTATTATACAATATTCCTATTTTTATTTACATAATACATGTGCATGATTACAAGAATGTAGACGAGTCATTGATATAGATATTGTGCGATATGCTGTAGCAGTTTTCCTCATAATCATTTTCTAACAAACCCTTCACCATCACTATAAACAGAATTGCTGAGTGCTTCTTTGTTATAAATCATTAAATTATACTTGTTATTTTATTTGAAATTAAATATACCTTTTTCTTTTCTTCCATTTTCACCCATTACATCTTGATCCTTTTAAAATCGTGTTTTGTATCTCTGTAAGAAAAATCAAAATATAAATAATAATTCCTACATGAAGTCATTATAGGTTTACAAGCTTATACAAACATATATCAATGGAAAAGCAGAATTTGTTGGAATTTCTTTACCGTTTTAAAATTAAAAATATTAAGAAGCTATATAACCTATGTTAAATTTTAGAATTGTACAAGTTTTACAACTTAGTTATACGGTATTAACTGTTTTATTGTATAAATTTCAAATAATTTTCAAAAGTGTTGTTATATATATACAGTGTGGTTGTTGATATATATAGTGTGGGGATATCCAATATAATCAGGATAGTTGGTAGCTAATAAAAAAAAAACCTGAATCAATCCATTTCTTTCTAGATACACCAACTGTATTTGAAGCAGTTTTTTCATGACATAGCTTCTTCTTCTTCTAAATATCATGAATATTCTGGCAAGTTGTGCATGATTAAAATGAATAATCAAAATGAGAAGCAGTTTTCTTCTTGATGTGTACCTTTGTATTACTTCCTTTCCATCAGAATTTATCAAGGTCCACTGTAGAATAGCAATCTGGAAAAATTCATATAAAAAATAACATTACAAATTCAGTAAATCAAATGACATTCTACCATATCAACAAACTGTTATATGAGGCCCATTCTTACTTGTTAACATATATTAAAGCTGTTTTTTTTACTTTTTAACATATGGATATACAAATCTTTAATATATATAAAAAAAAAATTGTACTAGATCTATATAGTACAAGGAAAGACAAATTTATTTTTTAGATTGCATAGTGTGAATAGTGTGAAAATAGATATACACTGATTAAAACTGATGTGGAAAGGTAACACATGGCCAGCGAAAGCTTCATTTATATGAAGCCCAGGTGGTCGTGTGGTCTAGCGGGATGGCTACAGTGCATATATTTATATAGTCAGGTGAAAGATATATAAAGTGTGGTGATAGAAATATAAAGTGTGATGATAGATATATCAAGTGTTGTGACAAATGATCAGATAGGTGTTAGATATATAAAGTGTGGTGATAGATACATTAAGTGTGGTGATAGATACATAAAGTGTGGTGATAGAAACATAAAGTGTTGTGACATATGATCAGTTAGGTAATAGATGTATATAGTGTGGTGATAGATACATAAAGTGTGGTGATAGATACATAAAGTGTGGTGATAGAAACATAAAGTGTTGTGACATATGATCAGTTAGGTAATAGATGTATATAGTGTGGTGATAGATACATAAAGTGTGGTGATAGATACATAAAGTTTTGTTACATATGATGAGTTAGGTGATAGATATTTAAAGTGCGGTGATAGATACATAAAGTGTGGTGACATATGATCAGTTAGGTGATAGATGTATATAGTGAGGTGATATATATATAAAGTGTGGTGATAGATACATAAAGTGTGGTGACACATGATCAGTTAGGTGATAGATGTATAAAGTGTGGTTATAGATACATAAAGTGTGGTGACACATGATCAGTTAGGTGATAGATGTATAGTGTAGTGATAGATACTTAAAGTGTGGTGATATATGATCAGTTAAGTGAAAGATGTATAAAGTTAGGTGATAGATATATTAAGTGTGGTGATAGATGTATAAAGTGTTGTGATAGATGTATATAGTGTTGTGATAGATGTATATAGTGTGGTGATAGATGTATATAGTGTGGTGATAGACATAACATGTGGTGATAGATACATAAAGTGTGGTGATATAGATTTCTATTGAGGTGATTTATACTTATTAATATGGTGATATATAATTAGAGAGTTGATAGTCTATATATACAGTGAGGTCATAAATATATACATAGAGTAGTAATAAATAAAAATATAAACATCTTTTATGGTAAATATGTATAACATTCATTACATTGTATAAAGTCATGATTTTATACAGAATGGTGATAAATATAAAAAAAAATGTATTGATAGAAGTATAGAGAAGTAATAGATTATTAGTGTGGGGATATATATATAATATATATATATATAGAGAGGTGATAGATATATTCAATATGTTAATATAAATATAAAGAGAGATGACAGGTAAAACTGTGATGTGATAGATAAATGAGGTGAGGTGGTAGATATAAAATGTGGTGACAGCTTTATAAAGAGTGGTGATGTATAGATATATAGTGTGGTGAAAGAGAAAAAAGTGAGGTGATTCACTGATTGGTGTATAATGTTAGGTGATGGATATATAAAGTGTGATGATAGAAATGTGAAGCTACCTAAAGGAAATCTAGTGAGGCGATAAATATAAACAGTGAGGCCATAGACATATAAAGGGAGGCAGTTAATGACTATAGTATGGTGTAAAAGGTATTCAGAGAGATACAAATATAAACATCTTTTGGTGATAATATATACAGTATTGTACAAATTGGTATTTATACAGAACAGTGATAGTTATATATAATGCTTTTAGTTATATACAGTGTGTTGATTGAATTATAAAGCAGTAATAGATTTAAAAAGTGGTAATACATGTATATATATTCAGTGTGTGTTGATATTAATATAAAGTGGTGATGGATAAATATGTTGATGATACAAAAGTGTAGTGATAGATTAAGTGAGGTGAAAGATGTATAGTAAAGACATAGATATATAGTTAGTGGATATCTATATCTGAAGTGGTATATATATAAAGTATGGTGATAGAGAGATAAAGTGATAAAGTGATAGATATTGTAGATGGTGATAGATATATATTGTGATAAATAATGGAAAATATATATAAAAAGATCTGAATTAAACACCTTTAGTGTTAGATATATATACAGTATTGTACAAAGTGGTGATTAATACAGAATGGTGATAAATATATACAGTGGTTTTAGATATATACAGTGTGTTAATAGATTTATAGAGTGGTGATAAATATATAGTGTGGTGATAGATATATACGGGAGTGTTGCACAAAGTGGTGATTGATACAGAATGGTGATAAATAGATAGTGTGGTGATAGATATATATGGGAGTGTTGTAAAAAGTGGCAATTGATACAGAATGGTGATAAATAGATAGTGTGGTGATAGATATATACGGGAGTGTTGTACAAAGTGGCTATTGATACAGAATGGTGATAAATAGATAGGGTGGTGATAGATATATACAGTGTTGTATAAAGTGGTGTTTAATGCAGAATGGTGATAAATATATACAGTGGATTGATAGGTTTATAGAGTGGTGATAAATATATAGTGTGGTGATAGATATATTTAGTGTGGAGATTTTAATATATTGGTGATCTATAGTGTAGTGATAAATAAAGTGAGGTGATAGATATATAGATTGGTGAGAGATATAAAAACAGTAGGATGATAGATATATACAGTGGTGATAGATGTTTGCAATGGTGATAGATATATACAATGGTAATATATATCATGTATGTTTACATTGGTGATAAAAAATAAATATTTTTTATATTGTTTTTATTATAAATATTTTTTAACTTGATATATAGCATTCCCGACCTGTTGATTATTTTCATTTAATATAGGTGTGGTTAGTTTGATCTTACATTGTAGTTGTTCATTGGTCAATATTTGATTATGACGTAAAATTTTCATGCTTTCATCTGAAATTCCCATTGTGACGACATGAAAAGACAGAGAAATATATTTAACCTCTAAATCTTGTGCAATACTATATTTATCCCCTCTTGACTGTGTCAAAAACAATTGATTTTAATATGGCCTAAAGGAATGTGTACTTTTCTATCGTCAAGGATAAAAAATTACTGTTATAAATGTCATAATAAAAATATTGTCGATTGTCTATATTGTCTATTGTCATTTGGCAATTTTTATTTACGGTTATAAGTGAAGACAGGGGTACCAAGATTCCCAGGGGATTACAAGTATCACCCTCATACATGTACATGACTGGGGGTAGGAGGGGTCATGATCCCAAAATCCTGGGATTAAAAACATGAAATCCCGAGATCCTGAATTTAAATAAATTTAAATCCCTACATCCCGAAATTCAAAAATAGAATTCCTGGATACCTAATAGTCAATCCCAAAATCCTGAAGCTAAAAACACCCAATCCTGGTGTCCTGATAAAGGTCCTATCCCCCTCATACATGCACGATCCATAACAATCTTTTAAAAACTTTCTGGACTCCCCAAGAAATCATTTCGGCCACCTCTTATGAACACTGACCGGACACAAACTCATGAAAAGTATTAATTGTCCGGCTCTTTTGAACCAGATCACATTTTGTAGATGGAAAAGGAAAAAGGGGGGGGGGGGGAACCTCCTTTCCTTTAAAATGTTATTTTGCATTTAAAGATGATGTATGTTTTCATTGTTACAATGCATTATTTTTCATACCTTTCACATGTTTTTTTTACGTTTTAGAAGTTATGTGTGCTCTTAAGGACGAGAAAGAGAGCCACTTCAGCAACTGAGCAAGTGTATTTTCTTTCGCAGATAAAATGTAAATAGATGCGTACAAATCTATCTCCAAAAAGAAGATTTTTCAAAAATGAAAGTAGGAAATTCGGTGGGCGTTTCTTGCGCATGCGCACAGAACACGGTGATAGTTACGGTGACTGTATCAGGAACCTTGCATATTATATACCTCGCCATACTCCATACTACCATGACGGCCATAGGATGAATCGGCCATACCCCGAAAAGATGAAACGGCCATAGTACAAAAACGGCCATACTTTGAAAAGACGTATCGTCCATTGTTTTTTTTTTTTTTTATAGATGTTATAGATGAATTATTTTGATACTTATACATGGTTATTATAACTTTTAAATAAACTATACTGTTTTTACATTATTTTTCATCTTAATTTTTGTTATATCTTTTGTTTACTCGTTATAAATTTATCGTAGATGAATGTGTTTAATCTAATAAAATATTAAAATATCTTATTGTTTTCTAGATGATTGTTTGATATCTTGTGTATAGCAAATAGAACAAAATGAATAAATATTAATGACTATATCCGAATGGGAGACTAATTTCTGTCATAATTAAAACAATGAGTTCAGTTTTGAAATATAAAACAAGGTAATCAGCTGTAATCAAGTAATGATTAAGTTGGAAATTTAAGAAGATTGTTGATTGCTGTCTTGGTCAGCCATCAAGACCGTCTTTCCTACAGCCGAGATAAAGGGGTGTTCATTCCACTGGTGCCAAGCAGTCATGCGGAAGGTTGCCAAGTTGGGTTTGAAGACCGCCTATGACTCCAAGATAAAGATTTTTTGACTATTAAAAAATTGTATAGAATCAAAAGATGCATGATATGATACGCAATTAGATAAATTTCCACCAGATACTAAAAGTTAGAAACTCTGAGAAGAAACTATTATAGTTCGCCGTACAACCTTTTACTACAATGACCAAAAGCCATACCGCATCATACAGTTAGCTTTCAAAGGCCATGACATGAATCGACAAATGGTAAACAACTCAAATGACATAACCAATGGCCTGATTTATGTTTTCCAGCTAACTGTGTTGATGAGGTGCTGTCTAAATTTTACTTAAACATCATATCTTACTTTCGGAGATGGACATTACACGAGAATATCAGACAACATCGATACAATAAACCCTGCTTCCTTAAGACATGGCAGTAAAATCATTGGCTTTTTTTCAAAGGTCATAAAAACTGCACGAGGGCAGAGGTCTCATTGTAACATGACTATTTAATATTGTAATATTGTAAATTTATCACTCAGGTTTTATAAAAAAAAATTAATCTTTTTTGTATACTGGGATTCTCTCGCAGCGTTGAAGACCCATTGGTGGACTTCGGCTGTTGTCCGTTCTTTGGTCGGGTTGTTGTCTCTTTGACGTATCCCCCATTTCCAATCTCAATTTTCTATTCTTTATCTTTTGTTTAAATTTATATTGTACAAACACTGAATTTTTTTAATGACAATAATATTGACTTTATTAAAACGCACGTCTTATATTAAAAAGAAAAACTGAGACGAATATTTTCTTCTTCCAAAGTAGCAACGTATTTGAATCTGTATTTCTAGAAACATGATCTATTCCAGATATTCATTGAATTCTTTAAAACGCACATCTTTACAGGAAAACTGTGAGACCGGGGAAATCTCTCTTTCTTCAAAAGTATCAACGTACTTGAATTTGTATACATAGATGCATTTTCTATTTCTAATGTCTAGATTGAATTTATTTAATATGATACTGTGAGACGAATCTTTTCTTCTTCCGAGTAGCAACGTATTTGTATCTGTATATCTAGATGTATGTTCTGTTTCTGCTATTCATCCATAAAGATGTTAAGGGAATTGTTCTATCAGATGTTTCCATTTGTAGTTCTCTGTGATGTATACAATGATAGATGTAACGAATAATGAGACACAAATAACTTTATATTTTTCCTTGGAGAATGATATATGATCAGATTAGTTCTTTTGATTTTCTTTATTGATCAAGATTGTGTCACGTGATCGATGCTAATCAAGTATACGGATTCTTATATCAGTGAAAGTTTTGATGTAATCTACAGTAAAATAAATATAAATACGTCTAGACGTATAAACGAAAAATAAGGCAGGAGGTAATTTGTTATAGCTCCGACCACAACGTACGAAATGTAAATGGTTGTATATTAAGCCATTCCAGGAGCCGTGTCCAGAGAGTATTCGGTTCATCAATTTGTGTAGGATGTATTAGGAGAAGCATATCATAACTGCGATAGCCCTTCTAAGAAATGTATAATATCCATTGAGAATTTGAGAATATTCAATTCCATATTAAATTTAACTTGTTCGTATTCATGTTAAAAGGTTCGGATTCATTGGTCAGGTTTATTCAAAATAATTTTATAACACATTTTGATGTGAAATATATAATTTTTGTCAAACTGTACAGACTAATTTGTATCTTCGAAATCAATCCTCGAAATCAGAGGACCAATAATTATTTTTGCCAACATTTAAATCAGTCCTTACTCCAAATATAATGGAATTTTATCATAATCCACGGAGCAAATCGGATAAGCAAAAAGGGGATTTCATCATACATTCACACCAACGCCAGCATGCCTTATTGAAAAACGCAATTTATATTACCCGTTTGGAGCGTTTTCCCATGTCTCCACTGGTATCGACGATCGATGCCATATCATCATGATCATACAACCTTAATTGTCTCTCAGTCCGATATTGGTGTCTCGAGATGATTCCCTTTGAATGGATATTGATATCTTTGTTAATAAAGTTTTCTACATTTTTACCAAATTTGACATTCTTCAAATAAAGTTAATATAGATATGAACCTTATTTTATATGTTCTAGTTTTGTTCAATGCTATATGATAAAAAAACAATAATCATGTATCTCTAGATATTTGATTTTTTCATTGGCTGATTTTTACTTTTTGAGGCCGAAATTTTCTCGTTTAAATTCTGTATATGGCCACTGATATTTCATTTTATAGACAAAATAACTGTATAAGATTGCTTTATCTCAAAATATACGTAACTATTCTTTGTTATATTTTAAATACGCGTGCAAACGTGTGTGATTTTCCTTTTTATTCATGGGAGCCATACAAAGCTTCTAATTGTTACTTTACGATTTGGGACAAAATAGTTTTAAACAAGAATGTGTCCTCAGTACACAAATGCCCCACTTACACTATCATTTTCTATGTTCAGTGGACCGCGAAATTGGGGTAAAATCTCTAATTTGGCATTTAAATTAGAAAGATCATATCATAGGGAACATGTGTACCAAGTTTGAAGTCGATTGGACTTCAACTTCATCAAAAACTACCTTGACCAAAAACTTTAACCTGAAGCGGGACAGACGGACGAACGGACGCACAGACCAGAAAACATAATGCCCTTCTACTATCGTAGGTGGGACATAAAAAAATGGTAAAGAAAAGCATAAAATTAATGATTGGTGACTTTTGTAACTATACTGTTCGTCTTTGTTGCCATATACAAATGTATATAATTTTATCAATATACTGTTCTAATGGATGACCTGAAAAAAATAATTACGTATTTTGTGAAGACAGAAGGAATAGTCTAATCGACTTATTATGTCGTATGTTTCAGGCGGCATGTTTCGTCATAAGTCAGACAGTACCTTAAACTCATATTAAAATATATTAATTTTACAACAATAGAGAAAACCATTAAGTTGATTGGTTTCCAATTTCATTGCTATTCTAAAACTACATCATACTGACTCAATTTCAATTAAGCTTTTATTTTTATATCAAGCCGATTAATAATGACATCCGGAAACAACTTCTACCGACTAATGCTTACGTCTTTGTTCAGACTCATTCCTCAGCCCAACGTGCAAAATTTAATTTGTATCGAATTTATTCTATTTCAATAAAACAATAAACTAAGCAGACAGTAATCAATACAAATTTGTGGTAAATGGTATCATGTGATCTTAAAAGAGAACTCGGTTGCCTCGTAGGTGTAATTTTTAATTTCGATTGTCTACACGGTTTACTTTGACATTCAGCTAGTCCAATCAAAGTTACATTATTTTTGAATTGAGGAATATATAGCTACTCTTTTTACATACTGAAGTAGTGTACGTGCTATATCGTTTTCAGAGAGCGCTGATACATAGCCAAGCTACACGTTCAATATAACAATCATTTCGATCTGAAATCTATCCTTCACTTCAATCGAATAGCTGTCCATTCTGACGTAGCAGTTTTGTAATTCTAACTTGACTGTCGAAAATATCTAAATTTCGGTTGCTTACCGAAACAAAGTATTTTAGAACTGGCAAATATGAAAACGAATCAACGTGCTATAAAAACTAGAAGTGATTGTAAATGCTTTTTTCTCCGATATAAAAAAAAACCCCAAAAAAACAAAAAAAAACCAGTGAAGAGATTATGCGGAGTGTTTTTAACTGAGAGGAGCTTTTAAAGCGTGTGTCATATATTCGAAAATAGGCATACAAATTTGAAAATGCAGTATGATTGCCAATGAGATAAATCTCCACTAAAGACCACATGCCAAAGAAGCCATGCAACAACCATAGGTCTGCATGGCCTTCAACAACGAGCAAACCAAAACCACACAATAAGCCACAAGATGCACTAACATGGTCACATGAAAAACGTTAAACAGGCTTGAAACATCGACAAAAAGACTTTAAACAAAAATATTGATAAAATCATGAAACTTGCACTGCTTAGAACCTTACGCCACATTTCAGTCGATATTTTATGGGTTCCCTGTCATCAATTCTAATTAATGTTGATTGAAAATACTTCTTTCATGCAGTTAGTACCAGTTCATTGGTGTTGGCGTGATTTAAATATATATGTAGCTAATATCTTTGTCAAGGCTTTAATAATCAAAAATATGTTTTCCTTGAATTACTCCATAATGTATTATATCTTTGTAAATTAGTTAACAACTGACTAAAAAGTGGCATGAGGTAATATCCATTATTACACGGAAAACATTACACCGGACTACAGAATTTACACTGATCTCGTCTTCGTTAGTGATGTTGTGTTATTTTTTGTGTGTGTGTGTGGAGGGGGGTCTAGAAATGTTGTAAGTCAAAGTTGAAATGTCAGAAATATTTTGGAGACTGATGAAAAAAAGCTATGGCAATGGTACAAATATACGAAATAGTGTGTTTCGCTGGTCTGTTTTAGGATCAAAATATAGTGCTTCAACTATTTTGATCGACTCTCAAAAGTTGTTTGAAGTAGGAGAGCGAAAGGCACACCAATACGTTGGTTCTCAATATTATCTCTCAGACGCCCCTAGCCCCTATTGCAATCACCGATTATGCATCTTATAATATATAGTTATCATCTTTTCTATATTGCACCACACAAATTAAAATTGCCCCCATTTTCTCTCTTTTACTGAAACTGTTTCCAGATTCCATGAATCGTTTCCAATTAATCTTAGGATCAAAATAAATGTACTAAATATCTCCCACATTCAAATCAATCATTCGGCAAATGTTCATTCAATAATTTTATGAGTAGTTCCGTGTGAGATCAATAAAACGACATTATTGGAAACTTTGGCAATATTTCCCCCCATTCAGCAGCTGAATTTGTACATCATCAACCGGTTCAGTTATTTTTAGCAGAAAATAAGCTCAAGTGTTTACTTAATTTAACTTGCAGAATTCTTTAGAGGAATAGATGCGGCGTGTAGTTTTTTTTAGGATATTAAATCAATGTATATAAAAATGTAAGTATCCTTTGCTTTTATACCTCAGCTTATGTAAGATAGTTGTATAATTGAGTTCATTATTGTAAAAATCACTTAATTACGTACGCAAAGTATTGAAATCTTCATCTTTTTATGTCGAAATCTGATGTATCACTAAACCTATACACAATTTCTTATCTAGATGGAGCCATCACATATTTGATAGCTTCTACGTAAGTATACCATTCAACAGCAATGTAAGAACTCTCTTGCTGCTATAGTCACACATTATATTTTTTCTAGCAAAATTACAGTATTGTTTAAAGATATATTTCTTCATGTCGATAATTAATAAATATCCCATACAGTCTATGTCCTCCTTTTTTTTCAAAATTTCAAATTAATCAAATTGCATGTCTGAGTTTTAGTAAAATTGATTAATATAGAAGTTAGAAGAAATATGTTTGAAACATGATTAATTATTACTTTGTGTGTTTCTTTGAGATATTTGAAATTTATAAAATCATCATTCTATCTTCAATACGAACCATAATTTACATTTTTTCTCGATGGTTATATCTTTAAGGTATCCATAAACTTTATTAACTTACTCCAAATTCTTTCTTTTATGTTAATTAATTCGGACAGTTTTTTAAATCAAAATTTTAAACCAATCGTATTATATACATTCACATCAATATCCGTGTCAAAGGCATATATGCATTTGACTTTGAAATGAAAGTCATGAATAAAAGAGCGCAGTTTCTTTGCTTTTGGGTATAATTGATGAGTGGGTGTAATTTTGTGTCATGAATCATTAAAACACACCCCTTCTTTTTCATTTATGTTTTTTTCGAGAGTGAATGATCTTTTTATCCTACAGCTTTAAAAGGACATTGGTTTTAATACTTTAACTACACCTCAAGCGATCACGAATATGCAATTTGACAAACTACGCTGCTACCACAATAAAACCCATGCATTTCTACTTTGGTTATCTTTCGTTTAAATACCGGTATCATCTCCATATGACTATTTGTTGAAAAGCTCAATTTACTATGATCTTTTCTGTTCTGGTTTTTTAAAGATTGGAAGTTTTATATTCGCTTCTTGATTTCAGGGTTGCAAGGATAGATTTTGGGGTGGGGTGGGGTATATAACGGAGATTGTTCATGTCCATTATAATTGAGTCGGTACTGTTTTAAGCGGAATTCTAAATGCGATATGGGTTTCGCTTATCCTTAAAAACCGGACAGTGACCTATATATGTATGTTTGCTTCTACGTCATTTAATCTCTGGTTGAGAGTTGTTTGATTGGCAATCATACCACATCTTCCTATTTTTTATTCACTACTAGTCCCCAAGGGTATAATCAAACAAATAACTAGTGCTCGATCCGGTACTGACATGATTTATAACTATATATATCATACATTTTGTTATTATGTTTGAGTATTTAGGTTTTTATAGACTAAGACAGAGTTCCCCTTGTGCGGTATTTGTTGTAAATGACCGTTTCCTGTTTTGTGTGTTATTGTCCATTTCATATGCTGTCTTCCAAAATGTTTATAGTATCGAATGTATCTGATGGAGGTTATTTGGAAAGCATCACTGTTGCGAAAGCACTGGAACCGGTACTGTACACCTTTTGTTTCACAAAAAAATAGCTTGATACCAGTCTAATTAAGATAAATTCACGATACATATCTCGAGGGCAACCTCACTATATAGAAAGCATTTTATGCAGTATATCAAGTTGTAAATCGTCCCGAATAACTCAAGACTAAGTTAAACATACACTATAAAAGACCTGCCAATAAAGCCAGATTCTCAAAAAAAACAAAAAAACAACAACAAAGAAACAATACATCAATCAACAAACAACAAAACAACAAAACAACATACAAAAAACAACACACAACAAAACCACATACAAAAAACAACACACAACAAAACAACAAAACAACAAAGAAACAGAATTGATATAATGACATAAGACAACTGATTTTAGACAGGCATGCGAATATCAATTGGGATTTAACTGTCTTTTTTAAATCGGATTTTTGAAAGAAAAATCAGTAATTGACTTTCGGATGTATACGGCGGGCGAGCTGGCTGGAGGGCGGTTTTCAAAACAGTGTCCGCTCATTAAGATGAAATCTTTTAAAATTTGGAAATGTTGTTTCCTGTGACTAAATGAAGCTCAAGTTTAATTTTCACGTTTTAAGCTTAAGTCGTAGACCTTTCAATAGCAAAATTGGATATAGGACCATAAATAATAGATAAATGTCCAATTTGAATTTTTTCAGTTCTTTGACCACATTTATTTCTGTTTCAAATATTCAATTACAATCCAAATTCAGAGCTGTTTTAAGCTTAAATATTTGGCCCATATGTGCTTAACTGTTCAAGGATCGACCTCTGCAGTAAAATCCGATTTGCTCTCACTCTGACAGCCTCTTTGATTTTTTTTTATCTCACCCTTAATTCTTGATAAGTGAGCAAACAAAAGGTGTATATAAGAACATACAATAAAAATGCATTTAGGAAAAAAAAAAACAATTGACTCTAACATAACAGCATAACAGATACCAAACATTAGTACACAAACAGAAAGTAAACACCAGTATACCGTATGAAAATGCCTGCTGCAACTGAAAGCAGGCTCAAATGCGGTATGGGCTTTGCTCATTGTTGAAGGCCGTACGGTGACATATAGTTGTTAATTTCTGTGTCATTTTGGTCTCTTGTGCATGGACAGTTTTCTCATTGGCAATCATACCACATCTTCTTTTTATATCAAAGTACTAAGTACGTTGATATGAACTAATTTTCTGGAACTTTTAATTACAAAAAATGTTTGATTTTACACTATTGACGTTCTGTACACATGTTTATTGAAGAGGCTTTGCACGCAATCGTGCTGTTCCAAACATTAATATATTTTGTGACATATATATACAATAAAAAAAAATCGATGTTTGCGTTTATGATATTATTAGTATATTAGCTAATTTATTTCTTTGGTCTTGCTTCCTGTATCTAAAATATTGCACAATTATTAATAAAAATTAATGGTCTTCATCAAAAGTTTATATGAATCCATCATCGAAATCGAGAAACGGTTATTTCCACCCAGAGAAATAACCATTTCAATTTTTTTTTATTAAGGACATAGTAGAAAAAAACCCATTAGAATATGGGGTATCTACATATGACACAAAATCATTACACGCACAGCAAAAAGCATAAAAAACAAAATAAACAAATATTATTATACAAAACTAAACTTTATAGTTATATCTTCGCTCGCTATACAAAAGTGGGCAAAATATATTTAAGGATTATTTCACTATACGAGCAAAAGCGCGCCAAATCGAGATGCGGGGCCAATGTCTATTCGGTTTTAGGTTTGGTGTCTTATCTACGTTTTTTATACTCTCACAATCTTCCATCTATCCAGTTACACGAATCTAAATTTCTTTAGAGCCCCAGTCACAGTCCGTTTCAAGAGCTACGTTTTATTACGTTTTGAAAGCGTATCGAAACGGGAATACACGTAACACAGCTTATCGAAACGTAGTGATCCTTTGTTCAAAACTGGATCTGCCTCTTATGTTTTGAAAATTCAACAACAAACGTAGCGAAAATTGGAACGCACTAGAAACTTAGTAAATACGTATCAAAGCTGAGTGGAACGCATCATAATGTGCTTACTGTGTACCAAAACATATCAATGTTTAGTGGAAACGTACGTGGGTCTACAGTACTAATGCGTAGCAAATCTTGAAAGAACGTAGCTAAAACCTAGCTTTCAAAATAACGGGACATTTTTATTCAAAATGTAGTTGAAACGTAGCAACTTAAAACGTAGTAAAACTTTACAGTGTGACTGATGCCTAAATTACTGAGTCTTGTTCGTCATATATTTTTCTGGTATTGCACATGTTTGCTTATTAACAGGTTTTTTGGTCTTGTCTGCATGATCTTTCGCACTATATATGCAAGTCTACGTTAATTATTGAAGATTATGCGACAAGCTTCTCAACTTTCGTTATCTAGATATATTTCTACATCAGCTAAGTAGGAAAATCGCGAAACATAATATACATTAGCTGAGTTGGAAAATCGCGAGAAAATAATTGCATCCTTGTCGGTTAGAAATGAGCTCAACGCCAAAAATAAAATAACAGCAGAAATGATTTGTTTGAATAGTATATTCCCGATGAAACAATCTCGAAGAAGGGGGAAGTGTACTTTACAAATAGCTTTATATTTCATCTGCATCAGTAAGCCTTTTTATTCAAGTCTGTCATTATTTGATAATACATCATGCCATAAACCATATTCGCAAGATTCCTACACGATCAGATCAAAAGATCAGACAATATTTTAGAATATGCCAATTGTAAATGCTGTAATGATAAATCTCAATATTTTTGATAATACAATTTAATTCCGTGCACATCTTATGTCATCATTAATTTAAAATAATAAATTTATTACCTCCAGACCTTGCAAAAAATTTCTAAATCATTTCATTTTTCTAAATTATCTCACTATCTTTTTAACTGACAGAGCACGTGTTGGCATTTCTATAATGATTTGTTTCAAACGATACGGAATTGAATCAGCGAGTCTCGTGCCAAAACCAGCACGAGAAAGCAATGAGATGCACACGATAACTTTAGAATAAACCTCTACTATACTTAAAGCATGTAGTAATCGCTAATGCATATCCATTGTTTTCAATCAAAATTTTAATGTTTTAAAGCTATTAATTTTTCAAGGTTTCTAAAAAATAAATAAACGTAAAAACTTGCATGTTTATGCTTAAAACAGATGGTTTGAAGTAATACAGTGTTTATAATTGCGTAATATTTCAGTTTAATGTAGAAAACACAGTGCAGGAAACATTAAAGACATTTGTTTTGTTTTGTTTTGCACCTATGTGACTAATAGAATACTTTACTTTCGTATTTGGTCAAATAGCTTTTCAGGCCTTCAAGAAGAAAATGCATCATTGACTTTCAAATTTCGGGGTTTGAGCAATTTTAACGAAGGCAAATCCAGAAACGCACTTGGAATACACCAGATTTATTAAGTGTTATTTTCATTATTAGACCCAAGTTAGGAAGAAACATGTTTAACCCAGCCATATTCGTTATGTGTCTGTCTTTTTATACAAACTAAACTAAACCAGATCTGAACGTTCCTTTTGAAGGTAAAGATATAGAAAAGCGCTATGGACGCCTAAAATTTATAAATTGTTTTTTTCATGTTTTTATGGTACATTTGTACTTTTCGTTGACTTAAAATATACATCTATAATTATCTGGTGATCTATTAGTTTTTTTTGTCTAAAGTTGGAATATAACCATATTTATTTAATCAAACGATGCAATATAATTATCCATAATTGAATACATAAACACATAAAAAGTAATGTTTTGATTCCACTTTCATTGGAAATCCATGAAGCGACTGTTTGATGCTAAACTGAGAGTAATAAATCATAGAAATTAAGTATTAATAATGAAATAGGTTGTTGTCAGTCATCAATTGGGAGTTTCATAAACATGCAAACCACACAGAAAATCAACTAAGTATTAATAGTTTTAGATGGAAGATATATACTATAGAACTGTACATGGCATTTCACTAATTAACCAGAACTTAAGCAATTCATTGGGTTATCAATTACACAATTCATACACGCATTTTAATTGACAAAACAGAAGTTTCAACCTCAGTTCGTCAGATATACACCATTATTTCAAGATGAGGCGCAGATTTTTCAAGGTAACACATTTTTATGCATTTTATCTATTTTATATGTATTTGATATGTTTTTAGAGTTGTTAAATGCCCGTATAATTCTGTATCTATTTATAAGACTAGTGGGAAAAATCGATTTTTATAAAAGGTTTTACTGTAAGACATAAGTACGTTAGAACTCTTATACAAGTTAATGCAGGCGTTGATATATAATCTTTTAGATTTAAAAGATTTGTTATCCTTTGTAAGATTAAAACAATCTATAAAAGCATTTTAAGCTTTTAAAAGTTTATAATCAGCAGAAAACTGATGCATATTTTGTAACGAAGCAAAGATGAATACATAACCAACATTGATAGGAAAAAAGGGGGAGACATGCAAGCTTACAAAAATTTGGAAAAAACCTGATGCTGAAATAAAAGATAATATAATAGTTGTCTTCAATTATAAAATGTCTCAAAACAGTTGTTTCTTTACTAGATATTTTTTTATCTATACTTTCGCTTATGAAATATTAATTGATTTAATTTCATTATCATACATCTTCTGCTGAATGTATGGAACTAATTATAATTTAATTGGTATCTTTTGTATGGTTTTATCGCATTACCATACATATTTGTACTTCTTGGTCCAATGCTCAAACAATAAATTTGTAGTCGGACTTACCATAGACGTGAATCTTCTCAACATTCAATACGCTGAATTCTGAGATAATTGTTATGTGTTGTTTCGCATGGTTGCTTTTACCCTAAAGTTGATCAACGATGTCAAAGAAAGAAAGAATAATTATGTAGTGAATACCGGTATTATCAGTACTTCTTGAAACAAAAGAGTTAATTTCAACTTATCTAGAATACTTCACATTCTATATTTTTATATTTTTCAACACACGATTTCATTTCAAAGACTTATTCATTTTCGTCGGGGGTATACATTGTACATGAAACCAGCTACCTTAATGAACAAAGAGTTGCCCTGTTATAGCTATCTTGACGAAAACATATTGTTGCCCTGTGAAAACTATCACGATGAACAAAGCAATTAATCCTGATTTGTGTTACAATGCATTGTTGTGCTCACAAATCGACAGTGTTAAACACATATCTATATATCTTCATGGATCTTTACCTATTTCTCGGTTTTTGACTCGCATAACCTTTCTTTAAAACTATGAGTTTGGTGCAGAGAAACTGTAGGGATCCTATACCGGAAAACATCATTAAATATCATTAAGTAAGTTAAGTATAATATTAAGTAAAATCACAACTTGTTTTTTGTTTATTTCAGATGGACTCTGAGGAGACAATAACAGTAGCCAGCTACAAATCTATTCATTTTGGAGTAGATATCATAGAGGGCGCTCTAAGTCACTTACAATTTCTTAAAAACATCAACAAACACAGAAGCTTATTTCACGTTCCGCTTCTACGTCGAGCTTTGCGTCGATATGAACAGTTTTGGTTAGATTTGGCCGCGGAACACAACGAAAAGGTTTTAACAGCCCCTCTAGATATAGAATGGATTTGGCATTGTCATATGCTATCACCAATATGCTACGAAAAGGACTGTAAAAATCTTGTAGGTAAAACCGTTAATCATGTGATTGTCAAGGACAAAGAGAGACAAAAGCATCTTGAAATTTCAAAAAAGCTATGGGAAGCAAAATACCCAGATACCCCTTTTGAGATAAATGTTGACCAAAATGAGGACGAATCTCCAGAGGAGGAGAGGGATAGTGTTGATATGTGGGAAAGTAAGTTGACATATGATGTTGTTTCCGCAGCTATACGACAGTCAGCGTTTAATTATCAAGTTAGCCTTCCACATTATCATGACAAAAACTTTTTAAGGCAAGCTGTCAAGCGGTATAAGAAATTATTGTTCTTGAAAGTTCAACATCCAGGACTATTTTTTGTTCCTTGTTACGATAATGATTTGATATGGCACACACATCAACTTCATCCTATAGTTTATAAAAAAGACACTGAAAGGATATTAGGCAAAATGTTCAATCATGACGACTCCGTAAACGATCGAAGCTCTGGATCTAGATTACTGAGAGCCGAGTCTAAAACAAAGCAATTTTGGCAAGAAGCATACAACGAAAGTTTTTCCCGTAACGGAGCAATGTACAGAGGAGATCCTCCAATGGGACAGCTGCATAGACTGTCTTCAAGTGACGTAATGTCGTTTTCAACAAAGAGAGCAAAAGTTAAACTAGACAACATACAAATTGAGAACTTACCTGAAATCATAAAAAGTTACAAGTTAAAAGTTCAATATGTTTCCAATGATAAAGAAGGCCCTGTAATATTGAATTTTAAAGGCCTACCTAGTCACTGGGACAAGAAAAAGGGAATTGAGTTTGAATTTGACACAAAAGACTACAACTATTTGAAATTCAAACTTATACATCAACCAAAACGCATGTGTTTTAGTGCTACCATCGAAACAGCAGAGGCCAAATTTCACGTTCTTCCATTAGCTGAATCAAACACCGGATGTGATACTGAATTATCAGAAACATTAGTTCTAAACGAAGAAAAGAATATAACTTTGAATTTCAATGGGAATATTCACGTGTATGATAAACCGGGACCGTGTTTCTTATTTTTAAAGAATGGAAACTTCGATAGAAAGTATTGCATCATGCCTGAAAATATACGACAATTGTGGGGACCAATTCCGTTGCCTAGGCTACCAGCAGGACAAGATAATAACTGTGTAGTTGCATCACACAAGTAAGTTACAATGTATTTTCTATTTTCACTTCATCTCTGTATTTAACCCATTCTTTATTTATTTTGGCCATTGTCTTTCATTTTTTTTATTTTTGCACCACCGTTTTCTGTAGTCTTGGTCCATTATTCTCTATTCTGT
This sequence comes from Mytilus trossulus, assembly GCF_036588685.1. Lineage (NCBI taxonomy): Eukaryota > Metazoa > Mollusca > Bivalvia > Mytilida > Mytilidae > Mytilus > Mytilus trossulus. The sequence goes on from NC_086373.1 coordinate 66,155,126, forward strand.
AAACCCCATCTATACCCTCATTTAGTGACTCGTATATTTTATAGTAACATTCATGACTGTTTGATCTAAATTAATGAATATAAAATAATGAATTTATGAAGAAATGTGCATCTGGTGCAGTGAAAATGGCATCGTTAATGTAATAGACGGAAAATTATAACCCATTACAATTAATTATTAAAACATAATGAGGTCAGTGACAAGAAAATAAACTAAGGAGAATTGCATAACAAATAACAGAAAAATGAGACAAAAAACCATTCCAAATTATTTGCCCTTATTTATCTATCTTGGGAGACCAGTCTTGGGAGGTCGTGGGTTTGAACCCTGGCTGAGTCAAACCAAAGACTTGAAAATTCGTATTTGCGGCTTCTCGGCTAATCACGTGTCATTAGAAGTATGAATCTATATATATAATTATATCCGGGTATGGTGGCATGCCTTCTTGCAGACTCTAACATTGCATACTAGAACGTCTGTCTTGTACAAAGCTGGGTTTTGTTATTTTTTTTTTTTTTTTAATTTACGAAATACATTTTAAATGTATCAAAGCTGTCCTTTTATGTATGTATTAGATGTTTGTTTTAATGATAGTGTCTCATAAGTCGTTTTCGGCTGGCATCCTTTTACATAAATGTTGGGTTCTTATGACTTTATGTGTATATGTATATATTGATATTGTAATGGATGGTGACACTTTAATAAAATAAATCTTATCTTATCTTATCTTATATCCATATCTTGTTATCACGTTCTCGTCCTGAATATGTATTATATTTGCCATTGCACATTCAACAGTCAACCATTCGTTCATCCTCATTTAAAAAAAATAATCTACTTACCGTTTTGGACTTTTTGTTTCTAAAATACTCTTCAACCAGAATTTATGCATTGACGATCCGGTTAATTTCTGTAAAGTTTTGTGTTGCAAAATGTTCAGTTATAAGAAAGTTAAGGAAGTTTTACCACAAGCATATATGGCCTTAGAGGTATTGCCACAATGTTTCAGATTTTTTGCTTCAAACTTTGCATGGATTTGAGCGCCACTTGTGCGGACGAAATGCGCGTCTGGCGTCACAAATTGTTAGCCTGGTATCTTTGATGATGTTTTGGTCTCTTACACAACTTTTTAACATTCTTCAATAAAGTTACCGGTTAATTTATGCTCATATATGCTCATTATGCTCATATATTGAAATAAAATGCTACCAAATTTTCTTGTTCTCACAGAATTTATTTACGGATATGCTAAGTCAGTGACTAGGGACACTAAAAACAAAATAAGATTAAAAACGGAAAGAACAAGCAAATCACGAAAACATGTTGCAGTGTTTTATATCTACAGGTTTGTTAATCACATGGGAGAGATGACGTTTACATGTCGAGTAATACACAGTATACCGTTACTGATGTCAGCGATACAAGTGTTCTACCATGACAAAATGGTAACAGTGGCACATTTGATTGGTCCAGAACAGTTACCATGTTCTACTGAGGTAAGCTGTAAAAACTAAATGGTAACAGTTTTGTATTGAACTATTGTTTTAATTTATGTATGCTTGTTAGATATCCAGTGCCAATCAATTCGTGCAAGTTTAGGACAAACATATGTTTGACACCTGTCTTTAGTTGAAGACCATAGGTTGACGAGTAGATGTCTTTTGGTATTTTGTACTTTTGGGTTACTGTCTTATTGACAAATTAACCCACTGTAGCACCTTTCAGCTCTTTGAATCTGATATATAACTGTCAGGGTTGCTGTCTCATTGACAAATTAACCCCAGATCTCTCTATAAGTACTAAGTACCTTTCAGCACTTTCAGTCTGATTTTTCACTGTTGAGTTACTGTATCATTGAAATATATAACCCAGATCCTTTTTAAGCCATCTTAATTAATGCTCTCTTTAACTAGTAATTTTCAAGCCCCTCGAATCTGCCATGTTACTGTTGGGTTTCTGTCTAATTGAGATAAACCCCCGACTGTTTTAGTAATCTTTATGATATCTCTCCGGAACACTTCGAATCTGCCATGTTACTGTTGGGTTTCTGTCTCATTGAGTTAAACCCCCGACTGTTTTAGTAATCTTTAAAATATCTCTCCGAAACCTTTTAACACTTTCAATCTGATATGTTGCTGTTGGGGTCTCCTTGACAAATCAACCGCAGATCTTTTTTTAAAAGTCATCAAAATTAATTCTCTTTAGTACCTGTCAACACATTGAATCTGATATGTTACTGTTGTTAAGATTTGATTAATATCCTAAACCTGAAAGCTAACGGCTATGTATGTTTATTGAGTATCTAAGTTAATGTTACTGAACCAGTTTGTGAAATAGAGAACATTTTCGTCTAGAGGGTATAGACTTGTTGGCTTCTTTCCCAATCATGAATTATCTAACAGAAAAGTGGGAGTTTACATTAATAAGATTACAATAAAATATACAGATATATATGTAAACAAATCATAAAGAAATCACATGTATACATTTAAAATAATAACATTTAAGTTAACCATTTTACTTCGACAATTAATATATCTTCAGTAATGCTCGAGACCAAATATTACAATTAGGTTTAAAGAGCATCATTTCTGAAACATCTATGTATCTATTGAGATAGGAACTAATCTAGATGCTGTTTCTGCTCTGTAAAGTTGTTTACATTTGACTTTCTAAATATATTGTTTCGTACTTGTTTAATGGAAACTAATGTACCCTTTAGCAAAGTTGATACTATATGACTTTGGCTATTTTTTAATGTCTCTTTTTGTCATATAGCTCTTAACTGTTTCCAGTCTTATACAGTCAGACTTTCAGATACTTGGCTATGAGCGTTCCCGATGAAGGGAAATCCAAATAGCGTTTTGGACGTATAAAATGTATCACGTAATGTTTTTTTTGTCTATACAAACACAACCTTTGCTTTGCAAGCCGATGTTCAGTCTGTAGTTCTCTTTGTTGTGTATGAAGAACTGTTGTTTGTTTGTTGGTCGTTTTTAGCCATGCAATGTCAGTTTGTTTTCCAGTATAGAGTTAAATTATC